>NC_081406.1:174820545-176020545 GCF_030272615.1 Cryptomeria japonica | reverse complement strand
TAATAAGGTATTATAAGGTTGTAATATTTGATATATGCGAATATAAGTAGAGATATTCATGCAAACATCATTTGAAGATTCAAGGAAGGTATGAAGGAGATAATCAGAGCTTAATCGGTACTAAATCCAACATATGAAGATGCTACTTTGTGTAGTACATTATCTAGGATTTAACCATCCTATTGTAGTCAATGTGACTCTCATTTTCTGATTGAGCAGTGAGCTCTAGACAATTGGCCTTTCTGCAAGTGCAAACCCCATTTGCATACAAATACTAACTGCAGTAGTATCATCTGATTGTGGGTAAGGTTTCCCACTGTGGTTTTTCCCTTACAGGGTTTCCACGTACAAATATTTATGTTATGTGTTGTGGATGTTATTTCTCTTTCTGTTTCATGCATTAAGTTTCACCAGTATTGTTATTAACTGTTAAACTGTCAACCGATATTAAGTTTGGTTTATCGGTATTATGCATCAAGTTTGATTAAGTTATATTTGGGTTGAAATTAATTGACAACTGATTCACCCCCCCCTCTCAGTTTCCTCTGGGTCCTAATAGTGTGTAGGCCGACATGGTCATCGAGATTATGCATGATGTACCTTGTGATCTGACAGTTGACAAGTTTATTTTCTTCATTGAGGCCAACATGGTGAACAGTTAAAGGGTATTTAAGGGAGATCTCTTAGCGATGGATTGGATGCAAATTGAGATGAGATTTTGGATGTGAATCAATCAAAAATTGATGGTATGTGATTCGATTAGCAAGTAAAATCTTTTGTGCACAGTTTCACGTGTGCAATTTCAACTAGTAAAAGAACAGGGCATAACAGAGTATCAGTAAACCGGTTCATAGAGGAGGTTATCAGAGCATAAACTGGAACTTACCCAACATGGTTAGATGTAATAAATAAGTTCATAATTGTTTGTAATTATTTTATATTGCTGTGTAAGTCAGTGAGACTTTTGTTTGAGCAGTGAGCTCTAGGTGGTTGTCCCGATTGCATGTGCAATCCCCTCAATGCAATATTTGTATACCTTGATCAAGTATATAGATATTGTGGGTATCAACCTCACTGTGGGTCTTTCCTTTGTAGGGTTTTCCACATATAAATATTGGTGTTATGGTGTTGCTTCTTTATGTGTCATTTGGTTTATGCACTTTAATTTTATTTACTATTAACCAGTTCATATGCAATAAGTTCAGAAATTTGTTTACTGGTAGACCACTAATTCACCCCCCCATCTCAGTGTTCTTGGATTCCAATAATTGGTATCAGAGCCTAGTTCCTTGGAAGAAGTTTATCCACTTGAGGAAGATCCGAAACTTGGAATCTATGGATACTGGTTTTCAGCAACTTCAACTTTCTCTTGAGGATCTTGATAATGAATAGATGGAAAACAATAATCTAAAGAATGAACTAATGCAAGCCAGAGAACACATAATTTCATTACAAGGAAATTTTTCAGCTGTTCAAGCCAAGAGGAAGGAACTTTGTGATCAACTACAAAATTAGAGTAGTGATGAAGAAGATGCCTTGAAAGATCAATGTCAGAAACTCACTTAGGAGAACACTATCTTGAAGAATGAGATGCAAGCCCTAACCATGATAATGTGCAAGGAGATTGAGCACATAAAGAAGAATGAAGAGAACCTAGCTCAATCATTGAAGGATAGATCTGATGAATGCAATAGATTGACACATGAGAATGACATGTTGAAACTTGATTTGATCCAATCTTGGAATAATGAACAAGAACTTGAGAGACAGATCATAATCATGAGAGATGATTTAGTCACTACAAATAAGTACAAGGACAAGTTCAAAGCTAGCTCTGCAAAACTTGATGAACTGTTGAAGAGTTAGAGAGATGCTAATGACAAGAGAGGTCTTCATTATGAATAAGGAGAAATCTCTAGTATATCTCAACAAGATCAATCATCTGGTCGGAAGCAGAATCATGCATACAACTAGAAACAAAAATTATTGGTAAGACAGCCTAATGCTCACAAATTTGTTTGCAATAAATATGGTCATATAGCAAGTCAGTGTAGAAATAGAAATAATCAGACCAATCCATCATTCACCAATCTTGGAAATGTCAAATGTCATGCATGTAGTAGATTTGGACATTTGGCTAACCAATGCAGATCAAAAAGAAATCAAGGAAATCAAGGGTATAACAAAGTAATTCAGAAGAACAATATTATTTGTTATGCATGCAACAAGATTGGACATATTGCTAAATATTGCAGGAGTAAGAACCCACCAGTAGCTAATGGAAATGCAAATGAGAAGGGAAAGGAAAAGATTGAAGATATCAAAAAACAACATGAGAAAAGATGGGTTAGGAGATTAGACACACAACTGGTAGAGCCATCACGTCCTACACCAGAAGTAGGAACTACAACCAGTAACTAAGGCACTCTGCCTTAGGGGAAGGTAAATCATTGAAGATCATGTAAACACCTCGGATTAGATCTGTAGTTAGAAAATTCTGATTGCGAATGGATACTCAGGTGATTTGAAGTGTTTACCAGAACTTATATGCAGATTATGTGATCCAGTCAATTTTTTCAGTAGCATTTATGACAATGAAAAATTAGGGTTAAAGGCGATAAAAAGGAAAAAGTTAAGTCATTTCCTCACACAATGATCAAGCATTTTGAAGAGCGGTTTCCAGAGCATTTCAAGAGTCCAAAGGCAAATTATGCAAGCATCTACACTCGAAGGTGATTTCATCATCTGACAAAATCTTGAGGTATTTACTATTTGCAGAAACCCTATTTATAGTATCCACATTCGATACTCATTTGGTAATCATGGCTTCTTCATCAAGTGTCGATACTCCTTTGGTGGTGGAAATCAAGAACTGCCCCCATCCTGAATTCAAAAAGCATCCTTTCAAGTCTCTTTTCGATGATCCGTTGGGAGCATTTTCAAGTGTCTGTCATGGTGTTCTTCATACCAAACACATTAGGGCATACTTCCATTATGAAATCGAGGAGCTTTAGAGCTATGAGTTGTCCTACGTGTTCACCAAAAATATTATCACCAACAATCAGTTGAAGCCAGAATTTGCCCATTTGCAGAGGAAGAGTTTTACCCAATTTATGGATTTCCTGACATTTCATGAAGATGAATGGGTCCTATATATACTCAGCCACATTCATGGTGAATTCATTTGGTTGGATTGGCCCTACAAAATCACTGAGGAGGTCATAAAAAATATTACCTGCCTACATAAGGTCGGAGGTCTGCCCGACCTTAGGTCAAAACTCTCCAACACCAAACTCTACAAACTCACTGGCGCCACCTTCGATGGTCAATCAATGAGAATTGATGATATAAAAGATATTGATGTTAAATTTGTCGCAATGGTAATCATATACAAAGTTTACTAGTGAAACCAGCTGAACTTTGTCTCTGATAATAACATTCTTATTGCTCATCAAATAGTGAAGGAGGACACACACTATGACCTATGCAGTGTGATGCTAAAGGAGTTAATGACAAACCTTCAAAAAATAAAATAGGACAATAAAAATACATTCTTGTATGAATCTTTTGTTATATGTTTGGCATTATACTTTTGAATATAGTTCCCGGTTATGGTAAAATATAGTGGGCTTTTGATAGACCGGTAGCCACTCAGATAACACAAATTTTGGATAGTCAAGGAGATAAACAACAAAAGGCCAACTTATGGGAATTTTTCAAAACTTTTCAGGAAGAAATGAAAAATAGGGCTAGGATTCCTAAATCAATTGTAGAGAAATATAAAGATACTATTTGTTTTATGGTAAATAAAGATGAGTGTATGATGGAGGCAGTCCAGCCTAGAATAGTCTGGATTATACCGATAGGCTATAAAGTGGATGAGGCCACACAGGATACTTATGCACAACACTTACTACAAGCTCCAGTTGATGAAAAGGAAGAAAAATTAGACACAACCTAGGAAAAGGGATTAAAATTTCACCAAGAACAAGTTGCACCGGCAATAAAAAGAAAAATGACCAAGGTTGCAGTTGTAACTTTAATAAGTGAGGGTCATGACAGGGCTAAAGTTGAACAAAAGGTAAAATTCTTGAAGCTTGGAGAAAGGAAGAAAGAGAATCAAGAAAGATAGCTTAGGGCACTCCCAATGTGGTCCCAGTTTCTATAGAATCATCCAAACAACCAAAAGCACCATATGATGAGCCTACCAGTACTAAGCCGACAAAAACAGTGAAAAGAAAACAAAAGGTGGCTACGCGATATATGACTATTTCTTCAGAAGAGACCAAATAAGATGAAGAAATCAAGAAAGTTCCAAAGAAGAAAGGTGTTTTTGCAAGGGTTGTGAGGGAGAAGAAGGAAGATAAGAAGAAGGAACCGGCTAAGGAGCCTCCCTGGAAAACACCCAAAATCACCATTGTACATAAATGAAAGCCCAAGTATGATGAGCAATCTAAATCGGAAGCAAAAAGGAGAACTGGTAAGAAGAAACTAGATGCTCAAGACATCATTGATCAAATTATTAATGATGGTAATCTGGATAATATTTCTATATTCTTTGATGATTTTGATGATAAAGATAAGAAGCAGTTAGAGGAAGATATTGTTTTATACCTTGATTCTTTCAGTAGAGCATTGATTGAGTTAGAGAAAAAATTTCCCAAGGAATTGTATGATAAATTAGAGGTCAGAAAATTACATTCTCAAACTCTGAATTGACAAATAAAAGAGACTAAATTAGTCAATCTCTATCCAAAAATAACCCCATTAGAGATAGTAGATTTAATCAATAAAACGGGTTCTATAGAATTCAATCCTAAACACTGGATAAATAATCTGATGTTAGAAAAATTTGAGGAAATTTGGAAAGAGAAAATTGATATTTGGGTCAGAATTCTTTTAAGTCTAGGATATGAGTTGAGCCCCAATTTTTTTTCAATCAAAAAATATACAATTACCAGGGGACAAGGAATTGGTAAAAATAGATGAACAAAATGTAAATACTGATCCACCAATGGGCACTCCATCGGTTACTACTGAACCAGCCAGTGAATCCAATTTTGAAACAAAGAATACTTTGGTAGATAATGTACAGGACATAGAGGCTAATATTGAAAAAGAAAAGGATATTGATAATAAAGTTGCTGAGGAAGCACCAGAATAGAATAAGGCGCCAAATGGAAAAGCCACCGATGCATAAGAAATAAAGGATACAACAAATAAATCTCTGGCAGACAAAGGCAAAGAATCTGTGATAGAATTTTCTTCTGGCTTGGCAATAGACACATTATCCATAGCCAAAGGAAATATGCCACAATTTTCTATCAGTTTTGACAAGCCTTATCACATGTTGTCTTCGGCAGAGAAAATTTTGGCTGCTGCAGCACTCCAAGCTCAAGCTACTTAGGAATTAGCCCAAGAGGAATCCAATGATAGGGAATTGATTAAGAAAACTTTTGAAGTTTTGAACTGGCTAGTACCTGATTTTTAGGCATAGGAGAGTACAAGCTCATCCAGTAAATTATAGGAGATCATTGATTTTATTCTTAAGCATTATGATTCTTTGCTTAATATTTCAATAACTGAGGCTAAGAATAAATTTGTTGAGGTCTGGAAGAAGACATTTTGGTAGATGATTGCATCTAAGAAAGCTAAGCTTCAAACATGTTTACAATCTATTGATGCAACATTGGCAGAAGATGGAAAAGTTTATAAGACTTGTCTAGATTTTTTTAAGCTTACAACTTCCATAGACAAGAAAATTTTGGATTCAAAAGATAACCCGATTCATATTTCTAATTCTTACAACCTGGCAATAAATTTAACCAGTTCTTTTGATGGTCCAATTTTGCGGTTATGGATCAAATTTCGAGATTAGAGAAGGAAAGGGACAACATAATAAAGAGAGCAATAGAGCTTAGAAATTTTATTCATCCCTAGCTTGATAATTTGTTATTTCACAATATAGAATGTATAACCAACATGCAGAAGGAGGATCCCATAGAATCTGAGGCAATTGAATACTATGACAGTCTCTTGAATGGATTCACGTCCATTCTTGATTCTCTTAAGAAGGGTTGGGATACAAATTTTTCATTTTTGAAGACTTTATATGCTGATATTTTGAAACATGTATTGGACTGGTATGTATATGTCTTTACAACACTTTTGGTGGACAACCGCTTTGTCATTGATGTCAAAGGGGAAGGAGTACAATGAAAAATGGATGTAAATCATAGGGTAAGTACACTTGATTTATATAGATGCATAGATGTACAAATCAAGGGGAGACGAATTAGAGATGGTATCATTTTTCACATGAGTGTTGCCATCAGTGCCAAAGGGGGAGATTGTTGGCAATTGGCACTCATCCGGTAAGGTGAATTGCATTTAGGGTTGTCATTGATGGCAACTCATCTCTAGGTGCTGATAATTCTCATCGGGATTCATTGTCTTATCATTTTTCTTTGATTATGTCAATCAATATACACTACACACAACCGATATATACATTTTGTTTTATCATTAATAACCGGTTAGTCTTGATACAAGTAATATATATTTGAAACCCGGTTAAGTGTAGGACCCTACTAAGATATCTTGTGACCCCAATAATTTCTTTAAAGGAATTTTTGATAGCGTGTCTAGGGCAAAATGGTCATCGGGATTATGCATGATATACCTTATGATCCGACAGGTGACAAGTTTATTTTCTTCATTGAGGCCAACATGGCGAATAGTTACGGGGTATTTAAGGGAGATCTCTTAGCGATGGATTGGATGGGAATTGAGATGCGATTTTGGATATAAATCAATCCTAAATTAATGGTATGCGATTTGATCAGCGAGTAAAATCTTTTGTATGCAGTTTCACGTGCACAGTTCCAACTAGTAAAAGAATAGAGCAGAATAGATTATTCATAAACTGGTTCACAAAGGAGGTTGTCAGAGCATAAATCGAAACTTACCCAACATGGTCAAATGCAATCAATAAGTTCATCTTTGTTTATAATCATTGTATATTGTTGTGTAAGTCAGTGAGACTTCTTTTTGAGCAATGAGCTATAGGTGATTGGCCTGATTGCATGTACAATCCCCTCAATGTAATATTTCTATGCCTTGATCAAGTAAATAGATATTGTGGGTATCAGCCCCACCGTGGTTTTTCCCTTTGCACGGTTTTCCACATATAAATATTGGTATTATGGTGTTGCTTCTTTATGTGTTATTTGGTTTATGCACTTTAATTTTATTTATTATTAACCGGTTCATATGCAATAAGTTCAGAAATTTGTTTACCAGTAGAACACTGATTCACCCCCCCTCTTAGTGTTCTTTGATTCCAACAGTTATGAACCCACTTCCCACATCTCCTAATCAAAATCTATTTGACTTTCCTGAATTGAAGTAATTTTGAGAGGGTGTGGTCTTTAATCCAGACATCATCCTCAAAATAGGTTCTTTCTCTATTCCCTGTTATCATTTTCCCACCCTTCCTTAGGATTTCTTTAGTTTTTCTACATTGTTCTAGATGAACGATCCTGAGGGTAATTCAATATGGTTTATAAATTTGCAGCACTTTTCACTACTAAGGTATTTAGCTCTTAGTATATCTGTCTAGTCCTTTTTCCCTTCAATCAATTGGGAACCGACTTTAGAGATTAGAGCCTGGTTAAAGGATTTAATTTTTCTTATCCCTAGACCACCCGTCTTGATCGAGATACAAACTTTTTCCTAGGCCACGAGGGATATTCTTTCTTTCCTCAGTTCTTGTACATAGAAATATTTTTGAATCTTCTTAATCTAGTTAGCAACAACCCCTAGAATTTTAAAGAGGGAGAGGTGATATACTGGAATTTTCTAGAGGCAAGACTTTACCAATTGAATTTTCCCAGCCAAACTAAGTAACTTACCCTTCCATCTAGCTAGCTTCTTTTGAAATATCTTAATTATCCCATTCCAAAAGGCCTAGGAAGGAGATTTTTAAATAAAGGGTAACTCCAAGTAAGAATCCAGAAGGACAATAGTCTGACAAGCTAGGATATTAGTAATTTTCTCTGGAAGGTTTGATTAGCATTCATAAAGAAGACCTTGATCTTCTCATAATTAATATTTTTCCTTGAGATCTTAGCATAGTTATCTAGAGTCCTCTTCCAACACTTTACATAAGATTCACCAAATATTATGATATCATCAACAAACTATTGGTGTGATATAGGATCTAGAGTAGAAGCAGCCTTAACACCTCTTAGCATTCCTCTTCTTCTAAGTTTAAACAATGTTTCTACCCAAAACTTCAACAATGATAATGAAAATATACGGTAAGAGCGAGTCACCCTGACGAAGCCCTTTTCCACTTGAAAAATAATCCCTTGGAGATCCATTTAGAACCATAGAGAATTTTGGAGTCATGACACATTGAACTATCATATTTATAAATTTACCCTTGAATCCAAACTTTCTTATAAATTCAAAGAGGAAGTTCCAAGAGACTTTGTCATAGGCTTTTGAAATGTCCATTTTATAGGCCATAGAAGGTAATTTACTACTTTCCATTGAGTGAACTAGTTCATGTTCAATAATAACATCATCCAAGATGTGCTTACCTTTGACAAAACCGTTTTGATTTATAGAGATCATTTTATCAAACATAGGTTTCAACCTATTAACCATGACCTTAGAGAAGATTTTTTACAAAGTATTGCATAAAGTAATAGGACTAAAGTCTTTAGTGGAGACCACATTATCATTTTTAGGGAGTAAGGCAATTAAAGTTGAGATGATTTGATTGAGGAGTTTACCTGATTGAAAGAAGTCTTTCACTGCATGGTAGATATCCTCTCATATGATATCCCAATGATCTTGAAAAAAGGCAGGAGGGAAGCCATCTAGACTTGGGGCTTTGAAGGCTCTAAAGGAGAACATCACATCCCTAACCTCTTGGAGGGAAACCTTAGAGACCAAAAGAGACATATCTTCTTCATTGATAACCTCCAGAATCACACCAAGCAGATCATTTGGGTCTTGAAAGTTGCTCTACTTGATTGAATTATTAAGACTATAAAAATGAACAAACAACTCAGCCATCCCTTTCTCATTTTTCATTGAATGTACCATCCTCTTTAATAAGCTTTCTAATCCTATTCCTGCTTTTGTGTTTCAAGGTTGATTGGGGCAAGTGCAAGAACATGAGTCCCACTTAGGGGGAAGTCTGCACATTGGGAAACGTGCTTCCAGGAATGGGGGGGCATTCTTTTAAAAGGGGACCTGTTTAGCTTCAGGTGAGGCAAAATGAAATGGGGACTCGAGGAGAAAAATAATGGGCCCTCATTCCTTTTCAAAATGGGGGCCCACTATGTAAAAGAAACGGTTCCCCATTTTCAAAAACACTTTTCCCTTTTTTTTCGCCCTATTTTCCTTGTTTTTTTTTGAACAGTTGCAGTGAATAGGAAAGAAGAAGAATGGGCCCCATGTTGTGGACATATTTTCGAACTCCCACCACTATCCCAGGTACACAATCAATCACCAACTTGACATTTTTTCATTTTCTTGTGTTTTTTATTCTATTTTTTATATTATTTAAGTTTTTTTTACAAATTAGGGTTTACATGAATTAGCTTTTATATTTGTGAGTTATTAATTTAGTGCCGAAATAGTTAACAAATCAAAACCAAAACCAAATAGTTAAATAAATCAGTTAATTTAGACATATTAAAATGCATGGAATCCTTATGCCCAAATAGTTAAAAAATCAAAACCAAATAGTGTAATCATAGGCTATAGAAGATAAATCAACACCCTTAAAGGAGCTACCTTGTTAGAGGAATATTCTTATCCATGTTTAGGGAGGATCATTGAATTTATTTAGATGACCACTTTTATTTAGAGGAGGGTCTTCCATATTAACATCACTACTATCTATAATCTTCTTGGATATGATATTATTTACATACATGTCCTTGATGTAAATCTTAAAACATAGTTTGCTAATGTGAATACACCATGTGATAGGGGGAGCATGATGTATCATTATCCTATTATGGAAGATTAGATTAAAATATGGTTAATTAATCCAAAACTAAGTCAATAAAGCGTTAATTGGGGGAGTGCATTTTAAGGTTTAAATGTATCAATATGGACAAGATAATGTTGTAAGATACAATGATGCAAATTTTGAAAACATGATAATTAGTGTGTAACTTTTTGATAATAGATTAGGTTGTCTTGATTGGCCCTAGTAAGTGTTATGTTGAATTATCTATTATAGGTAGTCATTCAAATAGATAAGAATATGGAAGGTAGTTATTCCTTATTAACTAACTCTTATATCTATACAAAAAAAAAGTTGAATATACTTTTACCAATCAAAGAAGTGATATAGAATACATAGGGAGCACCCTTAAGCCTCCTTAGAGTTATATATCCTTTTGTACAATGCAATATATAAGATTGAAATATAAATTTACTTTAGTATTTTCATATCTTTTTCTTCTTCCATATCACATTACTTGTGGTAAAATAATTTCATTGTCTTTTTATTTACTCATCTCTTTAGACATATACTACAAAATAGCTCAAGAAATTATTCTCATACACCAAAGTCTTGTTTTATTGTTGGTAAATTATGTGATATGAAAAAACCATCCCCTATACACTAGTTACATATTTGGACCTTCGACATCCCACATTGACTCTTAGTTGGGATGCTTCTAGAAGAGGTAGTGATCCAAATTTAAACCTTGGTAGCTTCTCAAATACTTATTTTTCTTTATCCTAAAGTATCTAAATACATCATAAGATCTCTATAAGGGATACAAAAGATCTAATGTAGAATTTTTTCATTCCATTGCACTTCTTTGCATCCTCATTTATTTCTTGAAACCCTTTATCCACAAAGCTAGGTTATATCAATCGAAAAAAAGGTTGAATACACTTTTACCAATCAAAGAAGTGATATAGAATACATAGGGAGCACCCTTAAGACTCCTTAGAGTTATATTTCCTTTTGTACAATGAAATATATAAGATTGAAATATCAATTTACTTTAGTATTTTCATATCTTTTTCTTCTTCCAAATCACATTCCTTGTGGTAAAATAATTTCATTGCCTTTTTTATTTACTCATCTTTGTAGACATATACTACAAAAATAATAGAGATTTTTTTTTACATTTTAACATTATGTATATTTATAGTTTGTGTAGATTTAAATAAATGAAAAAAAAAGTTGATGCATTTTACAAGATATGAATCTATTATTGAATTTATAATAAAAATGAAGATTCAATGAATTTCTTTTATTAAGCTTTGTGCTCAAATTTTTGATTAAAAGTTTCAATAAGTACATATGTATGTTTTAATTCAATTAGTATATTATATTTCATATTGAGTTCAATAACTATATGTATGTTTTCACTTATAAATGCTTTTTTTTTAATCTAATTAGATTCTTGTTTGACATAAAGTTGTATATAATTCATGTATATATTTATATATATGCAGGTGTTGTCTTTTATCATGGGTGTGTTTGACATAGATGAATGGTTAGGTGAAAATCCCCTACCTCAACCCCCTCCACCTCCACCTCCACCTTCACCCCCTAGATCAGATGAGGCTCGTTTAAGAGAAAGAATAAATGAAAAGCTTCAAATTATAGAACAAAATATTGCCGCAATCCAAAATAAGCCTATCACCTGGGCCCATCTTATAGACTTTGCAAAATCAATGCAAGTTGTTGTTGACTCTGTTCGATTCGTTGATTCACAATTAGATCAATTCCATAGACTAAGAGACCAGTTGCATGAATTTTATGGTATTGGATTAACTTATAAGCAAATAAATGATCCGAAAATCACCAAAGCTCATTTATGCCCATATTTTAGTAACCTTAAAACAAAAGAACAAATGCAACCTAACCAAAAAATAATTTCAGTTAGGTGGTGTGATCATCCGGAGATGAGTAGATAATTCTGGGATAAGTGTTGGACGATTTTTGATCATCCACCACATCAGAATTATGAGGTCCCTTTCTATTTTTTGAAGAAATTATACTGTGAGTTTATATTGGGTGAAAAACGCAATTATTTTTACATTAAGTCATTCCAGGGTATTGGTGGTGGCATGCCACAACACAGATTGGGGGCATGTACTATTACACCCATACCTGATCCACCCGTGGTTCCTCCTGTTGCTCAAGCTATTCCTGTAGATGTGCAACATACATCATTGATTTCCATATTAGATGCTTTGAGTTCCCTCTCAGGTAACCTTAGTGAGCAAGCTTCCCACATGACATCTGCTCTGCGATCGATGCCACATCATTGTATGAGTTGTCATCAGATCTGTGTAGGTCCTACTCTAGATCATGGATCCACTTCAGCTGCACCTAATGATGCATCGGATGACCATATCACATCATATGTGGATTTTATTTTCTCGGATGACCATCTCGAATAGGTATACATATATATATATATACATATATACATATATGTATATATATATATATGTATATATATATACATATACATATATACATATATATATATACATATATACATATATGTATATATATATATGTATATATGTATATATATATATGTATATATTTGTATATATACATATATATATGTAAATATGTATATATGTATATATATGTATATGTGTATGTGTGCGTGATATATAAATTAAGTGCACACTTTTTTAATAAAATCTAATGCTTGATTAAAATTGTTTGGTGTATGAAGGTAAGGAGTACACCTAATGTTTGAGTCAATATTTCTTCTACTCCTACATAGCTTGGCACACCTTTTGGGGTATAATAACAATTTACATCTAGACATTGTACTAGATTTAAGTTATCATGTTATTGTCTTAGACTATTTAATTTTTTCGTGTTGATACATTAAATGCTTGTTTCTCCAAGGTGAAGGTCATGAGGGGCCCTCTATGTCATATCGAATCAATATTTCATCTACTCCTACACAAATTGGAACACCTTTTGGGGTATAATAATAATTTATATCTAGACATTGTACTAGATTTAAGTTATCATGTTTTTGATTAAGTAAAAATAGGTTTTATGGGGACCCCAAACCCCTTACAAATATGCTAACAAGTAAAGCATTAAGGTTCAAGACACCAAAAATAAAAACACACAAAATTGGTTGTAATAGGAAAAACAATACAATACAGCAGCCCAAGCAAAAATAGCAAAAAGCCAACAAGAAGCTAGTAGAGATAGCCACTAACTAAAACTACTTAAAAACATTTAAGGCTTGAGAGGCCTCCTTTTCCAGCATCAGCATGGTCTTGGTAGCATCTTTAAGACCTCGAAGATCCCATGGAAGAGAATCCACCATCATTTTAGCACTCTGCCTAGTCCTTCTCGAAGAGCGAGGAACAACCTTTAAGCTGGAAACTCCAACATCCTTCTTGAGGTCAATAACATTCTTCTCATTGTGAATTTTCTCCAATCTGGTAACCAAAGAATTCATGTTGGTAGCGAAAACCTTCATCATAGCAGCACTGTTTTCCATACATTTTTTTAGGGCTTCCTCAATCTGTGCTACCATCTTGCTGACCTCCTCAATATTTTGGTCATATTTGTTCTTTAAGAGCTCAATCGCCTTGCCATTTTTCTTCAAACACTCTAACATCATACTCTTTTCATCTGCAGTCTAGGTAGCACTATTTGCTGCATTCTGAACAACTTTCCCTTTATAGTGATTGGTGTCCTGGTTGTCTTTTTGAGTTAGACCCTCCTTCCCATCCAACTTAGCTATCATGACTCTCTATTTCAAGTGTAACTTTTTTATCTCATGAAAAGCCCAGCAGTGGAATCTGTAAAGGTCAACCGAAGAGCTTCTGGTCGTACCCAAAATGTCAAGCATTAGCACCAATTTGTCCTGCAAATCCTCTTAGTCTAAATCCATCTGCTTAGAATCTTGGGCATAAACATCATGCGGGGGTAAATTACCCACATTCTCAGAGTCAAGGGCATAATCCCTATTACCCTATCCCACAGAGTCCTCCTACAAAATCTCCCTATCCTCTTCACTCTCATCTTTATGACTCCTCCTCCTTCAAAAGCTCAGCCTTTTTCTTCTTGGAAGTCTTGATGATCTTTTTAGGAGGAGGGTGAACTTCCTCATCGTCCTCTGAGGCCGAGTTCCTAGAATCATTGTTGTGAACATACTCCTTATCATTATCTTTCATTTCACTTTGTAATTTGTTAATCCTAGCCTCAAACTGTTCATAAATTAACAAAATTAAGCCTTGATGACCAAGTGGGCTTGCTTTAGGATTTTTGGTGATTCACCACATTGTCATTAAGGGAATACATAAGGTAATAGGGAAAATAAATCTTGATGCCATTTCTAAAGTGATTAAGGATAACAAAGTGATAACTATAAATTTTGGTAAATCTCCCATCAACAGTCACATATTCCATAACAACTTTAAGCATTTCGTGCTAGAAATTCTTTACCTGATAAGGAGCAAAGTAGGTTTTGTTTAGCTTCTCCTTCTCTACTTCATCTTTTGGGAAAATCTTGATGACATTATCAAAAAGCTTATGGTCCCTAAAGAATTTAACTCCCTCCATCTTCATGCCTGTCACTTCTGCAATTAACCTCTGATACAGGCTAGCCGTCTACCCAAACAGAGTGATTGTTCTCATATTCCACCCCTCAACAAAAATTTTGGAAGCAATTTTCTCCTTGCCATGAATATTTTCAATATATCCCGCCAAACCACCTTTCTGCAGCCTCCTCCATACCTTCTTTTGTTTCTTTCACTCCTTACAACTAGGAGGCTCATTTCTATGGATGTTGCCGCCCATTATGTTAACCTGCCAAACAAAGTTTCCCGCAGCAAAGAAGAAACCCTCGTAGTGAAAATAGGGGAAAAGAAAGAGTAACTTGCTAACTACAAGCTCTACCCATAAAACATGAGATATAAGATATGTAATAACACCTAGAAGCTTCCCACACTTCAAATAATAATTGCTAATCCTCCTCTGATTACATACCATCATTACAAGTTGAGGGGATCTTTGTACCATTAATGCAATAACATAATAATCTCTCCCTAGATTTCATAGGTAATAACCCTTCATTGTACGATGACATAGGGACCTCTAAACTCACACCAAAGTTAGCAAAGAAGTTGTTTGCACACATATTAGCTTCCCTATAGGTATGAGAGATAATACACTCCTCCAAGTCATCAATAATGTTAAGGGAATTAGAGATGATATTTTTAATTCTCCATGAGGGCTTAGACATCCTTTCAAGGCATCTAATAATATTTAGGGAGTCTCCCTCAATCCAAAATTTTTTAAATTTTAAGTTTTTGATAATCTTGAGGATTTCCAATGCCCCCCTATCTCCAGCATTGTGATTAGTTTGAATACCCAAAGGACAAGCTATGGCCACCACACATAAACCATTAGAGTCCCTTATCACACCACCACAACCAGCTCTCCCAGGGTTTTCCTTAGAAACACCATCGAAGTTGACTTTCATCCATCCCTTAGCGGGGTACCTCCACACCACACCATCTCTAATTATTCTCACTTTATATTTATTGATATCAACTTGGAGACCCCATCTCAAAGCAATAGCCTTATCCTCCTCCCCAACAATTAACAAAGGGAGGGATATGAGCTTACTACCAATCAAATTCAAATTCTCTCCAATGGATCTACATATTTTATCAAAGACAATATCAACAGTGCAAGAGGTCTCTCTAAAAATTTGGTTGTTTCTCTCCTTCCAAACATGCCAAGACACAAAAGGCAAAATCAAAGACCAAAATATTTTCAAGATTGGGTTAGAGGAGGGACACTTCCATTGAACAAAAAATCATCCACCTTTTCAGGAAAGACCCACTCTATCTTCCAAATGAAAAGGATTTTGCTCCAAATGACAATAGAGAAAGGGCAATGCAAAATAAGGTGAGAAACAAATTTAGCATCATTTTGACATAGGAAGCATCTATTCAAGATTTGAAAGCTTTTCTTCATGAGATTATCAATGGTGAGGATTCTGTTTTGGAGAAGCAGCTAGAAAAAAAATTAACTTTAGGAACAAGATTCTTAATCCAAGCCTTGGCCCACACAAGGGGATGAGGGAGGGTGGGACTCAATAACTTAATAGAAAAGGAAAAATAATAAGAGCCATCTAGGGACTACTTCCAGATGAAAAGGTCTTTAATGACCGGGTTCACAAAAAGAGACATCAAGGCTTTTTGCAAGTTGGAAAAGACAACATCAATATCAGCCAACTTGACCCAAGAGGACTACTGCCAATACTCAGAGACAAGTGATCCAAACCTTGCCTTGAAAATATTGATAAAAGGCACAAAAATATTAAAATAACAGAGGGGTTTATCAAAAATCCAAACATCTTTCCAAAATCTGATTTTAGTTCCATTTCCTAAAACCCAACCAGCACCAACTTCAGCCAAACACTTTGCCTTCAGGATACTATTCCAAATACAAGAGCCATTTGGAATGTCATTAGAGTGAAATAAGGAGGCCAAACAGGTGTTACCTTGCAAATACTTGCTAAAGAAAATAGAGTTCCAATCCTTTCTATTGCCAAAAGTCCTCCAAACTTGTTTTGCAAGCAGAGCATTATTAAAGTCTTTAATAGACCTTAGGCCAAGACCCCAAGATGTTTTGGATTGTAAACCTTCTCCCAAGAAACCAATGGCAACCTTTTCTTCTCTTCAACCCTAGACCATAAAAACCTCTTTTGAATTTTTTCAATGGCATCAACAAATTTACCAGGAATCTTGAATAAGCTTAAGGCATAAACATGAAGATTCTGAAGAGAGGCTTTGAGGAGCTGTAATTTACTAGCTTGACTAAGTAAAAATCGTTTCCACATAACAAGTTTATAGTTAAACCTGTCCACAAGAGATCTCCAAAAAGAATCAGGAGGGGAGGTGCCCAAAGGAAGCCCCAAATAGATAGAGGGAAAAGGCTCAATAGCACAACCAATTTTCCTCTATCTAACAGGAGGGGTATTAATGATAAAGATGTTGGCATTATGTGAATTGGCATGAGCATTATGTGAACCGGCATGAGCCTCATGTAAACTAGCATGAAGACATAATGATATTGTATGTTGTCATTGATGTCAATATGAGACATAGTGTGAACCGACACATGAGATAAGTGAAGAAAGAGATATCGACATATGTGTGAACTAGTATATACCAAAGTGAAGTGGCACATTTGTTCAAAAGTGAACCGACACATGGAAGCATTGCATGACTACCGGTTGGTAAGGTAGCTTCCACTTCAGGGTTTCCGATTGGAGTATCTCAAGTCTATGTGACTCAATCGGTGATCTTTGTGTGATGAGTTAGCAGTATGATGGAGGACAGATCATGTTGCCACGTAAGCTCTATGCACGTGAAGGATCTTGCATGAAGAAGACTATTCCTATCTACCTCGGGAATGTGTGAAGTCTGTCAAATGGTGATAACGCGTGATGGGTTATCAGCCGCCATAAAAATGGTGGATAATGGACGATGGAGAATGTCTTGAGATCGACTCAAGAGTGGTGCATTTAATGCTATATGTTTCAATGGTCAAGATCGAACCATTTGAATTGCTCAACCTAACAGGTTTAGGGTTTAAGGTTTTTGCTACTGACTTGTATGTTCCCTATAAGATCAGTGTTAGGTTTTTGTCTGAAGTTGTTGCCAAAAGTTGTGAGTGTGTATCCAACAAAAAGTGATATAAGATTCTTGCCAGACCATGAGAGAGAAGAGATACCTACAAAGTGTGTGCAGAAGGAAAAGAGGAGCCTAAATGGATCTGTATTAGTATTAAGTACTGTTAACAGATCATTGTAATACCTGTTGATCTCTAACCACTTCAACAGTTGCAAAATCCCCTAACAAGGTAGCCTTAACTGGCTTGATTCAAAATCCCTTAAATCGAGTGGTCTTAACCAACTTGCTGTAAATCCCTTAACTGGGTAACTTGAAGCTAATGAGTTCTGAGAAGCTAGAGAAGCTTAGGAGATCCTTTCAGCTATTGAGTTCTTAAAATCCTCTAACAAGGTGACCCTACCAGGTTTAACCCTTAACCGGGTGATCCCTAACAGGACTGGTTCCTACCAGAACCTATTGTAATGTTCTTAACCGGACAAGGCTCCTAACAGAGTGGACTTCTAAAGAGTTCAAAAAGCAGCTTGTGGGTATTCATCCCCACCGTGGTTTTTCCCAGTTGGGTTTCCACGTGAAAAATATGTGTGTCATGTGAAATGCTTTTGTCTTGTGATGCTTTGTTTTATCTGTTATGCACATGAAGTTTCTATGTTTTAGGCCTATCTATAAAACATATTGAACTCACTATTGTGAAGATTTGATGGTTAAGCGTACTAGTTCATGCATGAGAATATTATGACAATGTGGTATTGAGCTAAGAGAAAAGCTTAGTGAGTGACCAGTTCATGACTGATTGAGCTATACTGGATGCTACCGGTTGCACTCTATTCTACCAGTATCTCTGTTTATCAGTCATTGAGAGTGTTTGTTGTCAAACCAGTTTTGGACTGTATTTGTGATTGTACTGATTCACCCCCCCTCTCAGTACCAGTTTGGTACTAGTGGTTCATCATTGAGTTATCAAAAGATAGTTGTCTTATTCCAATTTATCAGCTAACCAGAAGCATTAGAATAAAGTTGTAAAGATATTTTGAAGGACCTAGCTTCATGAACTAAGGCAACAACAAGAAGGATAGTGTCATCCACGAATTGCTGATGAGAAAAGACTAGATTAGAAGATGAAGGCCCAACCCCTTTAATAACACCTGAAGCAACCATCTTTTTCAAGTGTCTGCTTAGACTTTCAACCATAATAGTGAATGAAATAGGGGAGAGAAGATCCCCCTATCTTAATCCCCTGGAAGGTTTAAAAAAGGAGGAAGGAGATCCATTAATAACAACAGATAGGGAGGCAGTAGAGATAAGCTACCAAATGATGTTAGTAACTGATGCCCTCCTAAATGGACAAGGTTAGTCAATGATAAACAACACGAAAGACACAAGAAAATCGCTAGTGTTAGTCAATCAAAAACTAATCTAAAAAGACATACCAAGAGAGACACTAAAAACATGCTAATATATCTAACTAAAGAAACAAAGATAATGAGACATCTCCAAATGCCTCTTAGCATAGTCTTAGCTCTTTCTCCTTTGTTCCTCTCCTCTCCAAGTTCCAAAATAGTGTAGCTCTCAGCAACTTTTTGCACTATGGATGCTTATGGAGGATTGAGATTGTGTATTGTGCTCCAAATGAAACATAAAAAGCTAAAATGTTAGATGATTGGTGTTAAAATGATATATTTTAACCAAAATGACAAGATATTAGATTGCTATGCTAAATGCTCTCTAAAAATGCCTATAGCTTTAATGCATACAAGTTTTCAGGATCTAGATTATGAAGGAATGAGCTCTATTTATAGGAAAAATGGAGCAATGGATGGTTGAGATTGAGTAATCTCAACAAGGGTCAGGATTGAATGATTTTAAATCCATGTGAGGGGTTTCAACCCAATCCCAGGATGACAAGTGTCAATGTGAGATAGGTTGAGAGGAGAGGGAATAAGCATTTAATGCTTGACATGACCTTGGGAGTTAAAGTCAAGGTTGGTTGAATGAATAAACTCTTTATTCAAAGAATAAAGCTTTTATCCAATGCATAAACTCTTGTGCAAATGTGAAATGGATGAATATGGTCAAAACAATAAATGTTTGGGGAGACAAGTTTGAAATAACCATAAATGGTTATGTAAGAGCCATTAGTGGTCTTGGAAGACTTTGGGGGTTAATTTGTTGAACACACAAAACATTAAATGCTTTTCAAAGACTTTGGAGTCTTTGAGAAGTGACTCCATTTTGCTTAGGAATGTGACAATAATTAGGGGATGGTTTAGGCTAATTAGGAAGGGGTTAGAAGAATCTAGAAGGGGATTAGATTTTGCAAGTGGATTTGGTGGGTGAGGGAAAATAGGATTTTATTAAAATAAAAATTCATTTATTTCAATAAATGTGTGCAAGTTGCATTTATAGGAAAATGCAAGTGGGGGGGATAATGATTTAAATAAATGTTTTATTTAATTTATTTAAAAGAGGAATAGGGGGATTTAATTAAATAAATAGATTTTATTCATTTAATTGATTGGAATTTGATTTAATGAATTAATTAAAATAAATTGAATAATTTATTTAATTAATAGAAGAATGTTTGGGGATGAATTAATTAAATATTAATTTAATTAACTGATGGCTAGTGGATTTTTAATCAAATAAATACAAAATATTCATTTAATTAAAATGGACAGATTTGTGTGACTACATTTGCCCCTCTTTGAAATGGTGCGGTTTAGCGTGTCGTTTCAAAGAAAGAAAAACTAGTGTGAAGAAATGCCCCATAAAATGTAAATTTAATGGGTGGTATGCCCCCTCGAGAGATGGGCCGAATTTTTTTTAAAAATCGAGCGATCTTTCAAAAAAGAATGAAAATTGGCAGGGTGGTAGAAGAGAAGAAGTTAGCCATATGGGTGAAAAATAGAAGAAAACGAGGGAAAAATGGAGAAACAGGGGGCTCGGGAAGTTCACGGGGACCATGGTGGTGAGCGGGGGGAAGTTATGGTGACAACAAAGGGTATAAATGGGGTGAAAGGGGTGAAAACAGGATCATTTGTGACCGCGACCAATGTGAAAGTAGAGCTCTGAGAAGGACATTTGAAGGAGCGAGCAGCAGTTAGGATGCCGATACCGATTACCGAGCACAGATTCGAGCAAGTGCAATGGTTCCAGTACCCAGCTAACTACGGACCAGTGGTACGCAAATTTGAAACTTGAATTTTTATGCTTGTTTGATAGCTTTTTAGCTGAGTCCAAGTCGGGTCGGAGCAAGAACGCTGGAACTACGGTTTTGGCGCTTTTGCTCCATTAAGTAGCGCTATTGTGCCGCAATGGCGCTATTGTCTCTTTGTTTGAGCGCTTTTGATATTCTTTAGCGCTATTGTAGGCAAGTTTAGGCACTTTTGATTAATAGGCGCTATTGAGGTCTTGTTTGAGCGCTATTGAGTTTAATTAGCGCTACTGTGTAGTTGTTTTAGTGCATTGGTAGTTTGAGTGCTATCGGATAGCTAATTGAGCACTTTTGTTAGGGTTGTAGCGCTATTATGGAGAAACTAACACTTTTGATGGTAAAATAG
Source organism: Cryptomeria japonica (assembly GCF_030272615.1). Taxonomy (NCBI): domain Eukaryota; kingdom Viridiplantae; phylum Streptophyta; class Pinopsida; order Cupressales; family Cupressaceae; genus Cryptomeria; species Cryptomeria japonica. The sequence continues at coordinate 175,999,297 of NC_081406.1, read as the reverse complement.
TGCTTTTGCCTTAGGATATAGAGATGCTCCAGTTTGGATGAAGAGAATCTCTAGATGCCAATGATGGGTGGATGGCGAGGTGAAGTGGGAGTTGTTTTGAACCATAGCAGCCTGATGAGACTTAGGCCATTTGTTAGGATAAATACCCGTTGAAGTCTAGGTGGCCATGATTGCTTACCTATTAAGACTCGAAGATACTTGATCAAAGTATCTGATGATAGTCTAGGTTTAAACTTAAGAAAGTTTGAAAACAAAACAACTGATGGTGATTGTTGAATGTCCATGTGTAGAAGGAGCTATGCGTGTTGCAGTTACGCGAGCACCATCCTGCAACACAAGAGTTGCGGGATCGATTGACCGAGGCAGAGATCGATTGCATTGCCTCGACGAGATTATATGAGGTGATGCACATGCCCATGATTCGTATGAATCACGGTTTGATCATAGCACTAGCAGAGCGGTGGCATAGCAAGACATGCACCTTCCATTTGGCACAGGGGGAGATGACAGTGACCTTGGAGGATGTGTGGCGCATTCTACGGATTCTGATTCGAGGGGAGCTGGTCACATATGATAGATCCTGGGGGACTCTTGCAGTTTAGAGGATTTTTGATGAGGACGTGTTTATTGACGATGGCTCCATTGTGTGGGAGGAGATAGCGACGTTGTATGAGCCTCTTCCAGCAGTGTTATCAGGTATTGTTGGAGGACTGCTCTGTCCAGACAGACAATCACATGGGTTGGCCGTGGGGTGGGGACAAGTGATCGAGATGATGGTGACTAAGGGGACTCGATTTGCGTGGGGGTAGTGCGTGCTGGCGCACATGCACCAGGAGCTCCATGAGGTTGTGTATCGGGGGAGGGGTTCCTTAGCAGTGGGCATGACACTGCTACATATTTGGGCTTGCGAGCACCTACCAGTGACTCAACCGGTGAGTCTGAGATTCCGGGCGATAGACCAGCCGTACATGTTCATGTATAGTGGTATGATGAGTCAGCCCCACCTGGGGAAGTTAGAGTGGTGGCGGCGGGCACTGGATGATCTAGATGCAGTGATATGACAGCCATACTTGGAGTGTGAGCCATGAGATGATGACGCAGAGGCACTGCCGTGTGTGTTTATGACTCGATTCCTCATTGGGAGGACCTCGTATCATGTGGAGAGACAGGTTCCTAGGAGAGTGATGAGGCAGTTTGGACGGCAGCAAGGACTATCTAGCGGGTCAGGGGAGTATGCACGGGTGATTCGGGAGAGGTATGCATGGGGTCTAGTGCTACCATATGATCAGACACTGGCAGAGTTTCGGACACTCCAGGCGAGACCATAGGATATATGACCGAGGGTCGTAGATGCAGGTGTGACAGATGAGTATACGCAATACCGGGCAGCGCACCGGATCCTACGGATATCAGATCCAGCTGAGCCGATCCCAGATTTTGAGGATGAGAGGGGACGGATACGGAGGAGACTAGGAGGTCAAGGACCCGGGGCAGGTGGAGGAGATGGAGGAGGTGGAGGAGGAGGAGGAGGAGGTGGTGGGTTGGGGATGCAGAGTCAGCGGAGAGGGAGAGGTGGACTGTCTCTACACATATCACAGGGACCTTTGATGCAGGGAGGAGTGTAGTTGAGTGGGAGGGGGATGGAGAGAGAGATCCCGATGCACAGAGGGGAGGGTGCTATTGGAGAGGGTGGTATAGGTGAGGCAGTGATGGACACTGGGGAGGGAGCCACTGGAGATCTGCGAGATCATATGATAGCACACTTGCAGACCCAGATAGAGAATTTAGAGGCGGAGGTGGCAGCAAGGGATGTGCAGCTATTTTCACGAGAGTCAAAACTGGCAGTGGTGCTGCAGGAGAGGGACAGTGCAGTGGAGAGATTGGCCGAGTTGCAGGAGAGAATCCGGATTGGAGTAGGAGCACAAGGTCCTACAGGGGAGGTGATGAGGGAGATGCGACGAGCAAAGGCAGAGATAGAGTACTGGCGGGGTTTATATGAGTAGGTTGTGTCAGTTAGTCAGTGATCTCTTAGCTATTCTCATATGCGACAAGCCAAATCAGAGCGATCGCAGAGGGCGCAGAGAAGTGGGGGTGTGATGGGTCCTCTACGGCGGGAGAGATCAGGGGACGCAGGAGGGAGTGGGGGTTCGATGAGGCCTCCACGGAGAGATGGATCAGGTGGTGTAGGCACCAGTGGGAGAGCAGGTGGCGATGGTGGTGGTGGTGGTACAGCATCAGGCCAGAGTGGCATTTGAGAGAGCATTTTGCATATATGTATTGTATCATGGTTTATTTATGGATTGTATCTTGGATGGCTCTTGGTAGCCGATTTTGTAGACTTCATTGTACTCTGATATATGAGATGATATATATGAAGAGATCCCATATTTGTGATGATATGCATTTGATGTTTATGGATGTTTATGCAGGATGATGAGTTATTGTTTAGATGGATACGTATACATGTATGCATTTGATGAGATGTGTCCTATATGCATGTTTTTATGATGATGTATGATGTGGGATACTAACATATAAATGCAAGCTTATATATGTATGATTTGTTTTGTTTTTTTTATTTTTGATTTTTGATGTAATGCTTTATGTATGTAATGCCATGATGATGATATATGCATATGATGATTCATGAACAGGATTTTGGTGTTTCCTATTGTGATATAATGATGAGAAAATGTTAAAGCAATGTTTGAATGAATGATGTTATGTATGGATATGCATCTAGGTGTGTTTTTTTAGATGAATGTAATATGGATAAACAAAATGTAAAGTACAATTGTTCATATGATAATGCCTAAATAAATGCATATGTATAATGGAGATATATAATGGTATGAACCAATGGTTGAAAAACAAATGGATTTATGATGCTAAATGCTTAAATATGATAAGGTGATGATACTATAACTTATGGTTTTAATAATTGCACCTTAATGCAATTAAAAAAAATGGATAATGAAATGTAATGTGGAATGAATCCTAAAATGAGCCTAATAAGATATGTTAATAAATGGATGAATGAATGCACCTTTTAACTAATGAATGGATGCAATAATAAATGATAAAGGATAATGAAACGATGATGGATAATTTTGACACTAAATGAATGCATAGTAAATGATTTAAAAACACAATCAAAGACAATTTGATCCCATGAGTGAATCTAATTAGTTATGATTGATACAATGATGCAAATGATTAATGAAAACTAATGTCAAACATGAACTATATGCAATGTTTAAGTTAAAAATGACATGAATGGACTTAATGCAAGATGTACCTAAATGCGATGATGATATGACCATGATAAATGCAAGTTTGTTAAGACTTTGCAGGATGCATTAATGATGTATCAGAGTACTTGGTCGTGATTGTATCCAAGACTAGCTTTAATGGCCACTTTTGCATGTAAAGCCTACATATGAATGAATGAATGGATGGGTGATATGCAACGGAATGCAAGATATAAACAGATGAGATGAAATGACGATCCATAGTGCTCTATTTTCATCATTGAGCTTTAAAATGTTGGAAGAGAATACAAGCATCTTGACATAATGATTCAAGATGACCTGAGTATTCCTTACATGGATTTGATATAGCAAGTTAATACAAACGACTTGATATAAGGGTCAAGTCAACCAGAGTATTGCTTGCGGAACAGACAGGGATTATCTTCATTCATGCATGACTTGGATCATCCTCCTTGATCTTAGGCTGATCATATCTTGAGACAAGTGCATACCGTACTAAGAAATAAAACCTTTATCCAATTTGGATGAGGAGGAACCAAAGAATGAGCATTGTACCTGCAAACAAACAATATATACAAAGAATAAAGAATAAGGATCCTTGGTAATGGTTGATGCTCATATGGTCGAGGTATACGCTGTAGTCAGCAAGCCGTAATGATCTATGACATTTTAGCATAAGATCACGTAGCTTACTGAACTTCCCACGTAGACACCATTAGTACATGCCCCAAAACTTCATCGGAATTAATGCGCAAATGATACAAAACAATGTTGCAAGATCCCGATACAGATAACAAATGATTGTACTCACAAATCAACCAAGTATTTGATAGCGTAGCATAATTTTCTTGTCAAAGAAAACGTCATTTTGTCTTTGGTTTTGGTAAGGAAGGATGCATCCTTGTTGAAGACAGTTTGATTGTTGATATTGATTGTGTGGTCAATTGATAAATGGTCATCGTGTGATATTGTGTCAATGTTTGTTTTGTATCTGTTCGGATGAATATGTACAAGGTGTTGCCATGTTTTTGTGTGATTTTTGATGGTTTTTCGATGTTTTTGGACTTTTGTGGAACAGTTTTGAATGTTTTTGGATTTTGTGAGACATTTTGAATGTTTTTGGATTTTGTGAGACATTTTTGAATTTTTTTGGATTTTGTGAGACATTTTTGAATTTTTTTGCCAATGAATCACTAGTAATGTAGAATCCACTTCCATCCTCTAGATTTTTTTAAGGGTATTGCCCCCAAGTTTAGACATGACTATAAAAAAGTGGGATGCAAGACACATGAAGTACTATCTCTGTATTGCAGATTAAATAACAAGCCATGGTTTGGATGGATGGATGTGTGGATGTATGAATGTGATCGCAATGAGCTTGAAAGATACTAGAGCCATAGTCTTTACGAGTGGCACCTGTTTACCAGGTTTTCACCATCGCACTTACCCAAGGTGCCACCGAAGTGGTTTGTTCACCATTTGGATGTATGATTTTTCTTTACTTTTTTGAATGTTTTTGTATTTCTTCAGGACATTTTTCTGAATGTTTTTGGTATTTTCTGATATGCAGGGGAGCCTGATGCTCTATACAACTTATGTGTAAAACCGTTTGAGGTGCATGCTGTAGATTGGATCTGCAAGCGGTTCTCCTTCTGATGTAGCCAACTGATATGCCCCGGACCCAAATACAGCAGTGACAACATATGGGCCCAGCCAGTTTGATTCAAACTTTCCCTGATGTTCTCTATTTGGTTGGTTGAGAGGATTCTCTCGTAGAACAAGATCACCTACCTCAAATGTACAAGATCTAACTCGGTGATTGTAGCTTCTACTCATGCGCTGTTGATAGGCTTTGAGATGATTGTATGCAGCTTGTCGCTTCTCATCAAGTAACTCTAAGTCTTGAAGACGGGAGACTTTGTATGCTTCATCATTGATGAGATTGTGCAAGGAAACCCGTAATGATGGGATCTCTACCTCAATAGGTAAGATAGCTTCAGCACCATAGACCAATGAATAAGGAGTTGCACCTGTAGGGGTTCGAATACTAGTTTGATATGCCCATAGCACTGGATTTAGTTGAACATGCCAATCACGGCCGACATCATTGGCTATCTTCTTGAGGATTCTTAATATGTTTTTATTGGATGCTTCGGCCTGACCATTGCCTTGTGGGTAATAAGGAGTGGAAAAGCGGTGTTGGATATGAAATTTCTCACAAAGTTCACGGACATCTTGATTTTTGAAAGGAAGACCGTTATCTGTGATGATGGACATGGGTACACCATATCGGCAGATGATGTAGTTGAGGATGAATGAGGCGATCTACTTACCGGTGACTTGGATAAGTGGAACAACTTCGATCCACTTTGTGAAATATTCGGTGGCGGTAATAATGAATTTATGGCCATTGGATGAAGATGGATGAATCTTACCCACAAGGTCAAGGCCCCATTGAAAAAAAGGCCATGGTGTTGTGATTGGTTGCAATTCTTGGGCTGGTTTATGTATCAGGTCGCCATGGACTTGACATTTCTTGCATTTTCTGACAAAGTAGTAGGAATCCTTTTCCATAGATGGCCAATAATATCCAACTAGCATGAGTTTCTTGGCTAGTGACGGACTACTTGAGTGAGTCCCGCAAATTCCTTCATTTACCTCTTCCAAAGCCTTTGTTATCTTACCTTGTTCCAGACATCGAAGGAGAGTACCATCAAGACCACGTCGGTATAGGGTTTCAGCAATAATGGTATATCGAGCAGTTTGACGAACGAAGGTTTTACGTTGGTTATTTGATTGGTTGGGAGGAAGGGTGTGATCGTGAAGATAGGTGTAGAACTCACCGTACCATGGGGATTCAGAACCAACAAGGTGACCTATCATCTCGAATTCGGGGATATCATAAGCGGGAATCCAAAGTTGTTCCACCAAGAACTCGTAATGTGTTGAATTCTGTGGAAGATCTAGGAGAGATGCGATAGTAGCCATAGCGTCAGTAGCTCGATTCTGATCTCTTGGTATCTGCTCAAAAGTGATAGTAGTAAATGATGTCTTTAGAGTGTCCACCATTTGCTTATATGGCATGAGTTTATCATCCTTGGTCTGATATTCATCAGTTGCTTGTCGAATGACCAGTTGTGAGTCACCATATACTTGCAATTCTTGTAATTTCCATTGTATGGCTAGCCTGAGTCCTATGATCAAGGCCTCATACTCTACTATGTTGTTTGTGCATGGAAATGTGAGCCTGTAAGACTTCGGGATGCTGTCACCTTGAGGTGTGATAAACAGAATGCCTGCCCCCGAGCCGTGCCTAGTGTATGAACCATCAAAGTATAGCTTCCATGGTTGCGCTATTGTGATCATGAATATCTCCTCATCTGGAAAATTGGAAATGAGAGGATGATCGTCTATGAGTGGTGCATCGGCCAACTGATCTACAATAACTTGACCTTTGATAGCTTTACGGTCTACGTACTCGATGTCAAATTCACTTAGAATCATCACCCATTTGGCTAAGCGGCCTGTCAATGCGTCTTTGCTAAGTAAATACTTGAGTGGATCAATCTTTGCAATGAGTTGCACCTTGCGTCTTAATAGATAGTGCCTCAGTTTAGTAGCTGCTAGGATTACTACTAGGCAAGCTCGCTCAATAGACGTGTAATTGAGTTCATAGCCCACCAGTGTGCGAGAGATGTAGTAAATAGCACACTCTTTTTCTTCTACATTATGTTGTGCTAGTAGTACACCCAATGCTGTACTTGTTGCTGAGATATAAAGTAACAACGGTCTACTTGGATCTGGTGGCATCAGCAATGGTGGATTCATGAGATAGTCTTTAAGCGTCTGAAATGCTTGCTGGCATCTGGCATCCCATTGAAAACGGATGTTCTTGTGTAGCAAGTGTGTGAATGGGTGACATTTATCAGCCAGTTGTGCAATGAATCTGTGGATAGATTGGAGTCGCCCTTGTAATGTCCTTAGCTGATTGATATTCTTTGGTGGTGGCATGTCCATGATTGCCTTAACCTTTGCTTGATCAACCTCAATACCTTTGCTTGAGACAATGTATCCTAGAAGCTTCCCGGAGGTCACTCCAAAGACACATTTCTTTGGGTTGAGTCGAACATGGTATTGTTTCAGTCTATCAAAGATTTTATCTAAGATGTGGAGATGCCCTTCTCTGGTGAGTGATTTTGCTAGTAAGTCATCAACATAATCTTCCATTATGGTATGCATCATGTCATGGAAGATGGTGGTCATTGCTCTTTGATAGGTCGCTCCGGCATTCTTTAGACCAAAAGGCATTACATTCCAGCAATATGTGCCCTATGGACAGGTGAAGGTTGTCTTATGTTGATCTTCTGGTGTGATCTTTATTTGATTGTATCTTGAAAAGCCATCCATGAGTGAAAGCATGGCATGTCCTGCTATCAGATCCACTATGATGTCAATATTTGGTAGGGGGAAGTCATCCTTAGGACATGCCTTATTCGGATCTCTGAAGTCAGTACAAATGTGAATGCCCCCTTTTGGTTTGCCGATAGGCACAATGTTGGAGATCCATTCTGCATAATCAATTGGCCTAATGAAACCAACATCTAGGAGTTTCTTGAGTTTTGTTTTGACTAGCATTGCAATTTGAGGATGCATCTTACGAAGCTTCTGCTTGACAGGTTTGGCTCCTTCTGCTACAGTGAGGTGATGCATGACTAAATCAGGATCAAGCCCAGGCATGTCTACATATGACCATGCAAAGTTGATCTGACGCTTCTGGAAGAACTCTATAAATTTAGGCTGTTCCTTTGGAGTGAGAAGAGATGCCAAATGTATGATATGAGGATTTTCGGGAGTCCCCACATTGTATTCTTTGGTTTCCTTGATGAGAATCATTGATCGTTCCTATTGTGCATTAGTAGGGAGAATGTCAAACCCTTCATCCTCAGGCACCTCAGAGAGGTTTTCACTGTTGGATACGCTCTTTTTTTTTTACTTTTGTTGGATCAAACAGTGCCACAGTGTGGTTTTCACTAGAAGATCCATGTTTTATTGTTATATTTTTGCAGCTGAAAGGTTTGGCATCCATCCCGAAGTATGATGCACTATTAAGTTCAATGGCGAATCCAGCTTTGTGATCCCTACTTGGTAGGTTATCCCTTAATTCCAAAAAGTCAATGATGGCCTCATCGTTCTAGAAGAAGTCAAGACATGGGGGATTTGGTTGGTTCCATTCGATGAGTTCAGGATGGATAATGGGCATTACTTCATTGATTAGGTTAAGTGTGTTAGATGTATCAGTGAGGGTTAAAATGTTATGGTGAAGGTCATTGATGGTACTCTCCCTGTTAGAATCAGGCGTAGGATGAGACGTAGGGTCTGTGGAAGATGTTTCCAGTTCAGGAACCCAAGTGATCTTTATCTGTGCTTCTCCATAAATAGGGATGTCTTTGCATGGCAGAGATGATGATGTGTCTTCCTCATCTGAAGTGTTAAGCTGTACAGAATCAAATTCCCACTCATGTGAGTCAGTCTCTGAGTCACTTTCCAGCATCCGATTACTATACCACACTGGGATGTCCTTTGAGTTAAACACTGTAGGTGTGATTGGTTGATGTACCTTTGTAGTGATCGGTGTTGTAGGAAGGTTGATGGGGATAAAGGAATCTGGTACAGGGAGTATTGGTAATATTGACTCATTGGCTTCTGCTGGAACTACTGGTGCCATATATGCTACTGCGGGTTCTGATAGAGTTGTTGTTGCTAATGGTATTATTGATGTGATGGCTGCTGTAGATGGGATTACTGGTTCATTTGGTGGGATGAGTGGCATTGTTGATGGTTGCATTGGGGTTGTGAGCCTCGATGAGGCGGTTGGGATGGTGCTTGATGCTGCTTTAATGATAAAAGGTGTCTTTTTTACCATAGGTTGACATAATGGTTTGCTGGGTTTTCCTTTGAATTTGAGTTTAGGAAAGATTTCTTTCTCAAAGCCTAGGCCTGTATTACCTTTGGGATTTAATTCTGGCAGCAGAGGTTCATGTCGTCCTTGTTTGCAACATCCCAAAGCACTCTGACCATCATACCCCATTCTTTGCATAATGAGGAGACCTTTGCCATACTGATCCGTAGGAAGTTTAACTTGTGGTAGATCAGTGGTGATGGGATCTTTATAGATCCATTCTGCTAGGTCCTCATCTTGTGTTTCTTCTTCTTGACTCTTTCCAAGGATGAAAGGCATCAAAGCATATGCTGGCGTGATCAGTGGTTGCTGGAGTAACTGCTGTGGTTTACCATGTGTTCTAGGAGAAAGGGGCATTTGTCCCACACAAAAGAGTTGACTCAAGTTGTATTCCCCATGACCTTCCTCTGCCATCTTCATCTTAAGCTTTTCTTGCTTGGGTATAGTGATGTTCGAACTGGTAAGAGAAGCAGGACTTATATATGATGTGGAGGAAATGGCTTCTCTATTATTAGGAATAGTAATCTCTGGTTGATGGCTGATATTATGGCAAAATGCAAAAGGATTTGCATCACCCAGGATTGTGATCTCTACACCGTTATGTGGGAATTTGATACATTGATGGTAGGTAGATGGAACGGCTTGCATGGCATGTCTTCAAGGTCTCCCTAATAATAGATTGTATGGCAAAGGAAGGGCCAGAACTTGACAGATGATGTGCTTTACCACAGGGCCCACTCGGATTGGTAGTACCACAGCTCCTTTGGATGAACACTCTGCATCGTCATAGGCTTTGATGGTGATCTTCTTACGAGGATCCACTGATTCTATGGCATATCCCAATGCTATGACCAACTGTAGTGTACAAATGTTCAGGCCTGCTCCATTATCGATCAAGACTCGCTTGATCCTATGCTGATTAATAAATCCTTCAATGTGGAGTGAGGCATTATGAGGTTACTGGAAGGAAGAATTGTCACTTTTGGAAAAAGTGAGACAAGGTGATGACTTTAGACTTCCAACCATGGCTTGAAATTGGTCTGTATTCAGAATTGCAAGGATTGACGCCTCTTGGAGTGCTTGATCCAAGATAGTTTTATGAGATGGTGATAGACGCAAAAGCTCTAAAATGGATATAAGCACATGCATTTTGTCTAATTGTTCCACAAGATTGTACTGCTTTGGGATGGAGGTGGTACCTTGTGGAGCTACTTTTATGGTAACTTTGCCGCGACGTGTGACAACATTGCAATTTGAGTTGGGATTTTTGAAGGTTATAGTTGCAACTTGTTCATTGGCATCATACAGATGATTTACAGTATAATTATATGCAGCTTGTGTATAATCAGTGGTATCAGTGCCTCGCCTAGAAGTGGAATTACCCCTTTGATCTTGGGATGGAAGTGGATTTTTGAACATCAGATGATCATTATTGGTTGTTTTTGGGTCATGTCCTTCAATTTCAATTTCTTCTTGATCAATAAGATCCTGAATGAGATCTTTCAATCAGTGACAATTACTTGTCTTGTGTCCTCTTCCTTGGTGGAACTCATAGTGTTCAGTATCTCTCCACGCCAGTTTGACCTGAGGCTCATAGTTTGATAGTTTAGGTAGAGTGACCAAATTTTGAGAAATGAGTTGTCGCAATACTATTTCAATGGGTTCCCCTAAGGGAGTGTATGTGCGTTTTTGTTTTTGCTGATGAGGTATGGGTTCATCGTGAGATGTGATGCGACCTTGATTTGAAGGAACATTTGTGTTATTCTGAGGTGGAGGATTTTGTCCTACAAACCAAACCACAGGTTGTGCATTTTGGACAGTCCGGGCATCCACAACCCCATCATTGACGATATTCTTATTTTTGTTCCAGAAGCTTAGTTTATCACTATTGAAGTGCAGGCGAGGACCATCTTTTGGTTCATTAAAGATTTTGATGAGTCCTTTCTTGATGAGTGCCTGTTCACATTTTAAACCCTTGGTGATCATATCATTAAAAGAGTCTGTGTCTTTGACATCCAGGTGAAATTCCATTTCTTCATTTAAGTTGGAAATGAATATTTCCACTAGTTCTTGTTCAGGTAACTGAAGAGAACGTCTGTTAGACATTTGACACCATCGTTGCAGGAATACTGAGAATAGTTCACCTGGTTTTTGTTTGGTGTTGCACAGATCAGCCATGGTGATGTCGCGTTCAATGTTATGAGAGTAATGAGGGAGGAATTTCTGGATGAGTTCCTCAAATGTTCTAATGCCACCTGATAGTCATGAAAACCATGATGTGGTTGTTCCTCCCAATCTTTGGGGAAAAAGGCGCATTAGGTATGTGTCTTCATATGCCACTTCAAAACAAACGGAATGAAATTCTCTGACATGATCACGGGGATCCCCCTTTCCTCTATATTTTTCAAATTTGGGTGTTTCAAACCCGCGTGGAAAGGGTGGCATGTAAAGATTCCTATCAAAAGGATAGGGACAGATGTCATTGAGTGAGAATTGGTTAGTCTTGACACCACTATGAAGTTGTTGACGAGATTCTTGACTTGTTGCCGCAACATCTCCATTTCATTTGGAGGAGGTGGTGGGTTACCTCGAGGAATGTTATATCTGATGGGATCTCTACCTCTTTCCTCTTCATGGCGACTTTGTCTTTCTGATGCTTGTCTTAATTGGGCAAGATCAAAGTCAGAGGGGAGTTTTGCTCCTTCTTGAGTGAGTTTTAAGAAGTGAGCATCCACATTGCTCCTGAGTATTTCTTCAAAAAGTCTGTTGAAGAGAGGGTTATGCTGGGACCTTTCTGTTGTTGCAGGAGTAGGAGTACTTGGGTTGTTGTCATTTGCATTTCCTCCAAGTGCTTCTTGAAATTCATTGAGATTTTCCTCTTCTTCTTCCTCAATTTCTATTTCTCATGGCCATGACTGTGATCGGGTTTGAGCCATTTTGCTTGCAAGTTTTTGTTGAAGTTGATTTAAAAATGATGATGAGTTGTTTGATGAAATGAAAGATTGATGGTTGGTGATTTGTGTTGTATGTAGATCTCTTGCACTTTTAAGGTAGATGTAACCAAAATTTCTTCTTTGAATTGCTTGCTTGTTTGATAAGTTTTGATGTGATAAGGTGTAGAGCAATCTGAGATGTGTTACAGATTGAACTATCTAGTAATGAGAGGATTCACTCATGAACTAGTTTTAACCTACGTAGATGTGTCTCTTAGGATGAGCTTATCCTAGATGTAGAAACAATCTAAAAAGTGATGCGATGTATTTGATTCAAGCAATATCTAAAAAAGAACTTTGGGACAAGAATCTTTTAATGTTTTGAGAGTTGGAATGAATTGATGATGAAGTGATGATGGATGAGTAAAATGTTTTCAACTTTAATAAAAACTTTGTGTTACAAATGGAACAAATTCTACCTCTTCCCTTTCGAGAGTTGGTGGCACTTCTCGAGCTGTGTTGTATGTGATACAGATGTTTGGGAAAAAGTTGGGATTAATCTTGCCTCTTTGGTTTTTGTGGTAACTCAGAGCCCTATATTGCATAAAAGCTCTGTGGTTCAATGATTCTGAATCAAATTCGTTTGTTTTTCCTTGAAGGTAGAGACGCATGCGATGCAGAAAGACTCTATGTGAGACAAAGATTTGTCTATTTATATAGAAGAACTTCCTTCTTTTGATCAAAGCCTTTGAGCTTAATGGTCTTCTTTTCAAGCTGATATTCTGATGATGCTTCTTCTTTCACAAAATGTGAAGAATGGTTATAAATTTTGACTCTTTGTTTGTTTGTACTTTGTTTTTGATGTGTTTGGTTGGATGAATACTTTGTTTTGGAAAGAGATTTTTTGATTTTTTTTTTTTGACAAGAAAACAAAGCAAGCACACAAACACAAGAATGTTGCCTCCAAAGGCACAAATGAGTATGGGTCTAGATCAACCCAATCCTTGGACTTTTATATGACCCTTCCTTTAGATGTATTTTAAGGTGTATTTCCAAAGCCTGAAGTCGGCTCAATTTGTACTAGGTCTTTAAAATGAACACACTTCAAACACTTTTTATCCCTAAGGTCAAATGGCCAGTTGTGATAAATTTAGCCCACATCTTGATATTTCTTCGACTTTGGTACTACATACCTTATGAATTCTGTTGTGGCAGGTAAGGATGTGATATACTAAGTCTTGCACGAGCATAACAAATAGATGATCCCTATGATGGGGGAGTCACCACTTTTATCAAGTCACAAGTGACTTTTCAAAAAGCTATGTTTCTACTCAAGGAAATATGTAAGGTGAGTATCTTGGGAGAAAAACCATCTATGCTCTTGCACTAAATTATATCGCAAATATCCTCAATCAATAGAATGGATGGGCTACTACTTATAGGTGTTTAGTCATGTTTGATGTTTTTGGACATAAGTTCATTCTGCAGTGACTCACTTAAGAGCCTTGTAACTGGTGGTGGGGCCCATTTGTCCTTTCAGCCAGTTACACTGTAGGAATAGCTATACCCAAGGCTACAGCTTTCGCTCTCACCTGATTTCTATAGTGGCTCAAAGGATTTACCGCTCAAGGTCATTCCCAAGAGTATCGATCCCTTGGCAGACCTCTCTTAAAAAGATAAAATGTGAGTGTTACTAACACTTTTCTCTTGCACCTAGGACCACGAAAGCCAAGGGAGAGGATAGTGTGTGTTAGAGGTAGGACCACTCGACTGACTTTTTGCACAAGTGTGCCAAGCATGAAAGACACTTGTTCTTTTTAATCCATCTTTGCAATATGATCTAACTATTTGGAGATGTTGCTCCAACAGTCATGGTGTTCTTTTTAACTTCACAAGCAATGTGTTTTGTAATCTAGAATTCGGAAATCCTGGTCAACTTAATGAAAGCACATTTGCTTGAAGTAAAATTTGTTTGCAAAATCAAAACAAGTGGATTGTTCTTTTTACTTCCCAAAAATTGAAGTGCGGATTGTGATTTTTAAGTTTGATGCAAGAAAGAAAATTTGTCTTGTTGATTTTAAGCACCAAAACAAAATGTATCCCTAACTTGCAATGAAAGCAAAATTTGAAGTTGTTGTTCTTTTTACCTTGCAATAAAGAAAGATAAATTTTCTTTTTAAGCACCAAAAACAAGTTTGAGGTTCATTTAATGCACTCCAAAATAAAATGTGAGGTTTATTTTAACTTGTGCAAGAAGGAAAAATGGATTCTTTTTAACCAACTTTTGTTGAAAGAAAGTAAAAAAAAAGAGACTTTAAGGCATCTAAACTAACTCCTTCCCCTGCACAAAAAGATTAGAACCTGCATAAAAGACAATTAGTTAGAAAAATCCGCATGTTTTGGTGGGCTTCTACAAGCCTAAAATTTTTGGTTTTTGGTTACAAGGAATTTTCGTATAACTCTCTGTTACAATAGTGCTAGTCTGTGTTTGAACAGAAGTGCTATTTAACACAAAATCGTTGAAAGAACAGGAATGACAGAGAGGCGAAAGCGCTAAAAGTTTATCAATAGCACCAGAAGAATGACCAATGCGCTAAAACGGTTTCAAAAGCACTGAAATTTGGACAATACCGCTATTGTAAGAACAATAGCACTAAAAACATGGGTGTCGGTAGCGCTACAACGTGTTCAATAGTGCCAAAGCGCAACCAGTGTGACACTTTCAACAGTCAGACATGTTAGTTTGCCAAAAACAATGATATTTTGCGTGTTCGATTCACGCCGGGTTCACCAAATGATGCCCTCCTAAATGGACAAGGTTAGTCAATGATAAACAACATGAAAGACACAAGAAAATCGTTAGTGTTAGTCAATTAAAAACTAATCTAAAAAGACATACCAAGAGAGACACTAAAAACATGCTAATATATCTAACTAAAGAAATAAAGATAATGAGACATCTCCAAATGCCTCTTAGCATAGTCTTAGCTCTTTCTTCCTTTTTCCTCTCCTCTCCAAGTTCCAAAATAGTGTAGCTCTCAGCAGCTTTTTGCACTATTGATGCTTATGAAGGATTGAGATTGTGTATTGTGCTCCAAATGAAACATAAAAAGCTAAAATGTTAGATGATTGGTGTTAAAATGATATATTTTAACCAAAATGACAAAATATTAGATTGCTATGCTAAATGCTCTCTGAAAATGCCTATAGCTTAAATGCATACAAGTTTTCAGGATCTGGATTATGAAGGAATGAGCTCTATTTATAGGAAAAATGGAGCAATGGATGGTTGAGATTGAGTAATCTCAACAAGGCTCAGGATTGAATGATTTCAAATCCATGTGAGGGGTTTCAACCCAATCCCAGGATGACAAGTGTTAATGTGAGATAGGTTGAGAGGAGAGGGAATAAGCATTTAATGCTTGACATGACCTTGGGAGTTAAAGTCAAGGTTGGTTGAATGAATAAACTCTTTATTCAAAGAATAAAGCTTTTATCCAATGGATAAACTCTTGTGCAAATGTGAAACGGATGAATATGGTCAAAACAATAAATGTTTGGGGAGACAAGTTTGAAATAACCATAAATGGTTATGTAAGAGCCATAAATGGTTATGTAAGAGCCATTAGTGGTTTTGGAAGACTTTGGGGGTTAATTTGTTGAACACACAAAGCATTAAATGCTTTTCAAAGACTTTGTTGTCTTTAAGAAGTGACTCCATGTTGCTTAGGAATGTGACAATAATTAGGGGATGGTTTAGGCTAATTAGGAAGGGGTTAGAAGAATCTAGAAGGGGATTAGATTTTGCAAGTGGATTCAGTGGGTGAGGGAAAATAGGATTTTATTAAAATAAAAATTCATTTATTTCAATAAATGTGTGCAAGTTGCATTTGTAGGAAAATGCAAGTGGGGGGGGATAATGATTTAAATAAATGTTTTATTTAATTTATTTAAAAGAGGAATAGGGGGATTTAATTAAATAAATAGATTTTATTCATTTAATTGATTGGAATTTGATTTAATGAATGAATTAAAATAAATTGAATAGTTTATTTAATTAATAGAAGAATGTTTGGGGATGAATTAATTAAATATTAATTTAATTAACTGATGGCTAGTGGATTTTTAATCAAATAAATACAAAATATTCATTTAATTAAAATGGACAGATTTGTGTGACTACAGTAACTTTACCATCAAAGCCTAAGGCTTGCATAATCCTTAGTAGAAAAAACCAGTCCACTTTGTCATAGGCTTTAGCCAAATCAAGCTTAATGAGGAAATCATCTTTCTTAGAGGCTTGAAGTGAGTCAATGTTCTCATGGACCAAGATGATAGAATCCAAGATTTGCCTCCCAAGCACGACTCCATTCTGATGCGAGGATATGAAGGAAGGTAGCATTTCCAACAATATGGATATAATAAACTTAGAGATAATTTTATATAATGAGTTGTAGAGACTAATAGGTCTAAACCTATCCATAGCGTCCACACTAGGCATTTTAGGAATAAGAACTAGGAAGGTAGAGTTAACCTCTTTAAGAAAGGACTTGGAACCAAAAAATTCTTTCACAACATGAATAATATCCTTACCAACAATATGCCAAAAATGTTGGAAGAAGAACATGGGGAACCCATTAGGTCCAGGGGCTTTATCCCTCTGGAAAGAAAAAATAGCTCTCATAACATTCCTCATTAGAAGGGATGGCACATATACTTTTGTTATGATTAGGTCCAATAACCTTAGGAATATTCTTTAGCAAAGACTCTTGATCGTTCAGACAAAGATTTAGATCAACAGTCAGAAGATTAGAGAAAAAATGAACAACCTCCTTAGCAATATCCTCATCTCTATTAATAGTTGTACCATCAACCACCAGCTTAGTGATCCAGTTAGCAGCTTTATGTTTCACAGAGGACATATGAAAGTATTTGGTATTTTTGTCTCCGGAAGACAACCACAATGCCCTAGACTTTTGTCTCCAAAAATCTTCTTCATTGGCTATAATCGTGTGATATCTGCTAAGGACCTCATTCTCTTTAACCCTTGTAACAGAAATATAACCTTCTTTCTGAATAAGATCCTGAATCTATTTCAACTTCATCTTTAAAGAATTCTTCATGAAAAAGATATCTCCAAAAACTTCCTTATTCCAAATCTTGACCCTTTCCTTCACATACCTAAGTTTTTTATCATCCTTAAACATTGTCAATCCTTCCACTGAGATACTCCACCACTGTCCAACATTGTGTTCTAGAGAAGGGTGGGATAACCACATTTTTTCAAATCTGAAAGGAAAAGTTCTCCTTTTTAAAAGGGCATTAGCAATAAAAGAAATGGTAAAGTGGTCCAAGCCAACTCTATTGATGATAGACAAAGAACAATGATATTTAGATAACCAATCATTAGTAATTAAAGATCTATCCAATCTAACCTGAATCAAATCCTCACCATCCCTTATGTTGGTCTAGGTGAAAGAGGCCTCACTCAACTCCACATTTGAAAGAGTCATGTTGTTAGTGAATTCTATAAGATCAATTCTGCTATCCATGTGAACTTGAGACCCTCCAAATTTTTTAGAATCATAGAGAGGAGTGTTAAAATCTTCCATGACCAACCAAGAGTCCTAATCAAAAGATTTTCTTTTGACCCCAACATTCTTCCAAAATTTGAACCTTGCAACTTTGGTATTTGGAGCATAAATATTGGATAGGACCCAAATGAAATCATGCCTTATGTGTCTTAGTCTAATACAGATCAAATTACTATCAACCACAATCAGGTTACCTTCTATAACTTTCTTATTCCAAAAGACATCAACCCCACATGAGGCACCGTTAGAGCTACTACCAACTACACCCCCAAAGCTGAAAATGCTAATTTGTTCAACTTTCTCTTTACTGATCTTAGTTTCTTGAATTAGAATGACATCCAGGTTATGGTCTCTAACTAGATTCTGGAGGATATCCTATTTGTGGGATCCATTAAGGCCTGGATGTTCCAAGAAATTATCTTTATTTAGGGATAGGAGAGAAAGTCTCCAAAATGATTCCCTGACTTCCATTAGCAATGTTCTACTTACTTTCAAATTCTATGTGCCATCTAGAAGATTTTCTTCCTCGAGTGGACTTCGAGTTGCCAACATCAGCCTTAGCCCTATTTCTAGTATGCATTCCAATATCATTACTAATATTCTTAATTTTCTTTTTTGCAACTATCATAAATGATTCTTCACCCTCCTCTTCCTTAGATTCATTCTTGTGACAGTCTAGATTTTGGCTCTTCCAATGGCTGGAGATCAGAGTAACAGTAATATCTTTTGGAGCATTTGAATCCCTTTGTTTAACCAATTCTTGAGATCCATGGCACTCCTGCCCTATAGGGCTTTTTGGGTCATCACTCTTCTCAAAGATAGTTTCCAGCACTACAGAGTAACTTCTACCATTATTCTCACCACAGATATCCTTAACAGGTATCTCCCCATTAGTTATTGACTCATCAATTTATCCTTCTTCCAATGACTTCTTCTCAAGAGTCTTTGAATTTGAGATAGGACATACACTAAAGTCATTTTTAGGAGCCATATTAGTATATTTGCCTTCTATATTCTCCCGATCCCTACAAATAGGGGCCTTAAAATCCTGCAGACAAGGGCTTTCAGAGCTACCATTACCTTTGATAGGTTTTTTTTTCCAAACCTTCTTTTGGGCCCCCTTATTTTTAGAGAGATTCCAAGGGTTATTGGGACATCCTTTTGCCCAATGACCAACTTTTTTGCAATGAAATCACACAAAAGGGAAGGACTCATACTCTATTGGTTGTTCCCATTTCCCTAGTTTGGAGAAAATATCAATTGATGATGGGAGATCAGAATTTTGGCATACATTCACACAAATTCTAGCATAAACCAACCTATTCTTGGTCATTGTCATCGGGTCCATAGAAAGAAGCTCCCCAAAGGAATCAACAATACCCTTAAAAACATCCTCAAACCAAAATTCCAAGGGTAACCTAGGCATACACACCCAAATAGAGGCCAACTCAAAGAAGGAAGAATCCTTTAACACCAATCTAGGAGACCATTTCCTCAGGATTAAAGAAGTTTTACCTAGCATCCAAGGTCCTCCACAGAGAACACTTTCCAAATCTTCCATACAGGAGAAGTTGAAAGCAAAAAAACCCTTTGGCATCGCTGATATTTCCACTTGACCCTTCAAATGACATTTTTTCTTGGCAAAAGCCCTCACTATCTCAATATTAGGTCTTGGGCCAACACATTTACCCACTAGAGTGAATGCCGTTAAAGAGATATTATGTTCAATCACAATGTCCAAGATCAAAATGGCAAACTTTCCCATTGACTTATTAGAAATGTTTGAAACCTTAGGGAAAGTGGATTTACTTATTGGTTTCGTACCAAATAAACTAGACCAGGATTTTAGGGGGCCTTAAGAGACGACATTCTGCTCTAGCTCCACTCACCCTTTTGAGATTCCCTCTTGATTAGAGGTGTCAGCACATGACGCCTTGTTATCTCTTGGGTAAAAAGGAGGATCCAGAGCTCATGCGTCACCATCCTTGTTATACTACCCATCATCATTCCCTTCCTTAGACCTATCTGAGTCATGAGATCCATACAGGATAGGGCCAGAGATCATAGACCGAAAACTAGCACTAGTGTGCCCACCCAACAAGTTCCCACCTGGCTCCATTCAAAATCTTTTTATTAATTTACATTTAAGTTATCATGTTATCATCTTCGACTATTTAAGTTTTTCATGTTGATACATTGAAGGCTTTTTTCTCTAGGGTACAAGTCATGAGGGGCCTCTACGTCATATCGGGCAGAGGGTGTCACAAGTATGACACCATCTATTGTATGTATCTTATATTTAATAAAGATTAAATATGTACTTATGACTTTCTAAGCTAGCTTGAAATTAAATACACATATGTTTCATAAATATGATTTCATTATATGCATGTTTGCAAGTGGACACTACTATCAGGATAGGCTATCCTCATCATGTTTATCAGAGACAAAACTATGGGCGTTGTGTTGTTATTGATGTCAATCAATATGCAAGTTGATGTTATCGGTATGTAAGTAGGAGTATTGAAGATTCTTGGCATGTCGATGTCAACCGGTAAGTACGTCAACTTGTAATCAAGCAAGAGACAAATCGAAGGACTCCCATTGTATGAAGATGGTTGATGTCAAGGTTGAAGGAAAGATAGACAAAACTACAGGAAAACAGATTCGATGGCTATCAGATTATATTTTGAAGAGGTGATTACAACATCGGGAGCAGTCTGGGTTAACATGACCTAACTAATAGAAAAGAGAAGTGCATGATATGAAGGTTAACCGATTGGAGTATACCGGTAGCATATTTGGTTGGTGACCAAGTTTGAACTGACATGATCAAGTGAGTTGGATGATGACAGAGATGACATGTGGACTCCAGGTGGCGAACATGCAGTGGTAGGTGAATAGTGCATCAGTGAGGTAGTTACCAATTAGGTCAAAATTAATTGAAGATTGTGAAAAATCACGAATCGATTGCAGAGGATAATGGCTCGAAGCAAATCGAAAGGATACGACTGGATTGACAAAATCAAGGCCGATGAATAGGGTCCAGTTTGCTTAATATAGTGAACATGTATTGGAAGGATCAAGAATGGCGATGATATTTGATTTTTTGTTGGTTGTCAATCCAAGAAATGAGATCTTATTTGATTTGATACGGATCGTGGTCGGTGAAGAAAACTCTAGGTGCATAAAGTTTTAATTTTGGTTTTGGTGGGAAAGCATGTGTATAAATGTGTAGATCAAAGACTTGTGTTTTTGATGATGATGAGAGATTGAGATTATGCTGGAGGAAAGTTGATCAATCTAAATGTTGATAACAAAATATTGAAGTGACTGAGTGTTAGAAGAAGAACCGACAAGAAGGGTTTAACCAAAAAGGTTTAAGGTAACCAGTAAACTGTTACAGAGTATAACAGTCTATCAAACTGGTAGAGATTGAACTAGTCAGGTAGTAGTAGAAAGTGAAGTAGAGCAGAGAGAGTGTGGGAGGAGATCCGACAAGGCAAAAACCGAGTTGTAGAGGATTCAGATAGAGAGAATTGAGATCCGGTAGAGAAGAAGGAGTGTGACAAAAAGTTCAACCGATAGAGTGAATTGTTTGTGGGGGTTACAAAACTCATTTGTAACAAGGTGCTTATTATTGTATTGATTTCATATCTCATTGTTTCATTAGGTGGGTGCTCAGTGTAGGGGTTGGTGCTCGTTGAGTTGGTGCTTAGAATAGATCAAGGGTTGGTGCTCCTTTGGGTAGGTGCCCATAAATTGTTAAGGGTTGGTGCTCCTTGGGTTGGTGCCCTAAACATTATAAAACTATTATTTAATTGTGAGACTAGATTGGAGTAGTAGATCTCTAGTAGCATTTCTCATCGATATTTTTTCCCACATTGGGTTTTCCTCATATATCCAATGTTATGTGATTAGCTTTTATGTGTGATTGATTGTTAGTGTTTTAATTATTCTACTGGTTACACACACTATTTGAAATTGCTTATAATCACCAATTCACCCCCCTCTCAGTGATATCTTGTGTTCTACAATTGGTATCAGAGCATTATGTTCCCTGTTGGCTAAAACTTTCTCTAGATTTGGTAGATTCTAGTTTAAGAACACAATGGCAAGGAATGAAACCTCCTCCTCCAAAGCTCCCATGTTTGATGGTGCCAACTATGCCTTCTGGAGCAGAAGAATGGAAACCTATTTGTCCTCCCTAGGTTTTGATGTTTGGATGTCTGTGAAAAATGGGTACACTATCCCTAATGTCCCCCCTACAGATCTGGATGCTAAGAAGGAGTATGAAAACAATGCCAAGGCCAAGCATGTTATTCTTAGTGGATTGTCTGATAATGAGTTTTTTAAGGTTATGCACTGATCATCCACCAAGAAAAATTGGGATAAGTTGAAAAGATTATTTTAAGGAGATGTCAAGGTCAAGGTTGCTAAACTACAAACACTAAGAGCTCATCTTGAAGGCTTTAAAATTAAATATGAAGAAAAGATTGTTCATTTTCTTCAAAGAGCTGATGAAATGGTGAATACTATTAGAGGACTTGGCAAGGATATATCTGATGAAGTTATTGTCCAAAAGATACTTAGATAACTCACATCTATGTATGATACAAAGGTCTCTATAATAGAAGAAGCCAAGGATCTGAAAAACCTTTTCAATGGATGAGTTATTTGGGTCCCTAACTGCTTATGAGATGAGAACAACCAATGAAGAAACTTCAAGGAAAGAGGCCACTTTAAAATCCATCAAAAAGGGTAAGGAATAAATTGCTCATGGAGAAATTTTTCAAGACTCAGATACAGTAGTAGAAAACTTTGTAAGGAATCTTAAAAGAGGATTTGGTAAGTACAAAGGAAAATTGCCTTTCAAATGTTTTAACTGTAGAAAAATAGGATAATTTGCTTCAAAATGTCCCTATGGTGAGAATGCTGGAGAGGAGCAACAAAGAACCAATAGACCTTAGGTAAGGATAAAAAGAAAAAATCCTACTGACAAGAAAGAAGAAGCTACCGGAAGCAGAATAGCCTGTATACTTTTGAAGATGATGCTATAGATGAAGAAAGTGCCTCAGAAGATGACTGTTGTGAGGATGAAAGAGAAATTAATCTCTTTATGGCACTAGATGAACCGGTTGATGGACCTAATGAAGATGAAGACATTGAAGTTGAAGTGGACTTGGAAGGTGAGCTCATAAGTTCTCTTGAGGAGTTGAGTAAAACAAGAAGGGAACTCAAGAAGTTGAAGTGTGCTAATAGAGAAGAACAAGATCGTTTGAAGAAATCTTTGAAGGAGTCCAAGAAATCAATTTCTGATCTGAAACTCCAGTTGGAAGAATCCTAAAGGATATGTGAAGTTACATCCTCTGATTTGATAAAGAAGGAGAAGGAGCATCATAATATGCAAGAAGAAATCGTAAGGCTCAGAAAGGAGCTTGAAAAGAGAAAGAATGAATTAAAGATGAGGAGCAAATATGAAAGCAACATTGAAGCCTTAGACAAGATGTTGAGTAATCAGAAGCACTCAAAAGATACTGGAGGTATAGGATTTGAAGAAGGACAGAGCTCCAACAACAAAGACACACCCTACAATAAAATACAGTTCACTTCTTCAAGTGAAAGTAAAGAAAAACAAACTTTTACAGTTAGCAAAGCTATTGAGAAGAATACCTATGCTAAAGCTACTAGAAATCAGCTTGTGAACCAAAATGCTCAAACTTTGAACCAAAAGGCTCATTCATTGTACCAAAATGTAGATCCTAAAGGAAAGCCCAAGGTTGATAATGAAGGGTTCACTAAAGTCATTAACGTGAGTAGAAGACACCCAGTGAGACAAAGGTTTGCCAATACAAAGAGACAAGATTGGTATGTACCCAAATTCCATGGTTATTATTACCGGTGTAATAAGTTTGGACATAGAATTGCTGATTGTAGTTCAATGCATAAGCCCCATCATAGTTTTGAAAGTAGAAATCCATTTTCTGCACTCTGGGAGATGAATGTTATTTGTTATCAGTGCAATGGATTTGGTCATAGGAGTTATGAATGTAGGAGAAGTCTGTCGGTGTCCTACAATAGTTTTTCAAGTTCATCTTTCAATGTCAATGTGAAATGCTATCATTGTCAAAATTTTGGCCACATTGCAAAGCATTGCAAACACAGGATAACTAAGAAAAAGAAGTTAGTACCAGATCGGAGACCAGAAGAAAAACTAGAGCAGAAAGGTGTTGTAGGAAAGGAGAAGGAAACCAAATAGTTTTGGGTGGAAAAGTATAAGAATAAAGTAGAATCAAGTCTGATTGTGCAGATTGTCGTGCATGCAGAAAGAAGAAACCTATGGGTTTGTAGCGTCCTAAAATTGCGACACTTGCAATTTCGACTGCATTTCGGTCTTCACGATGGCGACGCAACACGCAACCTGAATGGAGACCCTGAAACTTGCTCACGACACTGAAAACTGCATTTTTCAAGCACCTTGGCCTGAAACTCCTTGCACCCTGCTGTCCCGGGAGGTGGGACCAGAGCACCCAGCGCCCTAGTCCCTCAGGACCAGGGCGCCCAGCACCCTGGTCCCTGGGTCCTATTTTGGGCCCGGTCTCCTAAGGGGATTGGGTCTTTTTGTTTGCAATTTGGAAATTAACTTTCCCTGGTCGGCCTAAGGTCGGGAAAATCAGTCTATCAGCCCTAAATGACAAGTATATAAACTACATTTTCCTCTTTCATTTGGACATGAGAGATGAAGGACGGAAAAAGGGTGGAAATTATACTCAAGCATTCAAGCATTCAAGCATTCCTTCAAGCAATTGATCATTTCAAGTCTCCATTCAAGGCCAAGTGTTGCATTCAAGTCAAGGATTCAACCATTGAAGAGGAGATCATATACTACATGCTACAACATACGACATACAACATCTAAACCTTCGCACATAAGGATACCAACATCCTTAGAACAAGGTATTAGTACTTGTTTTACAGTCATTTACATTTACAGCTCTTGCTCATTTCTTGGTTAATTCCAAAACCGGGGTTTGACCTAAAGGCAAACCCCTAATCCCTAACCCCCCAATCGTCTTCGCTTTTCTGTGTGTAGGTTGTAGGTACGCAGCTGAAATTGAAGATCTGGAATCCTTGTGCATAGACGAACAGATCCCCCTTCGTTTCGTGGATTTTTCGGAGGACCGTGGCGACGGGCGCCATCGTCCCGACAACTTTTGCTCAAATTTGCAGGACAGCGCCGTATCGACATTTTACTGCTAATTCTAGGTCCGCAGCTTCATCCTATAACCCGAACTCAGTTTATAAGCAAATCTTTATGACTTTCTATGCATGCTTAGCTTAATTTCCCTAACAACATTTCTTTACAAAAGAGGGTAGCCTTGCTTTCCTAACCCTTGAAATTCATTTAGCATCCAACCTTACATCGTGTGGGATTGGATCTTATGAGTTTCAACCCCTCTTTTGAATGTAAAGTGTCTCCCCTAAGTGAAAACCATCGAATCCTAGCGAACCTCCCTTCTCTCTCCTCGGAGTTGGAAGAGGGGAGAACAACTAGGGTTCGACCGCGATTTTCCGCTTTACATTTTGGTGAACCCAACGTGAACATCCTTTCTGATTTTTCATGCTTAGATCTGAAAAAATTGATTACATTTCCATGTTTGATCTTTTGCAAAATTTTAGAGGTGATTGCATAAAAACCCTAAATTTTCTTTTTAGTAATTGAGCTCGTGAAGTGTCTAAATGTTAATGCCTGTTTCAGATCTGCCTTTCTATTACAAATTTTCAATTCATATTTGTGCTTTAATTTTGAAAATTAAGTGGTTAAATGTCAAAACCCTAATTTTTGAAACCCTCTTAATTCAACCTTTGTCTGACAATTTGACCAATCAAAACATCTCCAAATCAGCTGTAACTTTGGATTCCGCAATAAAATCACAATATCTTTCATCCCTGAAAATTTGGAAAAAAGTTGCGAGGACCGTGTTGCACTTCGAGCGCCATCGTCCCCGACATTTTTTCCAAAATTTCGGGAGTGAGATCTTGCTATATTTTCCTGCTAAAATCCAGAATTTTGGCTGATTTTGTCAATTATAACACTTTCAAAATTACAGTCAAAGTTGGTCTTGCGATTGCTTGGTCTAAGGCTTCTAATCATTCAAAAGTCATTGAAATTAAAATTTTGTGTCAAAATTGCGTTTTTATTATCATAAATCTGAAAATTGTGTTTGCAGTCATTCGAAATTTCAGTGCTTTATTCAAATTCTTGCATTTTGTGACTTTTGAAATTAAGTGCTTAATTACAACAACTTTGATTTCCGCTTTCAAAATTGAATTTTGCGTGAAATTGAGTCAATTTTTGAATTTCAAAATTTGCATTGCTCTTGGCATTCCCTCTAAAATCATAAAATTCAAAATTTCAGTTTCCCTCTCTTTTTCAAAATTCAAATTTTGCATTTTTCGACAATCTTGATAAGGTTCAATTTTGAATTTGCAACTTTAATTTGGCCTATCTATAGATCGTAAAATCACTCAATTTTTTTAGATTGGCTCTAAAATCATCATACCTTTCATCCCTGCAAATTTCGAAAAAAGTTGCAGGGACCGTGTTGCACTCCGGGCGCCACGGTCTCGGACATTTTTTCCGAAATTTCGGGAGACTGTTGTGATTGCATTTAACAGCTTAAATCCAGAAGATTGGCTGATTTTACTAAAAATTGCTACCTCTAAATTCAAAATCTTCTCTCTCTTTCTAGTGCATGAGTTTTACAACAATAAGCCCTACTTACACTATTCCCGTTAGACGAAGCCGTAGAATTAAGTCTTTCTGAGGTTTAACTACTGAGGAGATGGAACCTAATTTGAATGGCCCTTTTGACGAGGACATGGGTAATTCCTCTAATCCTCCTAATGATGAAGAAGCTCTCCATGAGGTTTCTGTAGAACAACTTTCGAAATTGGATAACCAATTTGATGATTTTCAACAATGGATGTCTCATGAATACCCTGATAGTCAAGCTCTTCCTTTAATTGAGGGTCTAAAATGCATGCTTCAAAGTGATAAGAATGGAATTGATATTTTGCGTGGTATTGCACACATTGTGGATTCAAATGTGATGCCTATGAAGAGTTGTGCCGAAACCTTAGGTTATACACAACCTCCTACCCAAGACAACCATTCTATTCCTTTGACGACTTCTATTGCTAGCATACCTACTTTTACATCAAACATCATGGCTACCTCTATACAAGACATTCCTCCTGTGATCACCAGTCATGGGGGCAACCCTTCTTCTTCAATTAACCCTATTCCTTCATTCAATCCGACTTCTTCATTCATTCCTCCAATGAGTGTGCCTATTATATCATCACAAATGAACATGACGCAAGGGGGCAATTCATTTAATCATTCTATTCCTCCTTGTAGTGTTCCTCTTGTCCAATCATCTCCTATGACTAATTGTCATAGGGTCCCACCACCTTACTCTTTACCTTCTTTCAATAACATAACACCTCCATCTCAATCTAACACATCCCATATGAACTCTTCGACTGAAGCGACCATTAACAATCTTGCACAAACTGTCTCTTCTTTACAGCAACAAATTGCCTCTATGAATCAATCTAAGTTTAGTGTGCCCACATTTGATGTTGCGAGCCCACTTTCTCTTGACATTGTCTGAGCTATTCCTCCTAAACATGTTGAAATCCCGCATTTGGAACTTTATAATGGTAAAGGAGATCCTCTAACACATGTTAAGACTTTTCAAACAATTTGTACTGATTTTGCTTATGACCAAAGGTTGCTTGCAAAACTATTCACTAGAACATTAAGAGACAAAGCCCTACAATGGTATTGCTCGTTGCCTTCCTATTCTATTTCTTCTTTCGAACAACTTGCAAATGCTTTCATTCAACAATTTCAAAACAATATAAGTCCTAAAGTTACTTTGATTGATTTAATGCATTGT
This sequence comes from Cryptomeria japonica, assembly GCF_030272615.1. Taxonomy (NCBI): domain Eukaryota; kingdom Viridiplantae; phylum Streptophyta; class Pinopsida; order Cupressales; family Cupressaceae; genus Cryptomeria; species Cryptomeria japonica. Next base: position 175,971,571 of record NC_081406.1, on the reverse strand, counting down.
AAACAAGGTATTAAAGAAAAAGTGACTGATTTCATTGGTAGATATAAGCATTTGTATGCTCAAATTTCTTTTCCAATGCCTGACAATGATATTCAAAGAATCTTTATTTCTAATTTACAAAAAGATATTCGAGACAAACTTCTGTTTTCTGAGTTTACTTCTTTCCAACAGTTGTGCGCCACTCTTCACAATTATCAACTGACTGTGAGTCAAATGGAACAATCACATCCTATGGCTCCGCGTGATAAGGGTGATAGCAGTCAACAACCATTTGGGAAGTTTAAACCGAACAGAGATTCCATCAAATTCAATGAAAACATCATCAACAACAATGTGAATGCAGCATCAGGTGTGCCTCCTATTTCTAAATTTTTCAAAAAAGAAAGAAAGTATACTCCTTTGAATGAATCATTGCATAGTATTATGAATAAGTTATTGGAAAAAAATGTGCTTACTCTTCCTCCTGTATGACAAATTGATCCTGCAAAGATTACTTCACCTTATTTTGATAACAAAGCTTTTTGTCATTTTCATCGTCAGCCTGGTCATGATACTGAAAAATGTTTTTCTTTAAAGGGTAAAATTCAAGATTTGATTGATAATAATACTATCTCTGTTTCTGGAGTGAATGATAAAGGCAACACATCTGTAGCTCCTCCTAATCAAAATCTTCAGATTTTCACTGCTCCATTGCCTTCTCATACCTCTAATGCGATTGAGACTAATGATTCCTCTCTCTCATCTGATGGTCTTGTGTCTATGACTCCAAATGTGATTAACTTTTTAGAGCAGCAAGAAATCCCTAAAGAACCTTCCATCACATTTGATTCTAGTGAAACCATTAGGGCACCTGATGGTCCTTTATACATAGTTGCAAAAATTAAGAATACACCTTGCCGTGGAGTGCTTATTGATCCTTCGTGCATGGTTAACGTTATTACTGAAGAGTTTCTTTTTACTTTGCAATTGAATCAAGTGATCTATGACAAAACAGATGTGATTGTGAAATTATTTGATGCATTTTCTTCTCCTGCAATTGGTTCTATTACATTGCCTATTGAGGTCCATAACAAATCTCTTGATGTGAACTTTGCTATTATTCCATCTTCCGAACAATTTCGTGTGAAGCTTGGCTATCCTTGGCTATCTTCCATGAAAGCTATTACTTCTCCTATTCATAAGTGTTTGAAATTTTCCTACAATGGTGAAGTTGTTACTGTCAATCATAGTCTCTTTAAACCAGCTGAAAGAACCTCTAGCGTTCCTATTGATTACTTTTGGCCTAAACAATTCCAATCTCTTCCTCCGCGAAGTGATCATCTTTTCAAATCTTATCAAAAGTGGAAAACAGATATGATCCTATCTCTAAGTGAACCTAGAACACCTAAACTTGACATTCCTATCATTCTTGACAAGGAAGTTCTTCCTTTGAAAGATAAAACTAATGTCTTTCCTCAAGAAGATTCCCAACCCATCCCTATGGATGTGACTATGTCTATACCTAATAAATTTCCTAAGAGTAGACCTATACCTCCTCATCATGATGGACTTGGTCTTCTCCCTAAACCGAATATTCCTCCTTTATATGGAGCAGTTCCTCCTCCTTCTTTTTATAGAGAGAAGAGACCTTCTTCTTCTCCTATTATCCAGCCTAAGAGATCACAACCTAAACACCCAAGTGCTAAGGACGAGAACATTCCTCCTCCTCAGTCTTCGCAACTTCCTACTAAGACTAGACGAAATCGTTCTGCACGTGAACACCGGCGAAAGCGTCGTCTTAGAGATCAAACTTCAAAAACACCTTCAACAAGCATTATTCCATTTTCTCCTCAGCCGGACATTGAGCCTAAATCTCCTAAACATAAGATGCATGATGGTCTTGATCCTGTGCGAGTTAAAGATCCTATTTTTATAAATCTTGATGATGATATAGATGAAAATGTTATTCATGATGAAAATACTACTCCTCTTGCTTCTGACAGTGAATATGAACTTGTTGATGTTGATAACCATTTATCTAACGAATTTTCTAAAGCACTTATCCTAGCTCCTAGACAAGAACAACGTGGCTCGGAACATGAACATAGCCCTTGTTTGGATCTTGTGATAGCTCCATCTGTTGTGTTGGATGTTCCTCCTCTAGCGTGTTCCCTGCCTTCCCGAAACATTGATCAGCAAGATCGGGGGGTAGATGACGTGCTAGACTAGTTACATTAGCATAGTAGACTCTCTCCCCCTCTCTTTTGTTACTTCTTCTATATGTTATTCTCATTCTTCTATTTGTTGTCCTTGGTGTTGTCTACTGGAGGACGATGCAAAGCACTGAGATCTCTTTGGTCTCTCTCATGTTGACTCAAAAGACACATGTGTTCCCTTCTTCTAGGTGACCTTCCTTGATTGGGGAATGAAGAACAATTATGCATACATACATATGATATATACATGACTTATCATACAGCATACTGACCCCGAGGAAAGCGAAGTCACCTCGTTCTTTGTGTTTTGTGTCTATTATCCTTGGGTTTATCTCACACTTGGGGGCTAAATCCTTGCGATAACATGCTCCTTTCTCATTTCTTATATGTATCACTACGTTAAAACAATCACCCCCGATGAGGCGTGTGCGATCGCTTTAACGTAGGGGGGCATACATCCCGTTCATATCTTTTCAAGATACTTGAAAATTTCTTGGTAAATTTAACCTTGCCTTGAAAATTTTTGATATCTTTCTTGCATGACTCATAGTGAGGGAACCTTACTACTGACAGTCATGGTTCTTCCTCGCGATCTTCCCTTTTACTTTGTCAATCGAAGTTGTAAGATCCTTAGTCCACTGGGGGCTTGGTGTATCTTGCCTCCTTGACGTGGTGAAAGTCTTTCAATGATTGTTTCCTTGTACTTTACCGGAAGTATGTGCATACATACTCCCGCTAAAGTGGGGGCTAAATGTAGCGTCCTAAAATTGTGACACTTGCAATTTTGACTGCATTTCGGTCTTCATGATGGCGACGCAACACGCAACCTGAATGGAGACCCTGAAACTTGCTCACGACACTGAAAACTGCATTTTTCAAGCACCTTGGCCTGAACCTCCTTGCACCCTGCTGTCCCGGGAGGTGGGACCAGAGCGCCCAGCGCCCTGGTCCCTCAGGACCAGGGCGCCCAGCGCCCTGGTCCGTGGGTCCTATTTTGGGCCCGGTCTCCTAAGGGGCTCGGGTCTTTTTGTTTGCAATTTGGAAATTAACTTTCCCTGGTCGGCCTAAGGTCGGGAAAATCAGTCTATCAGCCCTAAATGACAAGTATATAAACTACATTTTCCTCTTTCATTTGGACATGAGAGATGAAGGACGGAAAAAGGGTGGAAATTATACTCAAGCATTCAAGCATTCAAGCATTCCTTCAAGCAATTGATCATTTCAAGTCTCCATTCAAGGCCAAGTGTTGCATTCAAGTCAAGGATTCAACCATTGAAGAGGAGATCATATACTACATGCTACAACATACGACATACAACATCTAAACCTTCGCACATAAGGATACCAACATCCTTAGAACAAGGTATTAGTACTTGTTTTACAGTCATTTACATTTACAGCTCTTGCTCATTTCTTGGTTAATTCCAAAACCGGGGTTTGACCTAAAGGCAAACCCCTAATCCCTAACCCCCCAATCGTCTTCGCTTTTCTGTGTGTAGGTTGCAGGTACGCGGCTGAAATTGAAGATCTGGAATCCTTATGCAGAGACGAACAGATCCCCCTTCGTTTCGCGGATTTTTCGGAGGACCGTGGCGCCGGGCGCCATCATCCCGACAACTTTTGCTCAAATTTGCAGGACAACGCCGTATCGACATTTTACTACTAATTCCAGGTCCGCAGCTTCATCCTATAACCCGAACTCAGTTTATAAGCGAATCTTTATGACTTTCTATGCATGCTTAGCTTAATTTCCCTAACAACATTTCTTTACAAAAGAGGGTAGCCTTTCTTTCCTAACCCTTGAAATTCATTTAGCATCCAACCTTACATCGTGTGGGATTGGATCTTATGAGTTTCAACCCCTCTTTTGAATGTAAAGTCTCTCCCCTAAGTGAAAACCATCGAATCCTAGCGAACCTCCCTTCTCTCTCCTTAGAGTTGGAAGAGGGGAGAACAACTAGGGTTCGACCGCGATTTTCCGCTTTACAGGGTTATAGACAGTGGTTGTTCCAATCACATGACCATAGACCAAAAGAAGTTTATTAAGTTTGAAGATTGGAATGGAGGTTCGTTTAGGTTTGGAAACACCTCATCCATCAAGATAAAAGGCAAAGGTACTCTGAACATTGATAGAAAATGGAAGGCTCATGATATATACTATGTGGAAGGTCTAAAGCATAATTTTCTAAGTGTGAGTCAAATGTGTGATAAAGGATACAATTTCACTTTTGACTCTACCGATTGTCAAATAAGGAAAGAAAGTACCCGACAAATTGTTGCAGAAGGAAAAATGATAGATGGAAATGTGTACAATATGAAGGAATGATTTTAGTCCCAATGCATGATGGGACAAGTGGATGAGAGTTGGCTATGGAACAAAAGATTAGGTCACATAAAATTTGACAATTTGGTCAAAGGAAGCAGGAAAGGCTATGTGAAAGATATGCCACAGATCATCAAACCGGCAAGCACCTTTTGTGATTAATGTTTAAGAGGTAAGAAAACTAAGGTGACCTTCAAGACCAAAGAGCGTAATACCTCAAGGCCCTTAGAACTGGTGCATACTGATTTGTGTGGACCAACCAGAATGAGAGCTTTAGCGGTGAAAGATACTTTATGTTGTTCATTGATGATTTTTCAAGAATGGCATGGGTCACCTTTCTACATGACAAATCAAAAGCATATGAGAGGTTCAAAATATTTTGGAAGATGGTAGAGAAGGAAAGTGGATGCAATATAAAGTGTCTGAGATTTGACCAAGGTGGTGAGTTCACATCAAATGAGTTTGAAGACTACTGTGAGAGACATGGAATCAGAAGACAATATTCAGCCCCAAGGACACCACAACAAAATAGTGTAGTAGAAAGGTAAAATTAGACTGTCAAGGAGATGAAGAGAACTATGTTGAATGCAGAAAACATACCAAATATGTACTGGAAGGAAGTAGTTCATGTTGTTGTATATACATTGAACCAGGTTCAATTTAGAGTAAATAGAAAGATGACACCTTATGAGTTATGGTATGACCGGAAGCCATCTGTCAAATATTTCAAGGTTTTTGGAAGTAAATGCTTCATCAAGAGAGATGAAGATGGTTTAGGTGCTTTTGATTCTAGGAGCGATGAAGGTATTTTCTTGGGTTACTCAACTCACAACAAGGCCTACAAATGCTACAACAGAAGATTGAGAAAAGTTGTTGAGAGTGTGCATGTAAGAGCTGATGAAAACTTGCATAAAGAAAAACAAACACAAGTAAACTGGTATGATCACTCATGTGATGAAGATGAGATTTAGTCAGAATGTGAATAGGAAGAGGCACCCACTAAGACCCCTAATAGATATGTACAGAAAAATCACCTGGAAGAACAGATTATAGGAAATAAAAATGATGGTGTGTAGAGTCGAAGAAGACTTGCCCAGAACAATGAACAAGTGAATTTTTGTCTCATGACTGAAATGGAACCTAAAACATTTAATGAGGCTAGAAAAAGTGAGAAATGGATGGATGCAATGGAAGAAGAGCTACAACAGATTGAAAAGAACAAGACTTGGGAGCTAGTTCAGAGACTAGCAGATAAAAATGTCATTGGTAATAAATGGGTCTATCGGAACAAGATGAATGAAGAAGGTAAGATTGTTAGGCATAAAGCAAGATAAGTGTGTAAAGGATATTTTCAAGTAGAAGGAATTGATTTTGAAGAAACATTTGCACCGGTTGCAAGACTTGAGGCTATTAGAATGTTCTTAGCATTCTCTGCCTACAAAGGATACAAGGTATATCAAATGGATGTTAAATATGCCTTTTTGAATGGTCATTTGGAAGAAGATTTCTACATAGAACAACCAAAAGGTTTTTTGTTGCATCATGATGAAACCTTTGTGTGCCAATTGAAGAAGGCATTGTATGGTCTGAAGTAGGCTCCAAGAGCTTGTTATTCAAGGTTAGATAAGTATCTTCAGGAGCAAGGTTTCAGAAAGGGAAATGCAAATAGTAATCTATACATCAAAATAAATGGACATCACATGATTATTGTTGTTGTGTATGTGGATGATATAATATTTAGAGGCAACAAGGATACCTTGTGTAGAGAGTTTGCTGATCAAATGTAGTCCGATTTTGAGATGTCCATGCTTGGAGAGCTGTCATACTTTATTGGTTTGCATATTTCACAACAAGATAAAGGAATATTTATCTCTTAAACACAGTATGCCAGAGATATGTTGAAGAAGATTCAGATGGAAGACAACAAATTGGTAAGTACCACCATGGTGACTAGATGCAAGTTGAGAAAGGTTAATGAGTCACCAAAAGTGGATCAGACCCTGTATAGATCCATGATTGGTAGTTTGTTATATCTTACTAACTCAAGACCGGATATAGTGCAGGGGGTATGTATGGTGGCAAGATTTCAGGCTCCACCTAAACAATCACATGTGAATGCAGTTAGAAGGATCTTCAAGTACCTACAAAGAACACTTAATTATGGATTATGGTATCCAAAGCAAGGATATTTCACCTTACAAGCCTACACTAATGCTGTTTGGGCAGGCTGCATTGATGAACAGAAGAGAAGAAGTGGTGGAGCATTATTTTTTAGGTAACCGATTGGTTTTGTGGCATAACAATAAGCAAGATTCAGTTTCCTTATCTTCTATAAAGGAAGAGTATATTGTTGTTTTAGATTAAGGCACAAATGGGTTTTGAAGGGACCCGAAACCCTTTAACAAAAAGCATCAAGGAATTATAGACATAACAATCTATTAAGCCATAAGACACTAGAAACAAGAGAAGCCCTCACAAGGAGTTGAAACAAAACAAAGGGCAAGCCAAAAAAAAGGCCTAAGCACCTAACAGAGAAAAAGACAACAAGAAGCATAAACATAGCACAAAACCACAAAGTATATTGCTATTGTTACATGTTGTTCTCAACTATTATGGGTGAATCAGACCCTCAAGGACATTTAGGTAGAAATATCTAACCCTATTCCTATTTAGTATGATAAATCAAGTGCAATTAGCATTTCAAAGAATCTGGTTATGCACTCAAGGACAAAGCACATTGCCATCAAATACCATTTTCTCAGGGAGAAGGTTGTAGAAAAGGAAGTGAAGGTGGAATATGTCCCTATAAGTGAACAAGTTACCGATATCTTCACAAAACCTCAACCAGTAAACACATTTAAGAATCTAAGACATAAGTTAGGAGTTGTCCCACTAGCTTTATGCACTTAAATGTGTATGGAGATCTATCGTTCAGGGGGAGTTCACAACTATACATCTTTTGACTCTTGGACCATATATGGTATACACGGGAGGAGATCAGTTGATTGAGTTGCAGCTATGGGATTGGATGTGAAGACCAATGTGAATTCTAGAAGTTCTGCTACTTGAAGTCAGTATCACACACAGGGGGAGAGTATGCACCACTAACTGGTTTGAGATTTTAGGAAGTTGTCTATTCAATTTGTCCATCTACAGAAGTCACAATCTACTTGATGAGGAGTGTAAACCAACATAAAGTTGGTGTCTGAGCCCTTTGTCATTATTGTCAAAGGGGGAGAAAGAGTTTGGTTGCTGTTGTGAATAAAATGTGTGTTGATATCAATGCCAAAGGGGGAGATTGTTGGCATTGTGTTGTCATTGATGTCAACTGGTATGCAAGTTGATGTTACCGGTATGTAAGTAGGAGTATTGAAGATTGTTGGCATGTTGATGTCAACTTGTAAGTATGTCAACCGGTAAGCAAGAAAGAGACAAATTGAAGGATTCCCACCGAATGGAGATGTAGCATAATGGTTGATGCCAAGGTTGAAGGAAAGACAGACAAAACTGGAGGAAAATAGATTGGATGGCTGCCAGATTATATATTGAAAAGGTGATTACAATAATGGGAGTAGTCTGGGTTAACATGACCTAGCCAACAGAACATAGAAGTGCATGATATGAAGATTAACCAGTTGGAGTATATCGGTAGTATGTTTGGTCAGTGATCGAGTTTGAACCAAAACGATCAAGTGAGTTGGATGCTAACAGAGACGACATGTGGACTCTAGGTGGCAAACATGCAGTGGTAGGTGAATAGTGCATCAGCAAGATAGTTACTGATTAGGTCGATATTAAATGAAGACTACGAAAGTCACAGATTGATTGTAGAGGATTATGACTCGAAGTAGATCGAAAGGAAACAACTGGATTGACAAAATCAAGGTCGATGAACAAGGTCTAGTTTGCTAAATATAGTGAACATGTATTGGAAGGATCAAGAATGGCAGTGATGTTTGATTTGTTGCAAGTTACCAATCCAAGAAATGAGATCTGATTTGATTTGATACGGATCATGGTCGGTGAAGAAAACCCTAGGCACATAAAGTTTGAATTTTGGTTTTGGTGAGAAAGCATGTGTATAAATGTGCAAATCAAAGACTTACGTTTTTGATGATGATGAGAGATTGAGATCATGTTGGAGGAAAGTTGATTAGTTTGAATATTGATAACAAAATATTGAATTGATTGAGTGTTAGAAGAACTAGCAAGAAGGGTTTAACCGACAAGGTTTAAGGTAACCAATAAACTCTTATAGAGCATAACAGTCTATCAAACCAATAGAGATTGAACCGGTGAGGTAGCAATAGAAAGTGAAGCAGAGTAGAGAGAGTGTGAGAGGAGATCCAGAAAGGCAAAAACTAATCTGTAGAGGATTTAGATAGAGAGAACTAAGATCTGGTGGAGAAGAAGTAGTGTGACACAAAGTTCAACTAGTAGAGTGAATTGTTTGTGGAGGTTACAAAACTCATTTGTAACAAGGTGCTTATTATTGTATTAATTTTATATCTCATCTTGTTTCACTGAGTGGGTACTTAGTGTAGGGGTTGGTGCTCCTTGAGTTGGTGCTCAAAATAGATCAGGGGTTGGTGCTCCTTTGGGTAGGTGCCCATAAATTGTTAGGGGTTGGTGCTCCTTGGGTTGGATTAAGGGAAATTATAACGTGTATTTATTTATTTTGTTATACCATTTGCATCCTCTCTCTTTTGCAATGCATCTATAATTGTCTTGTGTTATTCCATAAAGAGAGTCCATAATTGTTATTAGTAGGTCTATTGTGATAGCTATCCAATTATATATTAGTTGCCACTACCAAATGTGAGTAGTGTATAATCTTCTTATCTGATTCATAATCTTTAAATGTGGGCAATCCATTCTTTCTTGTTAGATATTTGCATAGCCAGGTGCCAGCAACAACCACAAATCATGTTGGATAGTCATAACCATCATCATCTACTTGAGGAGTGGTTAACTTATGTTTTGGCTCTACACATTGAGCCAACCAATACTCTATCCCCTCTTCATTGTCCTTTGGTGCAACAACAACATAGACATGTCCTACAAACCAATTTCATTTTAATATTTAGTGTGATATGAAAACAAAAATATACATTGTAAGATTTCATATATGTACTGTTTAATAAACCAAAATAAATTTTAAATTGAATTTTACCTTCTTGTATAAGATCTGAAATGCAATCATAGTCATCTGATGTAAACATATGATCCATATCTTCATTTGTTCTTTCACATGGATCATTTGTATCTGTGGGTATCAACAATCTTTGTTGCCATTATTTGACCCATTCTTTATTCTCACAAAATTCCCAATCACTAGAAACATAAAACTGACAAAAACAAGCAAGCTCCCTTGTGAATATAGTCCATGCATTTGAATTAGAACTCTTAAATGAATTCCATTTAGTTGATCCACTAATGGTATCACAATCATGCCAAATAGGAATACTGTCCTTCTCAACCAACCAAAAGAAACATCGAATTGCGAAGTTCTCAATTGATCATGTAGACAACTTGGAATTGCACCAATCTACAACTACACGAGCATCTCTGAATTTCATTGCATCCTCTAATTTTACTTGTTCTCTAGCAAGAACTCTTTTTACACAAGCACCAGCTCCATTGTGTTCTCCTTTACCATGCACCGCTTAAAAAAAACTCCATATATGTTTGACATTGGTTTCCTTGTGAGATTTGCTTAGCCAATAAAACATTCTTGCATTTTTGAATTGTCCTGTGCAGTTATCTAACCAAATCATATGTTGTGTCATTTGAATTTCTATTTCCTTAAGATTGTCATAAAAGACTTGGAAGCAATGCTGAACAAACTCTGATAAGTTTAATCGATTATCACTAACATAGGAATGATACTCCCTCAAAAAAAAATTGTTATCTTCTGTACTATCATGGGCATGTCTATATATAATATGCACAAAAATTGCCACTTGCACTGAATTATAGTACTGTGATTGAGTTTCCTCTTGTGGTTTAAGTGTGTATTTTTTTGCAAAATCCACAACTGATAATATTGTTCCGATTGGAAATGTGTTCTTGCATATGTGAAACTGTCTATCAAGCCATCGAGAATGTTGGGAGTGTTTCACATATTTTGGAACAATATGACTCTTAAACTCATTGATAAATGCACTCACACTATTTTGTTCTGTAATCAGATCTAAACTTTTCCCCATCTTTCAATCCTTTAAAGGGTACTCTATATTTTTAAATCTCCTAACATCAACCATTTTGTGTCCAAACTCAATTGAAACATGTTCATGCAAACATTCACCTATAAGAAGTAGTTGCTCATTAGGTGGTTTACAAAATAAACTTGCAATAAAATCTTTGATAGTTTCAGGTGGCACATAAACACCACAATCCTGCACATGATCATTAGCATGCAATATACAACGTATATATTGAAAAACATCATAATAGTAACAAAAATGAACATGAGTTTTACAACAACAAGACATTATTTATTTATTGATTTTAACATACCAGGGCTTGCATTTTTCAAATGATCTTTGACTAATACATAAATTCATTAACACAGATTCATCTAAATTTTTTAAAAAAAAATCAATTTGAGTCAAGTCAAGAAGATGTTTCGGATGAGGATCATGAATTTTTTATTCCACCCTTAACTTTAAAACATCTCTAGCATTAGATAAAACTCTTGTGTTATCATGCCAAAAAATTTCAATTAATGATTTAGTTTCATCATTGAATTTCATGTCTGACCTTCGAAGTCTACCACTAAATCTCCAACAATGGTTTAGTGGATCACTTTTAATTGTGTCTCTTCTTTTGGCCGCTCTTGACAAGGTTCTACGATGTATGTTTAAATAGCCACTTATATCACTTAACATTCTTTTATTAGCAATTGTTTTATTAACTGTAGCAGTTGTTATAACTCGTCGTGTCACATTCTTATCTTTAGATTGACTTGTTTTTCCGATAGAATCGATGGCACTGGCAACAATAGATACAACTTACTTATATGATTCATCTTTCCTTTTTGGTTTTGTATAAATTCCTAATTTTTTCATGACTTTACGCATTTTTTATATTTTTATTAATTGTAGCATTAATTGACATTGAAATCATAGCTTTTTATTATAGAAAAAATGTTTATATAATCTATTAGCATGTGTTCCGATTTATCTCCAAGAAACTAACCCATTAAGATTATCTAACACATTTCTATCAATAGTAAACAAATTACATTCATTTTCATTCAAACAAGGTGGTGTATTATTTTCAATTTTTAATCTTTTCGTTTAGGTGTATTAAATTTATATCCAACTTCTTCCTTCAAATCATCAATTTGATTTGCATCATACTCTTGGGGATTTAAAAACATACCAGGATTCACATCCACATGAATATTTTCATCACTAGTCAAAGTTTCATTAAAGATGCACCTGTATTTGGTTCATTATTGCTTGCATCCATCATGGTCTCTTCAATGGTTTCATCTACAATAGGCACTGAACTCAATGCTTCAGTGTCCTTCAATTTTTTGTAGTTGTGATCTTCTATCTCTTTGACATTTTGCCTCCTCTCTTTGTGCCTAGATTTCCTTTGATATCATTGTCTTCCTTTTTTCTTTTCTTTTGATGTTGCTTTGAACCCATCTTTACAAAGTTCTCTTGAATAAAAAATTGATTTCTTTTCAACAAAAGATTAAATTTTTTGACTTCTCATGAATTTTGAGTAAACGGTGGTAAGAAAATGAGCCAAATTGTGTTAATTTTCTGTGTTAGTATAGATCCCAATGAGAATGTCAGTAATTATTGAATTTTGTCTTTTTTTACAATAATGACTATTTTTATAATAGGCCCCCATTTTAAAAATGGGGGCTCGTTATTCATATAACAGCCCCCCTGTTGATTAACAGATTTGTCCTTCTTAAATACCTTTCAAAAATGACTCACAAATGCCCAAATTGAAAGATAAAAAAAGAACCAACAATTGAATCACTTGTAACGGTAAGAGCAAGTGCTCTCTGAATTTTGATATGAAGGTACGTCTCCCTTCATTAGATAAAATGTATATTTCCTAAATATGATTTTAATCAGAAAGCAATAAAGGCAACTAACATCTGCTCATAACCATGACACAGATGCGAATAGCAAATTTGTAAATAGAGGAAAATAGAAAATGACACAAAGTTCATTCCTTAATACTTCTAACAGATGATTTAAGGAGAAGATTTAAAATTTCAAACAATTCAGACCTCAAAGTCTCTATAATAATTGCATGCATAATCAAAGATAATAGGAGAAAACATTAGAAAATAACTACTGTAGCTCACAGACAATTCTGCAACCAAGGGATACATATATAAACACACAGCTTTAAAATGCATTCCATCTTTATTTCTAATGTAAAAAAATGGTGCATAGACCATTGTTCCCTTGTACAATGATAAAATTAGAAAATTTTCCCCTTGTTGCCCTCTTTTTTTTTACAGCAAAAAAAAGAAAAATTCCCATGCTCTCTCTTTTCATTACATATATATAGCCTCATTTTTCGATGAGACTTTCACTTTTAAAATAACTAATTCTTGGAAATGAATATTTCTTTTAACCTTTCACTTTCCCATGAAATGGTTGCTCTTCAATTGATTTAAAATATTTTAAATTGCTGCACATAAATGACTGAGAAAGTTTTAATTTTTTCTGTAGCCACTTTTTATTAAATTCACCACAGATTAACCGGGTATTTTGGGGCCGTGAAAATTTGCGAGAAGTTATGATATTTAAAATTACAGATGAGTTTTTAACCATTTTTTAATAGCTCGCTAAATCAGGGTACTTCCTTCCATATTGTTGCACTGAGAAAATATTAAAATAATACATCATGTGAGCTCATATGGTCAAAAAATTGAATCTAGGAGAATTTAAGGCCAAAATATTAGGTGGGTTGTCTTTGGATTTTGAAAATTTGCAGCTTTTTTTTTAACTGTATTTTTGGACTAGTGGATATATGTGCAGAGTTAGATTGTCAGATTGAACCATTGAAACATTGAACCGTTCAAAAATTTTATGTTGGTTCGTAAGTTCAATACAGAAGAAAAATTCATAACTTTCAATTGAAAAACTCCATTTCCCATGAAATTTTGATAGCAAAATGAACCGTTGAACCTTTGAACTGCAAGGTTCAATCAGAAGGTTCAAAATTACAAAATTTTCAATAAAAAAGATACGACTTGGGGAAGTGAATTTTTTTTTAAAAAATTAAGTTAAAAAATTGGAGTAACAACAGGTTCTAAAAGGGGACAAGGACTGCAAGGATGAAGAGAATTCAGAACATCTCTAGGTGAGACCAGTGCCTTAGCCATTGGGCAATAGAGTCAAAGAAATTGCAGGAATAAAGGGTGCTACTTTGCAAAGGGGTGGAGGGGAACAAGGCGAGAACTAAAAACTAATAAGCCAAAACTGACCAAGCCAAAACCACTAAAGCCTACAGCAAACCAAAAACTTTATTTGCAAGTATGTAGAAGGGTGGGAAAACCCCTTTACCTCAAGAAAACTCCAAGTTGCTCATGCAAAACCATTAATTGGCTGGGAGAAAGCCAGTGCGGAAAAGTGGCCTGTAAGAAAGAAGCATCATTCCCAACTGCCAGCTTGCAACCACCATGAGAAAAGACTCAACAACAATGTATTGTAAAATATTTTCAAATAAAATATTGGGTCCAAAAAGCCACTCTGCATTATAAATTTATGAAGCCAACTGAGATGTCTTGACATTATGCTGTACATGCTGATTTAAATTTTCATCAGAATGTTATGCCAGATTGTCTAAATTATTAACCAGACTCTGAATTGGGCAGCCTCTATAAAGATTCTGAAAGAAACACTCATCCTCATGTGTTGGTTTCTGAAACAGAGCTGATATGATATCATTCTCAAAATAAAAAGACTCCAGCATCGGGTAACTGTTTGACTCTTCTAGGCACAATCTATTTTCAAAACTCTCATCACCAAATTTGAATGTTTTGAAGTCAAGCTACATATTAGATATTGTATCAGCAGTAGATAATTCATTGCCTTCCACTTGTTTTCTGACACTCATAATTTCTCAAACACTCAGTCTGCAAGTGTCATTCACCATAGCTACAAGTGAATTGAAAAGAATTATAATTCATCTGCATACCAACTTCCAATTGTCGACAACTATCTATTTTTTTCCCATGCTGGTCCTTTATGCTTGCTTGATCATTTGTTGAAAATGCATTAGAAATTTTAAATGTGAAAGATTCAAAATCAGAAGAAGAATATTTTTCCAGAAAATTTTTGTTTAATTCCTCATTATTCATATCATCAAAATTTTGTTTAATAGCAGATGTGGCTGGGCAAGCTGCCAATTCTTTTTGTTGGATGACACGATCATCTGCACTTTCAGAAGGATCAAATCCATCAATATGGAAATGTTAGGCCCAATATAGAAACCTAATATACTGAGAGGGGAGGGGTGAATCAGTACTCCAAAACTTTTCTTTTGTAATAACCTTACTGTTATGCATAAATAGAATAGTGCAGTAACATAAAACAAAACTATAATCAACAGATAAAATTCATACATGATTCACTCCATAACACATATATTTTGGTCACGTAGAAACTCTTGGTTAGAGATAAAAACTGCGGTGGGGATGGCACCCACAACTTCACTACTGCAATAATAAAGAATGCTCGATTAGAGCTACATTTATCTATTTCTGATAGCTTACCCTGTTAGGAGTATTAAGATCAGTTAGATCTACCTTACTAAAGGATTTATACAACACTATATAAGTGTAGCACCTAGTTAAAGGATTTACAATTTATAGACTTGGTTAGAGTCTTTTACCCTATTAAAGGTTTCTCTTACAACTTCAAAATATTACAATATAATCATTTCAAATATCTGCAACTTTACATCTGAAATGCTAAAGTAGATTCTATGTGCTCTGAATAAGATTACCTAGCTTGTAGCATACCTCGGTAAACCCTTCTGTTTACTCTGTTCTTCGACTGTTCACTAATAACCTTTTCGGTGACCTCTCTGTGTCTCTGTAACAGTCTTCCTTCATGCATACACACTGCTATCTCATTGCATCTCTTATCACATCATATCATGTCATATCTCTAACCCTAGAATCATGTTGTATATATAGATCTCTTACAGCGGTGATCTGATTCATTGCTTCAATCTTACAAAAGATTCTTCGATTAAACAAAATATCTCATAGGTTAGATTGATCTTGTAATCATACACAATCTCCTAGTGCAATTTCCAATGCAAAAACGGTTAGATGTGCCTCAATCTTGTAACACGTTTTCATGTGCATGTCCAAGTTCAATGTATCTAGTAAGACGTTTTACTCAGTGAATATCAACTCGGTGAGTTAATTATACCACTCGGTAGTCATGAACTTTTACTTGGTAAACAACTCGGTGAATACTATGTTCTGTGACTGCTTTCTTCAGTAATCGACTAGACTGTTCATATCGACTTCTCTGTGTGTACCGACTGCATGATTCGGTAATACTAACCGACTAGAATATAGTATGACTTTGGATATGAAACTAATGGCAATTTGATAAGTAGTATCAATCTCCCCTTTTGTCATTAGTTGAGATGTTTGACAAAAACTACTTACAAAGTCATAAAACAAATATACTTGACAAAATGTACAATAGTCAATAGTATATGCAAATATACTCCCCTTATCATTATCCTATACATAACTCTGAATTTGCATGTTCGGTTCGATTTTGTATTGTACTTGTGTACTCTAAATGCTCTGTATATTTTGCTCGGTAGACTACCCTTGTATACAATACTCAAAACTGTGTTATCAAAACTATACTAGTCTCCAAGTGTAGGATTCGCTTTCCTCTCCTGTGTAGTAACATAATAGTACTCCCCCTTTTTGACAAACATTAAAAACTTAATTTGCATCCAGAGGCGGTAACTGATCAAAAATAGTTTTATACTTGGTCCGAGCATCAGTGAGGGTGATTGAGAGTGAGTCCTTGAGACTTTCCATTAATGAGTTTTGTGCTTGAATATCAGATAAGAGTGATATCAAGCCATCAAGAGTGCTTCCCTCTTGGGTAGTTGATAAGCTTGTAGCTCGGTTAAGCTACTCTTGGAATGATGAGAGATGAGGAAGGAATAATGTTTGAAGGGTCATTATATCCATCCTAATTTTATGCTCTTCATTCCTCAGTTCTAACTGTTGAGCCATGAGCTATTGTAGCTTTTTGAAAAAGGTCTGAACTAAATTAGGCTCAGTGGTTAGCTTGGAGGAGAGATCGGTGATCTCTTTCTCAATTGCATCAGTTTTATTTTTGATGTCTTTAATAAATAAAGAAAATGTACACAATTTATGTAATAAATAAAGAATGTGCTTGAGTTGAGGGGTCAACTCAGCAATGAATTTGACAAGTTTTACCTTGCCAACAACAATTGATTTTTGGACTTCCTATATCACTTTTGTTGTGAGCTCTTTATCCTTGAGCTTGCTTAGGTATTTGGATGCATCAACTCTAGATGTTTCAATATGATTAAGGAGTTCATCCAACTGAATATGGATGGCTGCATCGGTTGACACTGTTGCTGATGGTAGCATTTCTGTGAGCAGTGTCCTAACCTTTTGAAGTACCTTGTTCTTTTTTTGTATTGCCAGTTGTTTCTCCTATTCAGCCTTTTAATTTGGAGATGTCGACATTGGGCAACATGATCGGTTTAGATAAGTCAAATTTAAAACCATGCTTTCTCACCTTTTTCTCTTTTCCTTTTGTCTGGGGCACTAAGACAAGTGCTTGTGGGGCTTGTTGTCCCTCGATAGGTTGCTCGGTAGATGCAACACTTTGCACTATTCCTATAGCAGTTGCAGTGTCTTTGGATGGCTCGGTGCTAGGGGTCTCTGCTGTAATATTTACTATGCTTGTATGTCCCTGAGACGATTGATCTTTTGTTGTGTCTACTACAGCTTCAGACTTGTTACCTGTATCTTCTGCAGCTTTAGATTTGTTACCTTCGGTAACTTGTTCGGTGTCCTTGGGGGCTTCAGTTGGTACTGTTGGCTTCACCGATGGATAAGGCTAAACTTGTTCTAAGACCGATTCACTAGACACACGTTTTGCATAAGTGGTGCCTTCAATCATTTCTTGCTTTGGTATGGATTCATCCATTACATCTTCATCAATTTGTATTGTGTCAACTGGGTCTGGACCTTGCTCGGTGACATCAGCAATTTCAATTTGAGATTGTTCACCGACATCCTTTTGTTTGAAGATCTCCTACCACTTGGCCTTAGTCTCATTCTCCATGTCAATATATAGTCCATTCATCAATTTTAAGGCTCTTTGTTTCACAAGAAATTTTGAATTATATGTGGACAAATGCTCCTTGATTTCAGCTACGGACATGTCAGGAAATAAGTGGAAAAGACTTCTTTCTCTTATTTGTCTCTCTGAATCCATTGCATATTTCCATCTGTTATCACTATGTGAGTAGAGTTCACTTGGAAGTGACTTTTCTAGTTCCAATGGTGCTAACCGAAACTTCAAAAGTGTACATATGATAGCTTCTTCAATCTGTCGTTTCTCATCATTGTTCCTAGACTCATACTTAACATATCTAAATCCTGCAAATCCACCGTATTCCTTGAGATTAGCACAAAAGTTTTCAACACTGTGAATGTTTGTCATTTTGCTCTTCACAATCTGGAATTTGTTAGCATCATCAGACTCTGTATCACTCAACTCTTTTGCCAAAATGAGTCTCTGAGTAGATTTCTTGTAAGTCTTTGTTACCTTAGGAGTGGCAACAGTCTTTTGTTTCTTGCTCGGTGATGCAGCTGATGCTTTGGTGTTGGGTCTCTTTGTTGGTGGAGTCGGTAGGGCCTTTGTAATGTCCTGTTTCTTTCTTTTTAGAACTTTTCCCTTTGGCAACTCTGTGCTCAATGTTATTGCAGCCTCTTGTGCTTTTGATTCTTCCTTGATAATGGCAAGATTGCCTTTGATAGGTGTAGATGAAGATTCTTTTCCAAATTTCTCAGACAAAGCTTTTATCATCTTTGTTGCTTTCCTTGTAGCCTTAGGAACTACAATGCTCATTTTTACTTTCTCCTTTACCTCTTCATAGGTTCCATACCTTAGTTTAGTTGCATGCCTTGGCAATGATAGGTAGGCATCAATTTGTTATTGTGTGATTTCATAATCAATTTTATAACCCATTGGTTGCAACGACTGAATCCTTGGTTCAACAGCATTTACATAGCAGTAATCAGTGTCGACTTCAAAAAAAATATTATCCTTGTATTTTTCAACTAGTTGTGGTGGGATCCTGTACCTGTTGTGCATTTTCTCTTGTAATTTTCTAAAGTAATCATCCATGACATCATTAAAGTTATCTCCCAACTTCTTGATGTAATCATTGATCTAATGGGTGATAGGTCAGTGTAGCTCCCATACTACTTTACCAACTGAGGGAAAGAACTTTTCAAAATAGAAAAGCATACGGACAAGTAGTGAACCAAACTTGAGTGTGTTTGTCGAGTTGTTCTTCTTCAGCTTCCTTATTGTGTTCAGGTTCTCAAATAAGTTCTTTAGTAGTACTTCACACAAGTCTACTTTCATTCCCTTCTTTACTATTTTGTAGGCCAGGTCCACTGCAGCACATGGTACACTATTTTCCCTTGTAGATTGGAAGAAACAGTAACCAATGACTCTGATTGCAAATTTCAATTCAGCATCAGTGACATTATTCAATTTCAGCCCTCAGTAATCATATTCTACTCTAGTTAGACTTATTAGCTCCTTTTGTGATATCATTTTCTATGCACGAGCATGATCGCAAATGGGATATCCGGTGATCAAGTGAATGACTTCCTTCGTGATCTTGAACAGTTTCTCTTGTAGCCACATGAAATCGTCATGTACTCTGCTCAATACAAACTTAACCCATTGGGGTTTGAACACACAGGGATAGACTAGGGCTTCAATTAATCCCTTGATTCTGATATGTTCAAATTTACTATCCAGTTTGCCATTAGTGCACAGTTCGTCATATGTGTTACTAATCTCTACATGACCGAGTTCCTCAACATGACACTTGGTAAAGAATCTGACATCTTCTACCAATAAGACTCGATCTGGGATGAGTGAAAATGTAGTTTTATCATCTGGTTCTGAGGTGACTTTAGGAGTTAGGGAATACTTCAAAGATGGCTTCTCCACATTTTGGACAACTACAGGGTCTTGGATCTTGGGCGCCATGGTAGATCTTGAGTAAAAATTCAACAGGTTATCCTTTGGGTTTACAAGTAGCTTAGTCTTCACACTCGGTAGACACTAGCAATTTAACTAGATTAGAAACCAGCTAAACAGTGTGAATAGATTGATGTAAATACCTTGAAAATTCGCTCTGAATGAAATTTGGTCACTTTGATTCGCTCTGCTTTGCTTCTCGAAAACTTGGGTGAATGAAAATGACCGCGAAAATACTCTTAAGTACTCAAAAATACCTTATCGAGCTCCGTGCAAGTTAGGTCATGGTATTAAATTAACTCGGTTCACCTTTTACTAATTTACTTCATTTTCTGTTTTCACCGAGTATTCAACTTTGCTTTGATAATCGACTTGACAGGTTTCCTATATAGTATATTAACTGACTAATTGCATCTTAACTATGCAGATTTTGAATTCTTGTTCATAATAAAATAGGAACTGTTATGATTTAACTTTTAAAGAATGCAGTCCCTTCATACCTTTTCTTGATTAATTTGAAATAGGTGCACCTAACTCGGTATGTAAGGTGCTTTCTTCATCAAACATAATTTCTCTCTCTTTCCAAATCATCTTGAATTTTTCTTTTATCTCCTCAGTGTCTCTTCTCGGTTGATCTCTACAATCTCCAGCTAAATGTCCATCTTTGTGACAATGAAAACATGCCATACTGGGATTTCTCCATGATCTCCGATTGTTCATTCCAAACCTTATAAAACAGTTGGCACTTATATGTCCATATCTTCCACAACATTCACACCATATCCTCGTATTGTAATCCCATGGTACTGCTGCATATTGTCGATGAGAATATATGTGAATTCGGTAACCTCCAATGTTTGCTTGGTGTGGATACTTCATGTAGTTCTTTTTCTTAAACCAGCATCTCTCGGTACTATGTCCATATCTAATGTAGTTTTTACAAAACCCTTTGAATTTTGCCTTCTGATGGTTGTTAACAGACTTTGTTCTACATTGATTAGGTATGTGACCATATTTATTGCAATTATAACAATATCCATTGGACTTAGAGATATTTGGTTGCTTACCTTTTCTGATCTGACATATGTTGGCAGTATGACCTTGATTTCCACAGTAGTAGCAAATAGGCTTCTTCCTTTTGATGTTATTTCTTTTTTCAGCCTATTTTGATGATTCTCCTTTCTTGGTAGTATTATTTCCTTTCTCGGTAGAGTCTTTTCCTTTATTACTGAGTCCTCCATCTTTGTAGAGTCTTCTTGTATTTAGTTGCTCATCCAACATCTTTGATGCTTCATAACTCTTCTTCAATGATTCTTTGGATTTCTTTTCTGTTTCAAGTTCACCAATCAACCTTGATACTTCAAGTTTCAATGATTGATTTTCATCATTTTTCAGAATTGCTTCATGATGAGCATAACCTAGTTGATCTATCATATTTTGTTGAATACCAGTTAACCTCATGATTTCATCATCCTTATCAGATACTAGAGCTTCAAGTTGTTGTTTCTCTCTTTGTAGATCTCTTGCTTTATCCTCAGCTCTCCTTAATGCATCTAGATTTTTAGTCATTTGTGTACTGAAATGTTCATGTTCTTTGTTCATTGCTTTTAGTTGATTAGTCAATGCTTTGGTCTTTTCTTTCAACATTCCAATCATTTCTTCAGTTTCTTCAGATATACTGTTCTCAGATGATGTCTCGATTTGTTCCACTAGCTCTTCAGAATCCTGCAAGTCATCAGATAATCTTCTCCTTACCTTCAGAGATGCATTTGACTCTGCATGCCTGCAATCACTTGATTTGCATTATCCAACTCTTCTTGAAGATGCACAATCCTCCGAGATTGTTTGTAGCCTTCCATTGCTAAGATCTTTCCCTTCAGGTGGTTAAACCCTTTTCCAAGATTCAAGCTTTGATACCAATTGTTAGGCCCAATATAGAAAGCTAATGTACTGAGAGGGGAGGGGTGAATTAGTACTCCAAAACTTTTCTTTTGTAATAACCTTACTGTTATGCATAAACAGAATAGTGCAGTAACATAAAACAAAACTATAATCAACAGATAACATTCATACATGATTCACTCCATAACACATATATTTTGGTCATGTAGAAACTCTTGGTTAGAGAGAAAAACTGTGGTGGGGATGGCACCCACAACTTCACTACTGCAATAATAAAGAATGCTCAATTAGAGCTACATTTATCTATTTCTGATAGCTTACCTTGTTAGGAGTATTAAGATCAGTTAGATCTACCTTACTAAAGGATTTATACAACACTATATAAGTGTAGCACCTGGTTAAAGGATTTACAATTTATAGACTTGGTTAGAGTCTTTTACCCTGTTAAAGGTTTCTCTTACAACTTCAAAATATTACAATATAATCATTTCAAATATTTGCAACTTTACATCTGAAATGCTAAAGTAGATTATATGTGCTCTGAATAAGATTACCTAGCTTGTAGCATACCTCGGTAACCCATAATGAAACTCGATAAACCCTTCTGTTTACTCTATTCTTCAACTATTCACTGATAACCTTTTCGGTGACCTCTCTATGTCTCTGTAATAGTCTTCCTTCATGCATACACACTGCTATCTCATTGCATCTCTTATCACATCATATCATGTCATATCTCTAACCCTAGAATCATGTTGTATATATAGATCTCTTACAGCGGTGATCTGATTCATTGCTTCAATCTTACAAAAGATTCTTCGATTAAACAAAATGTCTCATAGGTTAGATTGATCTTGTAATCATACATAATCTCCTAGTGCAATTTCCAATGCAAAAACGGTTAGATGTGCCTCGATCTTGTAACACATTTTCATGTGCATGTCCAGGTTCAATGTATCTAGTAAGATGTTTTACTTAGTGAATATTAGCTCGGTGAGTTAATTATACCACTCGGTAGTCATGAACCTTTACTTGATAAATAGCTCGTTGAATACTATGTTTTGTGACTGCTTTCTTCAGTAACCGAGTAGACTGTTCATACTGACTTCTCTGTGTGTACCGACTGCATGATTTGGTAATACTAACTGACTAGAATATAGTATGACTTTGGATATGAAACTAATGACAATTTGATAAGTAGTAACAAGAAATAATAAACTATTGCAATGTTAGAAGTGCCATTTTTGGTCTCAGAAGATGCTCGGAAATCATTTTTCATTAAAAACTATCAAGTTTTGATAATAGGAATTATATGACATTTGCTTTGTTTCTTTCGTGAAAAGATTCTTTTGCAAAAACTTCTTTCTTGAGTAAAAGTTCTTATTGTAAAAGTAAATTTCAGATTCTATAACTTTCACAACACATTTACTTGTGCATTTCATTCCACTCAAAATCATATCATCCTCTATCTCAACAACTTCCTTCTATGCATCTTCTAGATTTTGCACCTACTTACTTTTCAACAAAAAATTAATCTTAGGATGTAATGCAATAATAAATACACATAATTGATTATTTTCAGTTGGTTGAGACCCATGAGGAATCTTTCCAACACATCGATTAAATCTTTCAATGAAACTTCTAATGGGCTCATCTTCTTTCTTTTGTATTTGAAAGAAATTAAGCAACAAATCATATGTATCAATCACAGTTTTGATTTTTTCAAGAAATTTTACCTTTAATTCATTCCAACTAGTGATGCATCCATATTCTAAATTCTGAAACCATTTTATAGCATTTCTGGTGAGGCTTTCAGTAAACAACCTCACAAACACATCTTGTTCTTGCACTTCAAGAATCCCACAAGCAATAGTAACAGCTTTAATATGATCATTTGGATCTTGAGTCTTATCTCCAACAAACTTTGGAAAGCATTCTCTTGATCTTTTAGACAGGGTTGAATACTGTGGTAGAGAAAATGGACTAAAATGAGTCTCTCATGGCTGTGTTGCAACCAAAGCCATGATTTCAAACTGGAATTCTTCAACCAAACATATACGCCAACCTTCATTCTAGGGAAGACACCATTTAGATTTTTGAGGAAATATGAAAGCAATAGCACATCGATTTTTTATCCCTAGTAGAGTCACCAAAAATCTGTTGGTTAACAGATTTGTTCTAAAATACCATTCAAAAATGACTCACAAATGCCCAAATTGAAAGACAAATAAAGAACCAACAGTTGAATCACTTGCAATGGTAAGTGCAAGTGCTCTCCAAATTTTGATATGAAGGTACAAATCCCTTCATTGGATAAAATGCATATTTTCTGAATATGTTTTTAACTAAAAAACAATAAAGGCAACTAACATCTGCTCATAACCATGACACAGATGCAAATAGCAGATTTATAAACAAAGGAAAATAGAAAATGACACAAAGTTCATTCCCTAAACACTTCTAATAAATGATTTAGGGAGAAGATTTAAAATTTCAAACAATTCAGAGCTCATGGTCTCTGTAATAATTACATGCATAATCAAAGATAATAGGAGAAAACATCAGAAATTAACTACAATAGCTCACAGACAATTCTGCAACCAAGGGATACATATATAAACACACAGATTTAAAATGCATTCCCTCTTTATTTATAGTGTAAAAGAAATGGTGCACATACCATTATTCCCTTGTACAATGATAAAATTAAAAAAATTCCCCTTGTTGCCCTCTTTTTTACAACAGAAAAACAGGAAGAATTCCCATGCTCTTTCTTTTCATTACATATATATAGCCTCATTTTTCGATAAGACTTTCAGTTTTAAAATAACTAATTCTTGGAAATGAATATTTATTTTAACCTTTCACCTTCCTGTGAAATTGATTGTTGCTCTGCAATTGATTAAAATATTGTTTTAAAATGTTTTAAATTGCTGCACATAAATGACTAAGAAAGTTTTAATTTTTCCTCCAACCACCTTTTATTAAATTCACCATGGATTAACCAGGCATCTTGGGGGTGTGAAAATTTGTGAGCAGTTATGACTTTTAAAATTATAGATGGGTTTTTAAACATTTTTTAACAAATTGCCAAATCAAGGTACTTCCTTTGTAAACTAACCTTGCTAACCATATTGTTGCACTAAGAAAATATTAAAATAATACATCTGTGAGCTCGTATGGTCATAAAATCAAATCTGGGAGCATTTAAGACCAAAATATTAGGTAGTTGTCTTTAGAATTTGAAAATTTGCAACTTTTTTTTTTGCTGCATTTTTGGACTAGCAAATATATTTGCAAAATTGGACTGTCAGACTAAACCATCGAACCTTTTAATATTGGTTCAAAGGTTAAATGCAGAATAAAAAATCATAACTTTCAGCTAAAAAACTCTATTTCTCACAAAATTTTGACAGCGAACTGCGGGGTTCAATTAGAAGGTTCAAAATTACAATTTTTTTCAATAACAAAGCTACAACTTGGGGAAGTGAAAACTTTTTAAAATGTTCAAGTTAAAAAACTGGGGTAACACCCCCATTTTTGAAAACGAGGGCCCGTTATTAAAAATAATGGTAAAAAAATAAAACTAGCCCCCGTTTTGTGAAAGTTGAACCCACACCTTGCCTTCTATCTCAGATTTAGGTCTAGGATAGGCATGGAATGCTTGGACCTTAGACTTGGACCTGCAAATTCTATAATAACCCACTTAACTTAATCCAAAAACTCAACTGATTTTTTTTTTCTTAGATGATGATTACTTATTGTTACTTATTCTTATTTATTTTTTATTTAATCACATACTCAAGTACATCTATCCAAACAAGATAGGCATCCATCTAACCGGAATGGGCATCTAACCATACAGGTTAGGCATCTATCCATATAAGACTAGGCATCTAACCATACGGGTTAGGCATTTGTCCATATGGGACAGGAAGTTTCATCTATCCAATCCGGGATAGGCATCTACCCAAACGAGGTGGCATCTATTCATAAGAATAGGATATGCTCTGGCTAGAGACTTTAGACTCATCGGGACCATCCAGGTCCTAGGCCACTCTCTAAAGACTACACTCCTCTACTAGGAGTGCACCGAGGTTTCCGTCCTTAGGAGTATAAAAGTAATTACATAAACAAGCTTGAGTTCCGCCTCAGAATTTGGCCTAAAGCCTCGGGAAGTCAGGCGAATCCATACAAGATTCCTTCTGAGTATGCATTGAATTAATTTTAACCTTTCAATTAATATTTGCACCATTTGATTAAAGACCAAGGAGCTTCAAGAACCAACTACTCACCCATAACAAATCCTAATCCCCATCCCCGAACGCCTAAGTACAAGGGACAGCTTCGTCCCTAGACTGCCTACATACCCGTTTCGACACGGGATCAAGGTGTAAAGTATGTAGTTCTGGTTTCTAACTATGGTTTAATGTAAACTGTTTGGTGGGTACGCAACCCTTTCTAGGGTCAATGTCCCAGACAGTTCCTCTATGGTTGCTACCCACGATGGTAGCTCTATAGCAAAAAGGCTCAAGGTGGCCTTCCGCTTGTGGCCTAAAATAACTAAGTCCTAATTCCTATTAAAAACGTTACCCTTAAATTGTTATTATTCTCTGAAAAACAACAAGATAGATAAATTCCAAATCATCACACACCACCAAGCCCTGATGGGGTTTTCTAAGGTTTAACTAAGCGGATGTAAATTCATTTTAAAAGATTATCTTTTTAGATTATCGATCCAAGGGGGATTACCCACCCCTTGGATTTTTTTTAACTTTCATATGACCCTTATTTCTCCCCGGCGATTTATAGGGACGATGCCACAGATGTTGTTAGTGCAACTTTATTAGGTGTTAAGTGCAGTAGCTCAACATGACGGCATTACCTATAAGCGTGACCCAGAGGCACCATAGATACCAAACACTGCTAAGGTTTTGGTTTCGTCTCGTCTTGTTTAGTTGTCTAACTAAGAATTCTAATTTTGAAATCATGAATCTTATGTAAAGCAATATACTAATACAATCATGAAAAAGAGCTATAGTATACAAAGAATTTTTGCTTGAAAACTTGTAAAATTATAACTTATGAAAAACTTCTTGGAAGGTACTAAATTGCTTAAAGAAAATCCAATGCCTAGGTAGAATGCCTTAGACAAGAATTTTAACACTTACTTGATTGAAGGAAAAACTTAATATTAATAAGCTTGAAAGTAACCACATTATTGATAACCATCTAATTCTTCCACTTGAAGCAACATAAATTCTATCTTTAATTATTTCCCACAAATGATAACCTTGCTTTAAACATGAATCTTAATGCTTGAAAGGCACTAATTTGGTTAAAGAAGATTAAATTATCTAATAATAATACTTTGAAAATAAATTTAATATTCACTTGTTTGAAGGAAAAATAAAAGA
Source organism: Cryptomeria japonica (assembly GCF_030272615.1). NCBI lineage: Eukaryota > Viridiplantae > Streptophyta > Pinopsida > Cupressales > Cupressaceae > Cryptomeria > Cryptomeria japonica. The sequence continues at coordinate 175,944,444 of NC_081406.1, read as the reverse complement.
ACTATTAATTATAAGCTTTAATAACCGCAATATTTAATCGCTAATTGTTTGAAAATAAGATTTGAAGAGAGTCTAATTACTTGCTAATTATCTACTTCTAGATGCTAATGCCAAACCGAGATTATAAAGAGGTAACTAACTATTTCTTCCACTCAAATAATAACCTTATCGATTTCAAGTTCCTAGAAGTGAGCTAATATTTGCTCCTAAAATTTACTCAAATTTAATTCTCTAAGTGATCATGGAATAGGTTTATTCAAAACTCATTTGCTTGATAAGGATAAGAATTTCAATAATCTAAAACAACAAGATTCTATCTTTATTTCAGCTTCAAAACTAAGTTCATTACAAACAAAAGATGAGTGTAAAATTTGAGATTTTTCCAAATAAGTCAAGTTTAATATTCTTATGAAAAAGGATCTCAGTTTTTGTTTCATTTTTATTTGCTAAAACTAATTTGATTTCAAATAAACTTTCTTAGCATCCTAATTAATACTAGTTCTTACTTGTTACAATGTATCTTTCTTATAAATGTACACATAGTGTCTTTCATATCTTGCCCTTATTATAATGGGCTTTCAAGTCCAATATATATCCTTCATAGTTGATACTTTCAAAATACTTGAATTCACCTATCAATAAGCTATATGTCCAACACAACCAATGAAGATTTAATAAAGAGGCATACTACTTCCATCCTTTATTTACAATGTTGTATTTATAACAATTTACACGATTTGAGAGGCTTCCATACTCTATTAGAAAGACATTATAAACTTCTATAACAAGAATTAGGGTACATCTTAAATACTTTCTTAACTATAAAAAAATAATACGCTTGCCATCACATTCATTCTTTTATTTTATTTTTTCCATTTAAGAAAAGAATATATATATTTTTTATCTTGTTTGAATTTACCATCTTATCATCAATACTAGAAATATCCTTTATCTAATGTTCAATACAATATATCCTCTATAAATTGAGTTAGCTTTAAAATTTCTTATTTTATATTAAAATTAGTAAATTCTTATTTAACATTTCCCCTTCTTAATTTACACTTACGTGAGCAGAAGAAACCTATGTAAAAGTAAGGTTTAGTATTTAATCTCCTTATGAGATAGGAGCATAGATTTTTTTATTTATTTATTTATTGCTACCATATTTTAAGGAGATAAGTAAATTTAGTGATTTACATTTATAAGAAAGAAGTTTTTTTTTTTTCTCACCAAAATTTTAGTTGAATATTTGCCCTCTCACGTGGGACCCGCTACAAACTAATATTGAAATTAAATTGGTGTATTCAACTAGGGTTTTCCTTGTAGATTTCGTGAAAGGGGAAAGAGAATATTAATGGGGATTTTTTTATTTTATTTTTTAAGACTCGCTCATAACAAGGTAGTTGTTTTTATTTTTATTTTTTTCTTGTTGTGCTATACAGAACAAAGATTGAGAATCAAACAATAGTGAGGGAATTGTACCAATTACAAATAGAACACAAAATCCTTTAGCGGGGTTCAAGGAGTTAGTGATTGCAGCAAATAAAATAATTTAAAAGAGTTGGTGATTGCAGCAAATAAAATAATTTAAAAGAGTTAGTGATTGCAACAAATAAAATAAAAATACAGACTTTCAGCATTTAAGTAATTGACAGGTGCAAAGCTGAAACTCACTACTATTGCCAATGTTTTCTTGTGACAAAAATGAAAGCTAAGAAATGGGGGTGTAATCATCCATGCAAGCATAATGGAGTAGATTTTTTTTTTTCCAAAGATATGCATTGCTAGAGATGATGTTCTCAGAAATGTGAACCAATTCCATCATTTTAACACAGAAAATTTCTTGCAAAGTTTTTTTTTGAAAACCAATGCACTATAAAGCTCATTATTTGTAGCTAAGAATTTATAGGATTCAACTCCATTTAAGCATACTTGTGTAGAAGCATAGACAGTGTGTGGTTAGACATATTAGTGGTTAAGAAAAGTAGAATAAATCTTCTCACAACCAAACAATATTGGCTTTGATAGCAGAGTGATCTATTTGACAGAAAAATGGATTTTATTGAAAAGGCATAAGAAACTTTCAAACAAGAAGAAAAGGCATAAGAAACTAATAACTATTACATCAATTTCTCTCTATAAGAAAAATAAAATAAAATGCAGATCACCCATTATAAGGCATTTAGAGCTACTATATTCTTGAACTCTGACAGATGCTTACAACCCTCTTAAGTGATGATGGAGATTGCACACTAAATCTAGTTATTAGATAGAAGAACGGAGAATGCAAAAATTGCTCTCAAAGATTTAAACTGTTTCATCTTCTTACATAGGCAACAATCTTGAGGAGATTACCGGTGATGCTAAATGAAACAAAACTAAAAATAGGCTTGCGTTACAATGATGTGTGGTGATTCAGATATCTCGTATTACCATAACTAAAGGACATCTTCCATGGCATGGCAGAAGGGGAAAATTTGTCATATAATAGTTGGAAAAATTGCCAGTAGTTATCAATGTAGAAGCGGAAGGACAAACAAGGTATGCAAACTATTAACAAAATTCCCCAAGGAATTCTATGCTATAAAATCCACCAAACCAATACTTGATCTATACCCATTCTGTTGCAATGCATGCAAGGTAGGACAAATAAGGATATGATCAACAAATAGGATCTCAATAATTGCTATGGTTTTTAATTGCTATCACCTGAAATATGAATTGGAAAATGATTGTTAAGATAAGAGAAAAGCGATCTTTACCCAATACTTATCATCTAATGATAAAAAGAATTCAGTGTAGATTGAGATTCCTTTGACATTTTCCATGATAGATATCTAAAGGAGTTTCTTAAACATACCTGGACCTGCAGATGAACGAAACCCTTGTCATTGAATCCAATCCTTGTTCTCCCAGCTATCCTCTTTCAGGCCAGTAAATATCTTCTCCGAAACCATCTAAAATCCTTCATTATGCCTACAAAATTCTCCTACAACTAACATGATACTGAAAACTGACTTCCTAAGAATTCAAGGATTATTTTATCAAAAAAACTCTGAACTCCCCTTTTCCAAATCTAGCATTCAATATATAGAATAAGAGGACTATTTCCCACTACTAAAAGGAATAAATGATTCACATATTCTTTTTTCCAAAATAATTCCATGCAGGAATGATTAATGTCATAGTGGGGTTACACTCAAATTAAATTTGAATTTTAAAATTCTTCCATGCAAGACACATTCTTACAACTTGTCATAGTGTCGGTTACATTTTACCATGCATTAAAATCTAAACTTTGAATTCCATTTCTAGAATCTTCTTATTTCTCCTACCATGTGCTTAATTAGAATATTGAGTAAATAAATAGTTTCCAAATAAATTTATGACCTCATTTCAATTTATCTAACATTACTTATAAAATTAATAATATAATAGTAGTAATAATAATAATAATAATAATAATAATAATAATAATAATAATAATAATAATAATAATAATAGCAAGTCATATCAAGGTCCAAAAAAAGAGGGTTATGACAAATTCAAATTTGGATCAATGAAAGCACAAATACAAACTTCTGCAATTTTTTATATGCCTGTTATTAGAGAATTTTATACTGTGTAGATTTTGAATATGCAATTTTTTAAAAATTTTGATTATTTTCTCTATTTTTCATTTAATTATACTGAATTTGGTCCATAAACTTGAAATATCAACTAATTTTGTTTATTTAATAACTTTTTTGTTTTAATGTCTTTTGCAAAAAATTATATGTCATCAATCTACACAAAATTCTTTTCTATTTAAAAAAAAAATTCAAAAAATGATAGGGTTGTACATGTCAAGTTTTTAAAACGATAATTAGGGCCAATAAAAAATAAAATATTAATAAAAAACTAAAAAAATATGCTCATGAATCTTGAGTGTGTTACAAATCATTTCCCAAGATGGTTTGAATTTTTTTTTATTTGTGTCAAAAAGTGTGGGTCATACACGTGCATGGTATGGTCCTAAAACAAACATTTTTAAAAAGTGGTTTTAGAAATTCATTTTGAAAGTCAATTTCTATTATGTGGGTATTAAAATAAATTACATATTTGGAAAGTAGACTCAAAGGACTATATTTTAAATTGCTGAATTTTTCAAAGATTCAATTTCTAAGTGCTTCAAATTTTCAGCTCAAATGTGGCAGAATCTAAAAATCAGGGAAAACGCTTCCACTTTTTGGCCAAAAAGTGGACTCAACTTCTTGCACTGACCCATTGGTGGATTTTTTTTGTAGATATACATGAACATCCCAAAGACTCTCCCAAGTCTGCAACTCAAGATTTAATCATTTTGGAGTACATCAGATCAAATACTAGAACACTGCAACACTGAACACTGAAAAATCAATCCTCATATTAGAATTCATAACCTCAATCAAATCACCACATAGCATCATGAAACCAACACTAAAACATGTATCTCTAGTTGATTTAACATATCAAACTGATAAACCAACCATATCGACTCTCTGCAATCACTGAAATACCAAGCTATAGGAATATGTTGACAACAATGATAACAACATATCTTAGCAGCAGCAATATCCAACAATATCTCCCTTGACATTGATGGAAACATATGAAAGTGAAAAAAAATCAATGCAAAGAAAGAAATCAACACCAACAATCTCCCCCAAAAATTATGCATACAAAGCTTCCAAGATAAGGTTATTTTTCATATGCTTCTATCCCCCTTTGACAACAATGTCAAAGATCATATAGAACATTATTCTCTCCCTCTAAGAAGGACAATCTCTCCCCCTTACGATAAACTCTCAAATCTGAACATCTAAACCACACATTGACTACTCCCCTGAAGAAGCAACACCCACTCTTCAATCTGGATAGGAAGATAAGGCTATGAAGTCTACCAGATTGATGCATCCCAATGCATTTAGTTCTCATCAGGAGGGGCAAAAAACCCTAACTCATCTCTCAGATATACAAATGTATCTGTAGGCAAAGGCTTAGTAAAAATATCTGCAATATGATCCTTTGTAGATACATACTCCAATTTGACTTCTTCCTCACTGACTTTCTCCCTCAAGAAATGATAATTAATTGATATATGCTTTGTTTTCAAAAGCAGTACCCAATTCTTGGAAATATTAATAGCACTTGAATTATCATAATATATAACAATAGGCTCATCATAAACAACTCTAATATCCTTTAGTATTTGCTTCACCCAAACTACCTAAGTACAATTGCTAGCAGCAACAATGCATTCAACTTCTACAATAGATAGAGAAAGAACATCTTTCTTCTTACTCATCCATGCAAACAACTTTTTTACAAAAAATAATGCTCCATCGAAGGTACTCTTGTGGTCATCTACATCACCTGTCCAATCAACATTAGTATAAGCACATAACATAAAAACATCATTCTTCGGATACCACAAACCATAGTTAACTATCCCATTTAAGTATCTGAAAATCCTCTTCACAACATTAACGTGACTTTCTTTAGGATCGGCTTGAAATATGGCACAAATACAAACACAATACATAATATCTAGTCTAGTCTAAGTCAAGTATACCAGTCCACCAACCATAAATCTATACAAGGTCTGATTAACAAGAAGAATCTTCAAAAACACTTGCTAAAGAGAGCTCCAAACATTGTAAAAGGCTTTGAAGACTTTAAGAGAATATAGAAAAGAATCTCAACACACTTTGTTATTCCTAAATCAGTGGGCAAAGTTTATGTTTCATGCAACTTGTTGTTGCACACTACACTAAATTATCTTTCTCCAACAAAGATAACTCGAGTTATTAAAACACTTTGATGTAATTGCATAATTGTAGAATATTATTCATGGTGATAAAAAATGATTTGGTCAATTGAAATGAAGAATAATTTCTTCATTCACATTGAGAACTTGAGACTTCCTATAATTTAAGAACCAAAAAATTATGAAAAATGCAATCTCAGTAAAACAACGATATCTCCCTCATTTCTTAAAAAAATTCAAAAATTCAAAATGATCTGGAAACTATACTTCAAGGAATAAAACTACTTTTGAGTATTTGGAAAAATTCACAATAGGGAAGGAGCAATTCATGATAGAAAATGACTAAGACAAATTGGTAGGATGAAGGACAACAAATTTAGTTTTCTCAAAGTTTTGTACATTCCCCCTAAAAAATAGGGGTCTTGGATCCAAATTCTTAGTGGATTGGTTAGATAGATATGGAATATAAATTCTATAAATTCATTGTAATCATATGTTCAAATAGGGGGATTAGAAAGGCTTGTTTCAGCCTAAGGAAATAGGATATATCTAGTTTTATTTCCAACAATATATTTTCTAGAATTTCTTAGAGTAATTTAAATTCAAGCAAGTTTTTCATTTCTAGCAAGTGTGAATTAGTTTATCCTTTACAATTCCTACAATTGTGTAATAAATTAGCATTTTGTTTCATGCAAGTGTGCTCTTTTAAATTCCTACAAGTGTGTTTTAGACTAGCTTTCATTTCCTATAAGTCAAAAGAGAATGTCAAACTAGTTTTCTTCATTCTCTTTTGCATATAGACATGTAAAATTCTCTAGATTGATATATTAAATGATGAAGATTATGACAACCCCATCAATATTTTATATTGCCTAAGTACTAAGTTGAGTGGAAAATTAGCTGAATGTTCCAAGCTTGAAGAAGTTGTCAAACAAAAGAACTAGAGAATGCAAAGGATTAGATTAATAAATGCCTAAAACTCAAGGAAATATCAAACATTCTTAATGAGATAATCAAGAGCCAAAAATTCCAAAAGGATAAGGGTAGCCTTGGATTTGAAAAGGGTCAAAACTCAAAGTTAGATACAAAATTTAAAAACTCCTAAAACAAAGAAGAAAGATGCTCATGCTGATGTCTCCAAGGAGCTTATAGATGACAAGAAAAAGTTGAATCATGATCATGCAAAGGATAGTAATTGGATGAAGGACTCCAAGAAGTATTTCCCTAAACAAGTTGCAAGGTGCTCTCTATCTTTTCAAGGGTATCGTTACTCTGGCAATAAGTTTGGTAATAAGGGTAGTAATGTAGAGCTTTGATAAGAAGAATGACTATATTAAGGTAAGAAATCATTTATGCCTCAAAGATATAATGTTATAAATTCACATTCCTTCTATGGTTATTTTTTCTCATCCAATAAGTTTGGGCATAACACTATAGACTACAAAACTAAGATGAGAAGAAACAACTTTGGTCTAGATTACAATGTTGTCTACTATAAATGCAACAAGATTGTCCATAAGGCTATAGATTGCAGAACAAAAGAAAGCAGAGATAAATTTGGTCCAAATTTCAATACTATTTTCTATAAGTGCAATAACATTTGGAATTGAAGAAGGAGGAAATGGAAAACTAAATCATGGATTTAACATCTTCCAATATCCAACAATGAAATTCCTGCCAAAACACACACATGTGAAACAAAATGAACTACTAAGATACACATGCATACAAATAGATTTTTGACTCCATTGCCCTACTATTTCTCAAGATTTCATGTTCAAAGTTATTCTCTTAGACACACTTCTATGAAAATCTATGAGAAAATTTCATTATATCATAGTATGAACATATTATATTTAATCCATTAATATATTATATTATTTAAACCATTTTCCAAATCCCCTACATATCAACTACATCCTCTATTTATCATCTCTCAGTCGTAGCCATTTCATCCACCTAATGAATATGTGATAAACATTTACATTTCTAAACTATTCTTTTATCCTCCATTCATCTTGAAACTTGGATTCCACCCCGAGAACATTTATAAATACCTTGCCCCTCCTCATTTATAAGCTTAGCAAATCAATCTATCTCTTGCATCTTTCTTTGTGAATTATAGTTAGTCTACTTTTACATTCATATCTCATATCTTTCAATCATCTTTCACTCATCCTTAATCTTTGTTCTTCATAGCCACTTGTGTAGTGCTTCTAAGAGCATTCATTTTAAACACAAGATCTTGATAGATAGGAGTGTAATGGAGGCAAATTCTTGTTAATGCATGTGTGTGTGTTTTGTTTATTTTAGCTTTACATGTATGTTTTCTTGCAAGTACTTCATTGTTTGATGTTAGATCAATTTGAATATTCCCCATAAGATCTTAGATTAGACTTTTGCATCTATAGGAATATAATTTCTTTTTGCAAGAGTGGTTCTATAAAACCAGCTACTCAGATTAGGAAGAAGGAGACCTTGAATAGGTAAGATAAGGAAAATACAAAAGTATGTAAAAGCAAATAGGGGCATGATTATGAGAAGAATAATGATAGTGTATTTGTGTGTGGTTTACAAGACCTCATAACAAACTAAAGCAAATCATTGACTTATCACAGGCAGTTACCATTTGCAAGATTATTAAGCCACTAAATCAATATAAAAGTAATAATCCTTGCAACATACATGAATATTCATGACAACTTGTCTTGAGTATATGATTGTTGAGTAAGATCTAATGGTTAGGTCAAACTTTTGGAACAAAATCACATTATGGGGAGAATTCTAGTAGATGTTTAGATCTCTGTAAGGTTACAAAGTTGTTTAATAGTAGAGCACCTAAGAAGAAATGATACATTAATGACAAAATATTAGGACAAATGCAAAGGTATCTGTGCTTCATTTTATTGATATAATCTCATTTGAAAGTAAACATTTGAGTCTAATAGCTGATAAGAGAAGCCTTCCAAGGATCCAAAATGTGAAAAGTGAAACCCTAGTGACAATTTGTAGAGGTATTATTCCAAAATCACTTCAAATCCTAGTTTCTAAAATTCAAAAGAAATTAGAATGGCTACTCCACAAGTAATTGTTGATGCAGAAAGATCTCAACCTAAGAACAATAAGTTTTCATTTAAATCCATAGAAAATCATAAAGATGGAGCATTCCTTTTTGTTCCAACATTTATGGTCTATACATAGGCCTACATTCATTCTACCTTTAATGGAATTGATCATGTAAAGTTTGAAGCAATCTAACGATGAACTTCTTGATGACCTTGGCTTGTACAAACTAGAATATGCAAGTTTGACAGCAAGAGGTGTTGGCATTACAATGGTTTATTGATATGAGGATATTGAGAAGGTTGTTGGAGATTGATGATATAATTGATAAAGGATGATTACTGTCTTAATAATATTATTTTGTCATTGATGTCAAGAAATTGATTTTCTGATTCAGTATGATGTTGCCATATCTTAAAAAGTATGTTTTGATATGTCGGTAAGTGACACTGAAAGAATGTGAAAATGAAGGAGAGTAATAAGTTATTCAATGGACAACTATTACCAAGTTAGACAGTGACGAGATTATGTTATTTTGATTGTTTTGATATCCTATATATGTGTATTCAAGACTGAAGGAGAAGGAGAAAAGATCTCAATGCAATAGATGAGTAAAAGTTTGATACTATTTTATTTTACCGAGCAAGGAGCTAGTCGGTAAACACCAAGGTTATCATTATCAGAAAGAAGTTACCGAGTGGCAAGCAATGCTATCGAGTAAAGTTAAGAGTTAACCGAGTATCAATAGAGTAGTAACAGAATGCATTGGATGAATAAATACATTATTAAATGAAGGATGCCAATGAGCTGGAGATTTATAGAAGATTGGAATGACATGCAAAAAGTTTGTTAAGGATCAACGGCAATGAAAATTCAAGAGTTAGATCTACAACACAGATTGATTGGTCTTAACCGAGCACAAGTACCAAGGAAGGAATACAAGTTCCAAGGCAAGATAAAACTTTTTTTAGTTCAAAGGATTCAATGAACCTAGTCAAGTTTGAAGATCTGATGGCTAAGATTAATCATGGGAAATGTGATTAAGGAGATTAAGCGGTTAGGAATTGTGTATAAATAAGGAAAGGTTGATGAACAACATATGCGGGCAAAGAAGAACAGTAATGCTGCTAAAGGGATTACCGAGTACAGAAGATTGAAGATCTGATCGAAGAACAGATTGAGAAGCCTAGCAAGGATGAAGATAAGTCTTATGACAAGATTATTTTGAGAACATAGAGTCTGCTTTAGCATTTCAGATGTGAAGTTGCAAATATATATTACTACTGTTATTTATTTTGTAAGTGACAAGAAATCTCTTAACCGAGTGGACCTAACAGTCTTATTTGTAAATCCTCTAGCAAGGTAACTTTCTAAATGAGTGTTTGAAATCCTTTGACAAGGTCACTTCTAACAAAGTGCAAGATTCTAACAGATCTGAGGGAAACCCCTTGACCGGGTCACATCTAGCAATGTGTTTATGTAATCTATAACAGGATTGGCTTTTAACAGAGCATACTCTAGAAGAGTATATTGTCTTTGTGGGTCCAAAATCCCACAGTGGTTTTTCCCTATTTGGGTTTCCACATTAAATCTAGTGTTAAATGTGTTTTGATGTTTTAAGTTTATCAGTTTATGAGTTTGAATGATTTACAAGAATTGTTGCATATCAAGTAAGTTCTGCCGAGGTTGAATCTAAGTAATTTTGTATTGTGAGCTTATTTGATTCACCCCCCCCCCCCCTCTCATCTAACTAACAATTGGTATCAGAGAAGTGGACTTCATCTAACTAACAATTGGTATCAGAGAAGTGGACTCTGGAAGAAAAGTTTAAAGGAACTTGAGGCAAGATCCAAAGATGTATAAAAGGGATGCACCAAAGCTGAACAAGTCAAGTTTCTCCACATGGCAGAAAAGGATGAAGATGCATTTATTAGGAATTGGAGAATATGCAACATATTATCTGGAGAATGATTACATTGCACCTAGCACCTACCCTATGACGATGGAAGAAATAAATGCCAAGCAAGAACATATTCAAGCTATGATTGAAATAACATCACCATTGACCGACTCAGAGTTTAATGACCTAGAAGGTTGTAATGATGCCAAAGCTATGTGGAATAAGCTTATATCTGTGTATGGCAGTGATGAACATGTTCAAAGAGAAAAAGTAGACAGTCTAAGAGGACAACTTGAATCCATGAAAATGAATGAAGGTGAGAACATAATCCAATACAGTACAAGGTTAAAGGAAACTGTCAATCAAATCAAAGGAACAGGAGGAACTATTGAAGAAAAGGATGTAACAAGTAAGTTGCTAAGAACACTTCTACCTACTTATGCCATTCAATTCTCTACAATTAATGAATTAAGGTCTATAGCAAACATGCCAGTCTCTTTGGATGCTACTATCGGTAAGCTACATGCTTTTGAGTTAAGTAATTTTGATAACAGTGGGTCTTCGGTAAACAAAGTTGAATCTGCATTCAATTCTTTTCATCTTGGTGAATCTAATGATTACAATGATAGAATGCATAAGTATGCTGAAGGAAATCATAGTGGAGCAAGTGAAAGATTTTGCAAAAACATGGAAGAAGTACACAAACTATATGAGGAAATCAGAAAGCAAGAAGAATTTGAAGCATTATTGGCCAGAAGGTTACCGAGAGGCAAAGGTAAGTATAAAGGAAAGCTACCTTTGAAATGTTTTAACTGTGATAAAATTGGGCATATGGCTTCTAGCTGTCCTGACAAAGAATCTAGTGAAAAGAGGGGATATCGAGATGATAGACAAAAAGACAACCAATACAGAGGACACTGAGACTTCAGAAGGAGAGATAGAAAGACATGCCTAGTAACTAATGAGGAATCCAATGATGATAAATCTAATGAGACTGAGACTGAGGAAGTTGTATATGTGGCTATCAAAGATGGATCAGATGAAGAAAGGTATGAAGAAAAAGCCTTAATATCACACATAAATAAAAATGATTATTGGATCATAGATAGTGGATGCTCACATCACATGACAGGTGATAAACACAAGTTTGTTAAATTGGAAGATTATGATGGAGGTTATGTAAGATTTGGTAATGATGCACCATGTCTGTTGAAAGGTAAAGGTTCTATCACACTTCTTGAAAATGCTAAATGTGATGATGTATTTTGGGTTGAAGGTCTAAGATACAATTTGTTGAGTGTAGCACAACTAAACAATATAGGATACCGAATAGAATTTCAGAAAGGAATTATCAAAGTTCATGACAAACATGGAAAGTTGGCTACTACCGAGACTCGAACAAGAGGTAATACATTTCATCTTGACTCAACTCTGAACAATTGTCTGTATGCAAAAATAAAAGATACCTGGTTATGGCATAAAAGGTTTTGTCATGTAAATTTTGATAACCTGATCAAAATAAGTAAGAAGCACCGAGTAAGAGGTCTACCGAGCTTGGAAAAACCTATGAATGCAATGTGTCGAGGATGCCAGATGGGTAAGATGACAAAATCAAGCTTTACAAGTAAGTCCTACACTTCTAAAGGAATTTTAGATCTTATGCACACTAATCTTTGTGGTCCTATGAAAGTTCAAAGTTATTATGGTGATAAATACTTCATATTATTTGTGGATGATCAATCAAGGATGATGTCAATTATGTTTTTAAAAGAGAAATCAAAAGCCTTTCAAATGTTCAAATGGTATAAGGCAAGAGTTGAAAATGAAACAGGAAGGCAGTTGAAATGTCTAAGATCTAATAGAGGAGGAGAATTCATTTCAGATGAATTTAACTTACTTTGCAATGATCATGGTATAAAGAGACAAGTATCTGCACTGAGAACACCACAACAAAATGGAATAGCTGAAAGAAGAAATAGATCTATTGTAGATTGTGCCAGAACATTGATGATAGAAAAGAGAGTAAGTCAAACATTTTGGAGAGAAGCAATAAGCACTGCATTTTACACCTTGAACTGAGTACAACTAAAGAAAGGAACTATGAAGACACTGTATGAAATCTAGTATGACAAGAAACCAAATGTAAGTTATTTTAAAATATTTGGAAGTAGATGTTATGTTCACAAAGATGATAGAAATGGAAAATTTGATCAAAAAAGTGAGGAAGGAACTTTTCTTGGTTATTCCTCTAGGAGTAAAGCATTTAAATGTTTGATCAAATCATCTAATAAAATTGTGGAAAGTGCAAATGTGAAAATTGATGAATCTGCAGAAAGGAATGATGAAGGGAACTCCAAAGAACTAGAAGATTATGAAGAGTTTGTATATGTACAATCGAGAAGTCCTACCAAGAAAGTCGATGAAGAAAATGAAGAAAATACTCAGTTACCAAGTGATGATGAAGATCATACAGAGCCTACCAAGCCTATATTAGAAAAATATGTCAGAATAAATCATGCATCAAGTCAGATTATAGGAGATAAGGATGACCCAGTTATGACAAGAAATAAACTGAGACAGAACACATGTCTGATATCCGAGTTTGAACCAAGGATAGTAAAAGAAGCATTAAGCAATGAAGATTGGGTGAATGCTATGACAGAGGAGATTGAACAAATCAAGAAAAATGAAACATGGACACTGGTCCCAAGACCGAAAGAGAAAAATGTAATCAGTACAAAGTGGATTTTCAAAAATAAGCTAAATGAAAAAGGTGAGGTCATTCGAAATAAAGAAAGATTAGTTTACAAAGGTTATGCTCAAGAAGAAGGAATAGACTATGGTGAGAATTTTGCACCTGTGGCAAGATGTGAGGGAGTGAGAACATTGTTGGCATATGCTGCTTACAAAAATTTCAAGGTATATCAAATGGATGTTAACTTTGCATTTTTGAATGGTATAACATGTATATAAAGAATGATAAGGAGAATGGAATAATAATGTCAGCCATATTTGTTGATGATATTATTTTTTGTGGAAATGATTCTTTATGCAAGAACTTTGGAAATGAAATGTCCAAAGAATTTGAGATGTCATTAATTGGTGAAATAAAGTATTTTATAGGTTTACAAATTCTGTAAATGCAAAATGGGATTTTCATTACTCAATCCAAGTATATAAAGGAAATATTGAAGAAATTCGGAATGGGGGATTCTAAACCTGTAAGTACTCCTATGACTACTAATTGTAAACTATCAAAGAATGTTGAATTTGCATCTGTTGATGAGACACTTTACCAATCTATGATTGGAAAGCTACAATATGTAGTTCACAGCAGGCCTGATATAGCACATGCAGTTGGTATAGTTGCTAGATTTTCTGCAGATCCCAAAGAAACCCACATGACAGCAATCAAGAGAATTTTTAGATACTTGAGAGGTACTAAAGACTATGGTTTACTATATAAAAAGAGGAATGATTTTGACTTAAAAGTCTATACTGATGTTGATTAGGCAGGAAATATTGATGACAGGAAAAGCACAAGTGGTAGAGCTTTCTTTTTGGGAGAAAGACTAGTGAGTTGGCTTAGCAAGAAACAAGGATGCATTTCACAGTCAACAATTGAAGCTGAATATGTCACTGCAGCATTGAATTCTACCAATATAGCATGGATTAAACAATTGTTGGAAGGTATGAATGAGATAGTTATCAAGCCAGTAACTATATTTTGTGATAATACTAGTGTTATTAACATTTCAAAAGAACCCGATAATGCACTCTAAGACAAAGCATATCTCTATAAAGTATCATTATCTAAGAGAAGAAGTTCAAGAAAAGAAAGTTGTGTTGGAGTATGTTAGCACAAAGGAACAATTAGTAAACATATTCACTACCAAGGGACACTTTTGAGTATCTCAGAAGCAAGTTAGGGGTCCTACCCTATCTACTACTCACTGACAGAGTTCGGTGAAAGCATCAATTCTATGACTCTACAAAATACTATTTGTGAGTTGATGTTGATTTACACACTTTAGGAGGGTTTTCTAAAGTTGTGCAGGTATTAGTGAATGAAGATAAGCTGCTCTAATCAAGTCTAAGATAATACATTTGTATATGTTTTTAACTGCAAGGAATTACTTCACTGGGGAAGTCATTATGGATTAGTTTTACTTTTGGCATTGTTGTCAAAGGGGGAGAAGACTAAAGGAGAAGACTATTGGGTGAAGACTAATGACTAGGGAAGAAAATTTGAAGTTTTACAGCTCAAGGACAACAAGAGAAGAATTACAGTTGTTTGAATCAATTGGTATACATCAAATGTTGGTATTGCCATCAATGCAAAAGAGGGAGATTGTTGGCATTACAATGGTTTGTTGATATGAGGATATTGAGAAGGTTGTTGGAGATTGATGATATAATTGATAAAGGATGATTACTATCTTAATAATATTATTTTGTCTTTGATGTCAAGAAATTGATTTTCTGATTCAGTATGATGTTGCCATATCTTAAAAAGTATGTTTTGATATGTCGGTAAGTGACACTAAAAGAATGTGAAAATGAAGGAGAGTAATAAGTTACTCAATGGGCAACTATTACCGAGTTAGATAGTGATGAGATTATGTTATTTTGATTGTTTTGATATCCTATATATGTGTATTCAAGATTGAACAATAAGGAGAAAAGATCTCAATGCAATAGATGAGTAAAAGTTTGATATTGTTCTATTTTACCGAGCAAGGAGCTAGTCGGTAAACACCAAGGTTATCGTTGTTGGAAAGAAGTTACCGAGTGGCAAGAAATGTTACCGAGTATCAACTGAGAAGTAATACAATGCATTGGATGAATAAATACATTATTAAATGAAGGATGCCAATGAGCTAGAGATTTATAGAAGATTGGAATGACGTGCAAGAAGTTTGTTAAGGATCAATGGAAATGAAAATTCAAGAGTTAGATCTACAGCACAGATTGAACGGTCTTAACCGAGCACAAGTACCAAGGAAGGAATACAAGTTCCAAGGCAAGATAAAACATTTTTCAGTTCGAAGGATTCAATGAACCTAGTCAAGTTTGAAGATCTGATGGCTAATATTAATCATGGGAAATGTGATTAAGGAGATTAAGCAGTTAGGAATTGTGTATAAATAAGGAAAGGTTGATGAACAACATATGTGGGAAAAGAAAAACAGTAATGCTGTTGAAGGGATTACCAAGTACAGAAGATTGAAGATCTGATCGAAGAACAGATTGAGAAGCCCAGCAAGGATGAAGATAAGTCTTATGACAAGATTATTTTGAGCACATAGAGTCTGCTTTAGCATTTCAGATGTGAAGTTACAGATATATATTACTACTGTTATTTATTTTGTAAGTGACAAGAAATCTCTTAACCTAGTGGACCTAACAGTCTTATTTGTAAATCCTCTAGCAAGGTAACATTCTGAAGGAGTGTTTGAAATCCTTTGACAAGGTCACTTCTAACAAAGTGCAAGATTCTAACAGATCTGAGGGAAACCCCTTGATCGGGTCACATCTAGCAATGTGTTTATGTAATCTGTAATAGGATTGGCTTTTAACAGAGCATACTCTAGAAGAGTATATTTTCTTTTTGGGTCCGAAATCCCACAGTGGTTTTTCCCTATTTGGGTTTCCATGTTAAATCTGGTGTTAAATGTGTTTTGATGTTTTAAGTTTATCAGTTTATGAGTTTGAATGATTTGCAGTCATTGTTGCATATCAAGTAATTTCTACCGAGGTTGAATCTAAGTAATTTTGTATTGTGAGCTTATCTGATTCACCCCCCCCCCCCTCCTCTCATCTAACTAACAAGAGGAGTAGACGTGTGGGAGTTGTTATGGGTATTTTGGCACACTCTAGGCAAGTGGAACATGAATACAAATACCACCTCTCCTAAAAGGTAACCAATTTCAAAATATTGATAAATCCAAAGTCTCTAAAGTCGGGTCATGATGACATTTGATAACTCAGTGGTTGGCATACATAGCTATATCCCTACATGGGGCCTATTGGTTCTAGATATTCTGATTTATTTGCAAAAGAAAAAGAACTAAATTAATACTAAAATAATCAAGGAGAAAGAAAGAGAATAGAAAGGGTAAATGGAAGAAGACAATGAACATTTAGTACTCATTTAATCCAAAAGCATCAACTGAATGCAAAGAGGGTGAGTATTCATGCATGTAGCATCGTAAATTGTATATGTGTACAATTTCATCCTCACCTTGGCACTTTGACTTTCAAAGCTTGATGTCTATCTTGATTTTGCTTACACTATCCACAATCTTGCATTTTCATCACCTTCCTTGCCTTTCCTCAAATCCCGAGTCCTGATTGATTGGGTAACTTGGTCTTCTCAATTAGGGTCCATTTTGGGTCCCCACAATGGTCATGTCAAATGAGCAAGAAATTTGATCCCATGTCAGCCTACTTTGAAAATTTAATTAATTTTAGGGCAGCCAAATTTAAAAGGAGGTCTAGTTCTCTCAATTGAAACCTAACCATAATAAAGATCTCAATTATATTCTAGCAAATTCAAGTGAGCAAACAATCAATCATTCATCAAGCATTGGAGTAGAAGTAAAGTCAAGTTTATGCATTCAAGATCGCATCCATGATCAACCTTCTTTGAAGACATTTTACATAAAACCCTAAATACCTTGTGTGAGGATGAAACAAAACTCCATCAAGGTATATTTTAATTATAAGCAATTTTTATTTTATATCTAGGCTTTCCCTAAAAAATAAAGCATTTAGTAGTAATTTCCATTTCAATTCCTATTTTGATTTCAAGGTTAATTCCTTGACTGGGTTTGACTTAAGGAAAACCCCTATCCCCAATATCTTAGTATTTTTTTTATGATCAAATAAAATAGAAAAACATATTACCAATAAAATTTTATCTAGAAAAACCTATCAAAAAAATTTCATCTAGAAAAAACTAAATCTATTTTTTTTTATTTGTACATGTATGCATATTTTGCATTAATGCTTTCATGGTATCTAATAAATCATATTCCATCTAGTAGAGAATTTAATTGTTTTATAATTCTTATACGTATTCATATTTTAACGAAGAAATAATCTAATGTCCCCACATTGAAATATAATTAATAATAAATAACAATAATAAAGTTAAAATATAAAAGAATAAAAATTAAAATTAAATTAAATAAAATATCAATATGTACTTATTTAGTACTAATTAACCATCCATTTATTTCTATTAGCAATATGTTATTAAATTATGAATAACCATTTATCTCTATAATAATAAATTATTAATTTGCAATCAATATTAATTACTATTAATTAATATTCACAATAATTATTAAATAAACACAATGAATATTAATTTGCAGTAATAATTACTTTTAAATTATATTAAAAAATAATTATTAATAAATATTGTGGATCGATGTCTGCAAAGACTACGGTCAAAAATTATAATGCTTCACACATCTCTTAAGGGAAGAGACATAACTGTTGAGACTCGTTCCCAGCCAATTAGGGGTATAAGTAAGAAGGCAAATAAGGAGCACAAGAATAGTAAGAAAGAAAGTCTAACTAATAACAGTCATCACACAACATAGGGAGAATAGTAAAAATGATTAGCACGCAAAAATAAATGAGACACATACAAGAAGTTTGTTGGCCTTAAGGAATACATTCAAACAATCACTAGATGTAACTGTTTGCCCAAGAGGGGGGCAACAGGTATGAACTATGATCACTATGTATATATAACATTTCAATGATAATTCAATCATATTCATAGTATCATTTTAAATTAATATAGGTATAGCATAATAAAGTATGAATCTGAGAATATAATATTGTAACCTGTTAATATAAAATAGTATGATGTTGTTAACAAAAGGTAATACTAATATGATGTGGCAAACTCAATACAATTAATATGATAAGGAAGTCAACATAATATAATACTGTAATATAATATAATAATGTTATTACCTTATGCAGACAACATAATACAATGTTATTAATGGTATACAATGTCATAATGATAGTTTAATAAATAACTGTTCATATGACATATAAGTAAATTATTCGTTGGCCTTAAGGAATAAATTCAAGTCAATCTTAACATGAGCTTTGAGTTCCCAATAAATCATGACACGACATTAATATAATTGTTTATTTCTTTCGATTAAGACTTTATGATAAGGGACCTACTCAAGCCTCTTCACAAAATAACCAGTTACATAGGATTATGTTGACCAAATATGATGTATGACTCAAATCAAAATACATAGCAGAATAATATTGGATGAAATATTTCTAAGAGGTCACTAAATTCTCAATGCAAGTAGGCACAATCCATCGCCTATGGTACAGGTAAGGAAATTGGCAAACTAACTGATGAATAACCAAAGTACTTGGGAATAACCTGAACAACTATATTGATTTCATAAGAGGTAGGAGATTTGTTACATAACACAACCTACATGATCACAATGGATAGGGGAACTGTTACATAAGACACCCTAAGTGATCATAACAAATAGGGGAACTGTTATATAAGACACCCTATGTGATCATAATAAATAGGGGATTTGTTATATAAGACATCCTATATGATCATAATAAATAGGGAGAGTTGTTGATAGGGCACCCTATAAATATAAATCAAGGAGAATTGTTGATAGGGAACCTTGTAAATATAAATTAGGGAGAACTATTGATAGGGAACCCTGTAAATATGAATTAGGGAGAATTGCTAATAAAGCACCCTGTAAATAAATATAAATCAAGGAGAACTGCTAATAGGGCACCCTATAAACATAAATCAAGGAGAACTGCTAATAGGGCACCTGCAAATAAATATAAATTAGGGAGAACTACTATAAGGCACCCTACATAATAATATTGGGTAGGGAGAACTGCTATAAGGAACCCTACATGATAATATTGAGTAGGGGGGACTATTGAACAAGGCACCCTACATGATTATTTTCTCCACTATCATAATTTATGTCTCTATTTATGATATTGCTACATGAATCTATCTTTATGTTATAACTGCTTATATAATCATTCCCTTGTGTAAATTACAGTAATTTCTTACTCTATTTTGCAGGTTTGACTACAACTAAAGTTGAGATACTTTCTCTTAACCCCTGCACTAAGATATGAAACAACATAATTAGGATATTTTAAGGTCATTTTATCAAGGGACATTACAATGTATACTTCATTCGTTTTCATGTGAATTATTTTTTCTTAAGTATACTCATGTTTATTCTCTAAGTCCCATCTATATACTTTATGTTTTAGATGTGTACTTATTGTCTTGATTGTATACTTCATGCTTTAAGTGTATTCATGTACATTATGTATATTTCTCTCAAGTGTATACTCATGGCTTTGTTGGTATTATGGATGACTTCGTCATGTGTTGCATTGGTTTTGTCATTGATGTCAACACTTGTCTTCTTGGAGGTCTACATTGATGATTTGGCACTATGGTTATATTGGTTTACTATTGTACCAACACATTGTGGTCCCAACATGGATATTGGCTTATGCACAGTTACCGGTATATTGTTCACCAACAGGATATATTGTTTGCCGGCAGTGATGATGACTTGTTATCATCTAGAGATCATTAGGTTATGTCAAAGACATGGATTGGAAGTTTGGATTTGGTTTTTTGCTTATTGGTCTAATCGGCCTAACAAATTTGCCTTTACCGGTAGATAGGTCTAGGTTATGGACCAGTACGTGATGTTTGATTCCATATCAGCACGACACGTTATGGAGATGGTTTATTGATCGGATAATATGTAATTGTATTGAGCCGACATATTGAGACTTATTTGTAGTTGATTTAATTGTAATATCTTTAGTGAGCCAACCTCATCATGTCATCTTAGGTTTTGTATAAATGATTGTAAGATCTCATTTGTGAGATATGGATAGGATATGGTATGAGTGAATATTAAGAGCAGAGATAAGCAGATCCTTGTGTGAATCATGGAGACATTATTTGAAGGTTGAAGGAAGGTTATTGGCACTCATGTTCAGAGATTAACCGATACTGAATCCAGCATTGCAGATGCTATTTTGTGCAGTACATTCTCATTGGATTTAACCATCCAATTGTAGGCAGTGTGACTCCTATTTTGTGACTGAGCAGTGAGCTCTAGGCGGTTGGCCTTTCTGCATGTGCAGACCCCATTTGTATACACATACTATCTGCAGTAGTATCATCTGATTGTGGGTAAGGTTTCCCACCGTGGTTTATCCCTTACAGGGTTTCCACATATAAATCTCCATGTCATGTGTTGTGGATGGTGTTTCTCTTTCTGTTTCATACATTAAGTTATACCGGTACAGCTATAACTATTAATCTGTTTTACCGATATTTAACTTTGGTTTACCGACACTAATTTTAAGTTGGAATAATTTGCATTTGGGTTGTAATTTATGACAATTGGTTAACAACCAATTCATGCCCCCTCTTAGTTGTCCTTCCCAGTTCCTAACAATTGGTATCAGAGCTAAGTCCTCTTTTTGCAGAAGCCTAATAGCTTGCGGAGATCCTATGGCAACAAATATTTTCAGGAAGGACGGTCCGAAACTTGATGGAACTAACTATGGTATATGGAAGATCAGAATGGAAACACATCTAAATTTCATTCGAAGAGATATATGGGATGCTACAAAGAATGGCTATTTTGGTCCTACTCTGAATCAACCTAATCCATCAACATTGGGTAAAGATCAAGAGAATGATTGCAAAGCAAGAGAAGCACTTCTGAGCGCATTATTAGATCAGCAAATCATGGGATTATCAGACCGATCTACTGCTAAAGCTATTTGGGATAAACTAGAAACATTAAATGAAGGAGATACCACTATCAAAATTGCAAAACTAGAATGTTACCAGGTTAGGTATGAAAATTTAAAAATGGAAGAAGATGAAATTTTTTTTGCATTTATGGAAAGAGTTAATGAAATTGTTTTAGGAATACAATGTTGTGGAGGCACTTTAAGTGAAGATGAAATTGTTTCTAAAGTTTTAAGAGCATTGCCACCGGCTTACAAAATGAAAGTAACTACTATTAATGAATTGAGAAAAATTCCTAATACATCAGTTTCTAGAGATACTTTGGTTGGAAAACTTTAAGCATTTGAACTTGAAGAGTTTGGTCATGTTGCTACAGTCAAAACTGATTTATCTTTTAAAGCATCATCATCAGACAAAACTGATTGGAAAGTGCTTTATGCAAGAGAAGTTGAAGATATGAGGAGAGAAAATGAAGAACTTGAAGCACTATTCACAAGGAAGATGCCTAAAGGTCCAGCAGGAAGTAAGTATGAAGGTAAAGCGCCTTTCAAATGTTTTAATTGCAATAAAGTTGGTCAAATGGCTTCTAGGTGTCCTGATAGACATGCAAGACTAAGGGAGCAAGCAAGAAGAACATATAAACGTAACCCTGAATATCAGAGATACAGATTTAAGAAAAATAAAGATAATTCATGTTACTATGTAGATGAAGGTGTTACAGATGACTCAGATGAAGATCCAACAGATAGTGGATGGGCATTTGTCGCATTAAAGGAAGATTCACCGACACCTATTGTCAAACCGATAGAGCAGGCACTAGCAACAAAAATTGATGAAAAGGATGAATGGATTATAGATAGTGGATGCTTGCATCATATGATTGGAGATAAAAGCAAATTCATATCATTTCAGGAAATTCATGGAGGTATAGTAAGGTTTGGAGATGATAAAGCTTGTTTAATCAAAGGAAAAGGCACTATATCTTTGGATGGTAAGCATAATACTGACAATGTTTATTATGTAGAAGGTTTAAAGCATAATCTTTTGAGTGTTGGTCAGTTAGTGGAAAAATTATTTCAGTTACAATTCAAGAATGGAAAATGCAAAATAATAAACCGAACTGGATTGGAGATTGCAACTGGTAATCAGACTAAAGGTAATATCTTTCATTTGAATACAAGTGATAAGACATGTTTGATTTCACATACTGATGAAATTTGGTTATGGCATAAAAGACTCTGTCATGTGAATTTTGATTGCATTGTAAAGATCAGTTCAACTAAGGCAGTAAGGGATTTACCTAAGATTGTGAAACCTCATAATCTAGTATGTAAGGAATGTCAAATGGGAAAGCAAGTTAGAACAACTTTTAAGAGCATTACTGATAAATCCAATAATATTCTTGATTTAATTCATACTGATTTATGTGGTCCAGCAAGAACAAGAAGTCTACAAGGTGATAGATACTTTATGCTAATAATTGATGATTATTCTAGAATGTGTTGGGTTACTTTTCTCAAGGAGAAATTAGAAGCTTTTGGAAGATTCAAGATATTCAAGGCAATCGTAGAGAATGAAACTGGCAAGAAAATCAAATGTTTGAGATCAAATCAAGGAGGAGAATTTCCATCTAGATAATTTAATGCATTCTGTGAAGTGAACGGAATCAAAAGACAACTATCAGCACCCCGGACACCCCAGCAAAATGGAGTTGTGGAAAGGAATAACAGAACTATTCTGGATGCAACAAGAACCATGTTGATGGAAGTAAATTTATCTCATGTGTACTAGAGAGAAGCAGTGAATATAGTGGTTTATACTTTCAATAGAGTTCACATCAAAAGTGAAACTGGTAAGACACCTTATGAACTATGGTTTGGTCATATTCCTACTCTTAAATACTTCAGAATATTTGGAAGCAAATGTTATATTAGAAGAGATGAGTATGTTGGAAAATTTGATCCTAGAAGTGATGAAGGAATATTTCTTGGTTATTCATCTAGAAGTAAGGCATATAGATGCTATAATAAATTTTGCAGAAAATCATTGAGAGTACTAATGTGAAGATAGATGAACATTTTGGAGAATCAAGATCTGTAGAACTGGCAATAGAAATGATTATAAATGAATCAACATAGATTGCACCAATACAGAATGTAGATCCAGTCACTCTGGTATCATCAGAGAACTTAATTGTGACTGAAGAACAATAGCCTATGAATGTAAATCAGAACAAACCAGGTATGTAAGATTGAATCATTTAGAGAACCAGATAATTGGGAACAAGAATCAAGGTGTTATGACTAGAGGAAGACTAGCAAATGAAGAGGTATGTTTAATTTCTCAAATTGAACCAGCATGTGTTATTGAATCATGTGAAGATAAATATTGGATAAAAGCAATGGAAGGTGAATTAGAACAAATTGAAAAGAATAATACTTGGACATTGGTTCCCAAGCCTAAAGACAAAAATGTAATTGGAACTAAATGGGTATTCAGAAATAAACTTAATGAATATGGTGAAGTAATCAAGAACAAAGCAAGATTAGTTTGTAAAGGTTATTCACAGAAAAAAGGAATAGATTATAATGAAACCTTTGCACCGGTAGCCAGAATTGAGGTAGTTAGACTATTTCTTGCATTTGCAGCTTATAAGAACTATAAAGTTTATCAGATGGATGTAAAATGTGCATTTTTGAATGGAGATCTTGAAGAGGAAGTTTACATTGAACAACCTGATGGATTTTCTTTGACAAAAGATAAGAATATGGTTTGCAGGTTAAGGAAAGCTTTATATGGATTGAAGCAAGCTCCTAGAGCTTGGTATGCTAGATTGGATAAATATCTTTTGAAACTTGGTTACACAAAAGGTAATGCTAACAACAATTTGTATTACAAAGTTACCAATGATGATATTTTGGTTATTGAAGTTTTTGTAGATGATATCATTTTTGGAGGTGAAGAAGAGTTATGTAAAGACTTTGCTAATAAGATGCAGGAAGAATTTGAAATGTCTATGATTGGAGACATAAAATTCTTTCTAGGTTTGCAAATTTCACAAACTGATAAAGGTATATTCATATGACAAATAAAGTACTTGAAGGAACTTTTGAAAAAATTTGGTATGGAAAACTCTAAACCGGTAAGTACTCCTATGATTACAACTAATAAATTGACATTGAAGGATGATTCGGCTCCTATTAATCCGACAAGGTACAAATCTATGATTGGAGGTTTACTGTATTTAACACAAACAAGACCTAATATAATGAATGCAGTATGTATTGTATCTAGATTTCAAAGCAATCCTAAAGATAATCATGAATCAGTAGTTAAAAGGATTTTCTGGTACCTACAAGGCACAACAAATCTTGGTTTATGGTATCCTAAAGATGACAATTTTGATTTATGTGTATATACAGACACAAATTGGGCAGGAGATGTAGATGACAGAAAGAGTACCACTGGCAGTGCATTCTTTCTTGGTGGAAGATTGATTTCATGGATAAGTAAGAATCAGACTTGTACATCATTATCTACATCAGAATTAGAATATGTTGCAACAGCAACTAATTGTACTCAGGTATTATGGATCAAGCAAATGTTGAAGGATATAAAGGTAAAATGCAAAGAACCCATCATCATTTATTGTGACAATTCAGCAGAAATTGATATATCAAAGAATCTGGTATTTCACTCTAAGACAAAGCATGTTTCTATTAAGTGTAATTTTATGAAAGAGAATGTTGAAGCAAATGAAGTAAGATTGGTTTATGTGAATACTAAAGAGCAAATTGCAGATTTTTTACAAAGCCTTTCCCTAAGGAAACATTTGAATATCTTAGAGATCAGCTTGGGGTAATTTCCCCACCGGCAGAGACTTGAATGATGAAGATTGGCATCAAACCGATAGGAACTAAAAGAAAAATCTTTTTCTGGCTTTGATGGAGGAGAGCTACTACTCAGGGGGAATAGTCAGTTGTATGATTGTTTATAATTCTTAACTACTTTGGCATTTGATGTCAAAGGGGGAGAGATATCTATGGAAAAACAATATTCCTTTGGAGAGTTGGTTTTAGTTTTGTAACAAACTGTATTGATCTATCTTTGGGAGATTGTTGGTCTATTGGTTTTTGGCATTCTTCTTTTGGCACTTAGATGCTGTTCCATCTAGTGTTGCCATCAATGCCAAAGGGGGAGATTGTTGGTATTATGGATGAATTTGTCATGTGTTGCATTGGTTTTGTCATTGATGTCAACACTTGTCTTCTTGGAGGTCTACATTGATGATTTGGCACTATGGTTATATTGGTTTACTGTTGCATCGACACATTGTGGTCCTGGCATGGATATTGGCTTATGCACAGTCACCGATATATTGTTCACCAGCACGATATATTGTTCACCGACAGTGATGATGACTTATTATCATCTGAGATCATTTGGTTATGTCGAAGACATGGATTGGAAGTTTGGATTTGGTTTTTTTCTTATTGGTCTAATCGGCTTGACAGATTTGCCTTTACTGGCAAATAGGTCTAGGTTATGGACCGATACGTGATGTTTGATTCCATATTAGCACAACACATTATGGAGATGGTTTATTGATCAGATAATATGTAATTGTATTGAGCCGACATATTGAGACTTATTTGTAATTGATTTAATTGTAATATCTTTAGTGAGCCGACCTCATCATGTGGTCTTAGATTTTGTATAAATGATTGTAAGATCTCATTTGTGAGATATGGATAAGATATGGTATGAGTGAATATTAAGAGCAGAGATAAGAAGATCCATGTGCGAATCATGAAGACATTATTTGAAGGTTGAAGGAAGGTTATTAACACTCATGTTCAGAGCTTAACTAGTACTAAATCCAGCATTGCAGATGCTATTTTGTGTAGTACATTCTCATTGGATTTAAGCATCCAATTGTAGTCAGTGTGACTCCTATTTTGTGATTGAGCAGTGAGCTCTAGGTGGTTGGCCTTTCTGCATGTGTAGACCCCATTTGTATACACATACTATCTACAGTAGTATCATCTGATTGTGGGTAAGGTTTTCCACCGTGGTTTTTCCCTTACCGGGTTTACACGTATAAATCTTTGTGTCATGTGTTGTGGATGTTGTTTCTCTTTCTGTTTCATACATTAAGTTATATCGGTACTGCTATAACTATTAATCTATTTTACCAGCATTTAACTTTGGTTTACCGGTACTAAGTTTAAGTTAGAATAATTTGCATTTGGGTTATAATTTATGACAACTGGTTAACAACTGATTCACACCCCCTCTCTCAGTTGTCCTTCCCGGTTCCTAGCATGCTTGCAGATATCTATGTGTTTGTTATATGCCTGATGTATCTTCAACCTGATTGCTCCATCATATACATGCATGTCTTAATGATTATGAGATTGTTTAATGCTACCATGTTTTCTTCATGATTACATCTTGCACCTTTCTAATGTATGCTTCATGTACTCTTTCCTTATATACTACATGTATTCATGTGATTACTTCATGTCTAATAGGATTTCAACATATATGCCTTGTGTCTTTATGTTTGCCTCATAACTAATGTGTCTTCAACATGTTCACTCCATGAGTACCTTCCTTATGTATGCTTTGTACCCTACATATATGTGTGCATTGCTTCAGACCTTACATGTCCTATGTGCATACTTCATGCCTCGATGTATTGGTATATTACTGTGTGATTTACATTAATGCTCCATCTATGCTCCAATGCCTTATGCATACTACTTCATGTTTACATGTGTGATACTTCATACTTTGTGTATACTTCATTTTTTTCTTGCACTACATGTCTGATATGTATTTAAGTGTATTGTTTCATTCTTACTTCTCTTCCATGTATTTATTGCTTCATACTTGACATGTACACTTCATGCCTTGCGCGTATTTATATGTCTACATGCCTTATGAATGATTCATGCCTTAAGTGTATTGTTGTAGATGATTCACATATATTTTCATATATGATTCATATGTGTCCTTATGTATGTATTCCATGCTTTGTATGTTCTATAACTTAAGTTAATTCATGTGTGATCTTCATGTTACTTAACTTAAACAAATTCAAGTGTATACTCCATACTTTATGTATTGCATGTGTTTCACATGTATGTTGCATGCCTTAATTATATTTACTTATATTACACATATGCTTCACGCCTTGTGTATATTCATGAGTATACTCCATGCTTTGCGTAGATGCTTCTTACCTTATATACTTTGGATTCATGCCTTATGTGTATTTGTATACATCATGTCTTATTTATTCATGTGTGTTACATGTAATTAGGGTTTCATGCCGCATGGCCTTACATGTATTGTCTGTATACTACATGTGTATGTTTCGTGTCTTTCATGTGTATGCTCCATGTTTGATTAATATTGGTGGATGACTCAATTTGAGAAAATTAAAATCAACATTTCTTGAGGACAAGTAAATTTGGGAAGGGCAGATTGTAATCTCCCCACTTTGAAATATAATTTAATAATAAAATTAAAATACAAAAGAATAAAAATTAAAATTAAATTAAATTAAATAAAAATAAAAATTAAATTAAATTAAATGTCAATAATAAACACAATGAATATTAATTTGCAATAATAACTACTATTAAATTATATTAAAAAATAATTATTAATAAATATTATGGATCGATGTCTGCAAAGACTACGGTCAAAAATCATAATGCTTCACATGTCTCTTGAGGGAAGAGACATAACTATTGAGACTCTTTCCCAGCCAACGAGGGGGTATAAGTAAGAAGGAAAATAAGGAGAGACAATGTGGGGAGGGTTGTACGACATAATAACCTACCCAAAATAACTCTGGACAAAATAACACAGTCACAATAACCCAAGGAAAAAATAACCCAAGGTCATAATAACCCAAGCCAAAATAACCCATGGTCAGAATAACCCATGGACATAATATCCCCGTAAGAATATAGAGAAAGGAAAATAAAATTTATAAATTACATGTATGTTGCTAAAAAAAATTAATTCAAATTTTCAATTAAAGTGTCAAATTATGAGCGATGCCTCCTATATAATCTAAAATGTTATGGTTATCATAACCATCAACCAGTCTTTTTAGTCTTTCTTTGAGTTTACAGTATGTTTTCCTGATTGGTTGCTTAGTGTATCTAGCCATATATTTCGCTATTTTATTCTCTTGGAGACCCTATTCTTTTTTTATTACTTTGATGAATTTCCAGACTGAGTTGTGAGATGCTTGAAGTAATTCACTTAATCCTCTATGTCATCCCTCAATAGTATTATTGGTTTTGGGAAGACCATCTTGAATAGTTGAATAGCAATTCCACATTGTGATTGGAAACTTGGGTGATTGTATGTTGCCTCTTCTGGTTAGACTGAGTTGTGCGATGCTTGAAGAAATTCACTATATCCATATATAATGGATATATGGTCTAAAAATGACCTAGATAGCCTCTATGGTTCCTCACAATCCCTTTTTTTGTCTTAAAGATTAATGTTACTTAATCTTTTATCATGCATGTTTATGTTCCTTGTAATCATATTTATAATTTAGTTTAATAAATAGTTTTTGTGACTATTTATGGTCATTTGGGCACATGAAGAGATAGAAGTGCAAATTGGCTCAAAAATTTAGCATAAGAATTGGAAAAATATCCACACTTCAAACATTGGGGATACAATCATTCACAATAATCCCTTCTAGATAGAACCATATGCATGATATGCTTAATGGATTTTAATAATATTTCACTTTTGCAGTTTCCATGGCCTCCATTTAAAATGTTCTCTCAACTTGGTTTAATTCCTTCTACATGATCTAAATTTTAATGTTCTAATTGATTTTATGTTATTTATAGTTTACTACCTTGATCTAAAATGACCACGGGTTACTCTGTCCATGGGTTATTTTGACCACAAGTTATTCTATCCATGGGTTATTATGACCCTGGGTTATTTTGTCCTTGGGTCATTATGACGAGGTTATTATGCCCAGGGTTATTTTGGCCAGGTTATTATGTCTGGATACTATGTGGAGAGAGCACGAGAATAGTAAGAAAGAAAGTCTGACTAATAAAAATCATCACATAGCATAGGGAGAATAGTAAAAAGGTAATAGCACGTAAAAATAAAGGAGACGCATACAAGAAGTTCGTTGGCCTTAAGGAATACATTCAAATAGTCACTGGAGGTAACTCTCTGGCCATAAGGGGGGCAACAGGAACAAACTATGATCACTATGTATATACAACATTTCAATAATAATTTAATCATATTCATAGTATCATTTTAAATTAATATAGGTACAACATAATAAAGTATGAAAATGAGAATATAATATTGTAACCTATTAATATAAAATAGTATGATGATGTTAACATAAGGTAATACTACTATGATGTGGCACAATTCCATACTATTAATATGATAAGAAAGTCAACATAATGTAATACTGTAATATAATATAATATAATGATGTCAATATAACATATTGCTGGTAATAAAATATAAGACTGTAATATAATATAATAATGTTATTACATAATGCAGACAACATAATACAATGTTATTAATGGGATACAATTTAATAATGTCATAATGATAGTTTAATAAATAACTATTCATATGATAATTAAGTAAATTATACGATAGAGTCTGTAATACCTTTCAATCTCACCATACAATTGTGGAGGGAGAATGCGAAGAAGCAAGAGCACTAGGCTCCAACAGGTACGCCAAAGTTACAAGTGTGGGCCAAGAGGCCAAGTTGACGAGGTCCTTGGTGCTCTTGGGCTTGTTGAGAGGGATAGGAACCTTGTGTGATTCTCCTTGAGCTCCATATGAGGATAGGTGTAGGAAAACAAAGGTTGACATTAGTGTCCTTCTATCGTTCTCTCTATATACTAAGATTGTGATTCTAGGATAGAATAAATGAGGGTAGCATTAGGGGACATTACAAACAATTTAACCTATTTTAGTGTATGCATATTGTGTACAACTTACTTAGTGGATAGATGATAAAATTAATATTGCATGATAAGGTAATCAATTTATCTTCTTTTAAAAAGTTGTTTCAAATATCATAGGAGTTGTAGTGCACATTGTGTGTTGGTAGAAATGAACATAAATTGTAAATGTACATAAGAGGTCGCTCAATTGAGATGAAATGATGAAATTTGTTCAAGCTCTATGACTGTATCAATAAGAATTTGTACTTAATATTTTGTTTGAGTGGATTGAGGTTTTTTGTGTGTATTTATGCTTGTATTCTTTTGTTTCATGTAGGGTGTGGGGTTGGTGTTGGGCACAAATCTTATTTTTTATGGTGTAGTAGTTGTGGTTGATCTAGAGAGTAAGTCTGGGGCTTTGCACAATGAGAGTTTGAAGGTTTACTATCATTTTATATAATTTTTATTTTTGTCATTATTGAAACTACTTAAATAATATGTTTGTTTGATTGAATGAATCTTTTTTTTTCTTTTTTTCTTTTTTTTTTTCTTTTTTTCTTTTTTTTTTCTTAATTGATGACTATAAGAAAATTAGTGGATTTTATTAGGGGAGCACAAATTTAATATTTATAATAGTGTAATGATCTATGGGCTCAAGATTGAGTTCATGTGTTTTTACAATAAGTTTTTAAATCTTTACTATCATTTCATATAGTTCATCTTTTCATATCATTGTTACAATTAATTTTTCAAAACGTTTATTTATTTTTAAATTCCTATTTGTTCTCTATTTCTCTTGGTTCTAGGAACTAAAAGAAAAATAGAGGTTTTCTTCATTGGTTGACCATTAGGGTTCACTATGTGTTAAATACTGATATTGGTGGAATTCTTTGTCCTCATAGATACGATAACACCAATTTCTACTAAAGATACTAGTAAAGCTTTGAACCATTAAAATTTACTGAGTAAATATAATATTTTTATTTTTTTCCAAAACCACGATACAATTTAAAACACCCAAAAAAATAGTACTACACTATGAAGTATCCACTAGAAATATACAGCACAAGGAAACCAATGATATTTCAGTGGAAAGTGCGCTTGCATTCACGTCTACAAGCATGATGTTAGCTACAACATGTATCAAAATTATTCTATCTTCTAAAGAATTAATTTTTTTAATAATATGTATGTGTATTGAACTCAACTTTCTTTAATGTATAGAATATAAATATTTCAATCAATATTTTTAGTCATCTCAAAATTAAAATTATAAATTGTACTCTTAAATCAACAAAAAAAAGTCTATAAACCTAAAAATTACTAATTAACTTAGAATAAATCAATTAAAATACTATGAAAAAGTTATACTTAGTATGTTTAATTGTTTAATATGTCATTTTCAACTCTGTGAATGAAATAATTGTTTCTATTTATGTTTTCATTTTTTTTTGGTCTATTAATGACCTTAATTGTTGATGAAAATTAAATTCATGGAAGAAAATGAACATCATCATTGTCTATTAAATCATTTGAAAACCTCAAAAATAAATTATTATATATTAATAAATTGATTCAAGTCACTCTATTTATAAAGGGCTTAATATATAAAAACTTTCATATTGACATCCATGTCTCATATAACTATAACATAGCAAATATCATAACCCTAAGTCTCTTGCCTTGAAAATGTTATTTTTGAACAATATTTTCAAAGACATCATGCAAAGATACAAGTCCATGCTCTAATCTGAAAATACCTGAGCCAACCACAACAAAGTGAGCATTAGAATACCAAAAATATTAAATGACTTTTATTTTATAGACGCCACACTAAATGCATTATTTGAAATAACAAATAACCTTTCTCTCTTCACTCCAAAAAATAAATTTTGAACGACATAATTGAAAGCTATAGATAAACCTAGGAAAATTCCACATGGGATATAGGAAAATTAAAACACTATTGTATCACTCTTTGAATCTCTTAAAATTTTTTGGGTTTCTATTTTATTATAAATGGAATTACATACATGAATACATGTGTATACATACATATACATACATATGTATATATGTATGTGTATGTATGTGTATATATGTGTATGTATATATGCATGTACATATACACATATATGTAGATATATATGTATATGTATATCTGTCATCAGGTCCACTAGGAGGTTGATCCACCAGATTAATGCTAGATTGTTGCCGCTTTATCTAGAGCTTTCCTCTTCCTTACGTCCAGACTTATGGATTTGATTGGATACGTGTTCTTTTTCCAGAGCCTCGGGAGGACAAGAGGAATGCATTAAAAGGCCAAAAAAGAATTTTTTAACCTTCAACGTAAGCAACTTGGATGCTTTCGCTCTCCTTCCACCCCCAAACTCAACCCATTGAGATCGCCTCCTATTCTTCTAGCTTCTCCTCAGCGTAGTTCCTCAAACCATTCCATTTCTCTCATTCTATTTGCGCCCAACGCTTCGTTTCCTTCCTCTAGCCTTGTTCCTCGAAACCCCTCCTTTTGTGCCATTCCCCCTGCAGATCGGTCTACGCATCTCAATCCAGTTTCTCCACACCGCGAAGCTTGTCTTGCTCTGTGCTCAGAGCATCGCTTTGATCACGCCAGCTTTGTCAAAGACAAATTGGAAACCAGCAAGAAGATTGTGACTCCCTTACATCGATCTCCACCTGTTGCCAACTCAAGTGAGCACAATACATGCCAAACTCCTGGTCAGCAGGCCCAGACCAACATCCACTCGCAGTCACATGGACTCCAATTGTCTCATCTCAATGACTCATCTCTAGGTAGTACATGTACGTGCTCATTTGCTTGCCACTCTCATCAAGTTCTTTCTACCTCCTTTAATTGTTCTCATCTCTTCTCTCAGCAGATCGTTCCTCAAGCCCTGCCTTTTTTGCGTCTTACCATTCCTCTAGCTTGTCTTGTGTCGTTGGCTCGTACGCTTCTCCCTTTCCCTCCCGATCTTCTTGCGTGGAGATCTCAACTACTCCCAGCCTGAGCACCCTTCCAAGTGCCATCTCGTGGCTTCCTCAGAGGCTGTCTCTTCCGATGTCTTACCTCCCATCAATCACCTTGTAGGGGTGTCGGTGGTCTCCTCCCCCTCGGATTACTTCCCCATGCCTAGTCGTTCTGCTCAGTCCACCAACTCATTTATGGTTGGCTTGTCCTCTCTGTTAGTTTCCCCATCCCCTCTTGTTGTTCGTAATGGGAGAGTAAGTTGGGGCTCAACTTATCCAATGGCTTCTTGGGCCCTTTGTCTTTCAATTTTTTAAAGCAAGGGCTCAATTTTATCGTGGCCCTGTTACCAAAATTTTGCACATACCAAATTTGGTGCCCTAATGAAGCCTTGCATTCATTCATTCTGAAAAGATCAAATCATGAACCAGGAAGAAATGCACTGTTTTTTCTAACTTGTTTGCTTCATGTGCAAATACAGGAAAGTAAGACAGCATGTGGGTTAAAATGTGGCTCCCACGAGGGTTGAGCTCAATATGTTGTAGATCACAAATATATTATGCTCCATTGCAGATGAAGTGGCATAGCTATTAAAACCTTAACGCCAAAAGAAACTTAGCAAAATGCAATCGGCCTGTGTAAAGTTTTACTTGGGCGCCAAAGAAGGTTTTAAATGTAAGGCCTTAGAGTTTACAAGTGCTTTCAGTTCCTAGGCAGGAAGACCTTTTATCCCACATTGGTTGCGCGGAGGGAGTTTATCACATTTAAATATAAGGCCATATATAACTATAGTGTCAAAGCTTACGAGCTTTTGGCAAGAAGAGGTAGCTCATGGCCTGGTGAACCCTGTGCGCACGCATCTCAAGGCATCTTAATTTTGCGACTGGCTGGTGGGAAGAGACAAAAGAGTAAGCAAGTTGAAAAAGATCAACGGTGATCGCAGAGATCTAACGACTATCGCTATGTCATAATGAAAAGATACACACCAGATTATGGCCATGACTTGGCAACTAATGATGTGGCAGAACAAAGAGTAAAGATCGACCACCAAATCAAGAGAGATTGAATGGCAGAGTGAGATTCCGGGACTATCCATGATTGTCACTGTACCGCGGTTATGAAGTGCCTGAAATGAATACCCCCATGATAGGTGGCAAGCCAGGTGGTGTCGAGGTGGACTCTGAGCAAATCACAAGTTGACACGTGGCAGGCCTGGAAGACAGGTGGTGCCCAGGAGGATCTCCGGAGCCAATCAAGTGGTGACACATGTGTACACGCGGCGCAAGAGAGAAGATCAGCCAGTGCTAAAGAGCGAGTAGGTTGAAGAAAGATCAACGGTAATCCGAAGGATCTAAGGGTCATCACTATACCGCAAGATAAAAATGCTCGCTGGTTATCTCATGCGACTTGGCGACTGATGATGTGGCCGTCCAGATGGTCATCCAGGTGGGCTCATAATGAATGAGAATGTACCACATGGTAGAGAGAAGACGAAGAACCATGAGAAGACCAAGAGTAAAGATCGAGCAGATTGATCACATCCAATGGTTGGGTGGACAGATCTGACGGTTGTCGCTAAGCCGCAAAAAAAAGTTGCTTGCCCAGTTATCATAGCGACTTGGCTACAAATGGTGGGGCCCACTAAGAATAAACGAAAAAGTTAAATGCAAGTGACCATGGTCAATGCAGGGAATCCAGTGGCTGGCAATAATATTAAATTGCACAGTGGACTCATAACTTTTTGTTCGAACAGTGAAAAGCCCACCAAGCAATGGGATGATTTCTACATGAAAGATTAATGCAATTGCTTGTCTAGATATGCAAGTGTTACATACTGTTGGAAAGCTCGCGAAACAGGAAGATCATTTCTACAATCATTTTTTAACAGAAGTTTCAACATGGAGAGCAATTACTAGACAATGCATAAGATTTTCTCAATGGGATTTCTGTTTAATATAGTCACAGGTCAGTTCATCATGCAACTTCCACATGGGGATAGCTATTTTTCGCATTTAGATATGCAGATTTTTATACAAGAGGATCAGTGGTAGTCCTTTTGAGTAGAAAAGATTATTATTTTACAGATTATGCATGAGTTTTTATGCCATTTTTGGGGCAGATTCGCCCAAGGCTTTTCTCATGCAATGATTTTAGGGTTTTTGAAGGGGATTCATCATGATTTCTATATATTCCTTCTCTCCTTGTTTTTTCCCTCTGGTTCTTTCTTTTTTGCATACACATTTTTGCTAAAAAGCATTGTATCTCAGCACTTTTTTTTCAGTTTACAACATTGTAATAGAGATTACTTTCAGTTTGCAATAGAGAGTTTCAGTTTCCTTGTCAATTATTTCTTATTTTTTCATTGTCAGATGAATGATTTGACAAAGTTATTGTGATTTAATTCTGAATCTTTTCTTTGTCTCATTTATGCTTTGCAGAAATAGGAAGATTTCATAGTAAGTTCAGGTTGTGGGTTGTGTTCATTTGGTTTCTAGTTCTTTACATGTTTGTGAAAAATCACTTTTCCTACATGCAGAAGTTAGATAACTTTGAGCCTTCACATGAAATGTTTATTAATTTGATGATCTTATTTGATTCGTGAAATAATTTTTGGGTCTTATTGGAGTTGGTTATAGTTTTAGGATAGCAAGTAGAACTACATCATTTTGGTGTATCACCTCCATTAGGATAGGTTTTTCATTACATGCAAGACTTTTACCCTTTTTCCACAAGATGTTAGTGTAGGAGATCCATCAGAATAGGAAGCCAACTTGATCTTCGGAGATACACCTTCACTTTGAGCAACCCACAGGCTTGAAGGTGTTTCCATATTTCACAGGATTGCTTGTTTTCGAACTTAGCATCACAGGTGCAATCCTCAGTGACAACAGTTTTTGGCACACCTAGTGGGACATGTTTGAGCTATCACAGCTCAAAGAAAATCCATTTTTTGCTTTTGTTTTGGTATTGACATCAATATTTCAGCCTATTGAGGTTATTTTTTCTAAATACCTGGCGACTCTATTTTCTGGTTCTATGTGCAGAATAGGTCTTAACAGCATATGAAAAAGTATCAAACCAAACAAAGCAAGGATCCGATTGAGCATATTGAGCTACCACCATCGTAGAGAAGGTCAAGGACAATGAAAAAGACAGAAAAAGCAATAGATTCAACAGTTGAGTTTCTAGAAAGTTCATCAGTTGAAGTTTTTCTTGAAACTCTAGATTCTAATCTTTTGTCTAATTCTTCTCCTTTACCTAATAATTCTCAGCCCATTTTTTCTACCCACATAAATCCCCTTTTTGTAACTACTCCAATTTAGACATCCATATCAAGCTCCTTATCAACCCAGAATCCACCAGTAAATCCTCTAGTATTTACAATGGTCGTACCAAAAGCACATTCTTTTGTACCCTTCAATGGAGGCAGCGTTTTAAATTTAACCCAACATGATCCTATACCAGGAGCAGTTCTGAAAAGTCTTCCTAGTTTTGAAAGGAAAGCAAGTGCGGAAATTTGCTTCCCTAATGTCAATTTGCAGGGGAGAATAGACTAGTGTATATAATTTTTCAACATTTACATAATATGGCACAAGCATGAGCATACACAAATAAACAACATAGAGATATAACACACAGAGTTAATGTGGGAAAACCCTTTTGGGAGAAAAAACCCACCAGCAACAAATAGTCGACTTTATTAACAGTATGTCAAAAACAATACAATAAAGTCTAGTCTACAAACTTCCTTCACTCTGTCATACAACCGTTCCAGATTAACATACAATACTTAGATCACACAACAGTTACAGAACGCTCAATAGCTATCATAACTTGTAACCTGTAACCCAACATTCGGTTCACATTCGGCTTCAAATACCAAACTGGTCGATGGTTCATCTGAGCAACTGCACCAATGACTTGAAGTCTAACCATCTGCCTGTGTCGGTCTGCATTCATGGAAAATCAATTATCCCACATGCAGCAAGGAGTCGATTCGGTTCGTATTCAAATACACCAATAGTCGTATCCTTAGTGTCCGAGAATTAACCTATTTGGATCTTAGTTCGACCTCACTCCCGTAGTCAGTCTCTACTCCATCGGCCATCAGTATAGCTTTCAAACAATAAAGTTGATCGCCCGATGATACCAGATCGTCGAAGGCGACTCCATCGGGTCATCGGTAAAACATGTAAACTATTACTCCGATCTCCGATAGACAAGAGCAGTCTCATCGGCTCATCGAATCAAGCACTACGAGGTTACTCCGATCTCCGATACCAAAGAGTGGTCTCATCGGGACATCGGCACCAACCTTGAGATGTTATCCCAATAACCTAAGGTGGTCTAATCGAGACATCGACACACAACCAAAACTTCTATCCCGAAAAGCGAAGCACTCCGAGATAAACAAGACGGACTTATCGAGACTTTGACGTAGCCTTCAGCATATTAACCCGATAGCCAATGCCGACCCGATCGCCTAAGGTGACTTCATCAAGTATCGCCTTAACTCTAGACCGAAACCCCCGATAGCCGATGTCAACTTGAACCACCTAAGACAGCTCCATCAGATCATCGGCACAACTCTGATGCAGTCTTCCACTCTACTATTCCATCTGTGTAGGCTGGCCCAATCAACCCGAACATGTCAAGGGAATTAGAGGCACATTTCCAACAAACTCCCACTTGACGAGGAATTCACTAGACCGAATACCATTTCAGACATTACTGAGAGACATGGGTATGAAGACCCATAGAATTTGAACACCACCTGAACTTGTGCGTGCTCACTGGTTTCGTCAAGGCATGTGCAACATTTTCTAGCATGTCTACCCTGTTAAGATAAACTTTTCTATCTTCCACCATGTCACGAACGAACTGATACTGAATATCAACATGCTTCGACTTGGCATGGAAAGTAGGATTCTTTGCCAAACATATGGCACTCTAACTGTCATTCCAAATTTCAACCTGCCCTGCATCAAAACCAATATCTAAACTCAAATGCCTAAGCGAGACTGCTTCTTTACAAGCATGTGTGACCGCCATGTATTATGCCTCTGTAGTGGACAAAGTGACTACAGCTTGCCCCTTGCTCATCCAACTAATTTCTCCACCATTCAGGACAAAAACATATCCACTAGTGGATCTCTTGCTGTCAATATCCCCTGCCCAATCAGAATTCATATAACCACAAATGCTGAGAGTTCTCTTCGAAACCTTCAGATTACCATGATAACACAATGCAAAGTCTGAAGTACCCTTCAAGTATCTAAACACTCTCTTTACAACATCCCAGTGTGGTTTCCCTCGATTCGACATAAACCTGCTAAGTACTCCCACTGGTTGGGCAATGTCTAGTCTTGTACAGACCATAGCATACATCAAACTGCCTATAGCACTTGCATAAGGTACACTTTTCATGTCTTCAATCTCTTTTGGAGATTTTGGATTGTCCAACATAGACAACTTAGTTCCCTGGAAGATGGGAACAACCTGTGGTTTAAAGTTAGACATATGAAACCTGTCAAGAACATTGGTTATATATTTCCTCTGGCTGAGCCAAAGTTTCCTCTTAGATCTATCTCTTTTGATCTCCATTCTCAGAATGTAATTTGCTGGTCCTAAATCCTTCATTTCAAATTTCATAGAAAGTTGAGATTTTAAATCTGAGATCATATCTTTTGTGTTTCCTATGAACAACATATCATCTACATACAAAGCTATGATAAGAATCCTATCACCTTCAGTTTTGTAGTAAAAACAATGATCAACTTTTGATCGCACGAATCCCAATGAAAAAACAAATGTATCATACTTTTGATACCACATTCTGGGAGATTGTTTCAAACCATACAGAGACTTCTTGAGTTTGCATACCACATGTTCTTTACCTTTTTCCACAAATTGCTCAGGCTGGGACATAAATTTCTTCTTCAAGATCACCATGAAGAAATGTTGTCTTCACATCCATCTGCTCAATCTCCCAATCATATGCTGCTACAAGTGATAAGAGAATTTGATAGATGTCAGCTTAGCTACAAGAGAGAAGATTTTCCCAAAGTCAATACCTTCCTTTTGCGAATACCCTTTGCAACCAGTCTTGCTTTGTACTTGTCAATGCTGCCATCTGGACCATACTTCTTTTTGAACACCCACTTGACGGCTACAGGCTTTCTGCCTTTAGGTAATGGCACCGAATCCCAAGTTCCATTTTTATCCAACGATGACATTTCATCATTCATGGCTTCCAACCAGGAATCTGAATCAAGCATTTCAATTGCTTCTTTGACAGTCCTAGGCTCATCAGTATCTGTAAGTAAAGCATAAGCACAATTAACATTCAACATGGAATGACCGTACTTATTAGGTGTATACCTATTAGGTTTTTGCCTCTCTCAAGTAGATCTTCTCAACTCTGGTGTTGGGGCTTCTTGAGGTTCCATAGGAGGCTCATCATCATGTTCTTCTTCAGAACTACTTGAACTGCTTGAACTCTCCTCATCTTTAGGTATCTCTAAAGACTCTTCTTTGGCTGGAGGAATTTCAACCTCAACTTCTCTTTTCTTTTCTATATTACGATCTAGTGACATAGGCTTTAGCTCATGAAAAATCACACTTCTACTATATACCACCTTACCAGTCACTGGATTCCAAAGTTTGTATCTTTTCACACCAACTCCATAGCCAATGACGATACATTTCACCGCTTCATTGTCCAATTTAGATCTATTAACATTAGTCACATGAGCATATGCCTTTGCACCAAAAATACGAAGGTTCCCTAAAGAAGGTTTCTTACCAGACCATGCTTCCATAGGTGTTTTTTCAACCAATGCTGAAGTAGGAGAACGATTCAGCAAGTAACACGTTATAGGAACTGCTTCAGCCCAAAAAATTTGTTCCAGTCGAGCTCCGCTCAACATGCTTCTTGCTTTCTCCATTAGGGACCGATTTAACCTTTCTACAACT
Organism: Cryptomeria japonica; assembly: GCF_030272615.1. Lineage (NCBI taxonomy): Eukaryota > Viridiplantae > Streptophyta > Pinopsida > Cupressales > Cupressaceae > Cryptomeria > Cryptomeria japonica. The sequence goes on along the minus strand of NC_081406.1, from coordinate 175,903,920 downwards.
CCATTCTGCTATGGAGTGTAAGGTACAGTCTTATGTCTCTTAATTCCATTATCAACATAGTACTTGTCGAAATCTACACTACAAAATTCACCACCGTTGTCTGTTCTTAAACATTTAATCTTTCTCCCAATCTGATTTTCAACAAGGTTCTTAAACTCCTTAAACCAACTGAACACTTCTGATTTACTTTTAAGAAAGTACACAAATGCCCTTCTTGAATAATCGTCTACAAAAGATACATAGTATTTAGACTTATACAAAGAAGGTACATCCACTGGACCAAACACATCAAAGTGAATATAATCTAGAATATCAGAAGACTTATGAGTGTTTATGGTGAAAATGGATACAATAATAACAATATTGAAAGGCTAAATGAATTCAACCACCAAACCCTAGCCTAACAACAACAAAGATCCACCATAACATATGAAGATTACCTAAGACAAATGCAAATAAAACAAAATCACAAAGATTATACCATTACATGTCCAATAGGGTTTTGATCTCCATTCTTCCTATCTCCATTGATCTTGCTTGATATATTTGCTCTCAGATTTTATGTGCACAAGATCTCAACAAAGAACGGAATGTGGTTGCAAGTAGGATCGTAGTGTAGTCAATTGATCAAGTTGTTAGCTCATTAGGTCATTAGGGTTTGATAATGAAGAAAGCATCTCCTTAAATAGAAGACACAATATGAAATGGAGGGATAAGATTAAGAGGTGTAAAAAGGAGGTCGGCTATGATTAGAGGGTAGGTAGAGGAAATAATAAAATAATGAAAGAGGTAGGTAGTGTAGGAATTAAGAGATGAATGACATGTGTCATGTGTAGAAAAAGCTAATGAATTAATTAAATAAATAAAGATTTATTTAATTAATAGAAGAAATGGGATAATTAAATAAATAAAATATTTATTTAATTAGGAAAAGGATAATTTAAATAAATAAATGTATTTATTTAAATGAGGAATAAGGCTAAAAGAGGATAAATGAATTAATTAAATAAATAAAGATTGATTTAATTAATAGAAAAATTAGGCTTAGATAATTAAATAAATAAAATATTTATTTAATTAGACATGACAATTTTGAGTGTCTACATTTTGCCCCTCTTTGAGACAATGCGGCTTGTCGCATTGTTTCAAAGAAGATAAGTTGAACTGATACAGAGTTGCCCCGGAATGGGAATGATATGCCCCCTCGAGAGATTGGATGAAAATGTCTAAAAAGATTACAGACAATCTCTCGATAAGAAAGACGGCATAGAATGGACTGACTGGATAAAGTGACAAAGTCACAGGATGAAGAAGACTGACTCGGGAAATGAAGGCTAAGGCTAGGGTAGGTTATAAGATAGATCATGGGCAAAATACATCCTCATTGTCATCTACACCTTCACGAGATCAAAGTGCAGAGTGAGAAAAGAGCAGCAGCAGTCAGCAGCGATGGCTTTCGTTCACAGATTCGACCGTGTTCGCCGATTTCAGAGGCCAGCAAAGGCAGGAGAGCCAGTAAGTACCGCCAAACCTCCTCGTACTTTGACGCATTTAACTTTTGTCATTAATGCATGCTAGTTAGAGCAATAAATGCGCTTAGAAGTAGGGCTAAAAATGTCCAAAATCGTCTAACCGCATCTGCGTCAGTGCCAGGTGCGTCTGTGTCCAGCAGGTGCGTCTGTGTCCAGCAGGCGCATCTATGTCGGTGCCAGGCACGTTTGTGTCGGGAACCGCATTTGAGTCGAATGCAGCCACGTCTGTGCTGTTCAGGCACGTTTGTGCCAAGAAGGCACGTCTGTGTCAACGAGGCGCGTCTATGCAGTCTATAGGCACGTCTGTGTCCGGTAGGCGCATCTGTGTCAGACAGGCATGTCTGTGCAGTCTTAAAAGCGTTTGTGTCATGTAAGCGCGTTTGCGCTTGAAAATTATGAATTTGCATCTTCTAGGTCAAATCGGCAGTTCTGTGATGAATATACACTGTCGATTGGATAAGTTGCTGAGAGGATACACTCAAGTAGGTCCTCTAGGAAGACTAGGATAGATCAAGGCACTTTGTGATGAACAGTGAGTACCAAGATAGAGTACTTTGTGATGAACAGGGAGTACCCAAAGTATGAGCAGCACTTTGTGATGAACAGGGATTGCAAATGTGAGTAACACTTTGTGATGAACAAGGAGTGCAACACACGTAGTACTTTGTGATGAACAGGGAGTACCACTAAGATAAAATAGCAACACTTTGTGATGAACAGTGAGTGTCACTAGGAGAGATAAGCATATGCGTTTAGATAGCGAGTAGCATTTTGTGATAAACAGTGAATGCCACCATGACTGACATGATTGATTTGCTTGACTGCAGGAGTATTTGCCTATGCTGGAGTCATGGGAGAGATTCCCGTCGACTCAGAGGTTGCGACCTGAGTTGACAGCTGAGGAGTGAGCTGCTATCGAGGCGATGGGCTTGAGACATGTATTATATGTGCCTGAGTTTCGGGCAAACATGGGTTTGCTGACTGCGCTTGCCGAGAGATGGCATTCAGAGACTTGCACCTTCCATTTGCCGATGGGTGAGATGACAGTCACCCTTGAGGATGTCTACAAGATATTGCGGATACCGATTGATGGAGATTTGATTCCATATGATCGTGATGGAGATAGGGAGGCACTAAGACGGGTGTTCCAGGATCCCGGATTAGAGATGAGGGCAGGACATGTGGCATGGGACACCATGACCGCCACAGAGTTAGCATTGTCGGCCGTGATCGGAGGAGCTATCAGTGGGTTCCTATGTCTAGACAGGGCGACACGGGGATTGGCTGTGGGCTAGGGGGAGCACTGGAGAAACTGGTGACGCAGCACACCAGATATGCCCGGGGACCATGTGTGCTGGCCCATTTATATTACGAGCTTCACCAGTTTGTCTATCACGGGTCAGTGGGATTGGGCTGTGGAGTGACACTGCTGCAGGTGTGGGCCTATGAGCATCTGTCGATTACCCGATCGATACACTTCAGGGGTAGAGGTCATGGACGCAGCTTTGTTCATCTATATGACATGATCACATCGCAACCGCGGATTGGCAGGTTAGAGCATTAGCGGCGAGTGATCGATGACATTGATGAGGTCATCTGGAGACCATATCTGGGATGCGAGGAGTTGGAGGATGATGCAGTGGAGTTTCCCTACACCTTCTGGAGCAGGTACCTGATTGGGTGGATGCCCTATGTATTAGAGAGACAGCTGGTGGACAGAGTGTGCAGGCAGTATGGCAGGATCCAGAGGATGCCACGAGGCTCGGGCATGTATGCCCGCACAGTTAGGGATCAGGCGCAGTTTGGATCGTTACTGTCATATGATCAGGCGCTTACACAGCTGGCGGAGATGGTGCCCCTACCCTGGGATATGTGGTTGGAGATCGAGGATGCGGGGATGGATGCAGAGTATATAGCATATTGGGCAGAGCATCCATTCCCCCGATTGACAGATCTAGGAGAGCTACTGGAGGGAGATGGAGGTGGGGATGATGATGATGATGGTGGAGGTGATGGGGGTAGAGGCCGACAGAGGTGAAGGGGAGTAGTTGGGGAGAGGAGGGTTGCACCTCTGAGGGAGGGTGGACAGGAGGGACAGGTTCAAGTGGTGAGGGGTCGTGGTGGATTGCCCCTACAGGTACCACTAGCACAGGGTCCCAGAGCACAGGGATAGAGACAAGGACAGGGACAGGGACAGAGACAGGTACTCGTACAGGCACCAGTACAGGTACAGGTACAGGGACAGGCACCCGCAAAGGGAGAGCCACAGGCAGAGGCAGAGGGGGGGATCCAAAGGAGGATGAGCTGATTGAGCTCAGGGAGATCTGCCAGGGCCAAGCAGATGAGATACAGGAGCTGGAGAGGGAGAGAGATCAGCTCAGGATGAGGCTCAGAGATACTGAGTGGGAGAGAGATCAGGCGATTCAGCCTTACACAAAGGCTGAGGCAGCGCTGAGGGTAGGGAGACAGGCGATGGAGGACACAGGGGTAGGCTATGCATATGTCCTGCGGGCAGGAGAGGAGATTGCCTACTGGTGGGACCTCTATTATGGTGCAGTGCTAGTAGATCAGCGGGTGAGGAGCTTCCATAGACCATCGCAGACAGGCATCGAGTGGTGGGGTTATGGGTCCTCCACCACCACCAGATAGAGGGGATAGGAGGGATGATCCTGGGGCAGGTCCTTCAGGGGTTCAGATTCCATCGAGGCTAGGCGGCTCCGAGGGAGGGAGTTCATCCTAGCCTTAGAGGGCTCCCCTTTGTATCAGTATTGTACCATTTTTGTATGATGATGTAGACACCTGCGGGGGATTTTGTAGCCATATGATTTTTTGACATCATTGTATCATGACACTTTTGATTATATATATGAGATGATTCATTTTTGTGGCAGCTATATGCATGTGTACCTATGTGATGAGATGTTCTTATGTGATGCTTATGATATGGATGCAAATATGTATATGATGCAATGCAATATATGTTTTTGTTCTTTTATGTTTTATATGTGTATGCATGATGCAAATGTGAATGTATGTAATGCAGATGAATATGATAATGCAAATGTAAATTGTGCTAACAAGTGTTGTGTGCAAGATGTGATGCAGTTGTGATATCTGTATGTATGTATGAAATGCTTATATGTGGAAATGCAGGTGCAAACTTCATAGAATGCAAATATTTTTGGTGTGTCATTATACTCAGTCATGTGATAGCAGGCTATGCGGACTCAAGAAGGATGATGGAAGTCAATCAAGAAAGGGGGATGAAAGACAGAAGATATGAATGTGAAAGAGCTTCTTGTGCATTATCATCATTGAGCTTTATTATGGCAAAATAGGTTATGACAATCGAGGCATATGTTCGACCCAGAAAGTCATTGTACCTGTTTGCATGGAGATAAGAGAGTCACAAACAAGGAATGCCCCAGTTCATACTAGACTCACAGTGTCCTCATATCCTTGGACAAGTCATAGCATTACTAAAAGACAATCCACAGACAGCAAATAAAAATAGGTGACGATACCCCATCCTCGCCTTTCTAGTCAAAGACATCCTGGAGATAGAATCTCTAGTCAGAGACATCCCGGAAAAGCTAAAAGACATGTCACCAAAAGATAAAATCAAAAGAAAACCAAGACTCGACACCAACATTCATTGTAGTCCTCAAGTTTAGTGTCTCTTGTCACTTGTATAAGTCTTATTTGATTGTGGTCACAATGTTTACTTTCACAAAAAGGATAGATAGCACTGAACCATATGTTGTCTGAGTCTGTTGAAATATTTGATTTGTTGAAGCTCATTGTTGCTGTTGTCTCATCTGAAACTAACTGAATCCATGAAACTGATACTTTATTGCGGAGAAGATGAAACTTTATTGCGGATCTGTGATGCAAATGTTGCTTTATTGTGGATTGTGCGCGGATAGACTGAAGGAAGTTGAAAGAAACTGTACTCCTCGAAACATGTGATGTTCTCAGTTCCACACCCATCACTAGACGTAGGATTTGCCTTAGCCACAGATAGGATCTGATTTATTATGGATGGAAAGGGATGAAAAGGGAGGTTTATTATGAATGGCGAACCAATCTTAGGTAGATCAATAACAAGCCATGATGGAAATGGGTAAGTTTATTATGGATAAATTGGTCGTGAGTGTGTGCAAAGTGAAAGGATGAAAGTGAATCCTAAAGGAGAGAGGAGCAATGTCTCTACACATGATGCTGGTGACCCAATTTTCACCATGGTACTTGCCCAGGGTGCCACCGAAGTGGTTTTCACCGTTGGACGAAATTATTTCTCTTTACTTTTTTTTTTGGTTTTTCAATGTTTTTGTTGTCACAAGGCGCCTATTTGCCAGGTTTTCACCAAGTAACGATTTTTTGTTTTTATGATTTTTTGTATTTTTGAATTTTTTGATTTTCTTTTGTATTTTTGAAATTAGGATATTCCGAAGAGCTATGTGTAGAACCTGCGAAGGTGCATGCTATTGATAGGATCCTCCAAAGGTTCACCTTCTGTAGTTGAGAGCTGATATGCCCCAGATCCATATGTTGCTGTAACGATGTAAGAACCAAGCCAATTTAGTTCGAACTTGCCCTTCTTCTCTCTGTCTTGCTGGTTCTTGGGGTTTTCTCTGAGAACCAAATCACCTACCTCAAATGTGCGAGGCTTGACTTTGTGATTGTAGCTGCGACTCATTCATTGTTGGTAAGCCTTGAGATGATTAAAAGCAGTTTGTCTCCGTTCATCTAGCAGTTCTAGTTCCTGTAAGCGAGAGACCCTGTAATCTTCATCAATGATGATGTTTTGCAGAGAGACCCGTAAAGAGGGTAACTCGACCTCAATAGGCAAGATGGCTTTAGCACCATAGACAAGTGAATAGGGTGTAGCTCCTGTAGGTGTGCGGACACTTGTGCGGTAAGCCCAAAGTGCAGGATTGAGTTGAATATGTCAATTACTGCCAGCGTCGTCGACTGTCTTCTTGAGGATTTTAAGGATTGTTTTATTAGACGCCTCAGCTTGGCCATTACCTTGGGGGTAATATGGTGTGGAGAAACGATGGGAAATATGGAAGCGGTCACAGAGTTCACGAACATCCTGATTTTTGAAGGGACGCCTGTTATCAGTAATAATGGAAACAGGAATACCGTATCGGCATATGATATAGTTAAGGATGAAGGTAGCAATTTGTTTTCCAGTGACTTGTGTGAGAGGCACGGCTTCAATCCATTTTGTGAAATACTCTGTGGCTGTGATAATGAATTTATGACCATTGGAAGAAGGAGGGTGAATCTTGCCTATGAGATCAAGTCCCCACTGACAAAAGGGCCAAGGAGACGCAAGTGGTTGTATTTCTTGTGCTGGCGCATGTATGAGGTCTCCATGAATTTGACATTGCTTACATTTCTTGACAAACTGATATGAGTCTTTTTCCACATTGGGCCAGTAATATCCAGTCCTAATGAGTTTCTTGGCCAAGGTAGGACCACTAGCATGTGGACCACATATCTCTTCATGCACTTCATGTAACACCATCTGAGCTTCGTCGCTTTCTAAACATCTAAGAAGAGTGCCATCTAGACCTCGTCGGTATAGGATATCAGCTAAAATGACATATCAAGAGGATTGGCGAATGAAAGTGCGACGTTAATTATTTGATAGATCAAGAGGTAGGGTATTGTCGCGAAGGTATGTGAAAATGGAACCATATAACTGGGATTCAGGACCAACAACACCTATCATTTCAGTAGGAATGATCTCATATGAAAGAACCAAAAGGTTATCCACCAAGAACTCATAGCAGGTCTCATTTTGAGGTAGATCAATCAGTGAAGCAATTGTAGCCATGGCATCTGCAGCACGATTCTGCTCTCTTAGTATCTGCTCAAAATCTATCTTTGTAAAATGTTGTTTCAAATCATCCACCATTTGCTTGTGAGGCAGTAATTTTTCATCTTTTGTTTGGTAATCATCAGTTACTTGATGGATGACAAGTTGGGAATCCCCAAAAACACGAAGTTCCTGGATCTTCCACTGAACTACAATTCGTAATCCAGTTGTTAATGCCTCATATTCTGTTATATTGTTAGTGCAAGGAAATGATAAGCGGTATGATTTTGGTATAGAATCTCTTTGAGGAGTTATAAAGAGAATACCAGCTCCTACCCCATGCTGTGTGTATGAACCGTCAAAGTATAGTTGCCATGGCTTTGCATGTGATATTGTTAAAATGGATTCATCTGAAAATTTTGAATTTAGAGGAACATCATCAATCATGGGTGCATCTGCTAATTGATCCGCGATGGCTTGTCCTTTTATTGCTTTTCTGTCCACATACTCGATGTTGAATTCACTAAGGATCATTACCCATTTGGCCAGTCGCCCAGTAAGTGTTGCTTTATTAAGGAGGTATTTCAATGGATCGATCCTTGCAACTAACTTAGTCTTATGAGTAAGCATGTAATGTCGTAATTTTTGGGAAGCAAAGACCACAGCGAGACATACACACTCGATTGGTGTGTAGTTTAGCTCATATCCCACCAATGTGCGACTAATATAGTATACTGCCTTTTCCTTGCCTTCAATGCTTTGTTGCACTAAGAGTGCCCCCAGTGCTGTTGGAGTCACTGATATGTATAGTAGCAAAGGCTTATCTGGAACTGGTGGCATCAAAATTGGCAGATTTAAGAGATAATCTTTGAGCGTTTGAAAAGCTTGTTGACAGTGTTCATCCCATTTGAATTTGATGTTTTTATGTAGCAGGTGCTGAAAAGGATTACACTTATCTGCAAGTTGTGCTATGAATCTTCGTATAGACTGGAGTCTCCCTTGTAAGGATCGAAGTTGACTGATATTTCTGGGTGGCGGCATGTCCAAGATAGCCTTGACTTTTGCTGGAACGGCTTCGATTCCTCTTTTGGACATAATGAATCCTAGGAGTTTCCCGGAGGTTACTCCAAAGACACATTTCTTGGGGTTTAATCTTACTTTGTATTTTTCCAACCAATCAAAGATGACTGAAAGTATGTCCAAATGTGTATCTCTATCTACTGATTTACCCAAGAGATCATCAACATAATCTTCCACAGTTATGTGCATGAGATCATGAAAGATAGTGGTCATTGCTCTTTGATATGTAGCACCTACATTTTTTAGCCCAAAGGGCATGACATTCCAACAGAAAGTTCCCCAAGGACAAGTAAATGATGTTTTGTGTTGATCCTCAGGTGCAATCCTAATTTGATTATAACCAGAAAATCCATCCATTAATGATAGCATTTCGTGACCTGCTATGAGATCAACGATCAAGTCAATATTTGGTAATGGGAAGTCATCTTTTGGACAAGCTTTGTTGATGTCTCTGAAATCTGTACATATTCTGATGTTGTGATCTGGTTTACTGATAGGTACTAAATTGGAGATCCATTCAGGATAATCAATTGGGCGTATGAATCCGACATCCAATAACTTCTCCAACTCTGCTTTGACTAGTAATGCCACTTTTCTTAATTTCTGTTTCACTGGCTTTGCCCCCGGTTTGATTGTCAAATGATGCATTACCAAATCCGGATCCAGTCCAGGCATATCAGCGTATGACCATGCAAAGTTGATTTGTCGTTCTTTGAAGAAGCTTATGAACTGTGACCTTTCAGATTCTGTCAATGATTTAGCCAGGAATATGTTGTGTGGAACCTCTTCCGTACCAATGTTTGTTTTGATAGTCTCCTCTACCAACATGGATGACTTTTCCTCATATGATGTTGGGAGAATGTCAAGCCTTCCATCTTCAGGTACCTCAGAGAGGTTTTCACCCTCAGATACGTCCTTTCTTTTTACTTTTTTGGGATCAAATAGCGCCACAGTGTGGTTTTCGCCATAAGACCCTTGATTTGTTCTTATTTTCACATTTTTGCGACTGGAAGGTCCGACACCCTCACCAAAATATGCCATGTTGTTGAGTTCTATAGTGTATCCTGCTTTATGGTCCCCAGGGGGAAGATCATCTCGTATGCCAAGATAGTCAATAATAGCTTCATCATTTTGGAAGGTGTCAAATCGTGCTGGTCCTTCATAATCCCAGTCAATGAGTTGGTGGTGAACAAGGGGAAGGCCTTTAATGTTTTCGAAGTTTGCGAGGTTAAGAGTGAAGATGTGGTTATATTCGGGTTTATCAAGGCAATCATCGAGGTCATCGATGGCACTCTCCTCATCAGTCTCGATCGCAAATGAATCCAAATTGTCATCACTAGTAGCGCATTCTGGGATAGGTGTTCTCATCCTATGTGATTTCGACCTAGAACCTTGAGACGAATACTGTGCGGAATGCTCATGGGTTGTTTCTTGACCAATTCTGAACTTTTTATAAAATTCCTCTTCTTCTGTGGGTTCATCTGGCTCTCTGAATGTCTCGGTGAGCTCATAATCATTGGAGGATTTGTCTGAACCCCATTCCCATTCGTTGGAATCTATGGAATAGCGATCCTCTTCTTGAACTTTGGCAACTTTGATTTGTGATGCCTTTTCTGTCCTTTTAGTGTGGATCTTGGAAGTCAGAAAACCAAGTCCCTTCGAGCGTTCCCTTTTTATAGTCAATTTAGGTTGTAAGGGCTCCATAACGCCTTCTTTTCGTAACCCAAGAGGGCTTTTTCCATCATACCCGAATTTTTGTAGAATCTTGAAGCCTTTGCCATATTTCTCACAGGGTATATTGATCTGATCTTGTGTGTCATCTTCAATGTCTTTATAGAGAATTTTGTATAAACCTTCCTCTTCCAGTTCGCCCCATCTTTGAAAGGTAGTAGGATCCCATTTGAATACCATGATGGATATTTGCTTGTTAGGATGTGGCCTTCCATATTCTTTTGGAGAGCTCATGACTTGTCATAAATACATGGTCTGATTTAAAGTGTATTCTCCCATGCCTTTGTCCTAAAATTTGCCTTTAAGTTCACCTTGTTTTGATGTCGAAGGTTTCAATGACTCAGGGTCAATGTATGCCGAAGAAGGAATAGCTTCACGATTACTGGGAATGATGGTCTCAGTATGTGATCTCAAGTTATTGCAATATATGAATGGATTAGTATCACCGTTAATTGTTACCTCGCCTCCGTTGTGAGGAAACTTAATGCATTGGTGATATGTCGATGGGACTGCCCTCATTTCATGAATCCAAGGATGTCCTAGCAATATATTATAAGTTAGATCTAGATCTAGGACCTGACAAACCACATCCTTTGTGACTGGCCCAATTCTTAGAGGTAAGGTGACTGTGCCCTTAGATGAGCGCTCTTCATCGTCATATGCCTTGATAGTGATTTGATTTTTTGAATTCATAGCTTTATCGAAATATCCCAATTGTTTAATGGTGCTCAATGTACAAATGTTTAGACCAGCTCCTCCATCTATCAGGACTCGCTTTATTCTATGTTTGTGTATGAAGGCTTCAATATGTAATGGTGCATTATGTGGCTGACTTACGAAGGCGTCATCAGCTTCTGTGAATGTAAGGGAATGTGGAATTTGGTTTGACCTTTGGTTCATATGGAGGAAAATCTGGAACTGTGATTACCTTGTTTGCCACTAACTTTTTGAAGACTGATTCAAGTGGTTCTCCCAATGGAGTATACTTCCTTCGTGATCTAGAAGTTGTTTGAGTATTCACTTGATTGTTTGTAGAACTTGATCCCGAAAAGATGAATTTGGGTCGCACTGTATTGGCATCAACAACACCATCATTGACTATGTTTTTGTTTTTATTCCAAAATCTTGGCTTATCTTTTCCTTTAAAGTCCTCCTTGTTTTCCTTGAATATCGTAATGATTCCTTGTTCAATCAGGACCTTTTCTATTGCTAAGCCTTTTTCAATGACGTCCTTGAAGGTGGACAAACAAGCTTTCCTTAGATCATAGCCAATGTCCTTGTTAACGTTTTGTGTGAACATTTCTACCATTTGTTTTTGTGGAATTTCACAAGAGCATCTGCTAGCTAGATTTCTCCATCTTTGTAAAAATGATGCAAAAGACTCTCCCTCTTTTTGCTTAGTGTTGCATAAAGTAGTGATTGATATGTCTGTCTCTATATTGTAGGAGAAATGTTGAATAAATGTCTCTGCTAAGTCACCCCATGACTTAATACCAGGTGGGAGTTGGGAGAACCATTCCATAGCTTGATCACCTAAGCTTTGTGGGAATAATCTCATCAAATATGTCTCTTCTGAAGCTACTTCAATGCAGGCTGTGAAAACTGTCTTATGTGTGCCTTAGGATCCCCTTTTCCTCTATACTTATCAAATTTAGGCGTCACAAAGTGTGTAGGAAATGGAGGCATTGGAATGCTCTTGTCAAATGGATAAGGACATATATCTCTCATTGTGTATGTTGGCTTCGGTGTATTTATGTCCTCCATTTTCTTTTGTAAGTCCCTGATTTGTTGCTCTAAATTGCTCTTAGGTGGAGATCGACTTCTTGAAGCATATCCCATGTTTGAGGCACCAATTGGAGGAGGAGAATATTGCATATATGGATGATATTGATCATACACATGTTCATATGGAGGAGGTCTATAGTGATGCGGCATATATGGAGCACTTGGTATAGATTCATGTTGAGGAACACCATATTTATTTTGTGCATGTATGCCATACTCTACAAGTATGTCATGTTCTATTGCGTTGCCCCCAAATTTGACACGGGGTTTCCTTGTGTCCAAATTTTGAGCATGCCTTTGAATATCCAATTGTTTTGGTTGATCCATAGCTTGAGCATATCTATCTGCATAAGACTTTCATAATGGTCTACGAAGGTAAGTATCATATGTTTGACCATGTGTATGTGAGACTTCTGGTTTTTGAAGCAAAGCTGATGGTGATTCAGGTACCATATGTGGTCCTCTATTTCCTCCACTATTAGGTCTCCTTTGATCCATGTTGGAGTGAGTTTGTTGCAAGGGTCGATTTTCCATAATTTGAGACATGTCAAAATCATGAGGTATCTTGGCTCCACTTTGTGCCATCATATGTAAGAAGTATTGTCTATCCCTCCTCATTATTTCCTCAACCAATCGATTGAAATGGGAATTCATAATGGATTCTTCCACATTTGCTGAATGTATTGAAAAGTTGTCCACATTGTCATTGTGTGTAGCATTGTTGTTTGTAGTGTCTATGTTCTCCACATTTGGAATGTTTCTATAGACATCCATGTCCGGCAATGTAGTGTGATCAGTATTGAAAAATAAATCGTTGTCATACTCATAAGAACTCATGTTTGCGGACTCTTGAGCCTCTTTAGTTTCTCTCCTAGATTTTTGAAGACGGGTTTCAACCATGAACTAGGTATTAACCAAGATGTGTAAGACTAGATGAAAATGGAAAAAGTATGGAAGACCAAGAGTTGGATGGAATGTAAATGAATCTGAGGTGTACTTGCAATGTCCAAAGTGTAAGACCAAGTATGTATGTAGTAGAGTAGGTGTGACTTCCAAAGAGAGGATAGTTTCTCTTGATGAGGTAAGTTGACCTTGACTCTAAGTAAGACCAAATGAGACCCAAAGGTAAGAAACCTTGATGAGGGACCACTTAGCAAAGTGTTGCTGTATGTAGTGTGTTGACAAAGTATGAAGAGGACAAGCAAATGACCTTTTGACCCAAGTTTAGCCAAGTATGAATGTAAAATGAGATGTGAAGCAATGATGGACTATGTGAGACCCAAAGACAGGTTGAATGCTAGATGAAACCTGAAGAAACAACCTAGGAAGCTCAAGTATTCCGAAACTGATTTTTTTTGTTTGCTGGACTGTGAAATTTCTCAATTCTGGACACAGACGCGCCTGTATACTTCACAGACGTTGTTCCCTGACACAAACGCAGCTCTATTTAACACAGACGTTGTTAGACACACAGATGCTATTATGCCCTTCACAGACGCATTTAAATGGCACAGACGCGATTAGAACAGACACAGACGCGTTTCTATAAACTTTGTGCAATTTTTTCCAATCTGTGAAGTCATTTTGTTGTGACCAAATCTGACTGTTTGACTGTTTTTCATGACAAGAGGACACAATGTTGATGAGGACTCAATGTTTGCAAGTGTTTAGAGTGACAATGACTCCAAGAAATGTGTGTTGTTTGATGTAAAATTGTTTTGCATACACTTGAAGATACAAAAGACACAATGTTTTGTTGTTTGGTCTTGAATGTTTGAATGTTTAAAATAAGTCAAGCACAATCCTTATGGCTGGCCAAGACAATAGTTGTTGATCCCACATGGGGTTTTACCCCCGAGGCTACGCTATTCAGAGCGGATACTTAGATGCTTGACCTCACTGGCTCCACCCTCGGCACTCACTTCTCGGGTCAGCCAAGCATCAGTCCCCATGAAAACTCCCCATGGCGAACTTTGTATCTCTACTAAGAACCGTATGTGTGTGGGCCACTACCAGAGGTCCGACCTCCTACCCCAACAACTAGAAGGATTTGGGCTTCTAAAACAAAAAGGTGCTAGTAAGGGCATCCGCTCGTGTGGCCATACATGCGGCACTTTCAACTCTGTAAATACAGAAGGCTCCCAGCCGGTAGGGGTTACGCCCTACAAATGATCAAATAAATTTGATCAAATGGGTTTATGGGGAGACATAGTGTCCGTATGAACTAATCAGCACACGTTATTCATAGTTTTCACCATGAATACATTTGATTATAGTGGTTCGGAAGAGGTGGGTTTTCCTCGCTACCACTTGGGTCGTTCTTTTCTCACTAGTAGTCCTAATGACCACACGGGAAGACAGGCCCTCTAAAGATTAAACAAAAAGAGCCTATTGCTCAAGACACAAAAGACAATGATTCAATTTTAGTGCACCAATGGGAGTGTTTGCTAGTCTATGAAAACAAGGCACACAAATAGAAATCAAAAACTCTTGCCAAGGACCTGCAACAAAGAGTTGTTAGTAGTTTGGGTTGTTTGACATAATCACCCCTTCCTGCAAACACACAAGTTAGGTAAATTTTTAAAAAAAACCCAAAAGACTTTGTGAACTAGGGGCCTTCAACAAAACGTTTTGCTTCCAAGACAAGTTGCACCAATTTAGTTAGCTAGATCTGAAAGTGTTAGTGCAAAATAAACCAGATCTAAAACCCTAAATACAAAATTCGAAAAACTGAATCAATGAAAACTTCAAAATTTTGAAATAGGAAATACATAGACGCTATTACCCTTAACACAGACACGTCTGGATAACACAGACGCAGTTCTGTGATGCACAGACGTGCCTAAAAATCATAGACGCTCCTTCCAGACACAGACGCGGATAGAAATGACACAGACGCGTTTCTGCAACATAGACGCTTTTTTTTTTTAAACCTGCAAAATAAAATTTGTCGAGAACACAGACGTGATTCCAGATTCCTCAGATGTGCCATAAAATCAAAAACGCGATCCGAAAGTGCGCAGACACGGAAAAACCTAAAATGCTATCGAAAATGTCCAATCTGCAACTTTAAAAACACAAAATCTGCAACAAAGAGGTTAAATGCAAAGGGATAAGAGTCCCACCGGGCGCGCCAAATGTTTATGGTGAAAATGGATACAATAATAACAATATTGAAAGGCTAAATGAATTCAACCACCAAACCCTAGCCTAACAACAACAAAGATCCACCATAACATATGAAGATTACCTAAGACAAATGCAAATAAAACAAAATCACAAAGATTATACCATTACATGTCCAATAGGGTTTTGATCTCCATTCTTCCTATCTCCATTGATCTTTCTTGATATATTTGCTCTCATATTTTATGTGCACAAGAGCTCAACAAAGAACGGAATGTGGTTGCAAGTAGGATCGTAGTGTAGTCAATTGATCAAGTTGTTAGCTCATTATGTCATTAGGGTTTGATAATGAAGAAAGCATCTCCTTAAATAGAAGACACAATATGAAATGGAGGAATAAGATTAAGAGGTGTAAAAAGGAGGTCGGCTATGATTAGAGGGTAGGTAGAGGAAATAATAAAATAATGAAAGAGGTAGGTAGTGTAGGAATTAAGAGATGAATGACATGTGTCATGTGTAGAAAAAGATAATGAATTAATTAAATAAATAAAGATTTATTTAATTAATAGAAGAAATGGGATAATTAAATAAATAAAATATTTATTTAATTAGGAAAAGGATAATTTAAATAAATAAATGTATTTATTTAAATGAGGAATAAGGCTAGAAGAGGATAAATGAATTAATTAAATAAATAAAGATTTATTAAATAAATAAAGATTTATTTAATTAATAGAAGAATTAGGCTTAGCTAATTAAATAAATAAAATATTTATTTAATTAGACATGACAATTTTGAGTGTCTACAATGAGAACTGGAATAAAACTGAACATGGTTATGTTTTCCATATATGAAGTGTTCGTAGAAATCGAACTCAAAACTACAATCATCCAGACCTTCAACCAGGTTCTTATTTTTCAATGCTTTTAAACCTTTTTCACCTATGTGGCCTAACCTATTATGCCAGAGCATTGTTTTCTCAGCAGGAAGTTACATTACAACATATAGGTTCATCATTTAACTTATACAGTATACCAATGCGATCACCCTTTGCCAATACAATGGAACCCCTAGTCATCTTGCAACCACCAGACACAAATGTAACTTGTACTCTAGCATCATTAAGTTTACTTACAGAAAGAAGGTTTCTTGCAAGACCTAGTATATGAAGAACTCCATTGATCCCCTTCACTCTACCATCTGGGAATTAAATTTTAATTTTGCCTCTCCCTACAATATCCAATGTAGAATCACTGGCCAAATATACCTTTCCACTATCATATGGTTCATATTTCAAGAACCACTCCTTGTGGGAGGTCATGTGAAAAGATGCGCCAAAATCTACTAACCAGGTGTCATCTAAGGTAGGTACTGCCAGGGCTGTTACAAATGCATCTGCATCACTTTGAGAAGATTCAATGTCAGAATACTTCTTCTTCTTCTTCTCCTCCTTGCAATCCTTTCAGATATGCCCTTTCTACCCATAGTTCCAACACTTCACCTTTGACTTCTTGCCTGGAGACTTAAATCTCTCTTGAGACTTGGACTTCTTGCCTTTCTTCTTGTCTTTGTCCTTCGGTCTGCCTCGAATAGAGAGTGCATCTTTTGTCATCTCAAAAGACTTCTTTCTATTTCTTCTAACAAAAGAGTATTAACCATGGTATCCAGCTTGAACTGGGTCGTAGTACTACCGATAGCCATCACTAAGTGTTCCCAAGAGTTAGGCAATGAACACAACAACATCATACAACGTTCTTCCCTCTGGATGGACACACCAACAAAAGTTAACTATGCAAGAACCATGTTGAATTCATTTAAGTGGTCTGTCAATGGTGTTCCTGCATCCATCTTCAGAGAGTACAGCTTCTTCCTCAAGTAAAGTTTATTCACCAAGGATTTTCCTTGATAAATATCTCCCAACTTATTCCAAAGAATATGTGCAGTCTCCTCCTCATAGACGTTTAACAGAACATAATTAGCAAGACATAGCCTAATTAGACCCCTTGCCTTCCAATTGGCTAGATCCCAATCTTCTTGCTTCATGCCTAAAGGCATAGAAGTTGCAGTCACAGCACCCCAGAGATCTCTATCAACCAACAAGTCTTCCATCTTGAGTTTCCATAGTTCGAAACTGGAACTATTAAACTTCTCCATGTCTATGCGCCCTGAGGTGCTCGCCATCTCAAACTGTAAAACAAGTAGACACTCTGCAAGACTCCCACTAAAATAGAACTGACACAAAAAATCAACCCTACCCAACAAAGATAACAAAATGAGCCAAGCTCTGATACCAATTGAAAGGAAAGCAAGTGCAGAAATTCGCTTCCCTAATGTCAATTTGCAAGGGAGAATAGACTAGTGTATACAATTTTTCAACATTTACAGAATATGGCACAAGTATGAGCATACACAAATAAACAACATAGAGATATAACACACAGAGTCAACGTGGGAAAACCCTTTTGGGAGAAAAAACCCACTAGCAATAGATAGTCGACTTTATTAACAGTATGTCAAAAACAATACAATAAAGTCCAGTCTGCAAACTTCCTTCACTCTGTCATACAACCATTTCAAATTAACATACAACACTCAGATCACACAACAGTTATAGAATGCTCAATAGCTATTGTAACTTGTAACCTGTAACCCAACATTCGGTTCACATTCGACTTCAAATACCAAACTGGTCGACAGTTCATCTGAGCAACTGCACCAACAGCTTGAAGTCTAACCGTCTGCCTGCGTCGGTCTGCATTCATGGAAAATCAATTATCCCACATGCAGCAAGGAGTTGGGTCAGTTCGTATTCAAATACACTGAGAGTCGCATCCTTAGTGTCTGAGAGTCAACCTTTTTGGATGTTGGTTTGACCTCGCTCCCACAGTCAGTCTCCGCTCCATCGACCATCAATATAGCTTTCAAACAGTAAATTCGATCGTCCAATGATACCCGATTGCCAAAGGTGACTCCATCGGGTCGTCGGTAAAACATGTAAACTATTACTCCGATCTTCGATAGACAAGAGTGGTCTCATCGGCTCATCGGATCAAGCACTGCGAGGTTACTCCAATCTTTGATAACAAAGAGCGGTCTCATCGGGACATCGGTACCAACCTTGAGATGTTATCCCAACATGCAATGTTATCCAAATAACCTAAGGTGGTCTCATCGGGACATCGGCACACGACCAAAACTTCTATCCTAATAAGTGAAGCACTCTGGGACAAACAAGATGGACTTATTGAGACTCCATTGTAGCCTTCAGCATATTAACCCAATAGTCGATGCCGACCTGATCGCCTAAGGCGACTTCATCAGGTATCGGCTTAACTCAAGACCGAAACCCCCGATAGCCGATGTCAACTCAGACCACCTAAGATAGCTCCATCAGATCATCGACACAACTCCGATGCAGTCTTCCACTCTATTGTTCCATTGGTGTAGGCTAGCTCGATTGACCCAAACAATTCAAGTGAATTAGAGGCACATTTCCAATAAGTTTCACTGGTGAAGACCACGTCACACCCATTGAGCATATAAGAGATGAGAATCTCTATGTGCAGTTAACCATATAAACCAAGAAAATGTAGCACTTAGGCTACTGGTAGCATCATTCAAAGGCAAAGCACTACAATGGTTCAGGGGTTTGCAAATTAATTCAGTTACTGATTGGGATGATTTGGGTGATAAGATAACAAAGCAGTTTGCAGATAAATCTGATCACCTATCATTGGTTGAGCAGGTGACCACTATCAAGAGGGCACCACAAGAGCATATGACTGATTTTAATTACCGTTTTGAGCGAACCTAGAATAGAATTCCTACAACGGTAAAACCCTCTCCTGAACATGCATTTTTATATTATTTGAGAGCTTTAAATAGCGATACTGTTGTTATGATTCAATCTATGGGTGGGGTTACATTACCAGTAGCTTATGATTTATCTATTAGAGAAGAAAATAGTCTTATACAAGCTAGTAAAATTGCCCCTAAGCCTCCTATGCCTATTTTTCCTGATATACAACCATTGATGCCTTTACAAGCACCCCCTATAGCTGCAATACCTATTGTTCCAGCACTAGGTTTTCAAAATTATGTTCAAAATAGTGTTGTAGCAGACTCGTCAAAGCAACTACAGACATTACAATAGATGTTTATAAATAATGTTGAAGCAACTCAACTAATCTAGCAAACTATGCAAAATTTTGGCAATGAATTGGTGAATCTCAAGAAAAATCAGAACCAAAATCAAAGGTATCAAGCTCCTTATCAACCCAATAGGTCTACCTGCCAACTTGATGCTCAGAATCAAAGGAGGAACTACAACAATAGGCAAAACCAACAGTATAATCAAAATACTACTAGCAATTCTAAAGAAATTGTTCCTACTTAGAACAATATGGCACAAGAGTGGTGTTTTCCTTGCCAACAACCTCATAATCAAGCATCATGCCAAAATGCAATGAATACTCAATCACAAGCTTTGATGGTTCAGAATAACATGTCTTATCAGGATGCAGGTATAAATGAGGAACTAGAAGGTCTTGAGGTGGCTATGATGAATTGGCAAGGTGAGGAATTTTGTGGAGTTAATCATCCACAAGCACAAAATAGACCTTTTTCACCTGTTATAGAAAATACAAGGTCAAAGAAACATGCTATTGACATTGGATAGCAAGTTGCAAATAGTCAACAACACACTGTAAATAATGGACAGCAACAATATAAATCTGGACAAGAGCCAGATAAAGGAAAACAACAAGCTTCTACAAGTTAGCAAGTTGTTAGTACACCTCCACTTGTCTAGAATGTGCAGATTTTACCAAGAGGACAACCTGCAGCACCTAAAGAACAATAGAAAGTTCAATCTCAGTTAAAACCAGCTCATCAAGAGCCTGATGTTCCAAAAGTACAGAAAAAGGCTAGTGGTGTTCCATTTAATATTGTTTAATCTATGGCAAAAACCAATATTTTTATGACAATGATAGATGCATTGCAAATTCTTGGACAAAAGGAATTGTTGAGAAAGAAATTGGATAATCTTTCCTTGACTAATGAGCATAAAAAAGATCAACCTAGAGTTGCATTAGCTAATGATATCCTAGTTAAGAATAATCAGCCAATCCAAACACCAAAGCCTCCTCCATTTTTTGTAAAATTGATAATTGGCAACCATCTAGTCCACAATTGCTTGATAGACTCAGGATCCAATAGTTCAATTATGCCCAAAGACCTTGCAGATAAACTTGGTCTAAATTATGAGCCTGTTTCTAGAGGAGTTGTACAATTAGATGGAACAGTAGTTAAGTCAGTTGGATTGGTCAAAGATCTTGGTTTGACCTTGCATGCTTGTCCTAATTTTGTAATACCTCAAGACATGTACATAGCTGACTTACCTCCACATTTTGTTTTTGCCTATCTAGAGATTTCACAGCAAAACTAGGAGGATACCTTTTTGCTGATTGGTCACACTTATTTTTTAGAACCCGCTATGGTACTAAAGTTACCATTAAGTCGAAACCCCAAGCCACTTGCCACTTAGAACCATATACCCCAAGTCCTATAAATGCAAATCTTACCATCAGAGACAATGAGGAGTTACCACCTATCCAGGATCCAGATACACCTGTTCAAGGCATACCTGATGTGAATTTGGATGAGTGGGTAGCCCAGAATACTGCAAAAGATCCTTTCATCACCATGGATGAAATAGGTCTTGGTGTTTATATGATTCATGAGGAGGATTATGTTATTCCTAAGCTTGAAAAAGAGGATATTTTGCTTGACTAGCAGTCAGAACAATAGTAAAATCAGGTTTGGCAGCTTTATTTTGATGGTTCAAGAGGTAAGAATGGTTCCGAAGGTGGTGTTATGTTAGTTTCACCCAAAGGTATGAGATACTACACTGCTTTCAGATTTTCTTTTAGCTGTACAAACAATACAGTTGAGTATGAATCATTAGCACATGGCTTAGAATGGGCTAGGCAGAAAAAAGTAGAATGTTTACAAGTTTTTAGTGATAGTGAACTAGTTGTGAGCCAAGTAAGGAATATCCATGTCATCAAGAATGATGTTTTGAAAATGTACAAGCATAGAATTTGGTATTTAATTGAAGATTTTGATGCATTTAATTTGTTGTCCATACCCAGAAGTCAAAATAAAGAAGAGGCTAGGCTTGCTGCCTTGGGTGCTCAATTTGACATACCAAATGAGGTAGGAAATATTGATAGACAACAGTATGTTAAAGTTGCAGTAAGGCTCTCAAATCTAGATAACACTGTTAATTGGCAGGTTTTTTACTCAGATGAGCAGATTACTAATTTCCTAATTCAAGAAGTTGAGTTTTTTCCTGGAAATCAGCGTAAATTCAATGATCAATATGAAAATCAGTTTCTCCAATTAAAAACTAAAAAGCTGCCCAAGGGTCTAGTAACCCTTGAATCTATATTTCATACAGATGATCAAGTCAGGAAGGATAAAGGTAGCATGTTTGTGAATGAAGAATATTATGAACCTGTTGAAATATTCAAGGACAAGCTACTAAAAATAGGAAAGGTATGTACCCCTAAAGAAAAACATGCTTTTGTAAAACTTTGTCAAGAATTCAATGACATATTTGCATGGAGGTATGAAGATTTGAAAGGATTTGATCCTCATTTAGCCCAGCATACAATAGAGTTGGTAGATAATGCAAAACTAGTAAGGCAGAAACAAAGGCCTCTTAATCCAAAATTAGAACATCTTATGAGGACTGAGTTAAATAAGTTGATTGAAGGAAACATCATATTTCCAATCAAGCACACATCTTGGGTATCCAATCTATTTCCTGTTAGGAAGAAGAATGGTGAACTGAGATTATGTGTTGATTTTAGAGACCTAAATAGAGTATCCCTGAAAGACCATTACCCGCTGCCCTTAATGGAGCAAATTTTTCCAGGTTGTATCAGGCTTAGAGAGATTCTCATTACTTGACGGTTATTCAGGATATAGCCAAATTCTGGTCAAAGAAGAAGATTAGTACAAAACAACATTTACCACCAAGTGGGGTACAATGGCTTATAATAAAATGCCATTTGGACTGACCAATGCAGGGGCAACATTTCAGCGTGCAATGGATATGGCATTTCAAGGCTTGATTAACAAGTTTGTTTTGGTTTACTTAGATGATGTAGCTATTTTTTCTAAAAAGGCTAATGAACATCTTAACCATCTCAGACAAGTATTTGAGAGATGCAAGGAATATGGAGTTTCATTAAATCCCAAGAAGAGCATATTTGTTGTTCATGAAGGAAAGTTGTTGGGATATATTATTTCAAAGCATGAGATTTCAATAGATCCTGAGAGGATCACATCCATACTTGCATTTCTATTACCAACGCATAAAAAGGGACTCCAAAGTTTCATTGGTAGGATTAACTTTATCAGAAGGTTTATTCCTAATATTGTAGCATTGATGCAGCCACTTACAGCCATGTTTAAGAAAAACATTCCTTTTCAATGGACTAAGGAAGGTAAGAACAGTTTTGAAGAAATTAAAGAAGCAATTGCAGCAGCCCCTACTCTCATTAATCCTGATTTTAAGAAAGATTTTACTCTATATGCTTTTGGGAGTGAAGATACTATTTTACCAATGTTGTGTCAACAAAATGATGAAGGCTTAGAACAACCAGTTGCTTTCTTTAGCCACATTTTGCATGATTATGAGACTAGATACTCATTTGTAGAAAAGCATGTGTTAGTTGTTTTAAGAAGCCTTAAGAAATTTAGGCACATGCTCTCTAACAATAAGATTCAGCTTATGGTTTCTCATCATATAGTGAAAGAGTTTTTGCTCAGCAAAGACATAAATGACAAAAGGGTAGGTTGGATTACTAAGGCAATGGAATATGACATCTCTATCAAGGTAACCAAGCTAATTAGAGGCAAGGGTTTATGTGAACAACTTGCTAGAAATATAGAAAATAGTAAAGAAGAGGAGCAACAAGTTGAAATGGTGCTTAATAATGAAGAACAACCTGCTACCCTAGCTTTGCCAGTCACTTGGAATTAGTAGATTGCCCATTATTTACAAACTGGTGACTGTCTAGAAGGCTTAGATAGATCAAAACGAAGGTATTTAAGGCTACAAGCCATTTCTTATTATTTAATAGATGGTATTTTATTCAAAAAAGATTATAACGAGGTTCTATTAAGATGCATTGAGCCAGACCAGATAGAAAAAGTTCTAAAATAATTTCATGAAGGACCTGCAGGAGGTCACTTTGCAGCAAGAACAACAGCCCTGAAAGTTATGAGAGCTAGTTATTATTGGCCTGAAATGTTTAAAGATGCTCACTCATGGGTAAAGAAATGTGAAAAATATTCATTGTTTGCAGGCAAACAGAGGCTAGCAGCCTTGCCTTTGCAACCAATTGAAGTAGAGCAACCTTTTGCAAAGTGGGGGCTTGATTTTATAGGACCTATTAATCCACCTTCAAGTGCAGGTCACAAATGGATTCTTACAGCAATGGATTATTTCACAAAGTGGATAGAAGCAGTTCCATTGAAAGAAGCTAATGAGTCTTCTATTCTGAATTTCTATCAAGACTTAGTGTCCAGGTTTGGTACCCTAGAATCAATCATTTCTGATAATGCTTTAGCTTTCATTGGTCTTAGAGTTTCAGATTGGTCAGTTAAGCATAATATATATTTGAACACTTCATCCAATTATTACCCTCAGGGTAATGGACAAGCTGAATCAACTAACAAGAACTTGATCAACATCATTAAGAAAACCATTATTGAGAATCAGAGAACTTGGCATGAAAAACTCAAGTTAGCCCTTTGGGCTGACAAAATTACACCAAAGAGATCAACATGTAACTCTCCTTATGTTTTAACATATGGCAAAGAAGCCAGGTTACCTATTTCATTTGAATTGCCAACTTTGAATTATGTAAAAGAGTTTGGGTTACTTGAAGAACAACCAATGTAGATTAGGCTTGCTCAACTTTTGGAGTTAGAAGAAACTCACAGGGAAGCATACAGAAAATTAGAAATTCGCCATGCTCAGATGAAGAGAACCTTTGATAGAAAAGCTATACCATGCATATTTAATCAAGGTGATCTTGTTTTCAAGTGGGATGAGTTAAAGAACAAACCTGGTAGACATACCAAGTTTGATGCTATGTGGGATGGTTTGTATGTTATCACATAATGCAAACAAAATAATGCATTCCAGCTTGCTAAGTTGGATGGAGAGGTGTTGCCAATCCCTGTCAATGGGATTCACCTCAAATTATGCTATTAAGTACTAACAGTTTGCATATGTACATAGTAGAATAGTTGTAGTTCTTTCTTTTCAGCAGTTGTCAAGCTCAACTTTAAGAAGAGTTGTAGTAGTTTAGATTGAATAAGTGTTTTCAAGCACATCGCAGTTGATTTTTCAGTTCATTTTTGTTTCTATTTTCCCTAAGTGCAGATTGCACAGTGTGTAGGCTCAGCTATATGCAGAGCCTTTGTAATTTCCTTTTAAGTTTTTGTTTAGGATGTTGAGATGCAATTCCAAATTTTGAGGAAAGCAAAATTGACTCAATGCCCAATGGATATGCTAGGCTACTGGATTCTACAGTTTAGAAGGCAAACACCCCTGAGAGGTTGCCAGAAATGTTACCAAAATTTTGCACATACCAAATTTGGTGCCCTAATGAAGCCTTGCATTCATTCATTCTAAAAAGATCAAATCACGAACCAGGAAGAAATGCACTATTTTTTCTAACTTGTTTTCTTCATGTGGAGATATAGGAAAGTAAGATAGCATGTGGGTTAAAATGTGGCTCCCATGAGGGTTGAGCTCAGGATGTTGTAGATCACAAAGATATTATGCTCGATTGCAGATGAAGTGGCATAGCTATTAAAGCCTTAACGCCAAAAGAAAATCAGCAAAATGGAGTCGGCCTGTTTAGAGTTTTACTTGGGCACCAAAGAGGGGCACCAAAGAGGGTTTTAAATGTAAGGCCTTAGAGTTTCCAAGCGGTTTCAGTCACCAGGCAGGAAGACCTTTTATCCCACATTGGTCATGCGGAGGGAGTTTATCACATTTAAATATAAGGCCACATATAACTATAGTGTCAAAGCTTACAGGCTTTTGGCAACAAGAGGCAGCTCGTGGCCTAGTGAACCCCATGTGTGCGCATATCAAGGCGTCATAATTTTGTGACCGGCTAGCGGGAAGAGACTAAAGAGCAAACAAGTTGAAGAAAGATCAACGATGATCGCAGAGATCTAACGATTGTCACTATGTCGCAATGAAAAGATGCACACCGGATTATCGTCGTGACTTGGCGACTGATGACATGGCAGAACAAAGAATAAAGATCAACCACCAGATCAAGAGAGATCAAACGACAGAGTGACATTCTGGGACTATCCATGACTGTCACTGTACCATGGTTATAAAATGCCTGAAATGAACACCCCCGCAATAGGTGGCAGGCCAGGTGGTGCCAAGGTTGACTTTGAGAAAATCACAAGTTGACGCGTGGCAGGCCCAGCAGATAGGTGGTGCCCAGGCTGATCTCTGGAGCCAATCAAGCAGTGACACATGTGTAGACACGACACAAGAGAGAAGATCAATCAGTGCTAAAGAGCGAGCAAGTTGAAGAAAGATCAATGGTAATCTGAAGGATCTAAGGGTCGTCACTATACCGCAAGATAAAAATGCTCGTTGGTTATCTCATGTGACTTGGTGACTGACGATGTGGCCATCCAGATGGCTGGCTAGGTGGGCTTAGAAAGAATGAGGATGGGCCACATGGTAGAGAGAAGATGAAGAACCATGAGAGGAACGAGAGTAAAGATCAAGCAGATTGATCACATCCAACGGTTGGATGGACAGATCTGACGGTTGTCGCTAAGCCACAAAAAAGAAAATTGTTCACCCAGTTATCATAGCGACTTGGCAACAAAAGGTGGGGCCCGCTAAGAAGTAAACGAAAAAGTTAAATGCAAGCGGCCATGGTCAATGTAGGCGATCCAGTGGCTGGAAATAATATTAAATTACACGGTGGACTTAGAACTGGTTGTTAGAACAGTGAAAAGCCTGCCAAGCAAGGGGATGATTTCTACATGAAAGATTAATGCAATTGCTTGTCTAGATATGCAAGTGTTACATATCGTTGGAAAGCTCGCAAAACAGGAAGATCATTTACACAATCATTTTTTAATAGAAGTTTCAACATGGAGAGAAGTTACCAGACAATGCATAAGATTTTCTCAATGGGATTTCTTTTTAATATAGTCATAGTTCAGCTCATCATGCAACTTTCCAATGGGGATAGCTATTTTTCGCATTTAGATTTGTAGATTTTTAAACAGGAGGATCATGGCAATCCTTTTGAGCAAAAAAGATTATTATTTTATAGATTATGCATGAGTTTTTATGTCATTGTTGAGGCAGATGATTCATCATGATTTCTATATATTCCTTCTCTCCTTGTTTTTTCCCTCTAGTTCTTTCTTTTTTGCATACACATTTTTGCAAAAAAGCATTGTATCTCAGCACTTTTTTTTTAGTTTACAACATTGTAATAGAGATTATTTTCAATTTGCAATAGAGAGTTTCAGTTTCCTTGCCAATAATTTCTTATTTTTCCATTTTCAGATGAATAATTTGACAAAGCTATTGTGATTTAATTCTGAATCCTTTTCTTTGTCTCATTTATGCTTTGCAGAAATAGGAAGATTTCATAGTAAATTCAGGTTGTGGGTTGTGTTCATTTGGTTTCTAGTTCTTTGCATGTTTGTGAAAAATCACTTTTCCTACATGTAGAAGTTAGATAACTTCGAGCCTTCACATGAAATGTCTATGAATTTTATGATCTTATTTCATTCGTGAAATAATTTTTGGGTCTTATTGTATCTTGTTATAGCTTTAGGACATCAAGTAGAACTGCATCATTTTGGTGTATCACCTCCATTAGGATAGGTTTTTCATTACATGCAAGACTTTTACCCTTTTCCCACAAGAAGTTAGTGTAGGAGATCCATTAGAACAGGAAGCCGACCTAATCTCTAGAGATTCACTTCACTTTGAGCAACCCACAAGCTCGAAGGTGTTTCCATGTTTCACAGGATTGTTTGTATTCGAACTTAGCATCACGGGTGCAATCCTCAATGACAACAGGCCCCTCGTACGATCCCCCACATTGGGTTCCTCATTGAGATCGAGAATTTTATCTGCTCTCTCCCATCAGGTGTTGCTGAAGATGTGAGGCAAGATTGTGCCATGGTCCTCAGACGTGCTAAACCCCCTGCTCGCAACATTCCTACAGCTAAAATTCTTGCCTATTATAATCTAATGACTATAGTTGACTTAATAATTTCCAAAGATGACAAAGGAAATGCCATAGTCATTATGAATAGGCAAGACTATGTTTCTAAAATGTTGGATCACCTCTCCGATGCCAATAGCTACAAGATCCTCTCCCACAACCCTTGCTCTAAAATCATTAAAAAACTCAAAGTTGCTATGTCAGTTTCATCCTTTGATGATGACACCAAGAGGCATCTTTTGCCTTCTAAAGAGGTAACCCCTCGCATCTGTGGCTTGCCAAAAATTCACAAAGAAGGCATTCCTTTGAGACCTATTGTTGACACCATAGGTTCCCTCACATATAATCTAGCTTCTTTCCTTGTCAAATTCATCTCCCCTTTAGTGGGTAAATCTAACTCGTTTGTCAAGGGTTCCTCTCATTTTATCAAATTTATCAAGGACACAAAATTGGATAATAATGACATCTTAGTGAGCTTCAACATTGTCTTCCTCTTCACTAAGTTTCCCATTCCTGACTCTATTGAGATCATCAAGTGCAAGGTTAGTAATGAGATTGCTTCTTTGGTTGAGTTGTGCCTTAGATCTACCTTCTTTTCCTTCCAAGGAGTAATTTTTGAGCAGTTGGATGGAGTAGCTATGGGCTCTCCCCTCTCACCTATTATTGCCAATCTCTATATGGAATATTTCAAGGATATGACCCTCATGTCTTTCCCCCTTAAGCCGCGTTGGTGGAAGCATTATGTTGATGACACCAATGTTTGTTGGCCTAATGGCCTAGACAAATTGGAACAATTTCATGCACACATCAACAATTTAGCCTCTTGCATTTCCATTAACAAGGAGCTTGAATCTAATAACCAGTTGCCTTTCCTTGATCTTTTTATCATCAAGAAAGCAAATGGCACCCTTGGTCGTCATGTGTTCCGCAAGGCTACACATACTGACCTCTATATCCACTCCTCATCCCACCACCACCCCAACCAAAAAATTGGTGTCCTCAAAACCCTAGCCCTGAGAGCCTATCAGATTAGTGACGATGAACACTTAAATCAAGAGTTATCCCATCTTCACCAAGTCTTCACATTGAATGGGTACTTTCACAAAGAAATATCCAAGGCCCTCAACCAGGGCAAATCCTATTTCTTTTCCATGTCCAACTCCAATTCTTCCCAACCTTCGCTTGCTCTTGGTGCCACTCTCCCTTATGTTGAAGGCATCTCTCAAAGAAACTCCAAAATGCTCATAAAAATAGGCCTTCGAGTTTCTTTCAAACCCTTTTTCGTCTTAAGGAACAAGATGCCCCCTCTCAAAGACTGCAAGGATGTTCTAAAATTGGGTGTCTACAAAGTGGTTTGTTCTTGTGGGATTCCCTGCATAGGTGAAACAGGCCGCTCTTTTTACACCATATTTAAAGAAAATAGTGCTAACATCAAGCATGACCGAGTCCACAAATCAGCCTTAGTTGAACACAACTCATCCACCAAACACCATATTTTTTTGGAAAATGCTCAAATCATCTCCAAGGAGGACAACTTCTACGAAAGGAAACTTAAGGAGGGTATAGAAATTAATAACCACCCCACCAAACTCAATCGCGATGAGGAATGGAGTTTAAGTCCTTCTTGTCTTCCCCTTCTATATTTCATCCATAGCCTCAATCATCCTCCGAGTTTAACCCCTCTCTCACCCATTTTCTCGCTCCCCCTTCCCTTCCTCTTCCTTTTTTTTTGGTGCCCTTTCCCTGTTTCCAACCCCCTACCGCCTCGCTTGGTCCTCTCCTTCTAGTCCTCATCCCCTTTCTCTCTTGTTGTGCTCCTTTCCTTGGGCCTCCCTCCCTTCCCTTCTCTGTCTTGTTTCTCGTGTGGTTGTCTTTGCCTCTTCGCTCCTTTTGTCCTTTTGGTGGTGTTTTTATTTTTATTTATTGCTTGGTTGTTCTCTTTTTTGGACTTTGATTTTTTCTATTTATTTTTTTGTTCATTCTTATTTTGTGTTGCTTTATTATACATACTGTAGCATCCTAAAATTGTGACACTTGCAATTTTGACTGCATTTCGGTCTTCACGATGGCGATGCAACACGCAACCTGAATGGAGACCCTGAAACTTGCTCACGACACTAAAAACTGCATTTTTCAAGCACCCTGGCCTGAACCTCCTTGCACCCTGCTGTCCCAGGAGGTGGGACCAGAGCGCCCAGCGCCCTGGTCCTTCAGGACCAGGGCGCCAGCGCCCTGGTCCCCCAAGACCATGGCGCCCAGCGCCTTGGTCCCTAGGCCTATTTTGGGCCCGGTCTCCTAAGGGGTCTCGGGTCTTTTTGTTTGCAAATTGGAAATTACATTCCCTGGTCGGCCTAAGGTCGGGAAAATCAATCTTTTAACCCTAATTGGAAAGTATATAAACTACATTTTCCTCTCTCATTTGGATAGATGGAAAGTAGATGGAAAAAAGGTGAAAGCAAGATTCAAACATTCAAGCATTCAAGCATTCCTTCTAAGTCTCCATTCAAGGCTAAGTGTTGCATTCAAGTCAAGGATTCAACCATTGAAGAGGAGATCACTTACTACATGCTACATACTACATACTACAACATACAACATACAACATCTATACCTTCGCACATAAGGATACAAACATCCTTAGAATAAGGTATTAGTACTTGTTTTACATTACAGACATTTACATTTACAGCACTTGCTCATTTCTTGGTTAATTCCAAAACCGGGGTTTGACCTAAAGGCAAACCCCTAATCCCTAACCCCCCAATCGTCTCCACTTTTCTGTGTGTAGGTTGCAGGTACGCGGCTGAAATTGAAGATCTGGAATCCTTGTGCAGAGACGAACAGATCCCCCTTCGTTTCGCAGATTTTTCGGAGGACCGTGGCGCCGGGTGCCATCGTCCCGACAAATTTTGCTCAAATTTGCAGGACAGTGTCGTATCGACATTTTACTGCTAATTCCAGGTCCGCAGCTTCATACTATATCCCTATCTCAGTTTATAAGCGAATCTTTGTCACTTTCTATGCATTCCTAGCTTAATTCTTCTATCAACATTCTTTACAAAAGAGGGTAGCCTTTCTTTCTTAACCCTTGAAACTCATTTAGCATCCAATCTTGCCTTGTGTGGGATTGGATCTCGTGGGTTTCAACCCCTCTTTTGAATGTAAAGTTTCTCCCCTAAGTGAAAACCATCAACCCTAGCAGCCTCCCTTCTCTCTCCTCGGAGTTGGAAGAGGGGAGAGCAACTAGGGTTCGATTGCGATTTTCTGCTTTACATTTTGGTGAACCCGACGTGAACATCCTTTCTGATTATTCATGATTAGATCTGAAATTTGATTCTTTGATTACATCCATGTTTGATCTTTTGCAAAATTTTAGAGGTGATTGCATAAAAACCCTAAAATTTCTTTTTAGTAATTGAACTTGTGAAATATTTAATTGTTAATGCTTGTTTCAGATCTGCCCTTCTATTACAAATCATCAATTCATATTTGTGCTTTAATTTTGAAAATTAAGTGGTTAAGTGTCCAAACCCTAATTTTTGAAACCCTCTTGATTCAACGTTTGTCCGACAATTTGACCGATCAAAACATCTCCAAATCAGCTGTAACTTTGGATTCTGCAATAAAATCACAATATCTTTCATCCCTGAAAATTTGGAAAAAAGTTGCGAGGACCGTGTGCACTCCGAGCGCCATCATCCCCGACATTTTTTTTGAAATTTCGGGAGCGAGATCTTACTGTATTTTCCTGCTAAAATCCAGAATTTTGGCCGATTTTATCAATTATAACACTTTCAAAATTACAGTCAAAGTTGGTCTTGTGATTGCTTGGTTTAGGGCTCCTAATCATTCAAAAATTGTTGAAATTGAAATTTTGTGTCAAAATTGTGTTCTTACTGTCCTAAATCTGAAAAGTGTGTTTGCATTCATTCGAAATTTCAGTGCTTTATTCAAATTCTTGCAATTTGTGACTGTTGAAATTAAGTGCTTAATTACAACAACTTTGATTTTCGCTTTCAAAATTGAATTTTGCGTGAAATTGAGTCAACTTTTGAATTTCAAAACCTGCATTGCTTTTGACATTCCCTCTAAAATCATAAAATTCAAAATTTCAGTTTCCCTCTCTTTTTCAAAATTCAAATTTTGCATTTTTCGACAATCTTGATAGGGTTCAATTTTGAATTTGCAACTTTAATTTGGCCTATCTACAGATCGTAAAATCACTCAATTTTTTCTGATTAGCTTTAAAATCATCATACCTTTCATCCCTGCAAATTTCGAAAAAAGTTGCAAGGACCGTGTTGCACTCCGAGCGCCACGGTCCCGGACATTTTTTCCGAAATTTCGGGAGACTGTCGTGATTGCATTTAACAGCTTAAATCCAGAAGATTGGCTGATTTTACTGAAAATTGCTACCTCTAAATTCAAAATCTTTTCTCCTTTCTAGTGCATGAGTTTTACAACAATAAGCCCTACTTCCACTATTCCCGTTAGACGAAGCCTTAGAATTAAGTCTTTCCGAGGTTTAACTACTGAGGAGATGGAACCTAATTTGAGTAGTCTTTTTAACAAGGACATGGGTAATTCCTCTAATCCTCCTAATGATGAAGAAGCTCTCCATGAGGTTTCTGTAGAACAACTTTCGAAATTGGATAACCAATTTGATGATTTTCACCAATGGATGTCTCATGAGTATCCTGATAGTCAAGCTCTTCCTTTAATTGAGGGTCTAAAACATATGCTTCAAAGTGATAAGAATGGAATTGATATTTTGCGTGGTATTTCACACATTGTGAATTCGAATATGATGCCTATGAAGAGTTGTGCCGAATCTTTAGGTTATACACAACCTCCTACACAAGTCAATCATTCTATTCCTTTGACAACTCCTATTGCTAGCATACCTACCTTTACATCAAACATAATGGCTACTTCTATACAAGACATTCCTCCTATGATCACTAGTCATGGGGGCAATCCCTCTTCTTCAATTAACCCTATTCCTTCATTCAATCCAACTTCTTCATACATTCCTTCAATGAGTGTTCCTATTACATCTTCACAAATGAACATGACGCAAGGGGGCAATTCATTTAACCATTCTATTCCTCCTTGTAGTGTTCCTCCTATCCAATCATCCCCTATGACTGACTATCATAGAGTCCCACCACCTTAC
Organism: Cryptomeria japonica; assembly: GCF_030272615.1. Classification (NCBI taxonomy): domain Eukaryota; kingdom Viridiplantae; phylum Streptophyta; class Pinopsida; order Cupressales; family Cupressaceae; genus Cryptomeria; species Cryptomeria japonica. The sequence continues at coordinate 175,871,345 of NC_081406.1, read as the reverse complement.
TCTCTACCTTCTTTCAATAACATCACACCTCCATCTCAATCTAACACACCAAATATGAACTCTTCGACTGAAGCGACCATTAACAATCTTGCACAAACTGTCTCTTCTTTACAGCAACAAATTGCCTCTATGAATCAATCTAAGTTTAGTGTGCCCACATTTGATGTTGCGAGCCCACTTTCTCTTGACATTGTTCGAGCTATCCCTCCTAAACATGTTGAAATCCCACATTTGGAGCTTTATAATGGTAAAGGCGATCCTCTAACACATGTTAAGACTTTTCAAACAATATGTACTGATTTTGCTTATGACCCAAGGTTGCTTGCGAAACTGTTTACTAGAACATTAAGAGACAAAGCCCTACAATGGTATTGCTCGTTGCCTTCTTATTCTATTACTTCTTTCGAACAACTTGCAAATGCTTTCATTCAACAATTTCAAAACAATATAAGTCCTAAAGTTACTTTGATTGATTTAATGCATTGTAAACAAGGTGTTAAAGAAAAAGTGACTGATTTCATTGGTAGATATAAGCATTTGTATGCTCAAATTTCTTTTCCAGTTCCTGATAATGATATTCAAAGAATCTTTATTTCTAATTTACAAAAAGATATTCGAGACAAACTTCTGTTTTCTGAGTTTACTTCTTTCCAACAGTTGTGTGCGACTCTTCACAATTATCAACTGACTGTGAGTCAAATGGAACAATCACATCCTATGGCTCCGAGTGATAAGGGTGATAGCAGTCAGCAACCATTTGGAAAGTTTAAACCGGACAGAGATTCCATCAAATTCAATGAAAACATCATCAACAACAATGTGAATGCAGCATCAGGTGTGCCTCCTATTTCTAAATTTTTCAAGAAAGAAAGAAAGTATACTCCTTTGAATGAATCATTGCATAGTATTATGAATAAGTTATTGGAACAAAATGTGCTTACTCTTCCTCCTATAAGGAAAATTGATCCTGCAAAGATTACTTCACCTTATTTTGATAACAAAGCTTTTTGTCACTTTCATCGTCAGCCTGGGCATGATACTGAAAAATGTTTTTCTTTAAAAGGTAAAATTTAGGATTTGATTGATAATAATACTATCTCTGTTTCTGGAGTGAATGATAAAGGCAACACATCTGTAGCTCCTCCTAACCAAAATCTTCAGATTTTTACTGATCCATTACCTTCTCATACCTCTAATGCGATTGAGGCTAATGATTCCTCTCTCTCATCTGATGGTCTTGTGTCTATGACTCCGAATGTGATTAACTTTGTAGAGCAGCAAGAAAACCCTAAAGAACCTTCCATCACATTTGATTCTAGTGAAACCATTAGGGCACCTGATGGTCCTTTATACATAGTTGCAAAAGTCAAGAATACACCTTGCCGTGGAGTGCTTATTGATCCTTCGTGCATGGTTAATGTTATTACTAAAGAATTTCTTTTTACTTTGCAATTGAATCAAGTGATCTATGACAAAACAGATGTGGTTGTGAAATTATTTGATGCATTTTCTTCACCTGCGATTGGTTCTATTACATTACCTATTGAGGTCCATAACAAATCTCTTGATGTGAACTTTGCTATTATTCCTTCTTCTGAACAATTTCATGTGAAGTTTGGTTATCCTTGGCTATCTTCCATGAAAGCTATAGCTTCTCCTATACATAAATGCTTGAAATTTTCCCATAATGGTGAAGTTGTTACTGTCAATCATAGTCTCTTTAAACCAGCTGAAAGAACTTCTAGCGTTCCTATTGATTATTTTTTGCCTAAACAATTCCAATCTCTTCCTCCGCGAAGTGATCATCTTTTCAAATCTTATCAAAAGTGGAAAACAGATATGATCCTATTTCTAAGTGAACCTAGAACACCTAAACTTGACATTCCTATCATTCTTGAGAAGGAAGTTCTTCCTTTGAAAGATAAAACTAATGTCTTTCCTCAAGAAGATTCCCAACCCATCCCCATGGATGTGACTATGTCTATACCTAATAAACCTTCTAAAAGAAGACCTATACCTCCTCGTCATGATGGACTTGGTCTTCTTCCTAAACCAAAAATTCCTCCTTTATATGGAGCAGTTCCTCCTCCTTCCTTCTATAGAGAAAACAGACCTTCTTCTTCTCCTATTATCCAACCTAAGAGACCACAACCTAAACACCCAAGTAATAAGGATGAGAACATTCCTCCTCCTCTATCTTCTCCACTTCCTACTAAGACTAGACGAAATCATTCTGCACATGAACGTCGACGAAAGCGTCATCTTAGGGCTCAAGCAGCTGCTTCTCAAACTTTACAATCTCCAAAAACACCTTCAACAAGCATTATTCCATTTTCTCCACAGCCGGACATTGAGCCTAAATCTCCTAAACATAAGATGCATGATGGTCTTGATTCTGTGCGAGTTAAAGATCCTATTTTTATAAATCTTGATGATGATATGGATGAAAATGTTATTCATAATGAAAATGTTACTCCTCTTGCTTCTGATAGTGAATATGAACTTGTTGATGTTGATAACCATTTATCTAATGAATTTTCTAAAGCACTTATCCTAGCTCCTAGACAAGAACAACGTGGCTTGGAACATGAACATAGCCCTTGTTTGGATCTTGTGATAGCTCCATCTGCTGTGTTGGATGTGCCTCCTCTAGCGTGTTCCCTACCTTCCCGAAATATTGATCAGCAAGATCGGGGGGTAGATGACGTGCTAGACTAGTTACATTAGCATAGCAGATTCTCTCCCCCTCTCTTTTGTTACTTCTTCTATTTGTTGTCCTTAGTGTTGTCTACTTGAGGACGATGCAAAGCATTGAGATCTCTTTTGGTCTCTCTCATGTTGACTCAAAAGACACATGTGTTCCCTTCTTCTAGGTGACCTTCCTTGATTGGGGAATGAAGAACAATTATGCATACATACATATGATATATATACATGACTTATCATACAGCATACTGACCCCGAGGAAAGCGAAGTCACCTTGTGCTTTGTGTTTTGTGTCTATTGTCCTTGGGTTTATCTCACACTTGGGGGCTAAATCTTTGTGATAACGTGCTCCTTTCCTTTCTCATTTCTTATGTGTATCACTACGTTAAAACAATCACCCCCGTTGAGGCATGTGCAATCGCTTTAACATAGGGGGGCATACACCCTGTCTATCCCTTCACGATACTTGAAAATTTCTTGGCGAACTTAGCTTTTCCTTGAAAATTTTCGATATTTCTCTTGCATGACTCATAGTGAGGGAACCTTACTACTGACAGTCATGGTTCTCCCTCGTGATCTTCCCTTTTACTTTGTCAATCGAAGTCGTAAGATCTTTAGTCCACTGGGGGCTTGGTGTGTCTTGCTTCCTTGACGTGGTGAAAGTCTTTCAATGTTGTTTCCTTGTACTTTACCGGAAGTATGAGCGTACGCTTATACTCCCGCTAAAGTGGGGGCTAAATGTAGCGTCCTAAAATTGTGACACTTGCAATTTTGACTGCATTTCGGTCTTCACGATGGTGACGCAACACGCAACCTGAATGGAGACCCTGAAACTTGCTCACGACACTAAAAACTGCATTTTTCAAGCACCCTGGCCTGAACCTCCTTGCACCCTGTTGTCTCGGGAGGTGGGACCAGAGCGCCCAGTGCCCTGGTCCTTCAAGACCAGGGCGCCTAGCACCCTGGTCCCCCAGGACCATGGTGCCCAGCGCCCTGGTCCCTGGGCCTATTTTGGGCCCGGTCTCCTAAGGGGTCTCGGGTCTTTTTGTTTGCAAATTGGAAATTACATTCCCTGGTCGGCCTAAGGTCGGGAAAATCAGTCTTTTAACCCTAATTGGCAAGTATATAAACTACATTTTTCTCTCTCATTTGGATAGATGGGAAGTAGATGGAAAAAAGGCGAAAGCAAGATTCAAACATTCAAGCATTCAAGCATTCAAGCATTCCTTCTAAGTCTCCATTCAAGGCTAAGTGTTGCATTCAAGTCAAGGATTCAACCATTGAAGAGGAGATCACTTACTACATGCTACATACTACATACTACAACATACAACATACAACATCTATACCTTCGCACATAAGGATACAAACATCCTTAGAACAAGGTATTAGTACTTGTTTTACATTACAGACATTTACATTTACAGCACTTGCTCATTTCTTGGTTAATTCCAAAACCGGGGTTTGACCTAAAGGCAAACCCCTAATCCCTAACCCCCCAATCGTCTCCGCTTTTCTGTGTGTAGGTTGCAGGTACGCGGCTGAAATTGAAGATCTGGAATCCTTGTGCAGAGACGAACAGATCCCCCTTCGTTTCGCGGATTTTTCGGAGGACCGTGGCGCCGGGCGCCATCATCCTGACAACTTTTGCTCAAATTTGCAGGACAGCGCCGTATCGACATTTTACTGCTAATTCCAGGTCCGCAGCTTCATACTATATCCCTATCTCAGTTTATAAGCGAATCTTTGTCACTTTCTATGCATTCCTAGCTTAATTCTTCTATCAACATTCTTTACAAAAGAGGGTAGCCTTGCTTTCTTAACCCTTGAAACTCATTTAGCATCCAATCTTGCCTTGTGTGGGATTGGATCTCGTGGGTTTCAACCCCTCTTTTGAATGTAAAGTTTCTCCCCTAAGTGAAAACCATCAACCCTAGCAGCCTCCCTTCTCTCTCCTCGAAGTTGGAAGAGGAGAGAGCAACTAGGGTTCGATTGCGATTTTCCGCTTTACACATACATACATACATACATATGTATGTATGTATGTATGTATGTATGTATTTATGTATATATATGTATATATGTATGTATATGTATATATATACATATACATATACATATATATACATATATATAGACACACACATATATATACATATATATTATGTATATATGTATATGTATATATATACACATGTACACATGTACATGTATATATATACATACATACATACATATATATACGTGTGTGTGTGTGTGTACATATATATATATATGTATGCATACATGTGTGTGTGTGTGTATAACACATACATACATACATACATACATACATACATACATATATATATATAGACACACACACACATATATACATATATATACACATATACACATATATACATATAAACATACACACATATATATATATACATATACATATATACATATATATATACACATATATACACACACACATATGTACATACATATATATATGTGTGTGTTTGTATATGTGTGTGTGTGTGTGTATACATATACATATATATGTGCATACACACACACACACATATATATACATGTATATATGTACACACACACACACACACATATATATATTTTGATGAATAGGCCTTCTCTAGTAAGTAAAAATATTAAAGTACATATTCACAAAAAAAGGCCAAGGGATACAAGATCATCCCGTGAGAGTCACACGGCAAGATGCCGGAGTCAAAAAACAAAGCTATTCATCAAAAAAATTCCTCATGCAGCCAAAGCAGAGGCAGTCGAGGGAGGAGGATCTGGATCATCTTTCTTTCCCCATACATCAGCGAGGTCAGGAGTCAGGTCTGACATGGATCACCCATCTTTAGGGTCTTTGTCTTCTTCTCCTTCCTCCCACTTGGGAGGCGAAATCACGTAGAGCCATGTGGGGAAACGTGGAGGTGGTGGTAGAAGGCCACCCATAGACATCACCAGCAGCAAGAGCCAAGTTATAGGAGCAGCAGACAACTACCCTGAGGCAGAGCCACGATGCGGAGGAGAAGCTGAGTGATGCCTCCATGCATCATCTCTCTCGCCAGAGTAGCGGTGAGGAGCCTAGAACCGCGAGGTCTGAGAGCATCTGGCAGAGGAACTGTGGCCACGATGATGACCACAGGGTGGAGTGCAGTCGGAAGAGATAGAATCTGGTGGCACTCTGGCAACCGCAAAAGGGGCATTGCCCCAGTGCTGGAGGAGCTCCTGTAAGTGGCCCACCTCCAAAGCCACTTTGTTAGCTTGTACCTAAATTTGCATTAATACATTTTTACAAATGCAATCTTTAGCATAAAGAGAGACATTAATATCCAAAGAGTTGTGAGTAAAAAGAACTGCATTTCTATCTTTCCAAAGAGTAAATAGGATCTCCATTTTGAAAGTATGTCATATCTGGGAAAATTTGAAGGGGACTCTAGGCGAATCACCAAAAAGAATCATATGCCAAGAAAAGGGCTCAGGCCGAAAAGGCCAAAATAAATCATGGATCCAGCTCCAATACTATTAAGCTCTTCTATAGAACCAAAAAATGTGCATAAATTTTTTTGGGTGATCACAAAAAGGGCACCAGGGATTAGGAACCCCCAAATGCTTAAGTCTGGAACCCAAAGGCAGCCCTTGAAAAAGATCACACCAAGAAAAGTGTGTAATCTTGGGTTCAGTGGTGGCGGACCAGACAGCAAGAAACCTGAGTCTCCAAGAATTCTGAGAAGACTGCAAGTGCCACCGTTGATTGAGAATATGGACCATAGGCAAATGGGGAACCAACCAGAGATAATCCATTTTGGGTTTGTAGTTGGTGAAAGGAGTCCAAGGATACCACTTCCAATCTTTCCACCAAGGTCTGACAGACTGAATGCCAAGATTATGTAACAAATGTGAGGGTAAGGCCGAAACTAAAAGGTCATAAGTCTGTCGATCTGGTCGAGACAAACAAAACTAGACTTGGAGGTCAACCCATGACCGAAGACTCATAGAAGCTCTGGAAAACAAATCCTTAGGTGTTCGAATGTCATGTTTGTGAAAATGTAGAGCACTAACACCCTGGATTTTGGCCAACGGTAACCCTTGCACTTGAAAAAGAGGTGACCACCAGAGGTTGTGTTGATTCATAGAGAACGCATCATGAAAACCATCACCCACCCATTGAAGCCAAGGCTTGATAGCTTCCAAAGAATGCCAGATGCTTTTAACAGCAAAAGTACCCTGGATCTGAATAGGGTCTTGCATAATGAGCAGGGTTTGAAAACCAATCCCCTTCCAAGCCGGCCTATTGGCAAGAAATCCTAAATAAATATAATGTTGAAGAAGGATTTTCCAAGCCTCGTCGCTAGATAAGGCTCTGATTATCCATTTAGCACATAAGGCAAGCCCTTGTTTATGGGTAGAAATAAGGTCGAGCCCTCTGGACTCCTTGGGAAGACAATAATACTCCCAAGCAACTATGTGGAAACCTTGATGGTTAGACCCAGAGGCCCAAAGAAAAGCCCACAGAAATCTTTCCAACTTCATGTAAGAGGCCTTAGAAGGATCCCAACATGAAGAGTAATAGACATGGGTGGCAGTTAAAACCTTCGAACAAATTTGGAATTTACCAGCCAGAGAGAGAGGCTTGGTAGTCTAATAGGCCAACGTTTTCTCAATCCTGGCTAAAACAACATTCCAAAGATCCACATGCGAAGCTTCAAAGGCAAAAGAAATTCCCAGAAAGCAAAAAATTTCACTATGATGAAGCCATTTCCAGTCATATTGAAGAATCCAAGGCGGGGCGGGAAAAAAAGACTTCCTATAAAATTGCATCTTGTGCCATTGAATGGTCGAACCAGAAGCCAAGCAAAAGGTGTCCAGACATTGAAGAGCGGCCTGTATATTATCTTCTTCCTCAATGAGAGTGAGGAAGGAGTCATTCGCAAAATGGCCATTCACAAGTTGACAAGGTGACTCAGGCATGGAGATACCACAAACATGCCCAACAAAGAGAATTAGCAAGTAAGTATCCAAACCCCTCTGCCGCAAGAACATATAAAGCAAGAGCCAGAGGACATCCCTAGCAAATGGATCTGAAAAGGCCAAAAGCCTCAAACTGTTGGCCATTAATGGTGATACAGGTTGAGGCAACCCTGAATAACATCTGGATAGACTGAATGAATCTGCGGTTGAAGCCAAGATCTTTGAGCATAGCCAAAATAAATGGCCACTCAATGCAATCATATGCCTTAGTGAAGTCAATCTTAAGGAAGACTGCCCGCTACTTGGAGCATCTGGCCCAGTCCATCCCTTCCCAAACAACAATAATATTATCCAGAATAAACCTAGACTTGATAAATCCAGTTTTCTCTGGACGAACAATTAGAGGCAGGAGATGACAAATCTTGAGAGCCAAGGCTTTGGCAATGATCTTATACGAGACATTGAAAAAGGTAATAGGCCTCCAATTGCAAATGTCCTCCGAGTCCCTAGCCTTAGGGACAAATTTGATGTCACTCTCAGGGACTAGGAATGAAAAGCTTCAAGGTAGACCTTATGAAGGTTAGGATGAACACAAGGCCAAAGGGCTTTGTAGAATTCGTAGGGGAAACCATCACACCCAGGGGCTTTATCATCCGCCATAGAAAAAATGGCTTCCTTGAGATCATCAATGCTCATTAAGAGATCACAAAAGGTCTGCTGAGACTTGGAGAGTCATTTGGGAACAAAGATAAGCAATATTGCAAAGCTTGGGCTGTGGCCTGAGAGTCTCCCTGCACTGTGAACACCTTCTCATAATGACGGAAAAAAGCTTGCAAAATATTGAGTAGCTCAGCAAGAACAACATGCCCTTCTTTGATTTTTTTAATCCCTATAGAGGTATGACGGGCGCGCAAGGCCAGGAAAAAATCTTTGGAGGCCCTATTGTCCACCTTGAGCCAATGTAACCTGGCTTTGATTTGAGCTCCTCTAGTAGAATAGCTATCTCCAACTTGTTTCTGATGAAAAAGCTGGGCTAATCAAAGTTGTAGGTTAGAATCAAAAGGATTCAAAGCCAGAGCTTTTGTAAAAGAACAGAGATCTTTGGTGGTCGTGTCATACGATCGCCTGCGGTACATGGCAAGTTGTCTACCATAAATGCATAGAAACATCATAGATCAGGTAATGGCATCATTCCACCATGCAATCCAACCAGTGTGATGATGAGGCCTTGGTTCTAAATTCCAAACCCTTTGAATGTGCGCCATCATGGCTTGATGATGCAGGAGAGACGTGTTGAGGTAAAAATGTGTCTTGGAAGGACGCTACCTAGTTGGCTGCCATTCAATGCTAAACTTTATGGGAAAGTGATCAGACAACTCATCACATCAACAAGAGGAGTGACGGGCAGATCTTGATCTTCAGAAAAAGAAAAAAAAGATTGCACAGTTATCATAGCATGAACAAGCCTTTTAAATATTCTATCAGAGCCAGCTCTGAAATTAGACCAAGTGTGCCAGACCCCACCAAGGTGGCAGCGGTTTGTGTTGGGGTCGAAAAGACCCAACTTATTACGCATATAGTACCAGGCTTCCCTCTCGCCAGCTGTCCATCAAAAAGGAAAAATTCCATCCTTATCAGTCACCATCTCAACCATATTGAAGTCCCCACACATGACCCAAGTTGTAGGTGGCAGATTGTCAGTAATCCAGTGTCATAGGTGTGATCTATCAAATGCATCATTGGAAGCATAAACATTAACAATCCCAACAGAATGATTATCAATTGACAGCAAAACCCATACAATGCGTTGCATGGGACCAAAACCATGAGAAATAACTACAGAGAGCCAACAAGAAGATATGAGAGTAGCAACTCCACCTCGACCAACTTCATGCTGGGAAGCAAAAACAAGGCTATTCGGCCAAATAACACGGCATGCAGCAGTGAGCATGAAACCAACAATTTTAATTTCCTGAAGGCAGAGAACATCCAGGCCTACAACACGTTGACGAACATCTCGAACAAAATACTTTCTGTAGTCACATAAATCTGTCCAATTTAATTAAATGAATATTTGCTATTTATTTGATTAAAAATCCACTATCCATCAGTTAATTAAATTAATATTTAACTAATTCATCTTCAAACATTCTTCTATTAATTAAATAAATTATTCAATTTATTTTAATTAATTCATTAAACTAAACTCACAATCAATAAATGAATAAATCCTATTTATTTCATTTAATCCCCTTTCCTCTTTTAAATAAATTAAATAAAACATTTATTTAAATCATTTACCACCGCCCCACCCCCCCACTTGCATTTTCCTACAAATGCAACTTGCACCTATTTATTGAAATAAATGAATTTTATTTTAATAAAAATCTTATTTTCCCTCACCCACCAAACCCACTTGCAATCCTAACCCCCTTCTAGATTCTTCTAAGCCCTTCCTAATTAACCTAATCCATCCCCTAATTATTGTCACATTCCTAAGCAACTTGGAGTCACTTCTCAAAGACTTCAAAGTCTTTGAAAAGCATTTAATGCTTTGTGTGTTCAACAATTTAACCTCCAAAGTCTTCCAAACCACTTATGGCTCTTACATGACCATTTATGGTTAACCCCTAACTCAACCCTCATATGACTCATGTGTCTCCTCAAGCATTTATTGCTTTGACCATGGTTATCCCTTTTACCTTTGCACAAGAATTTATCCATTGGATAATAAATTTGTTCACTCAACCCAACCATTGACCCACTCCCAAGTTAACCCTCAGGTCATGTCAAGCATTTAATGCTTCTTCCTCTCCTCTCAACCCCTCTCATGTTGACACTTGTCATCCTAGGATTGGGTTGAAAGCCTTCACACGGATTGAATATCATTCAATCCTGACCCTTGTTGAGATTACTCAATCTCAACCATCCATTGCTCCATTTTCCCTATAAATAGAGCTCATTTCTTCATAATCCAGATCCTGAAAACTTGTATGCATCTAAGTTATAGAGAATTTTAGAGAGCATCTAGCATAAATCACTCATACATTGTTATTTTGGCCTAAAATAAATCATTTTAGCATCATAGCATCTAATATTAGCTTTTTTTCACATTTGCATAGCATTTTAGAGTAATCATCTATAATCTTGAATCTCCATAAGGCATCCATAGTGCAAAAAGCTGCTTAGAGCTACACTAATTTGGAACTTGGAGAGGAGAAGAACAAGGGAGAAGGAGCTAAGAGTATGTTAGAAGGCATTTGAAGATGCCTTGATACATTTACTTCCATTGTTAAATATTTTAGTATGTTTTTAGTGTCTCTTTTGATATGCTTGCTTAGGCTTGTTTTTGGTTGAATAACACTAACTTTCATCTTTGTTTCTTGTGTTTTTGTGTGTTATATGACCACAAGTTATAGTCTAACCATTGTGTATTTTGCAGAGCATCATTTGGTGAACCTGACGTGAATCCAACACCCGACAACTTTTTTTTTTTTAAAAAACTAACTTTTGACTATTTAGCTTGACACACAGGCATGCTTTGGCACTTTTGCTCGTGCTTTAGCGCTATTGTATTTACAATAGCGCTATTGTCTTAAATTTATCGCTATTGTCCGTATATTAGCACTTTTGAGTCTTAAGTAGTGCATTTTTCCATGTTTTAGCGCACTTGTTTTTGCTATTAACATTTTTAGTTTAGCGCTTTTATCGTCATTTTAGCGCGTTTGTGTTAAGTAGTGTTTCTGTTTTCGCACAAAGTAGCGCTATTGTAATAGAACATTGTAAAAAAGGCCATGTAACCAAGAAAATTAATTTTTTTAGGCTTGTGGAAGCCCACCATATGGTCAGATTTTACTAACCTTTTGCTTCATGTGCAAGTTTTAAACTAACCCCGTTTGTTACTTAAAATCAAAAACTTTCATTTGGTGCTCTAAAATTCACAAAAACAAATTTCATTACTTGCAAGTTAGGATTCCAATTTTCATTTGGTTCTCTAAAAATCAACAAAACAAATTTGCTTTCATTGCAAGTTAGGGATACATTCTATTTTGGGTGCTTAAAACAAAACAAGACAAATTTTATTTCTTGCATCAAACTAAAATTCACAATCAACACTTCGTTTTGTGCAAGTTAAAAAGAATCCCAAATTTGTCAAAGTTATTCTCAAAACGATTTTACTTCATGAAAACGTGTTTTTTATTAAGTTGACCAGGATTTCAAAATTCTAGTTTACTCAAACATATTGCCTTTGAAGTTAAAAAGGACATCATGATTGTTGGAGCAACATCTCTAATTAGATAGAAAATCATTGCAATGACAAGTTAAAAAGAACAAGTGTATTTTGTGTTTGGCACACTTGTGCAAAAAGAGTTTGTCGAGTGGTCCTACTTCTAACACACACTATCCTCTCCCTTGGCTCTCATGGTCCTAGGTGCAAGAGAAAAGTGTTAGTAACACTCAAGTTTTATCTTTTTAAGAGAGGCCTACCAAGGGATCGATCACTCTTGGGAACGACCTCATGCGGTAAATCCTTCGAGCCGCTATAGAAATCAGGTGAGAGTGAAAATTCTAGCCTTAGGTATAGCTGTTCCTATAGTGTAACTTGTCAAAAGGACAAATGGGTCCCACCACAAGTTACAAGGCTCTTAAGTGAGTCACTGCAAAATGAACTTATGTCTAAAAACATCGAACATTACTAAACACCTTTAAGTAGTAGCCCACACGTTCTATTGATTGAGGATATTTGTGAAAAGTTTAGTGCAAGAGCATAGATGGTTTTGCTCCCAAGATACTCACCATACATATTTCCTTGAGTAGAAACATAGCTTTTTAAAAGGCTACTCGTAGCCTGATAAAAGTGGTGACTCCCCCATCATAGGGATCATCTATTTGTTATTCTCGTGCAAGACTTAGTATATCACATCCTTACCTACCACGACAAGATTCATAAGGTATGTAGTACCAAAGTTGATGAAATATCAAAATGTGGGCTGAAATTATCGCAACTGGCCATTTGACCTTAGGGATAAAAAGTGTTTGAAGTGTCTTCGTTTTGTGTTAGACCAGTACAAATTAAGCCAACTTCAGGCTTTGGAAAACACCTAAAATACATTTGAAGGAAAGGGTCATAAAATTCCAAGGATTGGGATGATCTAGACCCACACTTACTTGTGCCTTTTGAGGCAACATTCTTGTGTTTGTGTGCTTGCTTTGTTTTTTTGTCAAAGAAACATCCAAAAATCAGTTCCAAAAACAAAGTAATTCATCCAACATAAACATTTTCAAAATAACAACAAAAAATCAAAAACAAAGAGCAAGAGTATCAAACTATATGACCATTCTTCACATCTTGAGAAAGAAGAATCTTCATCAACATGTCAACTTGAAAAGAAGACCATTGAGCTCAAAGGCTTTAATCAAGAGGAAATTCTTCTATCTTAATAGACAAATCTTTGTCTCTAATAGAGCCTTCTTACATCACATGCGTCTTTATCTTCAAGGGAAATCAAATGAATTTGATCAAAAGTCATTGAACCATAGAGGTTTTATGCAATATAGAGCTTTGAGTTATCACAAAAACAAAGGAGGTAAGATCAACCCTAACTTCTTTCCAGACATTTGTATCACATACAACATGGCTTGAGAAGAACCACCAACCCCCGAAAGGGAAGAAGAAGAGTTTGTTCCTTATGTAACACGAAGTTTCTATTGAAGTTAAACATTTTGTCCATTACCACATTCACAGATCATCTCATCCATTTCAAAACTCTCAAAACATCAAGAGGTTGTTATCCTAAGTTCTCTTTACACATTGCTTGAATCAAACACAATACATCACTTTTTAGAGTGTCTCGACATCTAGGATAAACTCATCCTAAAGAGGCATTTCTACGCAGGTTAAAACTAGTCTTTGAGTGAATCCTCTCATTACTAGGTAGTTGAATCTGTAACACATCTCAAATCCCTTTAAACCTTATCACACTAAACTTTGTCAATCAAACACAACAAGCAATTCAAGAAAGGACTTTGATAATATCTACCTTTAGTGCTAGAGATTCATATGCAAAAAACTCCACCAAACATAAATCTCTCATTTCATCAACAACTCATCATCATTTTCACCCAACTTCAACAAAAACTTATAAACAAAATGGTTCAAACCAGATCTAGAACTAGACAAATGGAAATTGAGGAAGAAGAGGAGGAAAACATCAATGAATTCCAAGAGGCCCTTGGAGGAAACATAAATGATGAAAATCCAAGTACTCCTACTCCTGCAGCAATAGAAAGGGCACAACACAACCCTCTCTTTAATAGACTTTTTGACGAAATACTCAAGAGCAATGTTGATGCTCACTTTTTTAGACTTGCTCAAGAGGGAGCCAAACTACCCTCAGACTTTGATGTTGCACAACTAAGACAAGCATCAGAATGCCAAAGTCGTAACGAGGATGAAAGAGGACGAGATCACATCAAATACAACCTTCATCAAGGTAATCCCCCACCTCCTCCTCCTCCTCCTAATGACATAGAAATGTTACGGCAACAAGTCAAAAATCTCGCCCAACAACTCCACAGTGGCATGAAAACAAACTAGTTTTCACTTAATGAAATTTGTCCCTATCCCTTTGATAGGAATCTTCATATGCCACCTTTTCCATGAGGGTTTGAAACACCCAAGTTTGAAAAATATAGAGGAAAAGGAGATCCTCGTGATCATGTTAGAGAATTCCATTCAGCATGCCTAGAAGTGGCATACAACGATACATACCTAATGCGACTCTTTCCCCAAAGTTTTGGAGGAACGACCACATCATGGTTTTCCCAATTACCAAGTGGCATTAGGACCTTCGAAGAACTAATCTAGAAGTTCCTAGCACATTACTCACACAACATTGAATGGGATATCACAATGGTTGATCTATGTAACACTAAACAAAAACCAGGCGAGCTATTTTTGGTGTTTTTGCAATGATGGCGTCAAATGTCTAGCAGACGTTCACTTTAATTACCAGAACAAGAATTAGTGGAAATATTTATTTCCAACTTAAACGATGAAATGGAGTTTCACCTGGACCTCAAAGACACAGATTCCTTCAATGACATGATCACCAAAGGTTTAAAGTGTGAACGGGCTCTCATCAAAAAAGGGCTGATCAAAATCTACAATGAGCCAAAGGATGGCCCTCGCTTGCACTTCAATAGTGACAAGCCGAACTTCTAGAACAAAAATAAGAATGTCGTCAATGACGGGGTTGTGGATGCTGAAACTATCAAAAGTGCACAACCTGTGGTTTGGTTTGCAGGATAGAACTCCCCACCCAAGAATAACACAATTGATCTTCCAAATCAAAGATGCAACATACCTCAAGAGGAACCCAGACAACGTCAACAAAATTTTAAACCAAAGCGAACATACACTCCCTTAGGGGAACCCATTGAAACAGTGTTACGCCAATTGGTTTCTCAAAATCTGGTGACCTTACCCAAAACATCAAATTACAAACCTCAAGTCAAACCTTCATGGTGGAGGGATACTAAACATTGCGATTTCCATCAAGGAAAAGGACATAAGACAAGCAATTGTCATAGATTGAAAGATCTTATTCAAGATCTTATTGATCGAGGTGATATCAAAATCGAAGGACATGACCCCAAGACAACAAACAATGATCATCTAATGTTCAAAAATCCACTCCCATCACAAGATCAAAGGGGTCCTTCCACTTCAGGGAGAAACACTGATACCACTGATTATACGCAAGCTGCGTATAATTACACTGTGAATCACCTGTATGATGTCAGTGAATAAATTGCAACTATTACCATCAAAAATCTCAGTTCCAATTGCAATGTTGTTACACATCACGGCAAGGTTACCATAAAAGCAACTCCACAAGGTACCACATCTATCCCAAAGTAGTATAACCTTGTGGATCAATTAGATAAAATGCCCGCACTGATATCTATTTTAGAGCTATTGCATCTTTCTCCATCTCATAGAACAATCTTGTATCAAGCTCTCCAAGAGGCGTTAGTCCCTGCAAACTTGAATACAGATCAGTTCCAAGCCATGGTTGGAAGTCTAAAATCATCACCTTGTCTTACTTTCTCTGAAAATGACAACACATCCTTCTAGCAACCACATAGCACCTCACTCCATATTGAAGGGTTTATCAACCACCATAGGATCAAGCAAGTCTTGATCGACAATGGAGTAGGCTTGAATATTTGTACACTATAATTGGTCACCGCATTGGGATATGAAATTGAATCAGTGGATCCCCATAAGAAGATCACCATCAAAGCCTATGATGATGCAGAGCGTTCATCCAAAGGAGCAGTGGTGCTACCAATCTGAGTGGTCCCAGTGGTGAAGCACATCATATGTCAGGTTCTCGACCTTCCTCTGCCATACAATTTGTTGCTAGGAAGACCTTGGATACACGCCATGCAAGCTGTTCCATCCACCTACCATCAATGTATTAAGTTCCCTCATAATGGGGTGGAAATTACAATCCTGGGAGATGCAAATCCCTTTGCATATTGTCACAATATAAATCATCAACCAGATATTACCGTTCCTAACAATAGGGAAGCCATCTCATCCACCTCATATGTAAGTTCAACCTCTCTTTCCAGATCAAACACCACTATACCCAAGCAAGAGAAGCTCAAGATGAAAATAGCAGAGGAAGGTCCTGGAGAATACAATCTAAGCCAGCTCTTTTGTGTTGGACAAATGCCCACTTCTCCAAGAACTCATGGTAAACCTCAAAATTTACTTCATACACCACTGGTCACACCAGCATGCACTTTGACGCCTTTCATCCTTGGAAAGAGTCAAGAAGAAGAGACTAGAGATGAGGACTTAGTAGAATGGATCTATAAAGATCCTATCACCATAGACATTCCACAAACTAAACTTTCCACAAATCAATATGGAAAGGGCCTTCTCATTATGCAAAGAATGGGTTATGATGGTCAGAGTGCTTTGGGACCTTGCAAGCAAGGACGCACTACAGCCATAAATGAAGCCTAAAGATAACATAGGCTTAGGCTTTCAAAAGGAGCTCCTTCCTAAACTCAGATTCAAAGGGAAACCCAACAAACCATTATATCATCCTATTACAAAGAGGCCACATTTGATTATAAAAGTACCACCTAGCATTCCACTAATCAAACCAGCTACCCCATCGGCAACAGCAATAACATCAAGAGCACCATTCGCAGCAACCACTATATCAGAATTCCCAACAGTATCAACAACACTGGCAATTCTAGCAAAAGCAACAGAGTCAACAACACCAATGGTCCCCACATCGGATTCACTAATCCCCATAATTCTTCCTACAACACCAATCATTTCATTTACAATGGTACATCAGCTGACCACACCTGCAGTGTTTAACTCAAAAGATATCCCAGTGTGGTATAGCAATCGGATCCTAGAAAGCGACTCAGAGACCGATTCACATGAGTGAGAATTTGATTCAGTACATTTAAATACTTCAGATGAGGAAGACATATCACCCCCTCCACCCCACAAAGACATCTCTGTTTATGGAGAAGCATAGATAAAGACCTCTTGGGTTCCTGGACTGGACACATCTTCCACAGACCCTATGTCACATCCTATGCTTGATTCTAACAGGGAGAGTACCATCAACGACCTTCACCACAATGTCTTCACCCTCACTGACACATCTAATGAACTTAACCTAATCGATGAGGTAATGCCCATTATCCATCCTGAACTCATCGAATAAAACCAACCTAATCCCCCATGCCTTGACCACTTCCAAAATGATGAGGTGATCATTGATTTTTTGGAACTATGGGATAACATACCAAGCGGGGATCACAAAGTTGGATTCATCGTAGAACTTAATAGCGCAGCATACTTTGGGGTGGATGCCAAACCTTTTAGCTGCAAAAATATAAAAATAAAACATGGATCTACTAGTGAAAACCACACTATGGCACTTTTTGATCCCACAAAAGTAAAAAGAAAGAGTGTATCCAATGGTGAAAACCTCTCTAAGGCACCTGAGGATGAAAGGTTTGACATTCTCCCCTCTAGTACACAGCAAGAACGATCAACGATTCTAATCGAGGAAACAAAAGAATATAATGTGGGGACTCTTGAAACTCCTCACCACATACATCTGGCATCTCTTGTAACACTAGAAGAACAGCCCAAGTTTGTCGAATTCTTCTAGAAATACCAAATCAACTTCGCATGGTCATATGCAGACATGCATGGTCTTGATCCTGATTTAGTCATGCATCACCTCACAGTGGCAAAAGGAGCTAAGCCTGTCAAATAGAAGCTTCGCAAGATGCATCCCTAGATTGCAGTACTCATCAAAGCAGAACTTAAGAAACTTCTGGATGTTGGTTCCATTAAACCAATTGATTATGCAGATTGGATCTCCAATATTGTGTCTGTCGGCAAACCAAATGGGGGCATCTGTATCTGTACTGACTTCAGAGATATGAACAAAGCATGTCCTAAAGATGACTTCCCCCTACCCAATATCAACATCATAGTGGACCTAATAGCAGGACATGCCATGCTTTCACTCATGGATGGCTTTTCAGGGTACAATCAGATAAAGATCGCACCAGAGGATCAGGATAAGATGGCCTTCACATGTCCATGGGGAACATACTGCTGGAATGTAATGCCTTTTGGTCTCAAGAATGTAGGAGCGACCTATCAAAGGGCAATGACCGCTATCTTCCATGATATGATGCATACCATAATGGAAGATTATGTTGATGACTTACTGGCAAAATCACTCACAAGAGAAGGTCATCTGGACATATTAGAGAAAATTTTTGATAGGCTAGAACAATATCATGTTCGACTCAACCTAAAGAAATGTGTCTTTGGAGTAACCTCAGGGAAACTTCTAGGATACATTATCTCAAGCAAAGGCATTAAGGTCGACCCTACAAAGGTCAAAGCAATCATGGACATGCCACCTCCAAAGAACATCAGTCAACTAAGGCCATTACAAGGGCGGCTACAGTCCATCTGAAGATTCATTGCACAACTGGTAGATAAGTGCCATCACTTTACACACCTGCTACACAAGAACATCCACTTTCAATGGGATACCAGATGCTAGCAAGCATTCCAGATGCTTAAAGACTATCTCATGAATACACCATTGTTGATCCCACTGGATCCAAGTAAGCCTCTATTGCTCTATATTTCAGCTACTACTACAGCATTGGGAGTTCTATTGGCTCAACACAATGCAGAAGGAAAAGAGTGTGCTATATACTACATCTCTCGCACACTGTTTGGCTATGATCTCAACTACACATCTATTGAGCGAGCTTGCCTAGCAGTAATCTTGGCAGCAACAAAACTGAGGCACTGTCTATTGACACATAAGGTTCAACTCATTGCTAAGATCGATCCACTAAAGTACTTACTTAGCAAAGCAGCATTGATTGGCCGCTTGGCCAAATGGGTGATGATTCTCAGTGAATTTGACATCGAGTACGTGGACCATAAGGCTATCAAAGGGAAATTTATTGAAGATCAGTTAGCCGATGCACCACTCATAGGCGATCATCCTCTCATTTCCAATTTTTCAAATGAAGAGATATTCATGATCACAGAAGCACAACCATGGATTATACTTTGATGGTTCATACACTAGGCATGGCTCGAGGGTAGGGATTCTCTTTATCACACCTCAAGGTGACAGCATCCCAAAATCTTACAGGCTCACATTTCCATGCACAAACAACATAGCAGAATATGAGGCCTTGATCATAGGACTCAAACTCGCCATACAATGGAAATTAAAAGAGTTACAGATATATGGCGACTCTCAACTGGTCATCCGACAAGTAACAGATGAATATCAGACCAAGGATGATAAACTCATGTCGTACAAACAAATGGTGGACAGTTTAAAGGCATCATTTACTACTATCACCTTTGAGAAGATACCCAGAGATCAGAATCGAGCTACTGACGCTATGGCTACCATCGCATCTCTCCTAGATCTTCCACAGAATTTGACATGCTATGAGTTCTTGGTCAGATAGCTTTGGATTCCCGCTTATGATATCCCCGAATCCGAGATGATATGTCGCCTTGTTGGTTCCAAATCCCCATGGTATGGTGAGTTCTACACCTACCTCCGCGATCACACACTTCCTCCTAACCAATCAAATGACCAACGTAAAACCTTCATTTGCCAAACCGCTCGATATACCATTATTGTTGAAACCTTATACCGACGTAGTCTTGATGGTACTCTCCTTCGATGTTTGGAACATGATGAGATAACAAAGGCCTTGGAAGAGGTACATGAAGGAATTTTTGGAACCCATGCAAGTGGTCCTTCACTAGCTAAGAAACTCATGCGCATTAGATACTATTGGCCATCCATTGAAAAATATTCCTACTGCTTTGTCAAAAAATGCAAGAAATGTCAAGTTCATGGAGACTTGATACATGCACCAGCACAGGGATTGCAACCAATCACAAAACCATGGCCTTTTTGTCAATGGGGACTTGACCTTGTGGGTAAAATCCATCCATCTTCATCAAACGGCCACAAATTCATTATTACCGCCACCGAATATTTCACAAAGTGGATCGAAGCTGTTCCACTTACCCAAGTCACCGGCAAGTAGATCGCCTTCTTCATCCTTAATTACATCATCTGCCGGTATGGTGTACCCATGTCAATCATCACAGATAGCGGGCTTCCTTTCAAAAATTAGGATGTTCGTGAACTCTGTGAGAAGTTTCACATCCAACACCGCTTTTCCACTCCCCATTACCCACAAGGCAATGGTCAGGCTGAAGCATCAAATAAGAACATATTAAGAATCCTCAAGAAGACAGTCAATGATGTCGGTCGTGATTGGCATGTTCAACTAAATCCAACACTATGGGCGTATCAAACTAGCATTTGAACCCCTACAGACGCAACTCCTTACTCACTAGTCTATGGTGCAGAAGCTATCTTACCTATTGAGGTTGAGATACCATCTATACGGGTTTCCTTGCAGAATCTGATAGATGATGAAGCATATAGAGTATCACGTCTTCAAGACTTGGAACTACTTGATGAGAAATGACAAGCTGCATACAACCACCTCAAAGCCTATCAGCAGCGCATGAGCAAAAGCTATTATCATCGAATTCGACCTCGTACATTTGAGGTAGGTGATCTTGTTCTTTGAGAGAATCCTCGTAACCAACCAAATAGAGAACATCAGGGAAAGTTTGAATCAAACTAGCTAGGTCCATATGTTATCACTATTGTATTTGGATCCGGGGCATATCAGTTGGCTACTTCAGAAGGAGAACCACTAGCAGATCCAATCAATAGCATGCACCTCAAACAGTTTTATACCTAAAGCTATACAGAGCATCAGGCTCCCATACATACCAGAAAAACACCAAAAAACATTCTGAAAAATGTCCTGAAGAAAATACAAAAACATCAAAATAGTAAAGAAAAATCATGCATCCAAACGGTGAACAGCCACTCTGGTGGCACCTTGGGTAAGTGCGATGGTGAAAAACTGGCAAATAGGCGCAACTCGTAAAGGATATGGCTCCATTGTCTTTCAGGATCGTTGCGATCACATTCATTACATACACACATCCATCCATCCAAACCATGGCTTGTTATTGATTTGCAATCCAAGAAAGTACTTCATGTGTCTTACATCCCGCTTTTTCATAGTCATGTCTAAAAACTGGGGGCAATGCCCTTAACCTATTGATGGAAGTGGATTCTACATTACTTGTGATTTGTTGGTTTCTTCATTCAAAACTGTCTCACAAAATACCAAAAACATTCAAAAAACAATCACAAAATACCAAGAACATTAAAAAACTATCACAAAATACCAAAAACATTCAAAACAATCACAAAATCCAAAAACATTAGAAAACATCAAAAATCAATCAAAAACATGGCAACACCATGTACATACTCATCCAAGCAGAAACCAAACAAACATTTTGCAATACTCAAAATGATGATCACTTATCAAATCGACCAAACAACCAACATCAACACACAAACTGTCTTAACAAGGATGCATCCTTCCTTACCAAAACAAAGATATGATGACATTTTCTTTGACAAGAAAATTTTGTTTAAGCTATCAAATACTTGGTTGATTTATAGTTTATTCACTCATTTATATATATCAAGTTCCTACACTACTTCGGGATATCCACAAGTGATTAGAGCGGCCGTGATGGTTCCTAAAGCATTGTTTGTATGTCTTCTGTGAATTATTCCAATTAAATTCTGGGGCATGTACTAATGGTGTCTACGTGGGAAGTTCACTAAGTTACGTGATCATATGCAAACTTCAGTCATAGATCACTACGACTTGCTGACTACAGCGTATACCTCGACTATATGAGCATGAACCATTATCGAGGGTTCATATTCTTTATTCTTTATATATGTTGCTTGCTTGCAGGTGCAATGCTCTATCTTTTGTTCCTACTACCTCACCCACGCTCGATAATGATTTATCTCTTATTACGGTATGAACTTGTCTCAGGATATGATCGGCAAAAGATCAAAGGAGGACGTTCCAAGTCATGCATGAAAGGAGATAATCCTTGTCTGTTCTACAAGCAATACTCAGGTCAACTTGATCCATTATATCAAGTTGCTTGTATTGACTTGCTATATCAAAATCCATGTAAGCAATACTCGAGTCATCTTGAATCATTATGTCAAGTTGCTTGTATTTTCTTACAACATTTTTAAGCTCAATGATGGAAAATAAAAGCACTATGGATCGTCATTCCATCTCATTTATATATGCTTATCTGTTCGTATGATTTGGTTTTAACTTTTTGTGTTTTGTTTCCTCTTTATTTTATTTTGGTTGCACTTTCCTCTTTTATTATGTCCTTTATATTTTGAGTGATTTTTATTTTTTATTTTCCTTTTTCTGCGTGCTTGGGTCTGTCTCTCTTCCCCATCCTTTTATAGCCTTGAGCTTGTCTTAGTATGCACTTTATCCTCTTTCATATCCTCACACTCACTAAAAATCTGATGATGGATCATATAATGTGATCCGAAACATTGATGCAAAAAAAATCACACAATCAAATCCATAAATAGAAATAGATATCTACTATGGATTGTTCCTCGAACCCCCTCCTTTTGTGGCATTCCCCCTGCAGATCGGTCTACGCATCTTAATCCAGTTTCTCCATGCCGTGAGGCTTGTCTTTCGTTGTGCTCAGAGAATCGCTTTGATCACGCCAACTTGGTCAAAGACAAATTGGAAACCAACAAGAAGATTGCGACTCCCTTACATCAATCTCCACCTGTTGCCAGGTCAAGTGAGCGTAATGCATGCCAAACTCCTGGTCCGCAGGCCCAGACCAGCATCCACTCACAATCACGTGGACACCAATGGTCTCATCTCAACGGGTCATGTCTAGGTCGGATAGGTACGTGCTCATTTACTTTTCACTCTCACCAAGTTCTTCTACCGCCTTTAGTTGCTCTGATCTATTCTCTCAGCAGATCGTGCCTTGAGCCCCACCCTTTGCGTCTTACTATTACTCTAGCTTGTCTAGTGTCATTAGCTCGTATGCTTCTCCCTTTCCCTCTCGATCTTCTTGCGTGGAGATCTCAACTACTCCCAACCTGAGTCACCCTTCCAATTGTCACCTCATGGCTTCCTCAGAGGTTGTCTCTTCCAATGTTTCACCTCACATCAATCACCTCGTAGGGGTGTCGATGGTCTGCTCCACCTCGGATTCCTTCCCCACGTCTAGTCATTCTGCTCATTCCACTAACTCATTTATGGTTGGATCGTTCTCTTCATTAGTTTCCCCGTCCCCTCTTGTTGTTCGTAACTGGGAGAGTAAGTTGGTGCTCAACTTATCCAGTGCCTTCTTGGACCCTTTGTCTTTCAATATTTTAAAGCGAGGGCACAACTTTTCCCTCGCCCCTCATATTATCCCCCACATTGGGTTCCTCATTGAGATCGAGAGTGCTATCCGCTCTCTCCCGTCGGGTGTTGCTGAAGAGGTGAGATTGTCCCGTGGTCCTCAGACGTGCTAAACCTCCTGCTCGCAACATTCCCAAAGCTGAAATTTTTATCTACTATAATCTTATGAGTAAAATGACTTAATAATTTCCAAAGCCGTCAAAGGAAATGCCAGTCATTATGAATAGGCAAGACTATGTTTCTAAAATGTTGGATCTCCTCTCCCGATGCCAACAGCTACAAGATCCTCTCCCACAAACCTTGCTCCAAAATCATTAAAAAAGTCAAAGCTACTGTGTCAGGTTAATCCTTTGATGATGACACCAAGAGGAATCTTTTGCCTTCTAAAGAGGTAACCCCTCACATTTATGAGGTGCCAAAAATTCACAAAGAAGGTATTCCTTTGAGACCTATTGTTGACACCATAGGTTCCCTCACATATAATCTAGCTTCTTTCCTTGCCAAATTCATCTCCCCTTTGGTGGGTAAATCTGACTCGTTTGTCAAGGATTCCTCTCATTTTATTCAATTTATCAAGTACACAAAATTGGATAATAATGACATCTTAGTGAGCTTCGATGTTGTCTCCCTCTTCACTAAGGTTCCCATTCCTGACTCTATTGAGATCATCAAACGCAAGGTTAGTAATGAGATTGCTTCTTTGGTTGAGTTGTGCCTTAGATCTACCTTCTTTTCCTTCCAAGGAGTAATCTATGAGCAAGTAGATGGGGTAGCTATGGGCTCCCCCCTCTCGTCGGTTATTACCAATCTCTATATGGAATATTTCGAGGAGATGGCCCTCATGTCTTTCCCCCTTAAGACACGTTGGTGTAAGTGTTATGTTGATGACACCAATGTCTATTGGCCTCATGGCCTAGACAAATTTGAAGAATTTCATGCGCACATCAACAACTTAGCCTCTTGCATTTCCTTTACCAAGGAGCTTGAATCTAATCACCGGTTGCCTTTCCTTGATGTTTTTCTCATCAAGAAACCAATGGCACTCTTGGTCGTCGTGTGTTTCACAAGGCTACACATACTAACCTCTATATCCACTCCTCATCGCACCACCACCCCAACCAAAAAATTGGTGTCCTCAAAACCCTAGGCCTAAGAGCCTATCGGATTTTTGATGATGAACACTTAAATCAAGAGTTATTCCATCTTTGTCAAGTCTTCACATTGAATGGGTACTCTCACAAAAAAATATCCAGGGCCCTCAACCAGGCCAAATCCTATTTCTTTTCCATGTCCAACTCCAATTCTTCCCAACCTTCACTTGCTCTTGGTGCCACTCTCCCTTATGTTGAAGGCATCTCTCAGAGAATCTCCAAAATCCTCATAAAAAGAGGCCTTTGAGTTGCTTTCAAACCCTTTTCTATCTTAAGGAACAAGACCCCCCCTCTTAAATACTCCAAGGATGTTCTTTTGGAATCGGGTGTCTACAAAATGGTTTGTTCTTGTGGGATTACCTACATAGGTGAAACAGGCAACTCCTTTTACATCAAATTTAAATAACATAGTGTTGACATCAAGCATGACCGAGTCCACAAATCAGCCTTAGCTGAGCACTCCTCATGCACCAAACACCATATTTGTTTGGAAAATGCTCAAATCGTCTCCAAGGAGGACAACTTCTATAAAAGGAAACTTAAGGAGGCTATAGAAATTAACAACCACCCCACCAACCTCAATCGCGAAGAGGGATGGAGTTTAAGTCCTTCTTGGTTTCCCCTTCTATCTTTCATCCATAGCCTCAATCATCCTCCGAGTTGAACCCCTCTCTCGCCCCTTGCTCGCTCCCCCTTCCCTTCCTCTTCCTTTTTTTTTTTGGTGCTCTTTCCCTCTTTCCAACCCCCCGCCGCCCCACTTGGTCCTCTCCTTGTAGTCCTAAATCCCCTTTCTCTCTTGTTGTGCTCCTTTCCTTGGGACTCACTCCCTTTCCTTCTTCGTCTTGTTTCTCTTGTGGTTGTCTTTTCCTCTTCCCTCCTTTTGTCCTTTTGGTGGTTTTCTCTTTTTGTGTTTTGTTTCCTCTTTATTTTATTTTGGTTGCATTTTCCTCTTTTATTATGTGCTTTATATTTTGAGTGATTGTTATATTTTATTTTTTGTCTTTTTTTGTCTTTCAATTTAGTGGTCTTTCTATTTTTTTATTTTTTATTTTTATTTTTAATTATTTTTTCTTTTCCTTGTTCTACATGCTTGGGTCCATCTCTCTTCCCCATCCTTCTTTTATAGCCTTGAGCTTGTCTTAGTTTTCACTTATCCTCTTTCATATCCTGACACTCTCTAAACATCTCAATGATGGATCACAGAGTGTGATCCAAAATGTTGATGCAAAAAAAGTCAGACAATCAAATCCAGAAGCAGCAATAGAAGTCATAGAAATGTCAACA
The DNA here is from genome assembly GCF_030272615.1 of Cryptomeria japonica. Classification (NCBI taxonomy): domain Eukaryota; kingdom Viridiplantae; phylum Streptophyta; class Pinopsida; order Cupressales; family Cupressaceae; genus Cryptomeria; species Cryptomeria japonica. The sequence goes on along the minus strand of NC_081406.1, from coordinate 175,845,234 downwards.
TCATATTTTGAAGCCCTAGTTTTAGGTTTTAAAGTGATTTAGTTTTACTAGTGATTTATCCCATGCAAAACCAATGAACTATGAATTCAAGAGTGTACAACCAAAATCTAAAATTGCTACAATATGAGGAAAGATCATTGATATAGACTTATGACATGTCATCTTGATAGGGTTCAGTAAGGGAATGATCACTAAAGATGCCACTAATAGGGTCCACAAAATAGTCAAAAATAGAGGGGACAAGGCAACTACCTTTCTAACATCATTATAGTGTCTAGAGTAGTGGTGGAATGCACCCAACATTAGGACCCCATTAAAAGAGTGGTTATAAAGAATAAATTAATAGTGACTGATCTAATAGTCAGTGCCATATGCAATATATTCAACACCATATTCTAGAAATAAGTCAACAAGATCAAAATGGAAAATGCCTATAAAAAAATGAAGAATATGTAAGGATGTGTCATAAGCATATGAATTCTAGATGGATGAAGCATCTTAAGGATTTCATTGCTAAAATCCTCAAAATCCTATATAGAAATAATTTCCAATAGGAGATCTATGACATAATTACCCTTTTCAATAATAGCTACTTTTGAATTGTGGATGTATATGCATATCACCATGATCTTGAAAGGACATCATGTTGGACTAGGCAAAAATCACTATTGAAAATTTGCATGTATAGCTTACCAATGTTGGAGAGAACTTATGATGGGCTTGAAAACTAGACAAGAAGAAATATATGACCACTACCCAAAAAGAGAGAATAAGTATTCAATTATTCATTATTGAATAGTTACTGATTCCTTCTACATGTGGTTGTTGAGAATTTTGGAAAGAGATATGGCTAAGAACCTATTAGACGCTACTAAATTTGAAATTAGCAAGAATGAGAAATGGTTAATCCAATCCCTAGAGTTTTCCTCCATCAAGATTGAGGGATTCACATGTGCTCTAGATGTAGGTTTCCTAGGTATTGAATAAATAATATTATTTTTTTCAAAGTATCCAAATAGCTAGTGGATACTCATACCCACATAGAGTCTGAATTCAAGACATAGGTGCAATTCCCCAATATACCTAGCAACTACGCATGTGTATCATTAACATATGTGAAATATTCAGAAATAAATTGATATTTATATAATATCCATTTATATGAAACTAGGCCCACTTTTGACCCATTTGGTAGAATGGAGAAGTGGATGACATCTAGTTTCAAACACATTTCTCATCTAGATGAAATTTTGGGTAAACTGTATAGATGAAAAAGGAGATTGAAAGAGAAGTTACAATAGACTAAAACAACTCAAATGAAGTTGTTTTATACACATAAGGTGCTAGACAAGGTTAGAGATTATGAGGTCATCCTACATATGACCTTGGAGATGTAAAAATCTCATGATACATTAGTTCTTAAGCCAGATTGGACTGCAACCAAAGAATCATGCATTCAAAGCCTCACCAAAAGTATATTAGGTGAAAGTGGTCACTAGTTGGACCAATGCATAAAGTTGTTAAGATCACAAGGAATCAACTTAACATTCAACAATGATCTAATCTAAAAAGGAAAAAGTGGCAAAAAGGAAGAGGATATGCAAATTTAAAAGAGAAATATTGGAGAAATAGTCTCCATGTAGAACACAAGATACCACTGAGAGGGGGGTGAATAAGTGGTTTTCAATAACCTTAACCTTTTAAACATAAGTGTGTGTATCGGTCAGTAGTTCAAACACTAAGTGAGTATACCGGTTAGACAAAGAAAATATCAAGATGCAAGAACTCACAAAAACACATCACACAACACTGGATGTATGAGGAAAACCCAATGTGGGAAAACCCCCAGTGAGAAATGTTGCTGGAATCTACTACTCAAATCAAGCCACACAAGGAAACAACAATATTACAATAATTTAGGACACCAACTCAAGGAGCACGAGCACCTACTGGTTTAGGGCACCAACCCAAGGAGCACCAACCCCTACTTGTTTATGGGTACCAACCAAAAGGAGCACCAACCCCTTCACAGATCTCCAACTCAGTGATATACAATGAAATAACAACTTGTTACAAAGATATCACCTTTTTAAAAATGATTTTTGTAACACCTATTCAACTTCTCTCCGTCAGTTACAACTCTTCTCTGTTTCACCAGTTCTTTCAGTACCGGTTATCAATTCACTCTCTCTGATCCCTTACTAGTCACCCTCTGCCTTTCTTATCTTCCCTTGATTCTCAATATACACTCTTTCACCCTGTGATTCCTTCCTACCGATTCAATCACCGCCAGTACCCTTGACTGTTAACTCTATAACAGTTCATTGATTTCCATGTCTCTACCTTGTCTGGATTCTTTTGGTTCTCACTCAACTCTCATTCACTCTCAGATGCCTTCTTATCGGTTCAGAAACCACCAGTTCACACAACTATTTGCACATTGATCTCTTACAAGTAGCCTTAACCTTACTAGTTAAACCCTTCTTAACCCTTCTTACCGATTCTCTTCTCTTACACTTAGTCACTCCAGTCTTCTCTCTCACACTTAGTCTGATTAATTCTTTTGTTTTCTCAAACACACTCTGCTTTGGCGAATGGCATCCCTTCCTCTGATCATTAATCTACATATTTATACTTCAGTTTTCCTACTAGAATGAAGTTCAAACTTCCTGTGGTTAGGGTTTTTTTCTAACTACCACAGGCTGTATCAGATCACATCGAATCTCTTCTCCAAGATGATCACTTGCAACAATGACACACCACACTGCCAAATCCTTCCTTCAAATGCATGTTTGCTATATTTGGCAAACACAACTCAACTTTCTATCCATCATAATAAATGTAAACAATACTTTCCTTATGCAGATCAATTGGTCGATCAAATATCTTGCATCGATCATGAAGACAAAGGATCTAATCTTTGCCCATCGGTCTGCATCGAGATGCATTCCTCTGTACTCCTCCCATGATTTCAGCAGTCGACATTTAATGTCGACCTACTCTTCATCGACTACTTGTACGTTTACAACCTAGAGTCCATGTGTCTTCTTTGTCGGCATCCACCTCGGCTCACCATGTCAATTAAGGATTATTCATCGACCACAAGCATCCTACTAGTATTTGCCTTATACTACCAGATTTCTTACCCTACTGGTCATGCAATAACCAATCAACTTTTGAACCATGCAGTCTCCTATTCTGTCAGTGGGATTACATCAGCCCAGTCACCAAACTTATTGATTCACAACAGGTATCCAAGGTGAGTCACTATGTCCATTTCTTCTGCACTTTTTTGCATACCAGTAGTCATATTTACCAGTTGACTCTGCTCTTACCTACATAGCGATAACACACATAACGTGCTTGCCTGCATACCGGTTGCTATACTTGCACGCTGATTATTCTACACCGATTGACATGACCAGTCTTTTCTTTCTTATACTTGATTACCAGTAACATCTCCCGCTTGCATCTTTTATACACCTTGCATACCAGTAGCCATTCATACTGGTGAGATGTTATACATACCGGTTGACATCAATGACAATACAGTGCCAATAATCTCCCCGTTTGGCATTGATGTCAACACACTTTGCATTTATTCTCCAACTGGCTCATTCTCCCCCTTTGACAACAATGACAAAGGGCCAAGGCATGTCTTCATCCAGTTCATTTCTACATATGGTTCATTCTCCTCAGTTAGATAGTGTATTCTCCCTCTTTGTGTTCTCAACCGACTCCTTCTCCACTATCATGACAATCTCAATCATTGTCATACCAGTTCTGCTACATATACTCAATTAGAAAAATCTGCCCCTTGGGGCCAAGACAACTGCTCCTCTCATCTATCATCCCAATTGTGATTTTAAATAAGTATAAATTGGGTAGATATTGAAGGAACTCACAAACAAGGACCAATGAGTACCTCCCAAATTCTCAAGCATACCAGTACTGCAACATAAATACTTGATCTACCCCTGTGTCCAACATTTGGTCCAAGAGACAAGAGACATGGCAATGAACTCCCCCTGAACTATAAATCTTCATACAGACTTAAGTGCATGAAACTGGTGACACAACTCCTAACTTGTGTCTCAGATACTCAAATGTGCTTACCGGTAATGGTTTTGTGAAGATGTCTGCCACTTGTTCACTTGTAGGTACATATTCCACCTTAACTTCCTACTCCTCAACTTTTTCCCTGAGAAAATGATAGTTGATGGCAATATGCTTTGTCCTTGAGTGCATGACTGGGTTCTTTGATATGTTGATTGCACTTGAATTATCACACTGGATGTAGATAGGATCAATCATCTCTACTTGAATATCCTTGAGGGTCTACTTCATCCATAGCACTTGAGAGCAGCATGTAGCAGCAACAATATATTTAGCTTCAGCAGTTGATAAGGAAATTGAATCTTGATTCTTGTTGTGCCATAAAACCAATCGGTTACCTAGGAAGAACGCACCACCACTTTTTCTCTTCCGATCATTAATGCAGCCTTCCCAGTCAGCATCAGTGTAGGATTGCAAGGTGAATTCTCCTTGCTTAGGGTACCATAGTCCATAATTGAGTGTTCCTTGCAGGTACCTTAAGATCCTTCTAATCTCATTCATATGTGATTGTTTAGGTCCTGCTTGAAATCTTGCCACCATGCACACTGATTGCACTATATCCATTCTTGAAGTAGTAAGATACAACAAACTCCCAATCATGGATCTATAAAATGTTTGATCCACTACCAGTGACTCATCTTCCTTGCTCAACTTGCATCCAGTCACCATGGGGGTACTTATCAGTTTGTTGTCCTCCATCTGAAACTTCCTCAACATATCTTTGGCATACTTGGTTTGGGAGATAAATATTCCCTTGTCATGTTGTGAAATCTGTAAACCAAGAAAATATCATCTCTCCAAGCATTGACATTTCAAACTTTGACTGTATTTGATTGGCAAAGTCTTTACACAAGGTGTCCTTGTTGCCTCCAAAAATTATGTCATCCACATATACAACCACAATAATCATGTGGTCTCCATCTGCTTTAATATACATATTGTTGTCTGCACTCCCTTTTCTAAAACCCTTCTCCTTTAGATATGTATTAACCTTCAGTACCATGCTCTTGGAGCATACTTCAAACTATACAATGCTTTCTTCGACCGATACACAAAGGTTTCATCATCATGTAAGAGGAAACCTTTTGGTTGTTCCATGTATCTTCTTCTTTCAAGTTACCATTTAAAAAGGCAGACTTTACATCCATTTGATATACCTTGTATCCTTTGTAAGCTGAAAAGGCTACAAACATTCTAATGGCCTCAAGTCTAGCAGCCCGTGCAAAAGTTTCTTCAAAATCTATCCCTTCTACTTGAGAATAACCTTTGCACACCAATCTAGCTTTATGCCTAGTAATCTTACCTTCTTCATTCATCTCGTTCTAGTATTACCCACTTTGTGCCAATGATATTTTTATCAACCAGTCTAGGAACTAATTCCCAAGTGTTGTTCTTTTCAATTTATTGCAGTTCTTCTTCCATGGCAGCCATCCATTTCTCACTCTTGCTGGCCTAATTGAATGTTTTGGGTTCCATTTCAGTCATAAGGTAGAAATTAACTTGCTCATTATTTCGGGAAATTCTTCTCCTTGTCTACACACCATCATTCTTATTTCCTATAATTTGTTCTTCGGGATGATTTTTTTGCACATACCGATTGGGGGACTTGTTGGATACTTCTTTCGATTCATTGTCAGATTGAGCTTCATCACCTTCATCACCAGAATCATCATACCAGTTGAATTGAGCATATATTCCTTTATGCAAATTTTCATCCACTCTAACATGCACACTCTCAATGACTCTTCTTAGTCTTTTATTGTAGCATTTATAAGCCTTAGTGTGATTCGAGTAACCAAATAAAATACCTTCATCACTCCTGGAATCAAAGCTACCTAAGCCATCCTAATCTCTTTTAATGAAGCATTTACTCCCAAACACTTTGAAGTACTTGACTAATGGCTTCTGCTCATACTGGTCATACCATAGTTCATAAGGTGTCATCCTGCTATTTGTTCTTAATTGAATCCGATTCAAAGTATAGACATCAGTATGAACCACTTCCTTCCAATATGTATCTAGTATGTTTGCCTCATTTAGCAAGGTTCTTGCCATCTCCTTCACTATCCCATTTTTCCTTTCTAGCACACCATTTTGTTGTGGTGTTCTTGGAGCTAAATATTGTCTTCTTATTCCATGCCTATCACAATAGTCTTCAAACTCATTATATGTGAACTCTCCACCCCGGTCAAATATTAGGCACTTCATCTTGCATCCACTTTCCCTCTCAACCATCTTCCAGAAGATTTTGAATCTCTCAAATTCTTAAGATTTGCATTGTAGGAAAGTAACCCATGTGATTCTTGAGTAATCGTCAATGAACAACATGAAGTATCTCATGTCATTCTTGAGTATTCATCAATGAATAGCATGAAGTATCTCTCACCAACTAGTGCTCTTGTTATTGTTGGTCCACATAAATCAGTGTGCACAAGTTCAAGTGGCCTTGAAGTATTATGTTCTTTAGTCTTGAAGGTCACCTTAGTCTACTTTCCTCTTACACATTCATCACAAAATGTGCTTGTTGGTTTGATGATCTCAGGTATGTGACTCACATATCCTTTCTTGCTTACTTTGACCAAATTTTCAAAGTTTATTTGGCCTAATCTATTGTGCCACATCTAGATTTCATCCACTTGTCCCATCATGTATTGGGACTTATAGCATTCCTTCAGATTGTACACATTTCCATCTATCCTTTTTCCTTCTACAACAATATGACCGGTGCTCTCTTTTCTTATCCAGCAACCGGTACAGTAAAAAGTGAATTTATATCCTTTATCACACATTTGACTCACACTTAGCAAATTGTGTTTCGGACCTTCTACATAGTACACATCATGTGCCTTCAATTTTCCATCTATATTCAGAGTACCTTTGCCTTTTATCTTGATGGAGGAGTTATCTCCAAATCTTACTGAGCCTCCATTCTAATCTTCAAGCTTGATAAATTTATTTTTATTACCGGTGGTCATAGGACTTGATTCTGCTTTGTTCTTGTCTTTCTCAACCCAAACCGGTTTGTCTTCTTTCTTCTTATCTGATGCAATTTCTTTCACCAGTTTCTAATCAAGAGCTATCCTATTCTGCTTGATTTTCCTGTGCTTGCAATGCTTTGCAATATGTCCCAACTCTTGACAGTTATAGCATTTCACATTGACATTAAAAGATGAGTTTGAAAAACTATTGTAGGATACCGGTTGACTTCTCCTACATTCAAAACTCCTATGACCAAATCTATTACACTGATAACAAACAATATCCATATCCCAGAGTGCATTGAATGTATTTCTACTTGCAAAGCTAATAGGGGGCTTGTTCATCAGTCTACAAATAGCAATTCTATGTGCAAACTTATTACACTAGTAGTAGTAGCCATGGAAGTTAGGTACATACCGATTTTGCTTTGCACTGACAAATTTTTTTCTCCCCAGATGTCTTCTTCTCATGTTATGAACTTTCATGAATCCTTCATTATCAACTTTGGGCCTTCCTTTAGGATCAACATACTGGTACATTGAGAGTGGCTTCCAGTTCATAGTTTGAGCATACCAGTTTACAGGATGGTTTCTTACATAGCTTCAACATATGTCTTCTTCCCTATACCCTTGCTAATAGTAAAGGTCTGTTTTTCTTTGCCTTTAATTGAGGAGGTGAAATGTATCTCCTTATCGGATGTGTCTTTGCTATTTGAAATTTGTCCTTCTTCAAATATTAAGCCACCGATATATTTTGAGTGTTTTTGATTGCTCAACATCTTATCCAAGGCTTCAATGCTACCCTCATATTTGCTCCTCACCTTCAGTTCATCCTTGCTCTTTTCAAGCTCCTTTCTGAGCCTTACAATCTCTTCTTCTAGCTTTTGATGCTCCTTCTCCTTCTTCATCAAATCAGAGGATATAACATCACATATCCTCTTGGCCTCTTCCACCTTGAGCTTCAAATTTGAAATGATTTGATTAGACTCATCTAGGGATTTCTTCAAAAGATCTTGTTCTTCTGTAGCAACATGCTTGACCTTCTTGAGTTCTCTTCTTGTCTTACTCAACTCCTCAAGGGCACTTATGAGCTCACCTTCTAGGTCCACTTCAGCTTCAATGTCTTCATCTTCCTCATCTTCATCAACCGGTTTATCTAGTGCCATAAAGAAATTAACTTCTCTTTCATCCTCATGACAGTCATCTTCAAATGCACTCTCTTCATCTGTGGCATCATCCTGAAAGGTATATAGGTTGTTCTGCTTTTGGTAGCTTCTTCTTTCTTGTCGATAGACCTTCTTCTCTCTGTCTTTATCGGAAGACTTTCCAGAGCTCCTTTTCTCATCTCCACCAGTTTCACTATAGGGACATTTTGTAGCAAAGTGACATATTTTACCACAGTTGAAGCATTTGAGAGGCAGTTTTCCTTTATACTTACCGGATCCTCTTTTGAGCTTTCCTACAAAGTTTTCCATTTTAATATCTAAGTCTTCATAAGACTCATCATGAGAAACCTCTTCCTTTCCCTTTTTGATGGAGTTGAAAGAAACCTCTTTCCTTGAAGATCCTTCACCGGTTGTCCTCATTTCATAGGCAGATAGGGAGCCAAATAACTTATCCATTGAGAAAGATTTTAGATCCTTGGCTTCCTCTATAGCAGAGACCTTAGTGTCATACTTAGATGTGAGTGATCTAAGTACCTTTTTGACAATGACTTCATCAGCTATTTCCTCTCCAAATCCTCTGATGGTGTTCACAGTTTCATCAACTCTCTGAAGATAATCTGCAATCTTTTCTTCATCTTTCATCTTCAAGACTTCAAGATGACCTCTTAGTGTTTGCAGCTTGGCCTCCTTGACCCTGAAATCTCCTTCAAATAATCTCTGCAATTTATCCCAAGTCTCCTTGGTGGATGAGCAGTGCATTATCTTAACAACTCATTATTTGATAGCCCACTGAGGATAGCATGTTTAGCTTTTGCATTGTTTTCATACTCCTTCTTAGCATCTAGATCCATAGGAGGAACACTAGGGATAGTATTCCCATTCTTTACTGACATCCAAATATCAAAACCTAGAGAGGATAGATAGATTTCCATTCTTCCACTCCAAAAGGCATAGTTGGTTCCATCAAACATGGGAGCTTTGGAGGAGGAGGACTCATTTCTTACCATTGTGTTCTTAGACCAAAATCTACCCAAGCTAGAGAAAGCTTTAACCAATCGGGAACCTAAGGTTCTAATAGCAATTGTAGAACACAAGATACCACTAAGAGGGGGGTGAATCAATGGTTTTCAATAATCTTAACCTTTTAAACCTAAGTGTGTGTACTGGTCAGTAGTTCAAACACTTAGTGAGTATACCAGTTAGACAAAGAAAAGATCAAGATGCAAGAACTCACATAAATACATCACACAACATCAGATCTATGAGAAAAACCTAATGTGGGAAAACCCCAGTGAGAAATGTTGTTGGAGTCTATTGCTCCGATCCAGCCTCACAAGGAAACAATAGTATTACAATAATTTAGGGCACCAACCCAAGGAGCACCAACCCCTACTGATTTAGGGCACCAACCCAAGGAGCACCAACCCCTACTTGTTTATGGGCACCAACCCAAAGGAGCACCAACCCCTACAGTGAGCTCTAACTCAGTGATATACAATAAAATAACAACTTATTACAAAGATATCACCTTGTTACAAATGAGTTTTGTAACACCTATTCAATTTCTCTCTGTCGGTTACAACTCTTCTCTGTTTCAACAGTTCTTTCACTAGTGGTTATCAATTCACTCTCTCTGATCCCTTACCGGTTACCCTCTTCCTTTCTTATCTTCCCCTAATTCTCAATCTGTAGTCTTTCACCCTATGATACCTTCCTACCGGTTCAATCACTACTAGTACCCTTGACTATTAACTCTATAATAGTTCACCGGTTTCCCTCTCTCTACCTTGTCTGGATTCCTTTGGTTCTCACTCAACTCTCATTCACTCTCAATTTCCTTCTTACCGGTTCAGACACCACCTATTCACACAATTGTTTGCACATTGATCTCTTACAAGTAGCCTTAACCTTACCGGTTAAACCCTTCTTAACCCTTCTTACCAGTTCTCTTCTCTTACACTCAGTCACTTCAGTCTTCTCTCTCATACTTAGTCTGATTAATTCTTTTATTTTCTCAAACATGCTCTGCTTTGGCGACTGGCATCCCTTCCTCTGATCATTAATCTGCATATTTATACATCAGTTTTCCCATGAGAATGAAGTTCAAACTTTCTGTGGTTAGGGTTTTCTTCTACCTACTGATGTGACTTATGTTCTTCTCTCAAACATCTATGTAGAAGTGGGCGTATGGTATGAGCAAATGGTGAGAAGATTGATGGAGGATAATGAATCAAAAAAATCTTCCAATGTAGTTAGATTGAAGGTCTTAAAATGGTACATTCTTGTGTAGGAGATAGATTACATCCACATAGTAGATTTATGTAAAGTTGGAGAAATTGGCTTGGGAGATGAAAGCAATAAGGTCTTTTCTAGATGCAAGGTACTTAGTTGTGTGAAAAAGCAAACAAATATTATTTGTCTACCATCATAGTGAATAGTTGACAATTGATTTTGGTTTTCCAAACATGGCCCCCTAAAATAATTAGTATAGTTGTTAAGAGCCTTTGAGTATGTGTTGATCGCCACACTACAATGGGATTTATCTCCAATATTGTTGCAATTCCTACCTATAATGATTAGTTTAGTTGACTTCATGAAGAGGAAATGAACTCAATTGCACACACATTTTTTCTTGGATGACTCCAAGGCCTTATTAATTCAAAAGGATTAATTTCTTGTATGAAGTAATTTTGAAAAGCTTCAATTATGATAAACCTTAAATAAATGGGATCCTCTATTTGTTTAATTATCATAGAATGTTTGAATGTTTAGGAACATTCTATATGCCTTACAATACCATCTCTAATTTTAGATAAAATTAGGGAACCTCTCAATCAATGTTTGTCCTTTTGAGGCTTTACCATGCATATCATTCTTAGTGTAAGGACTCTAGTTTGCTTCTACTTCTCTTTTAGTTTGATTTTGTTGCCTATAAAGTCCCTAGTTGATATTTGATAAAAGATTTATATTTTTGTCCCTATAGTTGCTATATGATATTCGTGTCTTGCCCCATTTAAGAAATATTGGTGTCTATATTAGTAAGTGCAAATTTATCCAAGTCTAGTGCTTTCTTTCTTAATACAACCATTTTTTGGGAACCATCTATAACCAATCTAAGTATTTCTTCAATAAACCATGTTATTAAAAAATGTTTTTGTTGTAGTGCTTTGCCTATTTTTATACTTGCCATGTGCTAAGTATCTCAAAACTTTAAATAAGTTTCAAGTGTTAGGAGTGTCTATGTTTTTTTTTAGCCTTTGTTGGGTCCAGATATTTCCTCTTACTAATGTTCTTTCACTCTATTCCTTGAAATCCAACATTTTCATTTTTATTTGAGACCATTGACTATTTTATTCTTTTAGACTTCTCATTATCTTTGTACTTTATCATGACTTTCCCCATGCTTGCACTCCCTACTTTTTTTTTGTCTTTGGCCCTAGGATTTGAGGTCTCCATATGATCATGTACTTCTTAAGTTACAAGACTAATCCATGAGCCTTAGTTATTCTCCACCTACGCTTTTGAACAATGCTTCCTCTCTTTTTTGCATTAAGTATTCAAAATCACCAATTCCTAATTTGAGGATTCACTTTTCCTTTATGTCTTAAAATCTTGGTCTTTTAGTGTTTTCCCTACCCATTTCCCATCTCTCTTCCTCTTTATGTGGGACTCGTACTTGTAGGATTACTCATACCATCATACCCAAAAGGTATAAGGTGTGTGGTAAAACCAATCTTCAAACCTTGAATGTCTTCCACCCTATTTCCCTTGCTCTTTCTTCTTCTAGCATTAGGAACACCACATTAATTATTCCTAACCCATTTCTCTTGTGTTGGACTTTTGAAATTGTATATTTTCTTTCACCATAAAGTGCATCTGCTACTCCATATTCCTAATCCTTGATCCCTTTCCTTCACCTTTTTTCATACCATTTCATGGTGTCAAATTTGCTCTCACTTTGATCTCACTTCTTCCATCAATATTGGGTATCCCTTTCACTGATCCTTTCTCCTCTTTGCATCTTTTTTCTTTCAAACTTATAAGATTATTTATACAACCTTCCCTAAATTATGTTAGCATGTGGTAATCCTAGAACCTACTTCTCAACTACTCAATGCAACTTAGGCTTTTATAGATTCTACCAACCAATTAAACCATGCCACAAGACAATCCTTTCATGAGCAAGCTAATGTCATATGTTGATAGTGAAATTTTCTTATGTGTCATCTAGTCACTTTCTTGAATTAATCACAACATGATACATGTATTACATGCACCTAATCACCCAAAGCAAGTGGAAAAGTGAATGTTTTGATGTGAATGGTGCAGGAGCACCTAGGACTTAGGTAATTTAGTTTTCACAATTTTGGCTTGTACTAACCCTAGCCAAGTCAGTGGTTAATAAGGACTCCAGGAGGGTCCAAGAGTTAGTATTTTGTGTCAATGCAGGCCTAGGTTGAGTTCATTCTTCTTAGGTTTACATTTTTGTGTAAATAGTGAGTTTGAGTAGGTAAATGACCTTTTTGATGGTCAAAAGTGTCATTACTTAGTATAGGCATTAGAGAGGGTTAAATAGGTCTTAGAAATGTTTAAGAAGTCATGTGTGATGACTTGGAATAGGTCTTACAGGTTGGAGAGACCAAAAAGTACAAAAGTGCAAAGTTGCAAAAAGTTGTCATGACAACTTTTGTCCTGAATTGGTTAGCGGTGGAGTGAGGGATTTTCCAACGCCCTAGGAGGACTCCACACATGGGAAAGATATATACACCCTCTCTTGCACATTTACCAAGGTTGGTGAAGTGTGTGATGTAAGTTCAACAACTGAAACTACTCATTTTCAGTCTTGTTGGCAGCAATTTGGCTTGATTTTACTCATTTTGCAATTAAATATGGATTAAATCCATTGATCCAGAAATGGATTCAGTTACTCCTATGTGTTATTGTGTTGTTGGTTCAATTTAGAGTCTTGTAAATGTATGCGAGAAAAGTGGGCGAATAAAACTTAATATGTGAAAATAATGAGAAATACTAGTCCACACACACACACAGGACTTCTTAGTGCAAGCTATGGAGTAACGTAGTGTTACTCAGCTTCCCAAGGAGGGTCCCATGGTTCTCTATCTCACAATGTCCCTCAAACCAACATTTTTTCTCTCAGATTACTGAGCAAAATGGTTTAGGGATGGCAAATATGAGAACGAGAGATGCTTTTGATTGATTTTAGTATGAGATGTGTTGTGAGCTATGTATGATGCTACAATGCAATAATCTAAATGATAAGATGACGAGATTAGTATGAAGATTATCCTAGCATACTATATTTAGTCTATGATTGAGCTAAAATGATAAATAAATTACTCTAAACATGCATATTTAGTATATATTCCTGATTTAAAGAGAGGCTAAATGATGAGCATAAAATGATATGAAAGCTTGAAAGAATTTGAGCATAAGTGTGATGCTTCAAATTTGAAAGATGATTGTTAAGAATGGAGGAATGAGAGCTCTATTTATAGCATAAACAGGGCAATGAATGGTCAAGATTGAATGGTTTAATCAAGGGCCAAGTTTGAAAGTTGGGGATCCATGTGCACAATTGGCACCAATGAAATGGTGACAAATGTCAACATAGGATTGGGTTGAAAGAAGAGGTTGGAGGCATTAAAGGTTTGAGAAGACCTCATGGTTATCTAAAGGCTAAGGGTCAAGTCTAAATTAGGCTTATCCAATGGATTAATATTTAATCCAAGGATAAACCCTTGTGCAAATGATTAAGAGATAATCATGGTCAAAGCATTAATGGCCTGATGAGACCTTTGGGTTGGGTAGAGGTTGAGTCAAAACAAATGTTTTAACCTTGTGGGAGGGTTTGAATTAACCATTAATGGTTATTGGAGACTTTGAGGATTAAGTGGTTGAAGGTTGGAATCCTTTAATGGTTTTCAAAGACTTTAGGGGTTTTGGTGGTTGAAGGTTGAAAACCTTTAATGGTTATCCAAGACTTTGGGTCATTTGATAAGTGACCTCCCTTTGCTTAGGGATGTGACAAAGTTTAGAGGAGGGTTAGGTTAATTAGAATCGATTAGAAGATTCTAGAAGGGATTAGGAAGGGGTTTGGGATTTTGCAAGTGGATGGGGAATAATAGGATTTAATTAAATTAATTGATTTAACTCAATTTGGTTGTAATTAAATAAATTTGATTTATTCAATTTAGGATAACCATTTAATTAAATTTGAATTTAATTAAAAGTGGCTAGAGGGATTTAATTGAATAAAATGATTTATTCATTAAATGGTATAGTGAATTTAATCAAGTAATTTACTTAATTAAATAGAAGAATGTGGATAATTTAATTAAATTGGATTTAATTAAATAGAGAAATGAACATAAAATATTCATTTAGGAATATGATCATTTTTATACGTCTACATTTTGCCCCTCTTTGAAGTGACGTGTGTGCACATGTTATTTCAAAGAAAATGATGTGTTTTTGTGATTTTATGATCAAATGCAATTTTTGTTGTATCGCTCTTTTTTGATTTTCTAGTTGTGCCCCAGATTTGATGTGATGCCCTTGATTCGAGATTTGATGGTGATGCCCCCTCGGGAGATGAATCAATTTTTATTTTTATTTTTTTTAAAATTTTGATTTAAAGTGATGAAATTTGTATGATGTGTATGATTTGGTGCATGTAAAAAGTGTGTGAATTGATTCATCTCCTGATAAGTTACAACTGTTTTGGTATAGGGGAGACCGCGACCATATTACAGATCCAGTGGGCTAACCCTAATTTCATTTTCCTCTTATAAAATGGGAAAAGGAGTCAAATTAGGTTCATTTGTGCTTTGTTGACTTTGAAGAAGGAGAATTTGCTCTGGAGAGAAAATGCCTATTCCTTATCACAGACACTGTTTCAAGCACGTTCGGAGATATCGGAGACCTGCAGCGCGTGGACCACCAGTAAGTCAACGCTTTTGACCCCTTTTGGATTTTTCATTTTGTCATTTTTAGGTGTTTTTTGAATTTCAAAGTTCGGATATTTCGTTTTAGCGCGTCTAGGGTCAACAGTAGCACATACGAAGTGTAGAATAGTGCATCAGATTTAAATTTAGGGGTTGCATCCGAAAATGTTAGTTAGCGCATATGATTTTTGGTTAGCGTGTGTAGATATAATAGCGCATGCAAAGGCTTGGGTAGCGCGTCGGGGAAACAGGGTAGCGCGCAGGTATGACCTAGCGCATAGGAGCTGACGAGGTTCGCATAGGGAAGGGGGTTTAGCGCGTAGGACTAACCTAGTGCATATGGCTAAAAGGGTAGCGCCTAGGAGGGATATAGTAGCGCGTAGATAGGTTCTAGCGCATAGGATAGATTAGGTAGCGCAATGGAGGAAAAGAGTAGCGCGTAGACAAAGTCTAGCGCATAGGACAGATAGATTAGCGCGTAGGACAAGCAACCTAGCGCGTGGGTTTGTTTTAGCGCATTGAAGGTCTGTTTTAGCGCATTCGAAAAATTTTGCACTTTTGACCGAGTTGAAAAGTTGTGTTTTTGTTTGCCTGTCGCGTTTTGATGCATTTATCCAAGATGAGTATTTGTATAACTTGTTTTGATGTGCAATTTTCCAAGTTATGTATAGATATCAAGCTGTTGTTTTGATCAGAATATGATGTATTTGCATTGTCTGTTTCAAGTTCAATGTGTATGAAAGCCTGAGTTGTTTTACAAGCCGATATGGGTTGGAAACTTGAGTTGTTTTTCAAGCTGATATGGGTGGAAAACTTGAGTTGTTTTACAAGTTTATGTGATTTTGGTAATTGAGTTGTTTTACAAGTTTTGATATGGTTTTTGAAAACTTGAGTTGTTTTACAAGTTGATATGAAATGATAGGTTTTTTGAACTTGATGTAGATGAGCAAATTGTTTCATGTTTTTGATATAAGTTTGATTTTGATATCTTTGTGTTGATGTGGAAACTGATATTGGATATGTTTTGTTTGTTGACAGGAGCGATTGGGTATTGTGCAGTCAAGGGAGAGATTTCTGAGACCATGGACGCTGATACCACGTCTGTCACAAGCAGATTTGGATATTATAGAGAGATGTGGATTGGCCTCGTTTCTGGATATGCCTCAGTTCACTGTGAACTGGGGACTTTTGACAGCATTGGCAGAGAGGTGGCATAGCAATACGAACACCTTTCATTTTGCCACTGGAGAGATGACCGTGACACCGGAGGACTGCTACCGGATTTTGCGCATTCCTATGGTAGGGGCCATTTTACCTTACGAGCAGTCAGAGGAGGGTGGCACAGAGGTACTGCGCCATATATTTCATGATGAGATTGTCTGTGGATATGAGATCCCCTGGCAGGAGTTTTTGGATTTGGATTATGCACCGTTGCCATCTGTATTGGCAGGATTCATTAGGGGATTCTTTTGTCCTGATCGCAGGTCAAAGGGATTTTCAGTAGGATGGGGACTGGTCTTGGAGCAGATGGTCACACAGGGCCGGAGATTTTCATGGGGGTCAGCGATGCTGGCCCATCTTTACAAGAGTCTGCATGAGGTAGTATACTTCGGTTATGGGAGCTTCTCAGCGGGTGTGACCTTATTACAGGTATGGTGCTGGGAGCACATTCCAGCAGCTAGGCCACTGGCAGATAGAGATAGGCCCGTAGGTGCTGCATATGCCTACGGATATAGAGGCCTAGTTGTCCAGTGTAAGCTGGGCAAACTAGAGCACTGGAGGAGAGTTTTTGATGATATAGATACGGTCACCTAGAGACCGTATACAGGTTGCGAGGTGTGGGCGGAGGATGGGATAGAGATGCCTTTCGTTTTCATGACAAGGTATCTGATTGGGAGGACTCCATTCATCATTGAGCAGTTTTTGGTGACCCGAGTTTTGCGGCAGTTCGGGAGGCAGCAGGGGATTCCGCAGGGAGCGTGCTTGTATGCACGGCGGCAGCAGGATGTGGCCGATTGGGGGCCGACTATTGATAGTGTCGTAGTCATAGAGGAGTTCACAGGGCTAGCAGGACAGATCTGGGACTATGCCTCAGAGATACAGGATGCAGGGATGACTGATGAGTTCACTCGTTTGTTTGTTGCGCGGGCAGTGGCGAGGATCTCAGATCCAGAGGAGATGAGGCCAGCCTTTGATTCGGATGGTAAGGAGGGGGGAGATG
This sequence comes from Cryptomeria japonica, assembly GCF_030272615.1. Lineage (NCBI taxonomy): Eukaryota > Viridiplantae > Streptophyta > Pinopsida > Cupressales > Cupressaceae > Cryptomeria > Cryptomeria japonica. The sequence goes on along the minus strand of NC_081406.1, from coordinate 175,827,788 downwards.
ATGGGGATGATGGAGATGACGGAGATGATGGAGGAGGTAGAGGAAGCAGAGGGAGGTGGGGTGGTAGAGGTGTGGAGAGAGCTGTACGGCAGGGGAGGATTGAGAGAGGGAGAGGAGGATTGGCTATCGGAGCCGAGAGAGAGGGGAGAGTGACGGAGGTGCTAGCGGTAGTGGGGGGTGAGGAGGAGGTGGTGAGACCAGCATAGAGGAGGAGGGTAGATATAATCCCACCTCCCGTACCTAGGACAGGCCGAGTGGGAGGGGTGGCGCCAGCACAGGTACCGCTGTGGGTTCGAATGCCAGGGCATGTAGAGGATGCACAGATCCGGATCCTGCAGATTACCGTTCAGCAGCTGCAAGCGCAGATTTTGACATATCAGCGATAGATCTTGCAGTTGACCGCTGAGAGAGATACGGAGATAGAGCGGCGGGGTCGAGCAGAGGAGGCTTTGGCGACTATGCAGAGAGCAGCGGCGAGTGGTCCTTTGAGAGACACCCTTAGAGAGCTGACACGGAGAGTACAGGAGGCTGAGTATTACAGGCGGCATTATGAGGCTGCAGTTCCTAGAGATCGGCGTGTAGAGAGCTTTGCACAGTCGAGATCGAGTCGATCTCGAACTACTGGGACACGATCTGAGAGCCGAGGAGTGACTGGGCCAGCGAGACAGGACCCTCCTGGAGATCCAGGGGCAAGTGTATCTGGAGTGAGACAGGACCCTCCTAGAGATCCAGGGGCGGGCGCATCTAGAGCGAGACCATCTCCGTCCGGAGATAGTCATACTTGAGAGACAGGGTCTCTGTTGTATTTTTGGATCTTTTGTATATTATGTACTGGACATAGTGTTGAGACACATTTTGTAGATTTTGATCATTTTTTGAGATATATATATACAGCACCATTTTTGATCGATGTGATGTGTTTATATGGATGCATGTTATATGAGTGTTTTTTATGTGATTGGTGCAATATATTATGTAATGAATGATGCAGTATGTATGTTTTTATATGCTGTGAGATGTATCTTGAAAATGAGATGTATGTTTTTAATATGCTGCTACATGTAATATGATATGATGTAAAATGATGTAATAATTATGCAAAATGATATGTAACTAATTGTAAAATGATGTGCAGCTAATTGTAAAATGAAATGCAACTAATTGTAAAATGATATGCAACTAATTGTAAAATGATATGCAACTAATTATTTTTGGAGCACCTCTCATTCGGTATTTGCCATCCGATATAACCATTTGTTTGCTTTCTTTGTAAATATCATCATGGAGCATTTATTGATTGTTGGATATGTTGAAAATTTATACAAGCATAATGGTATAATTGAACCATAATGTCCTGAGTAAAATTTACATGATTTTTTATTTTGCAAGATAGCACAAACGTCAAGGTATTAATTGAACCAGGACGACCTGAGTGCGTATTGCATAAACAGACAAGAGTAGATCATTTATATGCGTGAAATGGAATCAGGCTTTCAGTGATATGTATCACGTCTCGAGGCAAATATCCACACAGTACAAGTGATCGCCTCCCAGACAGAAGACTAAGAAAATATTGGAATTTCCTCATGATCTCTAGCTTTGAAGCTTTTTATGAGACAAGGAGAAGATTCCAACAATTTAAAAAGTTCAAAATGCAAAATAATCAAGACTTTAATGCGATAATGCAACATTTAGTATTTCAGGAAATCATCCATCCTTGAGATTCTTGTGAATTTTATTTTTTTTGTTTTGGTTTTTGCGTGTAGTTGTGTTTGTTGGATGTCATGCGTCTGAGTTTTGCAATAGTTGGAATGTCTTGAATGTTTGCAAGTGTTTGAACAGTTTAATGCCCCTAGATGAGTGTACCTCTGGATATGTTTATGCACAGTGATTTCTAAGCCATGGTGGAATGCGATAAGAGAATAGATACAGATGGATAACTCAGGATAGTGAGTACGCTAAGTATGTCCTGAATGGATATATGCTAAGTGTCGAGCGATGGCCGATAGTGTTTTGATGGATAAAATGGCATGGATATAGATAAAGGAGCTGGTCTTTCACAAGGGCGCCTGTTTACCAGGTTTTCACCATTTGTTTTTATTGTACTTTGTATTTTTGCTTTTTGTGGATTTTTTTTGATTTTTTTTTTGTTTGTTTTTGGCTTTTTCCGTGCACTAGACTACCTTAAGTATAGTACTTCTTCAGATGAATGATGTTAGTTGGATCATCGAGCACATCTCCTTCAGAATTTGTTAGCTGATAGGCACCTGATCCATAGACTGAGATGATGACATAGGGACCCAACCAGTTAGGTTCAAATTTCCCTTTCTTTTCTCTATCTTGCTGATTTCTTGGATTTTCTTTGAGGACTAGATCACCAACCTTGAAGTTACGAGGAATGACCTTGTGATTGTAGCTCCTGCACATGCGTTGTTGATATGCTTTGAGATGAGTATAAGCATATTAGCGTCTTTCATCTAATAGTTCCAGTTCTTGCAGTCGGTTAACTCGATACTCTTCATCGGGGATTAAACCTTTCAAAGAGACTCTAAGAGATGGAATTTCTACCTCCAAGGGTAAAATAGCCTCTGATCCATATACCAATGAATATGGTGTTGCTCCTGTAGGTGTGCGGATGCTAGTCCTGTATGCCCAAAGTGCTGGATTGAGTTGTACGTGCCAATCTTTGCCTGCATCATTTACTGTTTTCTTGAGTATTTTCAGGATCGTCTTGTTAGATGCTTCTGCTTGACCATTCCCCTGTGGGTAGTACGGTGTAGAAAACCGATGTTGGATTTTGAATTTTTCACATAGTTCCCGTACATCTTGGTTTTTGAAAGGTCGTCCATTATCTGTGACGATTGAACTTGGAATACCATATCTACAGATCAGATAATTTAGGATAAAAGAGGCAATTTGTTTCCCGGTCACTGTGGTCATGGGAACTGCTTCTATCCATTTGGTAAAATATTCTGTGGTAGTTATAATGAACTTGTGTCCATTTGAAGATGAAGGATGTATTTTGCCAACCAGGTCTAGTCCCCACTGACAAAAGGGCCAGGATGTTGTAAATGGCTACAGTTCCTGTGCTGGTGCATGTATCAGATTACCATGGATCTGGCATTTAGGACATTTCTTGGCGAAATGATATGAGTCTTTCTCCATTGTAGGCCAGTAGTATCCCATTCGTAGAAGCTTTTTAGCAAGAGTAGTGCCACTTGAATGTGTACCACAAATACCTTCATGAAGCTCGTATAAAGCTAAATTGGAATCATTACGATCAAGACAACGAAGAAGAGTACCAGCTAGACCTCGACAATATAAGGTATTAGCGGTAAGGGTGTAACGAGCAGCTTGTCGGATAAAGTTACGTTTTTGGTTACGGGATTGGTCGATGGGTAAGATATTATGCTTGAGGTAGTCGTATATTGGTCCATATAACGGAGAATCTGAACCGGTCAAGGCATATATAACCTGGGATTCAGAGTGGTCATAGGCGGGGGAGAACAATTGTTGTACCAGGAACTCATAACGACTCTGTTGTTCTGGAATTTGTAGTAATGAAGCGATCGTAGCCATTGCATCGGCTACTTTGTTGTTCAACTTTGGTATTTGATCAAAAGTGATGTGCACAAAATACTGTTTGAAATCATCCACCATCCATTTGTAGGGTAGTAGCTTGTCATCCTTTGTCTGATAGTTGTTGTTGATTTGATTGATGACTAGTTATGAGTCTCCATAGACTTTTAATTCTGTGATTTTCCATTCGACAGCCATTTTGATGCCTATGACCAATGCTTCATATTCAGCCACATTATTTGTACATGGAAACATAAGCCTGTATGATCTCGGCATAGTGTGTCCTTCAGGGGTGATAAATAGAATGTCGGCCCCTGAACCATGTTGTGTATAGGATTCATCAAAGTATAGGGTCCATTGTTTGGAGGAAAGAGCAAAAACGTCCCTGTCTGGAAATTCAATGTCCATGGTTTGTTTTCCTAGTAGCAGTGCTTCAGCCAGTTGATCTGCAATTGCTTGTCCTTTGATGGCTCGTCTTTCTGTGTAGTGGATGTCAAATTCACTGAGAATCATGACCCATTTAGCCAATCGGCCTGTGAGAGCTGCCCTGCTGAGTAGATACTTGAGAGGATCAATTTTTGCCACTAGCTTTATAGTGTGTGCTAGCATATAATGTCGGAACTTCTGAGATGCAAAAACCACTGTTAGGCAAGCCTTTTCAATGAATGTATAATTGAGCTCATAGCCATTCAATGTTCTATTGATGTAATATATAGCGCGTTCCTTTCCTTGTTGATCTTCTTGTGCCAATAGTGCCCCCAGTGAAATATCTGTTGTTGAGATATATAGTATAAGAGGCTTTCCTGCAATTGGTGGGACTAGAACCGGTGGATTCATCAGGTACTGTTTAATTTGGTAAAAAGATTCTACACACTTAGTCTCCCATCTGAACGCTACATTTTTGTGTAGCAAGTGGTTAAATGGCAAACTTTTATCTGCTAGTTGAGCGATGAATTGCCTGATTGATTGAAGTCGTCCTTGTAGAGATCTAAGTTGACTGATATTCTTTGGTGGTGGCATGTCCATGATGGCTTGTACCTTTGCTGGATCAGCTTCAATACCTTTAGCTGAGACTATGTAGCCCAGTAACTTGCCTGATGTAACCCCGAAGACACACTTCTTAGGGTTGAGTCGGACTTGGAATTTTTGCAATCGATCAAAGATCTTTGTTAGGATGTCGAGATGTTCAGCTCTGGTGAAGGATTTTGCTAGTAAATCATCCACATAGTCTTCCATAAATGTGTGCATCATATCATGGAATATGGTTGTCATTGTTCTTTGATAAGTGGCTCCCGCATTCTTTAAGCCAAAAGGCATAACATTCCAACAGTATGTTCCCCAAGGACAGGTGAATGCTGTTTTGTCTTGATCTTCAGGAGCTATTTTGATTTGATTATAGCCTGAGAAACCGTCCATTAAGGAGAGCATTGCATGGCCTGCTATGAGATCTACAATTATATCAATACTTGGCAGAGGAAAGTCATCCTTTGGACAAGCTTGATTGACATCCCTGAAGTCAGTGCATATTCTGATACTACCATCTGGTTTTGAGACTGGAACAATGTTGGAAATCCATTCTGCATAGTCAATGGGTCGAATGAATCCGACATCTAAGAGTTTCTTTAATTCAGTTTTGACCATGACTGCCACCTGTGGATTCATCTTTCGTAGCTTTTGCTTGACTAGCTTGACTCCTGTAGAGATGGACAAGTGATGCATGATTAAATGTGGATCAACTCCAGGCATATCAGCATATGACCAGGCAAAGTTAATTTGCTGTCCTTTAAAGAAGATGATGAATGCTGATCTTTCCTCCTCTATCAGAGATTCGGCAAGGTGAATGTTTCTGGCTGCTTCTGTGGTACCAATGTTGATTGATTGAGTGGGCTCAATCAATATGGGTGATCGCTCATGAAAATGTTCAGGAAGAGTGTCAAGTCTCCCATCGTTAGGTGCCTTAAAAAAGTTTTCACCCTCAGATGCATCTTTTATTTTTACTTTTTTGGGATCTATAGCTGCCATTAATTGGTTTTCAGCATTAGATTCTTTATTTGATTCATTTTTGCGACTAAGAGACTTGGCACTCCCTGATGGACAGACATCGTCATTTTGTTCACTGGTAGAGCCTGTTTCGAGATTTACGGTACATAGGTAATGGATAATAGATTCATCATCTAGGAAAATTGGTATATCATGGGTCTCAGGTTCATTCCAGTCGATGAGATCAGGGAAGACAAGCGGTAAGGAATCGTTGGGCGGGTCAAGTTCGGCTACTGTAAGTGTTAGGATAGAGTTGTCATCGTGATGGGTCTTGGTTTTAAAGAAGTCTAGGGTTTCATCGAGGTCTTCGATGGTATCATCTTCTACATAGACTTGTTCGTAATATTTCTGTTCGCTTTCCTGAACGTCATAGATATGTTGTGGTCCAAATTCAAGAGGTCTATCCTCTGCATTATGTTCTTCTTGAGAAATGGATATGAAATCAGTATCATCTAGGATATTTGTAGTAGTATCAGAGCAGGTACCCCATTCATATTCATTTGAATCTGTCTCATAGGCATCATCCCAAATTCTATTTGTGCTGCAAACAAGTATGTTGTATGGTGAAAACAAATCTTTGATGATGGATACTTTTTTGATATTCTGTGTTGATTCTGTATCTGATCCATCTTCCACGGTCTGGATTTGTTCATAGATTGTGCTTCCTTGGGGAGGAATGACAGTTTCTTGTGATGATATGATTTGTTTTTGAGCCATTTGTGTGTTAATATGAGCCACTGCTACAGATATGGCCTTCTTATGATTTAAAAGCTTTCCCTGATGCAACTTTAGATCTTGACGTTCTCGGGCCTTGCGGATTGTTTCTGCTGACTCAAAGAGTGCTTCCTGCCAGGATTCTTCCTTGTACTTCTTCTTTTCCTTCCATTGAGGTTTTGCATTTGTGTGTAGCGGTCGTTTCAATAGGAAGGTGAATTTAGAACCTAATCCTGCTTTATTTCTACTAGGTTGTGAAGGAAGATCTATAGGTTCAGTAACTCCTTCTTGGTGTTTCCCAATAGGTCCTTTACTGCCATATCCCATTTGTTTCATGATCAAGTAGCCTTTTCCATACAGGTGTGTTGGTAGAACAATGTCCAGAGCGACTGCTCTATTAGCTTCTTCTTCATCTTTGTATAGCTAGTTAAGAACGTCCTTATCTTCTGATTCATGTGCTAGAGTCCCCAATTGGATGAAGGTACCATCAAATTTAGTTATGGGTTGAGTTGCCAGATGTGTTGATATAGTAGGTAAACCATGCGATCTAGGTGATGTTGGCAACCTGGTCAAACATAAAGGCTCCATAGAATATTCGCCCATGCCTTGGTCTTTGATTTGCATTTTCTGTTTGAAGTCTCCCCATAAGGAGTTGGATTTTGCTGTTGGTGGATCAGATGTTGAAGATCGTTGTTTTTCTCTATTATAAGGAACCAAACTGTCTTGGGCTGCCCCCATTGCGTTGCAATGTTGAAATGGATTGTGATCAGCTGATATGGAGATTTCTTGTCCATCATAAGGAAACTTGACACACTGGTGATATGTAGAAGGTACTGCTTGCATTTCATGTATCCAAGGCCATCCTAATAAGATATTGTAGGTGAGATCAATATCTAAGACCTGACAGATAGTATCCTTTTGCACTGGTCCTACTTGAATAGGTAATATCACTGTTCCTTTAGAGGACCTTTCCTCATCATCATATTCTTTTATGGTAATCTTTTTACAAGGATCAATAGATTCTTCTGAGAAGCCTAGTGCACGGATAAGCTTTAAAGTACATATATTAAGTCCGGCTCCTCCGTCTATTAAGACTCTTTTGACGCGGTGTTTGCAAACAATGACTTCAATATGCAGAGGAGTATTATGCGGATGACTCAACGAAGTATTATCATGCTCTGAGAAGGTGAGGTTATGAGATTCTGTCATATGGGTGACCATGGCTTGAAATCTGTCTGTATCCAGATTTTGAGGTACATTTGTTTCCAATAGCGCTTGCTCTAATATGTCTTTGTGTTTTGGAGATAGTTTCAACAATTCCAGGATAGATATCTGAGCTGGAGTCTTGCGTAGTTGGTTAACTAAGTCGTATTGGATCTTTGGTGTGGTAGTTGGAGGTGCAGTGTGCCCCTTCAAGACATATTTCTGTGTCCGGGTTGTTACATTGACAGATTCATGATCATGCCTATCTCGAATGGTTATAACATTGACTTGATGGTCTTCGGCTGATATGTGGTTGATTGTGTTGTTGTAGATGTGATTAATACGAGCTCTGCGTGTATCATTTGAAGTTGATGCTCCATCCTTGTTGTAATTTGGGAGAAGAATTTTTGAAGGCTTTGTGATCATTATTTGTTTTTAGACCATCCACTGTTAAGTCACCTCGATCAATCATGTCCTGGATTATGTGTTTCAATCTCATGCACTCGTTTGTTCTATGACCCTTGTTGCGATGGAAATCACAATAGTGTGAATCATTCCACCAAGGTGGTTTGATTGGGGGTTCATAATTGTTGATTGGAGGCAAAGAAAGAATCTTGTTTGCAAACGGTTCTCTGAAGGCGGATTCTAATGATTGGCCCAGTGGTGTGAAGATACACTTTTGGAAATTGTTGGTGTTGTTGCGTGAATTGTTGTTAGGTCCTGGATTCATGTTTTTGTTTTGATTATCATTGGCGTTGTTGGTGTTGAGCTGTCCTTGAGTATTGTTTGGTGCATATGTGTTAGCATTGGGAGTAGCATTTTTAGGATTTTTCATATTTTGAGTATTTCCTGATAAGACAAGTACTGGTTGTTTAGATTTGGGATCATATGATTCATTGTTGCCTTCGTTTTTGTTTCGCGTCCAAAATCGAGATTTATCAAGATTGGTGTTGTTTTGGTTATTGTAGTTTGATGAGTTCGTTCCTTCCTTGTAGAACTTGATTGTTCCCTTTTTGACACAAGCTTCCTCTAATTGAATGCCATTTTCAATCAATTTAGTGAAAGATGGTATGCATTGAATTTTGAGTCTGTAACTCATTTCACTATTTAAGTTATCAATGAAGACTTCCATTTTCTCTTTTTCAGGAATATCTCGAGGATATCTTGATACCATGCGTCGCCAACGTTGAAGGAATAACATGAATGTTTTGTTGTTCTTTTGTTTGGTGTTGCAAACATCTAGCATGGTTATGGCATGTTGGATGTTGTAAGAATAATGGGTGATAAATTTGTTAACCAATTCGTCAAATGATCTGACAGGTGGTGTAATCTTGGATAACCATTCCATTGTTTGTCCTCCCAGGCTTCTTGGGAACAATCTCATCAGATAAGTGTCATCATGAGCAAATTCAAGACTCATGGTGCAAAATTCTCGAACATGATCCCGAGGATCACTTTTCCCATCATATTTATCAAATTTGGGAACATCTGAGTTTGGAGGAAAAGGTACCATGTTTAATCTTCTATCAAAGGGATAAGGACAAATTTTGTTTATAGAATACCGCACTGTTGTCCCTTGTTGCATATCTTGGATTTGTCTTTGCAACATTTGCATTTGTTGAGTAAGAGCAACCAAGGGTGCATTATCTTGTCGAGGGAAGAGTTCTTCCCTCGTATTTGTTCTTAACTGAAAAGGTGTAGTAAATGGTATGTGTTGTTCTGGGGTTTCGAATGCAGGTACCCGCATTTCTGGTATATGTTGCTCTGGAATATGTTGTTCAGGTATGCAAGTTTCTTCTTCTCTTTATCGTTCTTGATATGTATATTGTTGAGACCCAGTTTGAAAGACATTTGCGTCTAAATCTTCAGGAAGTTTAACGCCTTTACTCGTAAGCATGAGTAGATATTTTTCTTTGTCATTTTCCATGAGTTTTTTGATGAGTTTTTGGAATGAAGGATTTTCTTGACATTCCTAAAAAATTGCATCAGTAATTTCGGGCTCTTCTGAAGATGGAACTTCAAAAGGATTTGATAATCTGCGATTCATACTTGATTCTGCGGGTGTCTCGCTTTGTTTATTTTTTTGAGAGCGAGTGATATGCATTTTAATAGAAACTTTCAGTGATGAAAGGAACAAAGTCCTCTTCGATGTGTTGCTCGGGCGTTGGTGGTTCTGGGCGAGATGTGTTATATGTGATGCACTCGTCGAGCAGGAATGCTGGATTGATCTTTCCTTCGTGGTTTATCTTTTGATTAAAAGCAGACTTTTGACAGTATGCTCTTGTTTTCAGGGGTTCTTTGTCAAATTCGCTGGATTTGTTTTGGATATAATGTTTGACGTGATGAAGAAATACCCGATAGGATTTGAAGAGTTGACGATTGATGTATAAAAATTTATTTCTCTTGATGAATTTGGAAAAGCTAGGTTGTTGTTTCTTCAACGTGATGTTACGATAGAGGTTCTTTCTTCTCAGAATAAGGGGATTAGTCATGGATGAGTGATCAATGATTTCCTTTGATTTGTTTGGATTTAGTTGATTCTTGTTTTGAAAATTTCAAATCTTTCTTTATCAGAATGAAGGTTTAGCTGCCCCTTCACGATAAAATGTGTCAAATGATATGGATAAAAAGTTTCCCGATCTGGAAACTGGATTTGACAATTTGAAAATTTTTAGACAAGTGTTTGTGAGATAAAATCCGTAAGATGTTAAAGGATTTGATTGATACTGATGATGAAAATGTTCCGGATTATGATAGGAGAGACGTCCTCTATTGTGCGATTTGTTTCAGATTTTGACAACTTCGTTTGACACAAATTTAACCTTGAGAAAAGTTTTTAACTGTTTGTTTTTGTCACTCTGGTTTGATAAAAGATGATTTTTGATGAAAAACTCTTTTAAAATATTTTTGAAATTTTCAAAAATTTTCAGTTTTTAACTCTCTGTTTTTCTGGTTTTGGAACACGTGCTAGAACAGAGGTTGGATGCGCTACTGAATTTCCTTGATGCGCTAAAATATTAAGCACATGTGCTAATCTGCCCCTAGACACGTGCTAAAATTTGGAGTTTGAAATTTTTTTGCTTTGACAGGTTAAAAAATCCACGCGCTATACTGGGCTTGACACGCGCTAACTGTTTTGGCTAATGCGCTGAAAGATGGTTTCTACGCGCTAAGCTGTTTCTTTCACGCGCTAAAACTCAGGCTATTGAAAATTGCTGTTAACTTTGTTTGGAGAACTACGTGCTACACTGGGCCTGATACGCGCTAACTGTTTTCCTTTATGCGCTAGTTATGGGCACCGACGTGCTAGGATGTTTCTTCTACGCGCTAAAACTTGTTTCAGATGCGCTAAAGTATTGTGAAACACTACTGTGTTAGCTGCACGCACTAATTTGGGGTTTGGATGCGCTAATAAAAGTGTTTTACGCGCTAAGATGTTGCTCTTATGCGCTAGACTGTCCTGATTTTTCCTTTTTGATGATTTTTTTGTGAGAATTTTAAATTTTGAGAAAAATTTTAAGTGTGATGGATGATTTTCTGAAATAACAAATGTAAGCACAGCACACAAAGTATAATTATTTTGCCTAATCTAACAGAAAATGTATGTTCTGCGAGGATGTGTTCAAATCCCCAATGTTTTAACAGGTTTTGGATACAAATAAAACACTTCAGAAAGACTCTTTATTCAAGGGTCATAAGTAACATCATAGCCCACTAGTCTCGATACTCCATCAGCTCAAATAGCCGTGTCACCCCCTAGAGGGCGCCCGTTTTTTTGCCTTTTGCCAGAAATTAACTCAAAGTGAATCGCTTCACAATTGAGTAGTTATCTTGGGAGATATATGGTGAGTAATATTGGGGGCGGATTCTTCCCCACCCTTACACTATGATATTACAAATGTTTGGATACTAACTTGGCTCAAGGTTTCTAATTTTATGGTTCGTAATCAAGCTTCCGGTTCGGCCGTCAGTGATAAACTCCCTCAGGAGGCTTCCCAACCTTTAGAACAAAGGTTTTACGTATCTCAAGGATATTAGGGGAAGGCTAATCGCTGCGCGCAACCGTTGAAAAGGACTTTCATCACTTTCCACATTTGATTATAGTGGGTTGGAATTCTTGGCATCAAAGTCATTCCCCACTTAGGTCGTTCCCTTCACACCGGCTATAAACGGCTTTAAGAGTTGATTGCAACTCCTCGGGAAGGCAGGCCTGCTAAAGGATTTAAATGCTTGAAGTACAGGAAGCGTAAGAGTGGTTTGGCTTTTTGATTACCCAGTTAAGGGGAGAGCATATACCTTCCACTTTCGATTCAAAACAAACAAAGATTCTTTTTATGCCTCCAATTCAGTGATTTGCTAACCTATGAAGAGATGTTGCTCCACAAAAACATGATGTTCTTTTTAATCTTTAAAAGAAAGATTTTTTGATCTAGAAAAATGGAAATGGTCAACAAAGCAAATTTTTCGTTTTTGGAGGTCAACAAAAAGAAATCGTTTTTCTGAAAAAGTAAATTTCCTCGCTTTACCTGCAACAAACCGTTATAATCCTGCAAACAAAAGATAAAAATGTTAGTTGATTCGGGGAACTTCTACAAGTCTAAAATTTTAGTTCTGTTACAATAATTTTTTTTTTTTTTTTTTTTTTGTAATGCGCTACAGAACAAACTGTACACACTACAATATGCTCCAGATGCGCTATACAATTGTTTTTCTGCGCTATTCTGTTACTGGGATGCGCTACTATGGGTGTTGGAAGCGCTACCCTGTGTTTTTTTTTTTCGTGGTCAATTTTGCAGGAAAATTTTAGATCTGATGCGCTACTGTTTGGGGTTTAAGCGCTGGAAGATGTCGTAGAGGCGCTAAACCAAGGGTTTGATGCGCTAATCTGTTGAGTAGATGCGCTACTATGTGTTTTGCCCACGTCGATACCTACAGGAAAATTTGTTAAACAGAATCATACGCTAAGCAGAAGTCTTCACGCGCTAAGACAGAGAGCCCACGCGCTAAACAATAGGCTAGAAGTGCTAAATTGTTAGGCGGATGCGCTAATATATCTTTTCGACACGCTGATTCTCATTTCCCGCGGACCTGCAAAAATGATCAATTTCAAAAACCGATGTGTTATTTGGGGTCAAGCTCCACGGTGGGCGCCAGAAATGTATGCGGGAAAAGTGGGCGAATAAAACTTAATATGTGAAAATAATGAGAAATACTAGTCCACACACACACACACAGGACTTCTTAGTGCAAGCTATGGAGTAATGTAGTGTTACTCAGCTTCCCAAGGAGGGTCTCATGGTTCTTTATCTCACAATGTCCCTCAAACCAACGTTTTTGCTCGCATATTACTGAGCAAAATGGTTTAGGGATGGCAAATATGAGAACGAGAGATGTTTTTGATTGATTTTAGTATGAGATGTGTTGTAAGCTATATATGATGCTAAAATGCAATAATCTAAATGATAAGATGACGAGATTAGTATGAAGATTATCCTAGCATACTATATTTAGTCTATGATTGAGCTAAAATGATAAATAAATTACTCTAAACATGCATATTTAGTATATATTCCTGATTTAAAGAGAGGCTAAATGATGAGCATAAAATGATATGAAAGCTTGAAAGAATTTGAGCATAAGTGTGATGCTTCAAATTTGAAAGATGATTGTTAAGAATGGAGGAATGAGAGCTCTATTTATAGCATAAACAGGGCAATGAATGGTCAAGATTGAATGGTTTAATCAAGGGCCAAGTTTGAAAGTTGGGGATCCATGTGCACAATTGGCACCAATGAAATGGTGACAAATGTCAACATAGGATTGGGTTGAAAGAAGAGGTTGGAGGCATTAAAGGCTTGAGAAGACCTCATGGTTATCTAAAGGCTAAGGGTCAAGTCTAAATTAGGCTTATCCAATGGATTAATATTTAATCCAAGGATAAACCCTTGTGCAAATGATTAAGAGATAATCATGGTCAAAGCATTAATGGCCTGATGAGACCTTTGGGTTGGGTAGAGGTTGAGTCAAAACAAAAGTTTTAACCATGTGGGAGGGTTTGAATTAACCATTAATGGTTATTGGAGACTTTGAGGATTAATTGGTTGAAGGTTGGAAGCCTTTAATGGTTTTCAAAGACTTTAGGGGTTTTGGTGGTTGAAGGTTGAAAACCTTTAATGGTTATCCAAGACTTTGGGTCATTTGAGAAGTGACCTCCCTTTGCTTAGGGATGTGACAAAGTTTAGAGGAGGGTTAGGTTAATTAGAATCGATTAGAAGATTCTAGAAGGGATTAGGAAGGGGTTTGGAATTTTGCAAGTGGATGGGGAATAATAGGATTTAATTAAATTAATTGATTTAATTCAATTTGGTTGTAATTAAATAAATTTGATTTATTCAATTTAGGATAACCATTTAATTAAATTTGAATTTAATTAAAAGTGGCTAGAGGGATTTAATTGAATAAAATGATTTATTCATTAAATGGTATAGTGAATTTAATCAAGTAATTTACTTAATTAAATAGAAGAATGTGGATAATTTAATTAAATTGGATTTAATTAAATAGAGAAATGAACATAAAATATTCATTTAGGAATATGGTCATTTTTATACGTCTATAGTAAATACTGTTCATTCATGTTTTCTTGTTCTCGTTTGCAAACAGCTAGTTTTGGCTTGTAAATAGTAGTTTTCTTGTAAATATGGTTGCCCCATGAGTTCCACACGTGCTGCCATCACGACTAGTTGGGACATGGTTGTCAACTTCCTATACATTGTACATATGCAGGTTCAAGTGCTGGAGAAGATGTTAAGTATGAATGTCACCTTATTCTAGGCGAGCCCAAGAGCAACCCGACTAGAGGAAATAAGGTGAAAACGTGGTGTAAAGTACAAGGGTGTGAGCCAAATCACCATTTCAGAGTTTGGAGGGGTCCATGGGGTTGGGGAAGACTTTTATGTGCAGGGAGAATCTTTGACAAATCCATTTGATACCAAAACTCCAACTTGTTCATTCACTGTCGATTAAAGGCCTAGTAAACCCTTCAAAACCCTCATTTTGGGGTTCATACATTGTACAGTCAAACCAGAGGCTAAAACCATAAAAGTCCATTAGGGTTGGGTGTATCTTTGAGGAAAATCCAAACTTATTTGGGGGTCCTTTGAATTGTTTTCCCTCAAGCCCTAGAAAACCGGATTTGGAGGCCTAATTGGGGTTCATTCCTTGTAGCCCTTTTCTAGGCAAGATTTTGGAATCGATAGAAAACCTAAATTTTGACAAGTTGAGGCCAAGAGGCCATAATTGAGCACCTGAGAAGCACTGTGAATTGATAGGGTTCCTAACCAAAACACCTGAAGCAAATACCTTAGAAAGGTCAAGAATCAAGCCCTAGAAGAGATTGAGAAGGACTTGGAGGTCTAGAGTGCAACTAGGCCTGGTGAGTTGGTGGAATTGAGCAACACCAACTAGGTGGAGTGTTGAGCAGGCTAAGTAAACCCCATCGGTGATTAAATTTTACCTTTGTATCCAAGCAATGATTTCACTAGGAATGACTTTCTAAAAAATAAAAGAGTGACTAATCAAAAGGCTTCCATATCCAAGAAAACTCTATCAATATCCAAGAAAAATGTATCCCTTTTCACACCCTAACAATACATATATTGAGTTTATAATAAATCTACCATTAATTTATAGAGATTTTCTTTCAAGTACCACCCTCATCAATGATCTAGATTACTTTGATAAGATATTTTATTTCTTAGTCCTATGCAACACAGTATCCCTTGAAAAGGGCTTTTAGATTGAGCCATGATATCTCCATGAACGCCTCTCTAAAAATTCTAAAGGTTGGTTGGATCTATCCTTATTAAGTTGAAAAATAAAAAGAGCAACCTAATAGAGATTAATGATGAAAACCTATAAGTGCACTAAAACCTATATGTCTTGTAAAATTACCCTATTAGAATATAAAATAAGATAGAAATAATTGTAGATATTAAAAGCAAGATGTGGTAGTATTAGGTGTCTTATATACTACCCCTTGATAAATTAAGGTACTAAAAAGAGAAGAGCTAATGATGAATAATTTAAATCAATTAAATGTTTATAAAAAATGTTGAAACAAGAGAGAAAGAGTAAGTATTGGTGGGATGATCAAGATCTAGGTTTTGAAGATAATTTAATGACCATGATAGAAAAGAAGGAAGAAGAAAGAATATTGAAACAATCATAGGACTGAGAGGAAAGATAATGAAAAATGTTCGAAAGAGTGTGAGAAGCATCAAGAGAGATGCAATAGATAAAAACTATATCATTGAGATAGATATATCCTCAATGGACATGGAAATCATGAATATTAAATAAATAGAGTGGTTTATAATGTAAATCAAAACTATATTGAAAAATCTAACTAAATAAGTTAAGGCAATTGAAAGAAAATAAGACAACAATGAAATTAGAGAAGTTTGACCTTATTTGTAGGGATATTGTAGGTGGGGTTGCTATGAGGAAGAAGAGGAAGTAAATAAGGGAGGAAATGAATTTGTTAATTGGTGAAGAGGAGATAATATCTAGTGTAGAAAAAACTTAGAAGTCACCAAAAAATTAGATTTTTCCGAGGAAACTTTGGCAATAATAGATACTCAAAGGATGCTAGCAAACATCTCTTTACATTAGACAATCATTAGAGTACGATTGGCATTAATGATGATTAGAATCAATTATATGATTTTGTGAAGGCCCTCAATAACAAGGCACTAAGATGGTGCATTAAAGAATACCCAAAGCATGATATAACATAAAAATAATTGAGGGACTTATTTTTGAAAAAAACTCATTCACCTAATGTGTGAAAAAAAATAATTAATAAAACATTGAAGATGAAAAAAAATTGAGGAATCAAAAAAATATTATGAACAATAATTTAATAGTGTGGTTAGAACACTAGAAGAAACCTTGACATAAAAGCTCAAAAAAATTGAGTGGTTTATCTTAAGGTTAACCCCTCATATTATAATAAAACTAGATGAGAAGATTTCCACTTCATATAGGGATTTATTAGAATTCCACTTCACATAGGGATTTATTAGATTTCCACTTCATATTATAATAGAGTTAGATGAGAAGATTTCCACTTCATATAGAGATTTATTAGATTTCCACTTCCTATAGGGATTTATTAGAATCCTGGTCAAAGATATGGGAGAATGATTTAATGAGAAAAGATGAAAATGGTCATTTAAAATTGGAGTTTAAACATAATGTTGGAATAATAATTCATAATGAAATGTGAAAAAGTCGATACCTCTACCCAACTTAGAAGAAGTAAAAATTGGTTTAAAAATTACATTATGAAAGAACATCTAACGAATGAATATTTGACCATCTAAGGTACCAAGAGGGCTACCACACTAACAGGGTTAAGTTCCCCTAGAAATATAGTACACATGTGTATAAATTATAAAATATAAAGTGGGACAAACATGACAAAAAAGGTGTTCATTTTTTCTTCATGAAGAAGATAAATATGAACCAATGGTTCATGGATTGACTAGAGAAGGATTTTAGATAGGAGTATGTATAGACCATATCATCAAACTATGAGAACACTGAATGTTTAATTGGCACATGAATAGTGGGAGCTTCAATTGAGAGAAAGAATAAGAGCATTTAACAATATGCACTATGTGGTACCACAAATTCAAGATGTAGGGCCCTCTATGAGCTACCATGATAACTATAGAGAAGGAGGTGGTAGGGGAGGCTACTGCATTAATCACCACAAAAATAAATGGCATGATATTTCTAGTTGTCCCAAATTTAGTCACTCTATAAGAAGTGTTCGCACCATGACTAAAATGTGAATAATTGTCTAGTCTAAATGTCACGCATGAGGCTAAAGTAATAATATTAGACAATCTAAGAAATCAAATATAGAACAGGATAATCCTCAATGAGAAAAGATAAATTGGAAAAATAATACAAAGGAAAAAAAGAAAAAGGCCATGCAGAAACTTAAGAAAAAAGATAAAAATAAATTTCAATAATTACTTGGGGCTGGATTAATAGAAGCATATCCTAGGATAATCTTATGAAAGTGAAGAAAAATATTTAGGTAATGATGAAAATAATTTGGTGAGAAGGAAATTCAAAGAGCTAATTAAGAAAAACTAAAAGGAGAGGATGATAGTAAGGTATTTTTCATAGTGAAATAGGTCTGTAGATTGAAAGAATTGGAATCTTTGGTGGAATAAGAAGAGGTTAGAGTTCAAGGGTTGAATATCATGAAGTTGGATACAGTTAATGGAAAGAAAGTCGTGAAAGATGGAATAGGGAGTTTATCTAGCTTCGTCCAATTAGTGTTACCTTCTACAAAAAGGGAGAGAGTAAGTTTAGATGACAAGGAGTAAGACAATTCAAATACTTTACTTAATTGCTTGATTAGTGTTATCATTACACTATGTGTTGTCATTGATGTCAAATCCTTTGGTCCAGATTAAGTCCGGATGTGGTATGATGAGTAGGAGTGTTTGATTTAGGTATGTTGTGTGGTTGGAAGTTTCCTAGTTTTCACCAAATGCGTTTGGTATCTCAGAAGATATTTTTCGGTATTATCTTTGGGTCCAAAGTGGCTCGGAGCTCGAGGCCTTAGACCGGATATTGAAGTTGTATAGCATGCAAATGCATTTTAGGTCTAGCCTTGGTGATGTATGTAGCGTGTTGATATATTCGATGTGGAATTGTGTGATATGGTGGTCATTCCTTAGCACCACTAGAATGATTAGCGAAGACCTATTTTAGATCTTTGTCTTAGCCGACATTGAGAATTATGATTTCTGGAGACAGTATATATATATATATATATATATATATATATATAGAGAGAGAGAGAGAGAGAGAGAGAGAGAGAGAGAGAGAGAGAGAGAGAGAGAGAGAGAGAGAGAGAGAGAGAGAGAGAGAGAGAGAGAGAGAGAGAGAGAGAGAGAGGAGTTTGATTTGATGATATCATATATATGGCTTTTTGTGTTGAAGACATGTAAGATTGAAGGAACCAGTTGTTGGAACCCTAAAATTTGCAATTTTTAGAATTCCAAATTCCAAGACAAGGACCAAGAAAAATTCTAAATATATATATACATATATATATATTGAATAGGTACAAGTAATATATTTTATATTTGTTGCACAATATGAAACCATAACATAAAAACAATAATGGGCATAAAAAATGGAGTGTGAAGCACCAAAGAGGGTATTTACATCATTTAAAGACCATTTATCCATTATATACCCATAAAATAGCCTTAAAATACCTCTAATATGCCTAAACAACTTGTAAAGTGACAATTAATTACATAAACTAAGGCAATTTCGGGATTTGGAATTATTTTTATTTAAAAGGGGGGTGTCTTTTCACCCAAAGGGGTATGAAAACCATTCAAACACATATATGTGTGTGATGTAAAGTGTAAAGAGAAAAAAAAAACAAAAGAGAGAATAGAGAGACAAGAGGTGGAGGCAATTTTGTACTTTTAAACTTTTTATCAAAAATAACCAGTTGCATTTTCTTTCTCATATGTGTTGAGAGTTAACATATTTTTAGAAGACAGTTGCTTATGATATTATCTAAAAGTGGATAAGGTTATTCATGTTCTTCCAGTAAAATTTTGTGTTTTATATTGTAGATTTGGATCAAAAAGATTTACTCGCGAATTGTAATTGTTCCTTGTATTTCTTCCTTGGATGGTCTCTTAAAAGTTAGGGTTAAATTCATTCAAGCAGTTTACAATATAGACATTGAAGTAGAGCTCATAAGAAACAGTAACTGACAGACTCATTGAGAGGTGGTGGGATTAAAAACTGTCTCATAAGTTTACACAATAAGTCCTGAAGAAATATAAGACTCTGTAGCCCAAATAGGAGGAAAGGCACTGATCATTTGTAAACAAACCCTTTAACCATACCAGTTACCCTTTACCTTTATGCATTAGGATTAGTAGAATAGGTATAGTAGGTAATTTAGCCAAAGTGTAACATATATACTTTTGTAAGATACATAGATCAATACACACATCTGAAATCAGCCTGTTTAAGA
Organism: Cryptomeria japonica; assembly: GCF_030272615.1. Taxonomy (NCBI): domain Eukaryota; kingdom Viridiplantae; phylum Streptophyta; class Pinopsida; order Cupressales; family Cupressaceae; genus Cryptomeria; species Cryptomeria japonica. The sequence continues at coordinate 175,808,161 of NC_081406.1, read as the reverse complement.
AACTTATGCCATTCTGAGACTAGGAGATATCGGATTAAGACACTAAATCTGTTATAAAAAGCATTAGTTGAAGGAACAACTAGTGAGTAGGTATACCCGCCTAGGTCCTGCAGAGCCTAAAGTGAGAGAGTTAGTAACCAAATAGGTTCACTCTATAAGTTGGCCAAGTCAATTGGAGGGCTTGATCATAGGAGTTGGCATTTCCTTAGAACCTATCCAATCTGTTGATTTGAGACCCAACACCAGTGATTGTGTGACTATAGTTACGGATATCTACCAGAAGAAATTCTAACAGTACAAACCGTTTTTATTGTGGTGGATTCTCTTTGTCTTTCTTTCTTGTTCAATAGTGAGCCTTTCAGGGCAGTGAGCCCATTTGTAGTGAGTCTATTGGCAATGAGCCTTTTAGGGAGATGATCCCACCAGTAGTGAGAACATTGGCAGTGAGCCACCTTTTGTAAAATAATCAACTTAATCATTGTTTATATATTGAGAATTAGCATTCTCCGTGGTCCCTTCTTGGGTTTTCCATGTAAATTCTAGTGTTTCTTGTGTCTAATCTGATTCTTACATGCGTTTTCTAATTCTTTTAATTTTGCTTAATATTCTAGATCTGTGTATTAAGGTTAAAAGTTAAATTTGCTATCAACGGATTCAACGCCCCCCACCCCCCCTCACCCCCACCCCTCCTCTCAGTTGTCTGGATATTCAACATTTAGAATTAGTTTAGGGAGAAAATTATGTTATTGGTGTCCTTTGTAAAATTATTGGTTTTCTTGAGAAGAGAATGAGGCTAAATAAATAGAGGCATTAGAGGTCAAAGACGAGATGGCCTTAAAATGATCTATCACCTATGTATAATCATACAGGGTGGTAAAAAGCATTATAAAAGATAAATATTTATGCAAGAAATTTTGATTGTGAAGCTTTGGGAAAATATCGTAAAAAATTCCCTCTTGATATTAGAATTGTGAAGATAAGAGATCTATGAAATAATGCATTGATAATAAAATATTAAATCCATCACCTTCTCATTTCCACCTTGATTAAAATGCATAAAAATTGGTGAAACTGACTTACAATCCTATGTTGAGTTGAATGTGTTCCATGAAAAGATGAGTGAAATAAATGAAGGAACCCATATAATAGGTAGATAAATAACAAAACCATTTTATGTTTTCTTCTTAATCAATAGATAAAGGATTAGCTATGAATGCATCATCAAGGTAATAGTCAATGCTCATTGATATATAAAGGATTTAACATATATCTTAAGATCTCTTATCCAATCATACACATATGTGAGTGTTTAACATGGTGAACTATGATACTTGTGGCTGATTTAGTATAGCCAAGCATATTATGTTGTGAAGGAGGTTTAAAGTTGCATCTCCTAGGGTATAAGTTGATGGGAGAATAGATAACTAGTATTGCATCATTGATATTTCGTTAGGTAGGTGGTAAACGATAAAGTTAGGGGCATAGGTTGGGACATTGAGGGTAGGAGAAGCAAAAGAAATCATGTTTTGACCTAAGAGTGTGGCAAGGGTTGTGAGTTTCATGGTAAAATAAGAGAGGAAGTGAAAGTAGTGGCTAGAGAGGATCAAGCAATATAAGTGAAGGGTAAGGGTTGAAAGGGTTGCACATAGTGGTAGGAGGTAAAGTATTTGCCCAAAGGGACATGATCATAGCTAAAAGGAGGAATGGAGAGAGATGCATAAATGGTAGGAATGTGGGTTTAGGTTGGATAAGAAGGTGCAGGCATGCAAATTTAGGTGAAGGAATATTAAGTTGTAGGAAAAAGAAAATAAGTTGGCTAGGAGAGTGAGTTTAAGGTAGGATAACTAGACTATAAAAGGACATGATTTTAGATGATATATCTTATACCTTGTAATATCTCTAGCCCCTCAAGATGGGTGATGTTGATATTTATTAAGGAGTAGGTGATATCATCAAGTATGATACATTGGAGGAGAGGAAAGTAGTAGTCAATTTTCATGAGTGACAAACTTAGCATCATCTAATAGGGATTCATCATCAAAGTGGTCATCATTGTGAGACATGTAGACTTAACATGTGGGTTGGATGACAATGGAGGAACAAAGGTAATGAAAAAGGGAAGAGGAAGGAAAATACATGGATGGTTAAGATAAGGGTTCCTATAAGAGATAATGTATAAGGAAGGAATAGTCTAAGAAGGAAAGATAATAATTTGTTTCAAAGAACTGAAAAATGATCCATCCTCGTATGCTATAGGGAATTTGAGTAGAAAAATATAGAGTTTTTTCAATGAAAATAAAGACAAAGACAATAGTGTAATGAATGGACATCAATTGTTATATAGTCTATATATTGTAACTACGTTTATGTTTTACTCAAATATAGAGTTTCGTTGAATGACAAAGAAATTTAAAAATCAAAGTAGAATAATTAACTTCAAAACATTAGAATGAGAGTTTGATGTTTAGAGAGAAAAAATCTTTTAAGGATGAAGAGAGGAATAAATAATGAAGGTTAGGATTCAAATCAAGTTCACTACAAATATAGATAGAAAATAGATAGCCTACATAATTTAAATGTAGGAAAGCCTTTTTCAATTATCTATCTTAGGATTCAACTAGCAATAAATGGATTTACTTAAGTTAACACAAACACATAAAAAACCTTTGCCAATTAATTAATAAGTTAGTTTTCTTTCTAGCTCAATTGCTTAATATGTTTTGAATGAAATTCTTAATTTAAATGAGACTCAATTGAAAAATGATAACTGATCAATTTACTAGCAGCTAATGAAAAAATTATTTAGAGATATTTAAAAAATTGATAGAAAATAATAGAGCCTATTGAAAAAACCAAGGTCTCTTATTGAAAGAACAAATTCCATTTTTAATATAAGGATGTTTGCACACTGGTAGAGAGCAACCATACCTCTATTATAGATAACAACAAACAAAGAGTGCTAAAAGTTTAGAGAAATGCAGAATAGAATAAGGATGCGATATTTCTTGTAAATTAGTAATAAATGGGGCCTCAAAATAGTTCCTGCCCCTTGTCTATGCTTCACATTTTGAATACATTTTGTACCACAGTAATTCCAACTATATTGGACAAAATTGCTTTATCCTTGATGCTTTAATGGATGTTCATACCCTATTCCAAGGATCCCATTTTGGCATGGGCTAGGATGATGTTGGAAAAGGTTGCAGAGTCCAGCTTTACACTTGCGAATTCCATTTGCTTGAAAGTTCCTAAAGCCATTTTAAAAAATTGGTTTTGTGAACCCATGTGAACACGTTTCTTTGAGGCATTTTGTTCAAAAATTCACATGACTTGTCTATAATTCTGCATATCCTACAATCCCGGCACATTCAATGAGGCTAAAATTTTTGGAGGCATTTTGTGACGAATCAATTTTGTACGTATCCTGCAATCATTGCATTCCATGAGATCACATTTTTTTGAGGCATTTTGTTAAACAGTTACTGCTCCCTGTCTATGCTTCCACATTTTGCATACATGTCTACCAGGTCAGTTACAACTATAGCATCTAACAGAATTCCTCTATCCTTTATCATTTGACGGATTCCATACCCTGTTCCAAAGCTCCCATTTCGGCACAGGCAGGGAGACTACTGGCAAAGGTTGCGGATTGCAGTTTTACATCTGTCGATGGCATTCGCTTGCAGGTTCCTCAAAGCTTTTTAAAAATTCATTTTGCGTATTATCCAAGAATCATAGCATTCCATAAGACCACATTTCTTTGAGGCATTCGATCAAACTGGTTCACATCCCTTGTCTGTGCTTCCAAATTTTGTATGCATGTCCTATCAGAGCATTTCACATGGCTTCATTGGTTGCAGTGACAACATTCCATGAGAGGATCTCTCTCTCTCTCTCTCTCTCTCTCTCTCATGTGATCAAACCTAGCAAACTTTACGCAGCGCGGGAGAGATTTTGAATTCAGTTGTATTATAGGCGGGAACTGGGCAGTTGACTACTGACCGCAACGGTTAATGGGGCCGCTGAGGAAAACGGAAACGGGTGCCGGTGAAGAGAACGGATGGAATGGATCCCACACGAGCCATTGAGCGTTGCAGTCAACGATTCGAGTGTGTTCATTAAGCTGGGCCATATTTAGGTGATGTATGTGTGTACATGTGTGTGTTGCACATGGGTATGTGCACCAAGATGTGGTATCAAAAAGAGGTCTTAAGATGTCACTTTTTTTTTCTAAAATCAATAAAATTTGAACCTCGACAATAAATTAAACATAGTTACAGTTTAAATTTGGAAATGCAACAAGAGCAAGATTCCAAGTGCTCCAAATCTACCAAATCTACTTTCTAAACTACAACTTTTTTTTATAAATGGTGGATATTAAGGGTTTCAAAAAGGGGGGCCATTGAAATTGGCCCTGTTTTTATGCAAAAAGAGTAACATAACATCTTGTGTGGCCCCTTAAAATATTAACTATTTTTTTAGAATTTTGAAAATTGCTTTGGTGAGAGATTAGCTAACACTTTATAGTGTATCCCAAAATTTTCAGCTAATTTTTTAATAATTTTTGTAGACACATCCTAAAAAATACAAACTTGAGCATGTTCCCCCTAAAATCATTGAAAACTAATTAAAAAAAATATTATTTTTTCAATCTATGTAGAATAGAATCTAGTTTCTAAAAATGTAAGTTGTTTTGAAATTCGATGAACGTGTAAAAACCTATACCCAAAATAGTACATGTTGATTTTTGACCAAAAATAGACACACTAACAAAAGAAATTAAAGATGAAAGCCTTAGAAAAATAAATATGCGAAAAAAGTTATATAACTTTGTATAGCTAAGAGAGAACTTAATGATATTATGGTGTTTTTTTAGTTGCATTGAAACATGCGTAGACTCGATGGATAGCACGATAAAAAATATGTAAAATTTTTTAATCTTCTGATAAAAACACGTCTCAGGCCTCAAATGGTCATCCAAACCTTTGGGTTAGGTTCCCAAGGAAAATCCAACCCATAGGTTTTTTTTTTCTAATGTAGACAATGTGGTGCGCATCAAATATGGTGCTCGCCAACTGTTCAAGATTGAAACACAGTCTCTCACTCTCATCTTCTTTCCTACTTTAATTGAATATTTGGAACTCAATTCAAACTCAACCTCTCTCTCCCAACCTCTCTACCTTGTGTTCCCTCCTTAGCCCCATCTCTACCCAATGCCTCCCTCTCACATTATTTCTCTTGACTACTAGCTATTCCTCTCACCCTCTCTTTCCCCATCTATAGGTACCTCCCTCCCTCTTTACGTCACTACCTATCCTTCCCTATCTCAGTAGCTATCTCTCTCTCCTTCCCTATCTATCTCTACCTCCTATGTCTCTCACCACTTCCTCCCTGGGCTTTAAGTATCTCACCTCTATATCTCTCTACCTATTTCTTTCCCTCCCTCTCCACTTCTCTCCCTACCTATTTTCTGAACTCTATCCCTCTCATCTATCTACCTTTATACTCTCTAGGTCTCTCAATCACTTATTATCTACCTCTCTCTCCCTCCCTCCTTATCCAGGATCGTGCAGGATAATGAGGGGCCAAACAGTGGCAATATGAAAAAAATTGCCATCTCCACTCGCCCAAAAATGCGAGAAATCTGTGTTGACTTTTTGCTTGGCTTGGATGTCAATACATACAATCATGGCAAAAGACAAAGCATATCGAATATCTGATATTATTAAAATTATATATTATATAATATATAATAAATTATATATGAATAATATATAATATCATAAATATAATATATTATATATTATATATAAATAATATATAATATATGATATATTATATAATATTTAATATAATATATATTAATATTATATAATATGCATATTTATTTATCCATTTTTATGCATCATATTTTCAAATTGGAAAAAGAAAAAGGTATTGGATATCCAATTCAAATCAGATATCCGATACCTATGGGTATTTTATATACCCGACTGTGGTCGTTCGTGCGTCATTTTAACCCACAGGTATGACGATTTGGACAATCAAATATTCGATTCAAAACAATATCAGATTTGTGGAGCATTTTTTCATCAAATCTTGGCATCAAGTATGAATTATTTTCGATTTCCTTGTCTTTTTATCATTTATTTGCATTTTTTAATTTTTTTTTTGGCTTTTTTGATATAAATTAGGTTTTTTTAATTTCAAATACACTATGTTGTTTGTGTTGGAATAATCTGATACCGGGAGAAAATTGAGAGGGGGGGCTTGAATCAATTTTCTCACAAGTACAACAGTTAATGCAAATTATAAGATTTATACCAAAGCACAACACAATGAAAGATAAAGCATGAAAGCATAGTACATATGACACCAATATTTTGACGTGGAAAACCCGATAAGGGGAAAAACCGTGGTGGGAAACCCTAACCACAATCTAATAATACTTCTACAATAGCATGTGAAATAATTACAATGGGGATTGCACTTGCAATCAGGCCAACAACCTAGAGCTCACTGCTCATCACAAAAAGAGAAGTCTCGCTGACTTACAAAACAGTGGAATACAATCCGGAGAAAATGAACTGTGAAAGTAGCATCTACTAATGCTTGATACAATTCTGGTTAAGCACATATGTCTTCTCTGCAACACTAAAACCTTCTCAACCCTTCGTTGAAAGATACGAATTTATTCGCACATAAGCCTTTCTCTGATAATGCATACATAAATATCAATCCCTAATCCAATTCCCAATTACATGAATAAGTCACCTATAAATAGAAGTCATTAACCTTATTGATAAGGTCGGTTAAACCCTAAACCTGTAAACCCATAATTACAAAAATTATATCCCATAATATCACTAGACCAATATTATGATTTACGTTACATAGCATGGACCTAATTCAAATTCTCAAACAATTACATCCGCTAGAAATTTTGCTAAGACCAAAATCCAACACATTTCACCAACTGGTAGAAACCCTCAGTGCAATAACACAAAAAGTCTAACCGGATCCAAATAGGACCATCAAAATAGCACACTTGCCAATGCAAAGCCACCAAACAATTATGAAAGGATCAAGAAGTACCATCAGCATGATAGAAACCATTTCCATAAGCCGGAACAAAATCATCTAATCAAATCATCAAATATCACTACTTGGTAAAGCTAACTGGTACCAAGAAATATCAATCAGGGACATAAGTGATAGCTATCGAAGCACCAAATCATGAACCAACATAATATGGAAAGCATATAACAATCCTGAATAAGCATCCAAAACTGAATCCAAGGATCTGATCATATCGGATCAGAATTGTAGCCAAAACCAAGATAAACACCAAGTCTAATCGGGATAGATCCAATTGGGATAGAAGAACCATATCCAACTGGGATACAATGTTGACATCAATGACAACACTTAACCAAATATATCATATGCCAACAATCTTCCCCTTTGGCATTGATGGCAACACTGAATGTGAAAAACATCCAAGTCCCAAGGAATGCCAACAATCTCCCAAAAGATGATCTGAAATATATCTCCCCCTTAGATTAACTGATTTCATATGAGCAACATCTCTCCCAAAGATTGATTTTTTTTCACATGAACACCATCTCTATCCCTTTGACATCAATGACAAAGGACGGATACCAAATAAAAAATACTAAACCAAACAGTTGACTACTCCCCCTGAGTAGTAGCAACATCTCATCAACCCAGATCTAAAAAATATATCTAGTAAGCTCACCAGATTGATGCATCCCTGCATCTCTAAGTCTCTTTCGGAGGGGTGGTAACCCCCAATTGATCTTTGAGCTATTCAAAAGTATCTTTAGCCAATGGTTTTGTTAGAATATCTACAATCTGTTCCTTAATAGGCACATAAACCAATCTGACTTCCTTTGCTTCAACCTTTTCTTTCAAGAAATTATACCTTATAGAAATGTGTTTTGATTTGGAATGAAATAGCATATTCTTTGACATATCAATAGCAATTGTATTGTCACAATGGATAACAATAGGCTCGTCATAACTTACCCTTATATATTTCAACATTTGTTTCATCCATAAAATCTAAGTGCAATTTGTTGCAGCAGCTACATATTTAGCTTCAGCAGTAGATAATGAAGTGCATGATTGTTTCTTACTAAGCCATGAAACCAACTTATTTCCAAGAAAGAATTCACCACCTATAGTGCTCTTCCGGCCATCCACATCTCCTTCCCAATTAGAGTTTGTATAAGCACATAGTTTTAAATCATCATTCTTTGGATATCATAAACCAAAGTCTATTGTACCTGCCAAATAACTGAATATCCTCTTAACAGCACTATCATGAGTTCCTCTAGGATTTGACTAAAATCTAGAAGCAATACAAACACCATTCATTATTTTAGGTCTAGTCTGAGTTAAGTACACATCAATCCACCAATCATTAATTTTGTTGGTGTAAATAATTATTCATCTTGGATATTATTATACTTTACTTAAGTTTACTTAGGTACATGCATTTAATTGTAGTTTGGGTATGAGACACTTGGGTGTTTGTGCCACATTGGGATAGTGTGTGTAGGAGAATTTCCACCTTTTATGGTGTTGATCTTATCTTGTTGTTACATTCCACCTCATGTGGAATATTTTATTGTTTCTCCTACATACCACACCTATTTCCTACCTACCCTTGTTTCTTATTGAGCCACATGTCATGTTTGTGTTCTCACATATCTATATAGCCTTGCCTATATAAGAAGGCTCATCTACATTGTTTATATGGGCAATCATTGAACATCTTGTAATGATCCAGTTGATCATATTTTGCATCTTGATAGAATACAATTTATTCCTATCATCTATTTTTTCTCTCTTATTTGTGCTTTTCATTGCCTCTAGATCTTGGAAAATTCTCATAGATTTGTATCTACTTAGATTCACTCTAGGAGATCCATCGTCTTTTGACAATTTACAATCAGTTATCATAGGAGTACTTGTTGCCCATATGATGGAATTAATTATGTGTTGCACTGATGTTTTGTCATTGATGTCAATACTTGTTGTTATAGTTGTTTACCGACTTCCAATAGATGGATTGGATTGGGAAGTTAATCAGTTGATTGCCACTGGTATGATCTAGATGATGGAATATGTTTGTATGGGTATGTTTTAGTCAGTTGGTATTGACTTGATGATCAGATGCTATCTTATGTTCTAGTAAGCTTGCTTTATTGGTCCGGTAAGGGTTTCACCGACAGAGCTTTATTGAAGATCTTTGATGTAATGCATAAGTGGTGTTTGTGCAGCTTCTAGAAGGGATTCAGGATGTTGATCATGATTGTGTTAGTGCCTCAACTAATTGGTGTCATTGCTTTGGCATGTGTGGATCGAATTTAGGTCTGGTACTATCTAGGTTATGGATTGGTTTGCATGAAATGTGTTGGTGGATCCTCGGATGCGCTTCCAGGATGTTTTATTGATTGGATGTTGTTTGTTTGGCCTTGGGCCGACATGTGTTATGATTTTATTTCATGATTATGTAATGGATCTATTGTATTATCATTTGTGTGGCTGACCCAATTCGTTAGGTCTTGGGTTGGTATAAATGTATGTAAGATCTCATTATAGATCAGGTGTGGACATATGGGAATAGGCAAGGAGCGAATAATTTAATAATTATTTGTGCAGAGGATTTGGTCGATCATAGGTGATCGAGTTGGGTTTATGTAAGAGGTTTTAGACATTCGGTATTGAGCTTAACCGGAACTATAATTTGACATGTTTGATGCTATCACCTGCAGTTCTTCTCTCTGAATTGTAGTCCAAACATCTTGAGGTGGTTGATATCTCTATAGTCAGTGATACTCCATTGTGATGAGCTGTATGCCTTTCGGCATGTGCAGGCCTCTATTGTAATCATATAATTTTTGTAGAAGTATCATCTAACTATGGATAGGGTTTCCCACCATGGTTTTTCCTCATTGAGGTTTTCCACGTACAAATCATGATGTTATGTGTTATGGTTTCATGGTATTGATTCTCTAGTTTTCATTTATGCTTTAATGCTTTATCAATTATATTAGTATAAGGTTTTAAGTGATTTAATTCATATAATCTGTTAACAACTAATTCACCCCCCCCCCCTCTCAGTTGTTTACCGGTTATCCTAACAATTGGTATCAGAGCTTGGTCCTCCTTTTGCAGAAGCTTAACCACTTGAGGAAGATCATATGGCGACTAATAGTTCAACTCATTTTATAAAAGGATAGCCCTAAGCTTGATGGAACAAACTATGGAGTATGGAAGATTCAGATGGAGACTCATTTAAGATGCATTGGAAAGGAAATTTGGGAAATAACTCAAAATGGTTACACTCCTCATAATCCGGCATCTGACATTCCTGCACTGACAGATTTGGATAAGAACATTGAGAATGATTTCAAAGCTAGAGAAGCCCTCTTAAGCGCCTTATCATATTAGCAAATCATGGGACTATCAGACAAATCATCGGCAAAAGATAGATGGGACAAGTTGGAGACTCTGAATGAAGGTGATCTTACTGTTAAAATTGCAAAAATTGAATGTTTTCGGGTAAGATATGAAAGCTTGAAGATGGAAGAAGATGAAAGAATTTCTGCATTCATGGAAAGGGTTAATGAAATTATATTGGGAATTCAATGTTGTGGTGGATCTCTAAGTGAGAAAGAGATTGTTTCAAAAGTGTTAAGGGTTTTGCCATCGGCAGATAAGATGAAGGTAATTGCAATTAATGAGAGAAGAACCATGCCTAATTCTTTTGTCAATAGATATACTCTTGTTGGGAAGATATCTGCTTTTGAGCTTGAAGAATTTGGTCCTCCTGGAGCTACAAAGGTTGATACTGCATTTAAGGCATCTACATCATCAACCGGCAAGAAAGATTGGAAAGTTTTGTATGCAAAGGAATTGGAAGAGATCAGGAAAGAAGATGAAGAGCTTGAGCGACTTGAAGCCCTATTTTCTAGAAGGTTACCTAGAGGTCCGTCAGGAAGTAAGTACAAAGGAAAATATCCTTTCAAATGGTTTGCATGTAATAAGATAGGTCATTTTGCATCTAGATATCCTGAAAGGAATTCAAAATTGGAAGAAAGAGCAAGAAGATCTTGTAAGCCTAACCCTGAATATTAGATCAAGCATAAGTACAGGAAATACAAAAACAAATCATGCTACTACATTGATGAGGAAGGAGTAACTGATGACTCAGAAGAAGAAACAGTAGGAGATTTAGCTAGTGGACCTAGCAAGGGAAAATAATGGGTATTTTATGCTATGAAGGAAGATGATCCGGAACCAGTTATCAAGAATGAGGAAAAGACCCTTGCAGAAAAAGTTGAAGACACGGATGAAGGAAAGTTTCTAACCCTGCAAGAATTTGATGGTGGTCAAGTCAGATTTGGTAATAACAAGGCATGCATGATCAAAGGAAGAGGAACCATTTCATTGGATGGTAAGCATAACACTGATAATGTCTATTATGTTGAAGGTCTCAAGCATGATCTTTTGAGTGTAGGATAATTGGTAGACAAAGGATTTCAATTACAATTCAAGGATGTAAAGTGCAAAATCATTAGCAAATCAGGTTTGGAGATTGCAACCGGTACACAAACAAAAGGTAACATCTTTCATTTGAACTCCGGTGAAAAGACATGTTTGATTGCATATATTGATGAAAGTTGGCTATGGCATAAGACGTTGTATCATGTAAATTTGTATTGCATTGTAAAGATCAGTTCAACTAAGGCAGATAGAGATTTACCTAAGATTGTGAAGCCTCATAATCTGGTATGTAAAGAATGTCAAATGGGTAAGCAAATCAGAACTTCTTTTAAGAGCATACCTGATAAATCTAATGATGTTCTTGATTTGATTCATACTGACCTATGTGGTCCTGCTAATACAAGAAGCTCTCAAGGTGATAGATATTTCATGTTAATCATTTATGACTATTCCAGAATGATGTGGGTTGCCTTTCTAAGGGATAAATTTGAAGCCTTCGAGAAATTTAAGATCTTTAAAGCTATGGTTGAGACAGAGACAAGAATGAAAATCAAGTGTCTGAGATCAGATCAAGGTGGTTAATTCACATTCGATGAGTTCAACAGTTACTGTGAGAAAAATGGCATTAAGAGACAGTTATCTGCACCCCGAACACTTGAGCAGAATGGCATTGTGGAAAGAAAGAACAAAACCATTTTGGATGCAACCAAAAGCATGATGCTGGAAGCTAATTTGCCTCATATCTACTGGAGAGAAGCAGTATGTACAATAGTTTATACATTCAACAGAGTTCATATCAAAGGAGATACTGGTAAGACATCTTGTGAATTATGGTTTGGTTGTTCACCTACTCTTAAATATTTCAAACCCTTTGGAAGTAAGTGTTATATCAAAAGAGATGATTCCATTGGAAAGTTTGACCCTAGATGTGATGAAGGAATATTTCTTGGTTATTCAACTAAAAGAAAAGCATATAGATGTTATAACAAAATATTGCAGAGAATTGTGGAGATTGCTAATGTGAAAGTGGATGAGCAGTATAAAGACCAAGGTAAATCTTATGACAGTGAACCGACAGTGGAAATGATCACAACTGAATTGGTAGTTCCTGTACAAGAACACAATACTGAACTAGTTACCCCAACATCATCAAAAAACTCAACTGTAACTGAAGAGCAGCAAAGAGAACCTGAAAATCAGAAAACACCAAGGTATGTAAGGCTAAAGATCATTGGAGACAAAAACATGGGACTTATGGCAAAGAGAAGATTGGAAAAGCAAGAGGTATGTTTCATTTCTCAGATTGAACCGACATCAGTAGTTGAAGCTTGTAAAGATGAATGTTGGATGAAAGCTATGGAAGATGAATTAGATCAGATAGAAAAGAACAATACTTGGACTTTAGTTCCCCGACCTAAAAATAAGAATGTTATTGGAACTAAATGGATTTTTAGAAACAAATTGAATGAGGATGGACAAGTTGTAAGAAACAAGGCTAGATTGGTCTGCAAAGGATATTCTCATAAGGAAGGAATTGATTATGGTGAAACTTTTGCACCGATAGCTAGAATTGAAGGTGTTAGTCTATTTCTTGCTTATGCAGCCTATAAGAACTACAAGGTCTATCAGATGGATGTTAAGTGTGCATTTCTGAATGGAGAACTTGAAGAGGAAGTCTTTATTGAGCAACTAGGTGGTTTTTTACTGATGGATGACAAAAATATGGTTTGCAGATTAAGGAAAGCCCTATATGGACTAAAACAGGCTCCTAGAGCTTGGTATGCAAGGTTGGATAAGTATCTTTTGAAGCTTAATTTTATAAAAGGTAATGCTGACAATAACCTATATTATAAGAACACTAATGATGATATTCTGATTATTGAAGTATTGGTTGATGATATCATTTTTGGAGGTGAAGAAAAATTGTGCATGGAATTTTCTGATAATATGCAGAGTGAATTTGAAATGTCCATGACTGGGGAAATAAGATTTTTTATAGGTTTGCAGATTACTCAGACTAACAAAGGCATCTTTTATCAAACTAAGTATCTAAGGGAATTGTTGAAGAAATTTGGTATGGAAATTCTAAACCGGTTAGTAATCCTATGGTTACAAGTGAAAAATTGACACTTAAGGATGTATCCCCTTCAACAAATTCTACAAGATATAAATCCATGATTGGTCGTTTGCTATATTTAACTTAGACTAGACTGAATATAATGAATGCAGTCAGTATTGTATCAAGATTTCAAAGTAATCCAAGAGAAAATCATGAAAGTGCAATAAAAAGGATATTCTGGTATTTGCAAGGTACAACTGAATATGGTTTATGGTACCCTACAAATTATGACTTTACTTTATGTGCATATACAGATGCAGATTGGGCAGGTGATGTTGATGACTGGAAGAGCACATCCAGTGGAGTGTTCTTCCTTGGGAAGAAGTTGGTTTCATGGATTAGCAAGAAGCATTCATGCATCTCCTTATCTATTGTTGAAGCTAAATATGTGGCAGCCACAACCAATTGTACTAAATTTTTTTGGATGAAGCAGATGTTGAAGAATATACAAGTGAGTTGTAATGATCCAGTAGTTATCCATCGTGATAACTCTGCAACTATTTACATATCAAAGAATCAAGTATTTCACTCCAAGACTAAGCACATATCAATCAAGTATAACTTTTTGAAGGAAAAGGTGGAAGCAAAAGAAGTCAGATTGGTTTATGTGAGCACTAAAGAGCAAATAGAAGACATCTTCACTAAACCTTTATCCTAGGAATCATTTGAGTATTTGAGAGACAGATTGGGGGTTTCTACCCCTCCGATAGAGACTTAATTCATGATGTTGGGCATCAATCTGGTATGTATTATCAGAGCTACCTTTTTCTCTGGATTGATGAATCAGTGCTACTACTCAGGGGGAGTAGTCAGCCTTGAGATTTAAAGTTTTCATATTTTGTTTGATTCTTTGGCATTGTTGTCAAAGGGGGAGGGATATATGTGAAAAATCATTGCTATTTATTTATTGTACTCCTTAGGGGAAGTTTGGCAGTATTTGGTCTTTTTATTTCAGTTTTGGTTCAAAGCTTCATTGCTATATCATTTCATGGGAGATTGTGGGCATTCTTCCTTTGGGGGAGACTTGTTTGGCATTTTCTTGGCACTTGGATGTTTTTCACATATAGTGTTGCCATTAATGTCAAAGGGGATATTGTTGGCCATATGATGGAATTGATTATGTGTTGCATTGATGTTTTGTCATTGATGTCAACACTTGTTGCTATGGTTGTTTACCGGCTTCCAGTAGATGGATTGGATTGGGAATTTAATCTGTTGATTGCCACTTGTATGATCTAGATGATGGAATATTTTTGTATGGGTATGTTTCACTCAGTTGGTATTGACTTGATGATCGGATGCTATCTTATGTTCTAGTAAGCTTTCTTTATTGGTCCGGTAAGGGTTTCACTGGTAGAGCTTTATTGAAGATCTTTGATGTAATGCATAAGTGGTGTTGGTGCAGCTTCTAGAAGGGATTCAGGATGTTGATGGTGATTGTGTTCGTGCTTCGACTGATTGGTGTCATTTATTTGGCGTGTGTGGATCTAATTTAGGTCAGGTGCTATCTAGGTTATGGACTGGTTTGCATGAAATGTGTTGGTGGATCCTCGGATGTGCTTCCGGGATGTTTTATTGATTGGATATTGTTTGTTTGGCCTTAGGCCAATATGTGTTATGATTTTATTTCAAGATTATGTAATGGATCTATTGTATTATCTATTGTTAAGTCCTGGGTTGGTATAAATGTATGTAAGATCTCATTGTAGATTAGGTGTGGACATATGGGAATAGGCAAGGAGAGAATAATGTAATAATCATTTTTGCAGAGGATTTGGTCGATCATAGGTGACCGAGTTGGGTTTATGTACGAGGTTTTAGACCTCCAGTATTGAGCTTAACCGGAACTGTAATCTGGCATGTTTGATGCTATCACCGATAGTTCTTCTCTCTAGATTTTAGTCCAAACATCTTGAGGTGGTTGACATCTCTGTAGTTAGTGAGACTCCATTGTGATGAGCAGTGTTCTCTAGACAGTGTGCCTTCCTACATGTGCAGGCCCCTATTGTAATCATATACTTGCTGCAAAAGTATCATCTGACTGTGGGCAGGGTTTCCCACCGTGGTTTTTCCTCATTGAGGATTTCCACATACAAATCATGGTGTTATGTGTTATGGTTGCATGGTATTGATTCTCTGGTTTTCATTTATGCTTTAATGCTTAATCAATTATACTGATATAAGGTTTTAAGTGCTTTAATTCACATAATATGTTAACAACTAATTCACCCCCCCCCTCTCAGTTGTTCACCAGTTATCCTAATAGTACCGACAGGTTTAGAATTCTCAAGTCCAAATTTCTTAAGAAATTCCTTCACAAACTTAGTTTGATAAATGAAAATATCTTTATCAGTCTGAGTAATCTGTAAACCTAAGAAAAATTTCAACTCACCAATCATAGACATTTCAAATTCATTCTTCATATCATCAGCAAATTTCATGCATAGACTTTCTTCTCCTCCAAAAATGATATCATCCACAAAAACTTCAATAATCAATATGTCATCATGCTCAATTTTATAATATAGGTTACTATCAACATTACCTTTGCTAAAATCAATCTTTGAAAGATATTTATCCAATCTACATACCATGATCTAGGGGCTTGTTTTAATCCATATAAAGCTTTCTTCAATCTGCAGACCATGTACTTGTCTTCTGATAAAGAAAATCCATCTTGTTTCTCAATGTAGACTTCCTCCTCAAGGTCTCCATTTAGAAATGCACATTTGACATCCATTTGATATACTTTGTAGTTCTTGTGTACATCATAGGCAAGAAATAGTTTTACCGCTTCAAATCTTGCAACTAGAGCATAAGTCTCACCATAATCAACTCCTTCTTGTGAATAACCTTTGCAAACCAATCTAGCCTTGTTTCTTATAACCTGACCTTCCTTATTTGATTTATTCCTAAAAAACCCATTTAGTTCCAATAATTTTATTATCTTTCGGTCTGGGGACTAATTCCCATGTCTTATTCTTTTCTATCTGATCTAATTCTTCTTCCATTTCTTTAATCCAATTCTCATCTATACTTGCTTCAATAAATAATTTTGGTTCAATTTGAAAAATTAAACATACATCTTCAGTAGCTAACCTTCTTCTAGTCATCACACCTTTCATTTTATCTCCAATAATCTGATCTTCAGAATGATTTAGTTTCACATACTTGGGAGTCTTTGATTTTTCTTGATTTACTGACTCTTTCTGTTGTTCAACAATCACTGTTAAATTTTCTGATGTTGCATGAGTCACTGGTTCAATGCTCTGAACAGATTCTTGCATTACCGGTTTTGGTCTGATAAATTCATCTTGTAGTGATCTGATATGATTATTTCCTTGCTCATCCACCTTAACATTTATGCTCTCCATTATCATATTCAATATTTTGTTATAACATTTATATGCTTTGCTCTTAGTAGAATAACCCAAAAATATTCCTTCATCACTTCTAGGATCAAATTTTCCTAATGCATCATCTCTTCTAATGCAACATTTACTTCCAAAAATTCTGATATCTAACAGTAGGAGTATGACCAAACCATAATTCATAAAGAGTCTTACCGATATCATCTTTTATGTGTACTCTGTTGAAAGTGTATACCGTAGTATTGACAACTTCTCTCCAATAGATATAAGGCAATTTAGCTTCAGTCATCATTATCCTCGCAGCATCCAATATGGTTCTATTCTTTCTTTCCACTAATCCATTCTGTTGTGGGGTTCTAGGTGCAAAAAGTTGTCTTCTGATTCCATTCTTTGCACAAAAGTTATTGAACTCACTGGATGTAAACTCACTGCCTTAATTTGATCTTAAGTACTTTATCTTTAGTCCTGTCTCAATCTCAACCATAGCTTTGAAGACTTTGAATTTCTCAAGAGCTTCTGATTTTTCTTTTAAAAATGCAACCCACATCATTCTAGAATAGTCATCAATAAAAAACATAAAGTATCTATCACCTTGAAAACTTTTAGTCCTTGTCGGTCCACACAAATCAGTATGAATAAGATCAAGAATTTCATTAGATTTATCATGTATACTTCTGAAAGAAGTTCTAACTTGCTTACCCATTTGACATTCTCTACATACCGAATTATGAGGTTTAACAATCTTGGGAAATCTCTCACAACCTCTATTGAACTGATCTTCACTATGCAATCAAAATTTACATGAAAAGTCTTGGGTAACTGCACAAAGGTAGTGTGCAAAAAAGTGGACACACACCTAATAAAACTTGTAAAAACAGGCACCGCGATCGTGGTACTAAAAATTCAAATCACCCCGTACGCACTAAGGTTTGTTGTTCTCGACCCTAAAGGGACAAGAGTGCGTACAGGATTCTTTTACAAAAATGACCGCATACGCATTGCTTTAGGACTAAGCACCGCGTATGCATTGCTTTAGGACTTAGCAATGCATATGCGCTGCTTTAGGACTTAGCACTGCGTATATGTGGTTTTAAGTCCTAAAACAACGTGTATGGGGTACCTATCAATATTTTTTTTTTGGTAGTCTGTGTTTTACTTTTCACATGGCTACGAGTTGGAAATTGGGATTTTTACCACTAAACCACACACGGGATCACTCATTTCTCACCCAAACGCCATGGATCAAGGTTGGTTTTTCTTTATTTTTGTTTTTCTTTCACATTTGTTCAATTTTTTTACATTTTGAATTTAAAGTCGTTTATTTTGATTAAGTTTTTTAATTTTTTGTTACACAAACCAGATTCTCAAAATCCACAACAAGAACAACAAGATGCACCTCTTGAAAACCCCAAACAAAACCTACAGAATACACCTCCAGCTCCTCCTTTTGACCGTATAGCTGATACACGAGAGGAATTTATTAATCAGTTAAGGAAAAACACAACTAAAATAAATAGATTGATTAACAAATTGAAAACATTTGAGCTTGAGCATCGTAAATCCCTTGCCACTAGCCTAAAAACATTAGCTAGTGGTGTTGTATGCAGGAAAATGTGGTGATCAAAAAAAATAAATTGAGATCAAATGAACTACATACCAATGAGACTCTTAAGTGCAAGTATAAATTAATTTAAACTAGTTTAACTTCCCAATGGGTGTCCCATTGTTCTCTATCTCATAGGATCCCTAAAGCCAATGTTTTTCTCTTAGATCATTGAGCAAATGACTTAGGAATGACAACTCCAAGAACGAGTGGTATTGTGATCTATATGCATGAATGCATTCTAAGATCTATATGATATGTTAAAAACTATGATGCTTCAGCTAAGATTGAGATAGTGATATGATAAAGATATTGCTATAGTATCCTAACATGATATACTAGCATGGATATACTATGATATGAAAATGCTTCTAAATTCTATGATGATATTCTATCAAAGAGAGCCTAAAATGCTTAATATAATTAGACTATAATGCATAAGGAATGTTAGCTCTATTTACAGGGAAAATAGGGAAATGGAGGGTTAAGATTGAATAATCTTAACAATGGATAGGATTGAAAGTTACTCAATCCATGTTTACAATTTTCACCAATGAAATGGTGACAATTGTCAACAAGAGGTGGCTTGAGAGGAGATGCAAGAGGAATTAAATGCCTGAGAAGACATGAAGGTTACCTTAAGAGATTGGGTGAAGGCTAGGTTAGGGTCATCCATTAGATAAAGCTTTTACCCAAGGGGTAAACTCTTGTACAAGGGTTAATAGGATAACTAGGGTCAAATCCATGAGTACTTGATGAGACCCTTGGGTTAGATGAGGGTTAAGTTATAGAGAAAGTCTCTAACCATGAGGGGAGTTTTAAGTAACCATTAATGGTTAATAGGACTTTGGGGGACAAATTTGTAAGAGTCCTTTTAAATTTGAGGAACTCAACAAGTTAACTTGTTGAAGAAATAAAGCCTTTAATGAATTTAGAAGACTTTCTTCCAAATTGGAGAAGTGACCTCCTCAAACTTAGGGAAATGACATGATTAGAGGGATTAAAGCTAACTGATTAGGATTAGATGGGTTCTAGAAGAATGATTAGGAGGCAAGTGGGAAATGTGGGAGAGGGCAAGTGGGAGAAAAAGAATTTTAATTAAAATAAAATATTTTATTTCAACTAAAATAGATGCAACTTGCATAAATACAAGTGGGGGGATTTTTATAAATAAATTAGATTTATTTATATGCAAGGGTCAATTTAATTAAACATTTAATTAAAAGGAAGAAAGGAGAATTAATTAAATAAAGTGATTTATTTAATTAAAGGCTAGAAAAGGTTTAGGTGAATTTAATTAAATAAATTGAATAATTTATTTAATCAAATAGATGAAAATGAAGAAATTAATTAAATAAGATTTAATTAATAGGGGGGATGGGGTTTAAATAAATATTAAATATTTATTTAAGAAAGTGATCAAATTTATACGTCTACATTTTGCCCCTCTTTAAAGCGATGTGTGTTGACATGTTGATTCAAAGAAAATCATTGGATATGCTGCCAAGATTTTTTGATATGATGTTGCGTGTCAAAATGTTTGATATGATGCCCCAAATGTGGATTTGATAAATGATATTGAGGATGCCCCCTCAGGAGATGAATCAAGGGTATGTGTGAAAGATTTGAAAAAATTTGTCAAATTTGTGATTGCATGAGTTGATTGTGATATAAAAATATTGAAGATGTCAGATGCACAATTTAATTCATCTCTCGAAAAAAAAGATGTGGATAAGATTAATAATGAAAAAGTGGGAATAAAATACATGCCTCACTTATTAACCCTATGGTTTACCCTATTAAAAGGTAAAAAATGATTTTGAAAAATCATTTGTACACTTGTCTTCTTGCGATTTGGACATTTGGAGCTTTGACCATGATGTCGGTTCCATACCAGTCTCACCATTTTGAGCGCATCAGGCAATACCAGAGACCTTCCGCATATGGCCCACCAGTAAGTGGCTCGAATCTTTGTCATTTTTAATTAATTTTGTTGATTTTTGTCACGTTTTTCATTTGTGGGGTTGTGTTTTAACGATTTAGCACGTAGAGTCATTAGTATAGTACATACGAAACATAATGTAGCGCATAGGAACCCTAGGTCTAGGTTTAGCACATTGGTACCACATGTTAGTGCGTTTGGAGGGGTAGAATAGCATGTAGGGTTAGTTTAGACCATATGAAGGATAAGATAGCGCATTGGGTAGGATATTTAGCACGTAGGGTAGGTTAGTGCTTCAAAGAAACAGGGTAGCACATAGGGAGCCTTCTCTAGTGCATGGAGATCATTTAGCGCATAGGGAGATTTTTATAGTGCATTTACATAAAATTTTACTGCATGGGTGGCAGTTTAGCGAATTGAAGCTCTGGATTAGCGCGTCGGGTAAAAAGTTGGAAAAATTGATTTTTGAAATGAGTCGTAAGTCTGATGGATTTGATAGCTCATGTAGATGTTGATATAGGTCTGTTGGAGTCAGTTATCTGATATGGGTCATGATTTGATATGGGTCTTCTTTTGATATGGGTCATGTGTGCATTGTGATACCTAATTTCAATATGGGGTTGTGTTTGATATGGGTCAATTTGTAATAGGAGTCACTTTTCGATATGGGTTTATTTTTCTATTTTTCGATATGGGTCAAGTTGTCTATTTTTCGATATGGGTCACTGATTTTGTTGCACTGATATGGAATTCTTCGATAGGGTACTCTGATTGATTTCATCGATATGATGCTTTGTTTTGATATGGTTTTTTTGGTTGATATGAATCTTGATTAATTGATTTGCGATATGAGTCTTATGGATCTTTGATATGGAACATGGTCATTTGATATGGTGCTAGATTTGTGAGATTAGTCTTGATATGATGCACTGATATGGCTCACTAATTTGTTTCTGATTTATCATGATATGATACTACTAATATGATTCATATTTGAGTTGATTTTGTTTTGATAAATGTGATTGAATCGAGAGCTGATGGTGGATGTATTTGTGATTTTTAGGCGGATCTTGGTGTGTTACAGTCTCGGGAGAGATTCCTGAAGCCATGGACACTTATCACACGTTTATTATAGGCTGGCCAAGATGTGATTGAGGGATGTGGGTTATCATCTTTATTGGACATGACCCGGTATACCATTAACCAAGGTCTATTGACATCAATAGCATAGAGGTGGCACAGTGATACAAACACCTTTCATTTGGCAACCAAGGAGATGACAGTGACACTCGAGGACTATTACCAAATCTTGTGGATTCCTGTGGTTGAGGATTTGCTACTGTATGAGCAGACCGAGGAGGGTGGCATAGAGGCTCTCCAACGTGTATTCAGGATGATCACATTAGTGGTTACGAAATCTCGTGGCATGAGTTTTTGGATTTGGGTTATTCTCTTCTTCCTTTAGTATTAGCAGGTTTCATTGGTGGTTTCCTTTATCCCGACCATAGGTCAAAGGGATTGGTTGTTGGATGGGGATTGGACTTGTAGGACATGGTGATATAGTGATGCAGTTTTGCATGGGGGTCCTGCATGTTGACCCACCTATACAGGGAGCTCCACTAGGTAGTGTATCTGGGATGCACTAGTCTATTAGCCAAGGTTACATTATTACAAGTGTGGGCCTGGGAGCACCTACCAGTGACACGACTGCTCGAGGATAGGGATAGACCAGTGGGCCGAGCATATGCATATGGGTACACAGGTGTAGTTGTTGAGCGTAAGCTAGGAAAACTAGAGCACTGGTGTAGGTTTTTGGATGATATTGATACAGTCGTTTGGAAACCGTACATGGATTCTGAGGCATGGGCTGAGGATGGGCTAGAGATGCCCTATGTGTACATGTCCAAGTATCTAATTAGGTGGACGCCCTTTATTATTGAGAGGTTTCTACACAACCACGTCCAGAGACAATATGGGAGATAAAAGGGTATTCCCTAGGGAGCCTGTTTGTATGTGCGTCAGCGGCAGGATGTGCTAGAGTGGGGATTGACCTGAGATAGTGCAGCAGCAGTAGAAGAGTACATGAGCTTGGTTAGGCAAATATGGGACTATGGGTTCAGGTAGTGGATGCTGAGATGATAGAGGAGTTCTTAGCTTACTTCGTGGCACATGTAGTTGCTTGAATATCTGATCCAGTATAACCATTGCCAGCTTTTGATGATAAGGAGGAGGAGCATCCACAGAGGTGAGGGGGTCCTAGGTGGAGAGAGTAGGATGAGGGAGAGGAGGGGAGAGATGGGTGAGATGGGGGTGGAGGGAGTGATGGTGGAGGAGGTGGAGGTGGCAGAGGTGGTCTCATGCTTGGGGCAGGCAGAGGTGCGAGGATAGACACGGTGTTAGCTATTGTGGGAGGCATGGAGGGTGGTGTGGAGGTTGGTAGGAAACTGGCACAGAGGAGGAGATCAGACGTTCTTCTCCCACCAGCACCTTAGATAGGGACAAGTGTAGTGAGAGTCACAACGCAGGTACCCATCTAGATTAGGGTGTCGACACATCAGTAGGATTCTTAGATTTGGGCCCTACAGGTCTTTGTACAACATTTGCAAGCACATGTGTTGGTGTAGCAGTGATAGATTACTCAGCTGGAGGTAGAGAGGGATGCAGTAGTGGAGCCACAGGGATGAGTAGAGGCCCTTGCCGATAAGTTAGATAGAGCTACCACAAGCACTCTGCTCTGGGATACACTAAGGGAGATATAGTACTCAGCCAAGGAGGCTGAGTATTATAGGCATTTATATGAGGATATGGTCCCTCGAGAGGATAGAGCTCCCAGCTATGCTATAGTGGTGTCCACTTGATCCGACCGTAGTCATTCCTAGACAAAGAGTAGAGGGGTGACATGACCAAGGCGACGTGATCCACCCGGTGGGGATCCAGGAGCAGGGTCATTTGTTGTGAAACTGTCTGCCTCAGGGGATAGCCACACTTGATAGACTCATGTATTTTTTGATATGGATCATCCTTGTTGTATTTGTAGATATGAGACTGAGATATACATTGTGATCTCTTTTTATATGATATATGACAATGATTTCTTGATCCACTAATGACGTGTCATGATGATGATTGATTTATGATGTGCATGATTTGATATGATGATGCTATGAGGATGATTAGATGTTTAGATAGAGATATGATGGTGTTACAATGTTCTTATTTTATACATGTATTGATCATGATGTTGTGAATGCATGGTTCATGATGGTATTCTGGATATACATTGGTTTGATAATGTGATGATACTTTATTGATATGTATGTGAATGCATTTTGATATCAGATTTGAATGATAGTGATAATGATGCGAGATGTATCTTAAAAATGAGATGCAAATGATAATGATAATGATATGAGATGTATAAATGCAGCTAAATAAATGCAACTGGCTATGAAATGCCACTAAATGCTCATTGTAATCTTGTCATTGTCATTCCTGTTAGTCACTTTATTTGTGCTCTTTTTGTCATCATTGAGCTTTTGATACATTGAAAGTTAATACAAGAATCATGGTATAATTAAACCATGACGACTTGAGTATAACTTACATGATTTTTGATATTGCAAGATGACACAAGCATTGAGGTACAATTGAACCAAGATGACCTGAGTGTTGCTTGCATAAAACAGACAAGATTAACCATTTTTATGTGCAAAATCGAAAATGTCTTCAATGATATGTTTCCAATCATCTCAAGACAAATTTGCACTATATGAATGATTGCCTCACAAACAAAAAACAAAAGAAAATATCATATTCCTTCATTGCTTCTCTAGCTCAATGCATCCTTGAGCAGCTTAGTAGATAAATCAAGATACAAATAGTCAAAACTTCATGCCAAATGTATACAAATCATAATTCAGAATAGATCATCCATCGTGTGTGTGTTGCAGTTGTAGTTGGATAGTGATCTTGTTTTCTAGTCCAGTGAGAAGTTTTGACATTGGTTTCCTTAATATGTTGCAATCTTTGTTTGTTGTCTGAATACTAAAGCGAGATGAATTCTACCCCCAGCTATGGACACTTTCTGATGTGGATATATACATTGATCACCAAGCCATGGTGAGATATGATACAGATAACTATTTAGATAATCAAGGACATTGACAACGCTATGTCCAGGATAATTTAGTGTGTGTGAGTGTTTTGTGATGTCTATGGGCTTAGATCAGATGGATCAAAGATATGATGTGAGTACCGATAGATAGAGGAGTTGATCTCTCACAAATAGCACCTGTTACCAAGTTGTCACCACTTGTTTTTATTGCAATTTTTTATTTGTTTTTGATTTTTTTTGTATTTTTTCTTATTTTTTTATTTTTTTGTGTCACAAGTTACCTATTTGCCAAGTTTTCACCATAGTGACGATTTTTGATATTTTTTGATATTTTTTGCTTTTTTGCTTGATCCATGCATTAGACAACTCAAGTGTAGAAGTTCTTCAAATGGATGTTGTTGGTTGGTTCATCGAGCATGTCCCCTTCTGAATTTGACAACTGATATGCTCTTGATCCATATGCTGATATGATGACAAAGGGTCCCAACCAATTAGGTTCAAATTTCCCCTTCTTTTCCCAATCTTGTTGATTTTCAGGATTTTCTTTTAGGACCAGATCACCGATTTTGAAAGCCCTTGGGATGACCTTGTGATTATAGCTTCTGCACATTCTTTGTTGATATGACTTGAGATGATCAAAGGCACGTTGGTGATGTTCATCAAGTAGCTCAAGCTCTTGCAACCTGTTGACTCGATATTCTTCATCTGGAATAAGGCCTTTCAAGGATACCCAAAGTCATAAAATCTCTACCTCAATAGGTAAAATAGCTTCTGATCCATACACCAATGAGTATGGTGTAGCTTCCATAGGTGTGCGGATACTTGTTTTGCAGGCCCAAAGTGCAGGATTGGGTTGCACATGCCATTTTTTTCTAGCATCATTCACGGTTTTCTTGAGGATTTTCATAATTGTTTTGTTTGAGACCTCTGCTTGACCATTCCCTTGCAGATAATAAGGTGTCAAAAAGTGAGGTTGGATATTAAATCTCTCACAAAGCTCTTGGACATCTTGATTTTTAAAAGGTATTCTATTATCTATGATAATGGAGCTAGGGATGTCGTACTGACAAATGAGGTAATTCAAGATGAAGGAAGCAATCTATTTGCCACTCACTGTAGTTAATGGAACTGCTTCAATCCATTTGGTGAAGTACTCAGTGATTGTGATGATGAACTTGTGCCCATTTGATGAGGAAGGATGTATTTTTTCCACTAGATCAAGTCCCCATTGACAGAAAGGTCATGATGTGGTGAATGGTTGCAACTCTTGTGCTGGTGCATGTATGAGGTTGCCATGAATTTGTCACTTAGGACATTTGCTAGCAAACTGATAAGACTCTCTCCATTTTTGGCCAGTAATATCCCATCCTTAGAATTTTCTTAGCAAGAGTAGGACCACTTGAATGCGTACCACAAATACCTTCGTGAAGCTCATGTAAGGTAGAGTCAGATTTGTTACGGTCGAGGCATCGAAGAAGAGTACCATCAAGACCTCAATGACCAAGTGTGTCAGTGGTTAAGGTGTAGCAGGTTGCTTGTCAGATAAAGCTTCTTTTTTTATTGCAAGATAAGTTAGGTGGGAGGGTATTGTCTTTGAGATAGTCATGGATTTTCCCGTATAGAGGGGAATCAGAACTAGTCAGGGCACAGATAACTTAGGATTCTGAATTGTCATAGGCTGGGAAAAATAATTGCTCCACTAGGAATTCATAACGATTTCATTTATCTAGAATTTATAGGAGTGAGGTGATAGTGGCCATTGCATCAGCAGCTCTATTATCTGCCTATTTGTATAAATTTACCATCAAACTTCTTGATTGGTTATGCTTCCTGATATCTTGATGTGGAAGGTTTTCCATGAGACCTTGGTGAATTTGGTAACTTAGATAGACACAGGGGTTCAAAAGAGTACTCCCCCATGCCTTGGTCTTTTATTTTCATCTTTTGCTCAAATTTTATGGACAATGATTTGAGTTTTTCTTGATCTTGGGATGAGGAGGAATCTTGGGCCTCCCTATTATGTGGAACCAAGCTATCTTGAGTTTCCCCCATAGCATTGCAGTACTGAAAAGGGTTAGTATCTGCAGATATTGAAATTTCTTGTCCATTGTAGGGGAGCTTGAGACATTGATGGTGTGTGGAAGGTATTGCTTGCATTTCATGGATCCAAGGACGACCCAGTAGTATGTTGTATGTTAAGTCTATGTCCAAGACTTGGCATAATGTGTCTCTTTACACATGCCCTACCTGAATGGGTAGTACCATTGTTCCTTCATATGACCTTTCTTCATCATCATAGAATTTGATGGTGATCTTCTTTTGGGGATCAATAGCTTGCTCGAAGAAGCCCAATGCATGGATAAAGTTTAGGGTGCACATATTGAGACCAACTCCTCCATCTATGAGTACTCTTTTCACTCAATTTTTGTAGACTAGGACTTTGATACGGAGCGGGGTGTTATGTGGATGACTCAAAGAGATGTCATCGTGTTCAAAATAGGATATGTTATGTGGCACCATCATATGGGCCACCATGGCTTGGAATAGATTGACATCTAAATTGTTTAGAATAGTTGTTTCGACAAGAGCTTGCTCCAAAATATCTTTGTGTTTAGGCGATAGTTTGAGCAACTCAAGTATTGATATCTGAGCAGGTGTTCTCCATAGTTGGTCGACCAAGTCATATTGAGTCTTGGGGATAGTTGTTGTTGTTGATGTCTACCCCTTCAAAATATATTTTTGAGCCCTTGTTGTCACATTTATTGACACATGTTCTTGTTTATCTTTGATCTTTATTACATTTATTTGATTGTCATATGTCGATATGTGATTGATGGTGTTTTCATATATGTGATTGATGTGAGCTCTTTTTTTGTTGTTTGACATTGATGTTGCTCTGTTGTTGTAATTAGGAAGAGGATTTTTTAGGGCTCCATGATCATCATTGGTTTTATGACCATCTATCATTATGTCACCATTATCGATTATATCTTGAACCAAGTTCTTCAATCTTAGGAAATCATTTGTGTGATGCCCCTTCTTTCGATGATAATCACAATATTGTGTATTATTCCACCATGGTGGTTTGATTTGGGGGTCAAAATATCTTGCATTTGGTAATGTAATGACCTCATTTTCCAATAGCTCTCGAAACGCGGATTCAAGGGTTTGTCCTAAAGGTGTGAACTTTAATCGATATGGTGTTGGTTTCAGATTAGCATTATTGTTATTCCCTTGGTTGATATTGCCTTGATTGTTGATTCTTTGATTATTGTTGTTTTTAGGATTTGATGGTGGAGTAATGCCAAATCGGTTTAACACTGGTAGTTTTGTTTTAATGTTGTCTACCACACCATCATTAACAATGTTTTTATTCCTTGTCCAAAACTTGGACTTGTCTGTGTTGTTGTTATTATTTGGGTTGTTGTAGGTGTTATTATTTGATGAATTAACACCTTCCTTGAAGAAATTCAAGGTCCCTTTCTTGATGGAGGCTTCCTCTACTTCGATGCCATTTTTGATCAGTTTTGCAAAAGTAGGAAGACATTGTAGCTTGAGTCGATAACTCATTTCACTATTCAAATTGTCTATGAAGATCTCCATCTTTTCTTTTTTAGGTACATCACGGTACCTTGAGACCACATGTTTGCATCATTGCAAGAAGACCATGAATATTTCTTGTTCTTTTGCTTTGTGTTGCAAATGTCAAGCATGGTGATTTCATATTGTATGTTGTAGGAGTATTGTGTAATGAATTTATTCACCAACTCATCGAATGATCTAATGGGAGGTGTGAGTTTTGACAACCACTCCATTGTTTTCCCTCCCAAACTTCTTGGGAATAGCCTCATAATGTATGTATAATTGTGAGTAAACTCCAGACTCATAGTATAGAATTCCCTGACATGATCATGGGGATCACTTTTACCATTATATTTATCATACTGTGGTATATTTGAATTTAGTGGGAAAGGTATCATGTTTAGCCTCCTGTTAAAAGGGTAAGGACAAATATCCTCCAAAGAATACCTCATTTTAGACCCTTGTTTCATATATTGTATTTGTCGTTGGAGTGTTTGGAGTTGTTGTGTAAGAAGATCTAGGGCCATATTTCCTTCTCTAGACCTTTGATGAGGAACATCCCCTTGTTCACTAAGGTTGTCATGATCACCGGTATTTTCTTGGTTGCGTGTGTGTCTTCCTCTCTCAAATGCTCTTTATTTTGGGTATTGTAAGTATAGGTCCTTTCCCTTGTTCATGAGATTCTCTCATCGGTATTTCTTAAATTGTCTATGTCAAAATTTGTAGGAATCCTGACTCCTTTACTAGTTAGCATGAGGAAATAATTTTGCTTATCTAATTTGATAAGCCTTTCCATGAGTTTTTGGAAAGAGGCACTCTCGTGACATTGTTGGAGAAGCTCTTTGGTGATCTCTTTATTCCCCATATTTGTATATTCGTCAAAAGGATTGGACTCCATTTGTCATGTACTTGATTCTAGTTGTGGATCCTTTCCTTTCTTTTTATGAGATCAAGTGATAGTGGGCATAAATATATCTCTATAGTTGTGAATTCCTCTTCCTTTATTGGGGTTCTTGGTGGGGTTGGTGGTTCAGGTCGATCTTCATGGTAAGTGATGAGAAAATTTGGAAACAAGGAAGGTTTGATCCTTCCTCCATTGTTAAGGCATTGACTGAAGTTTGTTGGCAATTTGGAGGAATTGATTATGTGTTGCATTGATGTTTTGTCATTGATGTCAACACTAGCTACTTTGGTTGTTTACCGATATTCAGTTGGTCTCGGTAGGATGATTGGTTTTTGGTTGGTAAGATCATGTTTATCCGGTATACTCTAGTATGCTTTGACTTATGGAATTGTCTTAGATCTTCTATTCGTGCTATTCAGATATATGTTCAGTCAGTTGGTATTGATTTGGTGATTAGATGCTATCTTATATCCTAGTAATCCTGGTTTACTGATCTAGTGAAGGTTTCACCGGCAGAGCTTTGTTGAAGATCTTTTGATATTATTCATAAGTAGTGTTGGTGTGCCTTCTAGTAGGGATCCAGGATGCTGATGGTGGTCATGTTCGAGCCTTGACTGATTGGGATCATTTCTTTAATGTGTGTGGACCTAAAGTGGGTCTGGTGCCATCTAGGTTATGGACCGGCTTAATATAACATTTTGTTGGGACTTATCGATGTATTTCCAGGATGACTTATGGGTTGGATGATATTTGTTTGGTCTCAGGCTGACATGTTTTATAATTATGTAATAGGTTTTATTGTTTGGGTGGCTGACCTAATTGTTTAAGGTCTAGGGTTTGTATATATGTGTATATGATCTCATTGTAGATCATGGTATGCAAGCAAATAATGTAATAATAATTCATGCAAAGAATTCGGTTGATCATAGGTGATCGATTCAGTTTTATGCAAGAGGTCTAAGACCTTCGGTATTGAGCTTAACCAGAATTGTATTCAAGCATAGGAGATGCTATTATTGCAGTTCATTCTTCCTTCCAACAAATTGTAGTATGGATTTCTTATGTATTCAGTGAGACTCCTTTTGTAATGAGAAGTGTGCTCTAGGCTGTTGGCCTTCTTGCAAGTGCAGGCCCCTCAATTTTTAATCACATACTCCAAAAGTATTATCTGATTGTGGGTAGGCTTTCCACTGTGGTTTTTCACTTTACCGGGTTTTCCACGTACAAATCTTGGTTTCATATGGATGGTACCTATTCTCTAATTGTTGGTTGTGCTTAATTGGTATATATGCTATTTCGATAATTGGTTTATGTATTCTGGTACTGATCTTATGTGTTCCGATAATAAAGTTTTAAATTCTTAAGGTTCCGGTAATTTGGTGACAACTGATTCAACCCCTCCCCTCTCAGTTATCCTCTAGTTATTTGAACTATCTAACAATTGGTATCACAGCTCTAGTCCTCTCTAAAAAAGCTTAACCACTTGAGGAATATCCTATGGCATCTAACAATTCAAGTTCGTCTAGTTCATCTGCAGCTGTCTTCCGAAGAGAAATTCCTAGGCTTGATGGAACAAATTACAGAGTATGGAAGATTCAGATGGAGACTCGTTTGAGATGTCTTGGTAAGGAAATATGGGAGATCACTAAGAATGGTGTAACCCCTTTTAATCCATCATTTGGAAATCCTCCTTCGAAAAACTTAGATAAGGATCTTGAGAATGATTGTCGAGCTAGAGAAAACCTCTTGTGTGCACTTTCTGATCAGCAAATAATGGGATTGACTGACAAATCAACAACAAAAGCTATATGGGATAAGTTGGAGACTCTAAATGAAGGTGAACCTACTGTTAAGATTGCTAAACTTGATGGTTATCGGGTGAGACATGGAAATTTGAAGATGGAAGAAGATGAAAGGATTACTGCATTTATGGAAAGGGTAAATGAAATTGTCATGGGAATTCAATGTTGTGGTGGATCTCTGAGTGAAGATGAAATCGTTTATAAAGTTCTGAGAGCTTTACCATTGGCTTATAAGATGAAAGGTACTATAATTAATGAATTGAGAACAATGGCTAATACTTATGTCAATAGGGATACCTTGGTTGGGAAATTATCTTCTTTTGAGATTGAAGAATTTGGACCTTATGGATTTGTGAAGCTTGAACCTTCTTTTCATGCATTTACATCATCAACCAACAAGAAATATTGGAAAGTTTTGTATGCAAAGGAATTGGAAGATATGAAGAGGGAAGATGAATAATTTGACTAACTTGAAGCCCTATTTTATAGAAGAGTACCTAAAGGACCGGTACGAAGTAAGTATGGAGGAAAATTACCCTTTAAATGTTTTGCATGTAATAAGATAGATCATTTTGCATCTAGATGTCCTGAAAGGAATTCAATATTTGAAGAAAGAGCTAGAAGATCTTTTAAGCCTAACCCTGACTATCAGAACAAGCATAAGTATAGGAGAAATAGAGACAAATCATGTTACTTTGATGATGAGGAAGGTGTGACTGATTCTGATGATGAACCAACATAAGAATTTGCTAGTGGTTTTGGCAATGGAAAGGAATGGGTGTTCCTGGCTATCAAGGAAGATGATATGGTACTAGAAGAAAATATCACTAAGGAAAAGGTCCTTGCTGCCAAAATTAAAGATAATGATGAATGGGTAATAGAAAGTGGTTGTTCACATCATATGACTGGAGATAAAAGGAAGTTTCTATCTTTGCAAGAATTTGATGGCGGTCTGGTTAGATTTGGAGATGACAAAGCATGCATGATCAAAGGAAGAGGAACCATATCATTAGATGGTAAGCATAATACTGATAATGTTTATTATGTTGAAGGTTTTAAGGCATAATATTTTGAGTGTAGTACAGTTGGTGGATAAGGGATTTCAATTACAATTCAAGGATGGAAAATGCAAGATCATTAATAGATCTGGATTCGAGATTTCTACCAGTACTCAAACAAAAGGTAATATATTCTATTTGAATTATAGTGAGAAGACATGTTTGATTACACAAATTGATTAGAGTTGGATTTGGCATAAAAGGCTATGTCATGTTAATTTTTATTGCATGGTAAAGATCAATTCAACTAAGGCAGTTAGAGATATACCTAAGATTGTGAAGCCCTATAATCTGGTATGTAAGGAATTTCAAATGGGAAAACATGTCAGAACGTCTTTTAAGAGTATACAAGACAAATCTAATGATGTTCTTGATCTTATTCATACTTATTTGTGTGGTCTTGCTAGAATCAAAAGTTTTCAAGGTGAGATATTTTATGCTAATCATTGATGATTATTCTAGAATGATGTGGGTTACTTTTCTAAGGGAGAAATCTTAGGCTTTTGAAAACTTTAAAATCTTTAAAGCTAAGGTTGAAAATGAGACAGAATTGAATATTAAGTGCTTAAGGTGAGATCATGGTGGAGAATTCACATCCGGTGAGTTTAATAACTTTTGTGAGAAGCATGGCATAAGGAGACAATTTTATGCTCCCCGGACACCTCTGCAGAATGGAGTTGTGGAAAGAAAGAACATAAATATCTTGGATGCTACTAGAACCATGACGATGGAAGCTAATCTACCTCATATCTACTAGAGAGAAGCAATGAGCATAGCAGTTTATACATTCAACAGAGTTCATATCAAAGGAGAAACTAGTAAGACACCTTATGAGTTATGGTTTGGCAATACACCTATAGTTAAGTACTTCAGAATCTTTGGTAGTAAATGTTATAGAAAGAGAGATGATTTCATTGGAAAGTTTGATCCTAGATGTGATGAAGGAATATTTCTTGGTTATTCTAATGAAAGCAAAGCATATAGATGTTATGATAAAAGATTGCAGAGAATTGTGGAGAGTGCTAATGTCTAGGTGCATGAGTTGAATAGAAGTCAAATCAGAATTTATGAGAAAGAACCGGTAGTGTAAATGATCATAACTGAACTGGTTACACCTATACCAGAACAGAATGTTGAACCAGTTACTCCAGCAATATCTGAAAATTCTACAGTAACTGAAGATCAGGGAAGAGGAACAGAGAGTCAAAAGACTCCTAGGTATGTAAGGTTGAATCATTGAGAAGATCAGATCATTGGGGATAAGAACAAAGGAGTGATGACAAGAAGAAGATTGACAGCTAATGAGGTATGTTTTATTTCTCAAGTTGAACCGGTATTAGTAACTGAAGCATGTAAAGATGAATGTTGGATGAAAGATATGGAAGAAGAATTAGATCAGATAGAAAAGAATAACACATGAATTTTAGTTCCTTGGCCTAAAAATAAGAATGTTATTGGAACTAAATGGGTTTTTGGGGATTAAATTAAATGAAGTTGAATAAGTTGTGAGGAATAAAGCTAGATTGGTTTGTAAAGGATATTCTCAGAAGGAAGGAATTGATTATGGTGAAACCTTTGCACCAGTAGCTAGGATTGAAGTTGTGATATTATTTCTTGCTTATGTTGCACATAAAAACTAGTTTTATCAAATGGATGTTAAGTGTGCTTTTTTGAATGGGGATCTTGATGAGGAAGTTTATATTGAGCAACCTGATGGATTTTCACTTTCAAATGATAAAAATATGGTTTGCAAGTTAAAGAAAGCCTTATATGGATTGAAACAGGCACCTAGAGCTTGGTATGCATGGTTGGACAAATATATTTTAAAACTTGGTTTGAATAAAGGTAATCCTGACAGCAATCTATATTATAAAGTCACTGATGATGTTATACTGATTATTGAAGTCTTTGTTGATGACATCATTTTTGGAGGTGAGGATAAGTTATGCATGGAATTTTCTAACAATATGGAGAATGAATTTGAGATGTCTATGATTGGGAAAATGAAAAATTTCTTAGGTTTGCATATTACTCAAACTAATAAAGGTATTTTCATCTATCAAAATAAGTATGCTAGAGAGTTGTTGAAGAAATTTGGTATGGAAAATTCTAAATCGGTTAGTACTCCTATGGTTACAAGTGAGAAATTGACAAAGAAAGATGAATCAACACCGGTAAATCCTACAAGATACAAGTCTATGATTGGAGGTCTGCTATATTTGACTCAGAGTAGACCGGATATAATGAATGTAGTTTGCATTGCATCAAGATATCAAAGTGATCCTAGAGAAAATCATGAGAATGTGGTGAAAAGGATTTTTAGATACTTACAAGGAACATCTGAATATGGTTTTTGGTATCCTAAAGATGATGACTTTACTTTATGTGCAAATACAGATGCAGATTGGGCAGGTGATGTTGATGACTAGAAGAGTACTTCTAGTGGAGATTTCTTTCTTAGAAAGAAACTTATTTCATGGATCAACAAGAAATAGTCATGTACTTCCTTATCTACTGTTGAAGTTGAGCATGTTGTTGTTGCTATTAACTGTAAACAAGTTCTTTGGATGAAGAAAATGTTAAAGGACATAAAAGTGCATTACAATGAACCAGTAGTTATTCATTGTGATAACTCTGCTGCTATAGACATATCAAAGAATTCGATATTTCTGTTGGCAATTTTGATGATTGATGTTGTGATTGTCATTGATGGACACACGCTTTGAGATCACTTTTTTTCTATATGAGTTAAAGCTCAACCGGTATTTGCTTCAACTGGTATCATGTATTATAGTCTTTAGACTATCGGTGTTTGGCAGAAAGTGTTTACCAGTCTCAAGCGGTGTGGAGACCCAAACTGGTATGAAGACCCAAGTGGTTCGAGGATCTCAAGCGGTACGTAGGAATGAAGCGACACAACACATAATTCCCAATCTTCACTCTTGTCAAACCAGCAACCGGTAATACTCTGTGATGAGTTACCAACCAGCATTTTGTGATGAGTTACCATCCACCGTTTGTTTGGCGGTGTTGACACCCTAGCAGTGCCGACACCCTGGCGGTGCTTTTGTGCCGTGTTACCAAATATGTCTAGGTACACTGAACCTAGTAACTTGCAATGTAATCCTATTGGACCGACATGAAATCAGATTCCTTTATAAGGACATCATGTCTAGGGTTTAGAAGTTGTTGTTAGGGTTTTTAATATTGTATGAACTTTGGTATGAGCGAGTACAGAGAGAAGAAGTAGTCTGTGTGAAGATACAGAGTGTGAGGTGTCTGAAGACTAAAGTAATGCAACATGCATTAACAATGAGCTTTAATGGATCTAACCAAGCATATTGTGCTAGTATCTAGATCACTCACTTGTTGATTACTTACATCTTTGACAAGTTTGTAGACCCTTAACCGGGTAGGCCTGAGTAAATCCTCTTACATGGTGGTTCACATCTGTGGATCTTAAATCCTCTTACAAGGTAGTCTTTAATCAAACTTATCTTTTAATAGAGATTGAGATTCCTAACAGGATCTATTCTGGTGAAGAGCACTATATGACCTTAATCGGTCTGGGTACTATTCTGCAGATAGTTACTTGTGAGTTTCATCTCACCGTGGTTTTTCCCATTTGGGTTTCCATGTCAAAATATCTTGTGTTATGGTGATTGTGCTTTTGTGGGTGAATGCATTATTTTCTATTTGGTTTGCATGTGTGTTAATCGGTTTGTCTATCAGACTGTTTTACCGATTTACTGCTAGACTATTTAAGTGTTTAAGTTCAGTATTTTTTGGGATACTAATTCACCCCCACTCTTAGTATTCATCAATTGGTATCAGAGCCAACCTTTCTATAAGTCTAACCACTTGAAAGGAGATATGGGGGAATACACTATGAGAGAACTTACTCACCGACTCACTCAGTCTGAGCAACCTATGATGAACTTATGGTCAAATATAAGGCCTCTCAGGCAAAAAGAAGAGAGCATGCTGAAAAAATTGATGGAGCTAACTGAAAACAGTTCTTCTAATGAAGCAAACATGGAAGCTCTAATTCAAGAAGTGGAAAAACTAAATGAGTCTAATGCCAATCTGAGAAAAGAGTTGGAAGGACTAACCATCAGAATCTGTCAGGAGCTAGAGAATAGGAGAAAAGTTGAAGATCTGGTGAAAGACAAGGATCATGAGATCTCCAAATTGAAACAAGAAATCAGTGCCCTAACCGCTCAACTCCATGAGAGTAAAGTGGAAAAGGAAGAGATGCAAGGAGAACTGAACATTGCTATCTCTGAGAATGCTAACCTGTTGGAAACCAATGCTGCTATTTCCAAGGAACTCTCTGAGTCAAAGGAAATACTTGCTAAGTTCAATATGAGTTCTGTCAGGATAGAACAAAAGCTTGAATCTGTTCAACCGGTAAAGAATAAGACTGAACTTGGTTTTTCCAGTTATGAGGAAGGAGAGACCTCTGGTACAAAGGATGGAGCATCAAAGAAGCAACCGGAACCAAAGGATAAAGGTAAGCAAAAGTTCAAATCCGTTTGCTTTAACTGTCTCAAGGAAGGACACACTGCCAATGTATGTAGAAGTAAAGCCTATAATAATTTTCCTTATTGTCTAAATGATAAGCCTAGACCCAATAGATTCAATGGTAACTGTTATGCATGCAACAAGTTTGGGCATAGAGCATTTGAATGTAGGTCTATCATGCACAACACCAGAAGGTATCCTCAAAGGAGTCAAGGAGTTTTTCCTGAATCCTCTAGGAAGCGAAATCCAAACTAGTTTAATACCAACAACAATCAGTCAAGTAGCGGTGGCTATCAAGTGGCAATCGGATGGAGGGAAAACTGTTGGATTTGTCATGGTCATGGTCACACTGCTACAACATGCAGAAGGAAGAATGGAAACATGAACAATGGCCCTTGGAGAGCACCTGGAATGGTTTGCTATCATTGCAACAAATCGGGTCACACAACAAGATTCTGCAGGATGAGAAAAAACATATCAGATGATATACCGGTCACTCCGGAAGGAAAGATTGATGTTGAAACTATTCAATTAGACATAAAGAAAGTATGGAAGAAGAAATCTGATGAAGTGTTACAAGAAGAACTAGTTTCTGCACCCAGTGTAGAAGTCACTGAACCGGCAAACTAAGCTTCAAAAGCTTAGTGGGAGCAAACGGTGAAATATCTCGAGCCCCCAGTTGACACTGGTAACAAACCTTAATTGGTATGTGATACCTATCATTTGGCAGAAGACCGAAAAGGGTAAAAGGCAAATTAGGGTTTATGCCCCAAATGGTGGAGCATTTATTACGGTAGGTGAGGAATATGTTTAAAAGGAATTTTTGAAGTCATTTCTCACTATCATTTTTTTGGGCGAAGAATTTTTTCAAGTGAAGAGCGAAGGAAAGCAATTCACACTGCAATTCAAAGAATTTATCAAAATCCTGAAGGAAAATCTGAAGCAAACATCTACTGGAGAAGTGTAGAATGCAAAGTGGTATCTCTACAAACTGAAGGAGTGTGAGGCGAAGTGGAATTAGCAAGCCCTAATTCTCGATTTCCGAAAGGTATTTTTTGAGTTTTCTTTGTTTAATCATGGCTTCCACATCACATGCTAGCTCTAGTGCACCTGTTGATTCTGTAGACTTCATTCAATGGAAGGAAAAATACAATGGCTTATCCCAAGTACCCGTTGGTGTTATAGTAGAAGGCATTTTCGATTACATAGATTGTAAGATTGAAGACCTAGGATCTCTTGCAATCCATACTCAGCTAGGTCTATTCTGCAGAAAGGATAAAAAGATCAAACTAGAGTATAGCATCTTGGAAAAGAAGAAGCTCCACAATGCAGTATATTTCCTTGAAGATTTCATGGATGATCACATTCACATTATTCTAAGTAGAGTACATGGTGATAAGATGTACTTAGAATAGATGCATGATATCATACCAGGAGCAATTCATGTCATCACTGGTTTCTGTAACACAGGTGAAGTACTGGCCCTAAGGAAGATTAGCAAGACTAAAATGTCCAAGCTCACTGGTTCAGTGAGTGACTCACATGGAATGACCATCAACTCAATCAAGGATGATTTGGTCAAGTATACTTGCATGGTGATAGGTTACCGGATGTTCTCTGCTAGCATAATTAATTCTGTCTCTACTGCAGTGGTAAATGTCACTTATAGGATGATCAAAGAAGATGCATCATTTGATCTATGCACCTGTATGCATAGACAACTCCTGATAAACCTAAATTCTATCAAACAGGACAATGCCTTGAGGTTTAAGTTTAGAGAACTACTGGTTGGGTTGTTCTTTTACTTCCAAGGCTACTTTCCAAGAGTAGGTGATGTTCAGTGGTCGACTGACCAACCGGTGACCAAGCAAATCAAGGAAAGCCTACAAGTAGTTGGAACCAGCTATCCAAAAGTTCTGAACAAATACTTTGATGAGTTCAGACGCAAAATGAGTCAAAGGGTGAGAATATCAAGTGATATTGTCAAGAAATATGTAGATGATATATGTTTCACCGTTAGAGTGGATGAATGCATAATGGAGGTTGTTGAGCCCAGACAGGAAGAAGTGGAGCCTATGGGCTATGAGGTAATGAATGACATGCTAGAAGGGTATGCCTCTACCCTTATCACCTCACCCCTTGATCCAAAGGCAAAGAGAACAAGCACCTATCTAGAAAGGGTAACACTGGTTGAGGAACCCACAGCAAAGAAAGGAAAAGAGCCCTTAGTGAATAAGGCAAAGGAAGTGCCATTTGCATTAGCACCGGTTACTCCTGTAAGTCCCAAAGTGACCAAGTGGTCACCTGCAAAGAAGAAACCAAAAGCTACTCCTGCCAAAGTCTTTGAAAGAAAATGGAAGACAAAAGATACCACACCGGACTCTAAGGACACTGTGTCTGAAGAAAAGCCTAAGAAGGCTAGGAAAATGAGGAAGAAGACAAAGAGTGAACCGGCAACATCTGCACCAGTAAATATTGATATTTCATCTTACAAACCTTTG
The DNA here is from genome assembly GCF_030272615.1 of Cryptomeria japonica. Lineage (NCBI taxonomy): Eukaryota > Viridiplantae > Streptophyta > Pinopsida > Cupressales > Cupressaceae > Cryptomeria > Cryptomeria japonica. The sequence continues at coordinate 175,769,103 of NC_081406.1, read as the reverse complement.
ACACATTGCCAAAGGATTATCAAAAACATTAGAAGAAAATTGCTTAGTAATTTAAAAGAGTATTTTGATTATCTTTCCGATATAGAGAAAGATGAAGTAGAGCAGGAAGTTATCAATTATCTATATGTTTGGGACCGGTCACCATCAGATATTGGGTCTTATGTATCTGATTCTTTATATAATTCTTTGGATAACAAATGGTGCATTGCCATTGAGAAAGAACAGGAAATAAGGGAGGAAATATTTGCACAATATTTTCCTGATGTATCTAATTCAGAACTCTATGAGGTGGTGGATAAATATAAAGGTCTCTTCTTCATGAGAAGAAGAAGACTCCAGTTACTGGAAGGAAAAGCCTTTGAAGTGGTAAAAGATACCCACTTTCATGCACAAAATGCTTTGAAGATGCATCAAGTGGCAGAAGCAAACCGACAAGCTGAGCAAGAATTAGAAATCACTAAACGGGATGAAGTTTACAACAGTGAAGGAGATTAGGTAACTGAGCAAACGGAGCCCATTGATGTTGATGCCTTAGATGGCAAAAATATTACTCAGGGTACACCATTAGAAGGGACAAAATAGGAGAAGCAGACAGGAGAGGAAAAGAAGCAACAGGAAGAGGAAAAGAAGAGACAAGAAGATGAAGAGGAAAAGAGAAAACAAGAGGAAGAGAAGAAAAAGAAAGAGGAGCAAAAGAAGAAGGAGGAAGAGGAGAAGAAGAAGAAGGATGAAGAGGAGAAGAGGAAAAAGGAAGAGGAGAAGAAGTAGCAGGAAGAGGAGGAGAAGAAAAAGGACAAAGCAGAAGAGAAGAAATAAGAAGATGAGATAAGAAAGAAAGAAGAGGAGCAGAGGAAGGCTCAAGAAGATAAACAAAAAGCCAAGGACAAGGAAGCAGCGGCAAAGAGCACACAGGTCGAGATCCCAATGGCAATCAGTAGTCAGGCTAAACCAACTGATGTTGCTAGTCCCATTGACCTCCAATCTGCAAATGAAATGGAGTTGCTTCAAAGCATTAAGGTTGCTAAAGATCACCTAGAAGTGATCAGGAGGAAAAAGGAACAAGTTGTGATCCAAGCTGCGGTGGACACTCTTACCGGTCTGATATCCAGTACAAACCTTCCCAGTATAGATTCCTCACTTGCACAATTGAAGCTCCTATGCACAGTTGTAGAAGACTAGGTGCAAAGTCTGGAAGAGGTTGCAGAAGCAAATGCCAAGAAGGCACATCAAAAGGCTTTGGACATTGCCTTGGTGAAAAAGCTAACAGAGCTCGGGTCTAATCTTCAAAAGGCACAGAAGGGTGTTAGAGATGCAATGGATGAGGGCAATCTACTACTCAGCAAGATTTTCCAACCTCATTTATTCTGTGATGATGTGCTCACTCAGAAGGCCAAACTACAAACTGATATGCAGTCATTTATTAGCACCTTCAAGATGCCATATGACTCCTCATATGGCCAAACTGCTCACCGGTATCATCAACAGTTTGCAATACTAGAGTCAGAGATAAGAAATCGAACTCAAAATTTGCAGGAACTTCAACTGGTCCTACTGCCAAGACTGCAAATTCTTCAGAAATGCTATCTAAATCTTGATGCCCTAACGGTCACTCAAGAGATGAGCATGATAGATGCCATGGAAGAATAGGTCTCCCAAATGCAGACAGAGAAAGAGGTGGCTACCTCATTACTTGAAACATGGTCTTTATCCATGAAGACATTTATGCAGGACTTTAAATCAGTTTTTGATAAGTTTCACTCTTTATTGTCATAAACTCTTTAAATTGGATTTTACTGCTAATGAAACAAGGGTTTTTTCAGCTATATTTTGTCATTGTTGGCAAAGGGGGAGAAGTATCTGGTTAAAATTTTGATTACATGCTATGTATACTTTCATGTTATTTTTGTTAAAGAGTAGTATACATTGTATTTTCTGCAAAAGGGTTAGTGTATATGCTTAAGGGGAGTAATTTTGCTTATGGCATATTGTTTGTTGTAAAAACACTTAGATGTCAAAATTTTCTTAAGTGTTGCCATCAATGCCAAAGGGGGAGATTGTTGGCAATTTTGATGATTGATGTTATGATTGTCATTGATGGACACACACTTGCTTTGAGATCACTTTTTGTCTGTATGAGTTAAAGCTCAACCGGTATTTGCTCCAACCGATATCATGTATTATAGTCTTTAGACTATTGGTGTTTTGCAGAAAGTGTTTACCGGTCTCAAGCGGTGTGGAAACCCAAACCGGTATGAAGACCCAAGTGGTTCGAGGATCTCAAGCGGTACATAGGAACAAAGCGGCACAACACATAATTCCCAGTCTTCACTCTTGTCAAACCGGCAACCGGTAATACTCTGTGATGAGTTACCATCCACCATTTGTTTGGCAGTGTCAACACCTTGGCGGTGCTTTTGTGTCATGTTACCAAATATGTCTAGGTACACTAAACCTAGGAACTTGCAATGTAATCCTATTGGACCGACATGAAATTAGATTCCTTTATAAGGACATCATGTCTAGGGTATAGAAGTTGTTGTTAGGGTTTTTAATATTGTATGAACTTTGGTATGAGCGAGTACAGAGAGAAGAAGTAGTCTGTGTGAAGATACAAAGTGTGAGGTATCTGAAGACTGAATTAATGCAACATGCATTAACAATGAGCTTTAATGGATCTAACCAATCATACTGTGCTAGTATCTAGATAACTCACTTGTTGATTACTTACATCTTTGACAAGTCTGTAGACCCTTAACCAGGTAGGCCTGGCAAAACCTTAGTAAATCCTCTTACAAGGTGGTTCACATCTGTGGATCTTAAATCCTCTTACAAGGTAGTCTTTAATCAGACTTATCTCCTAACAGAGATTGAGATTCCTAACAGGATCTGTTTTGGTGAAGAACACTGTATGACCTTAACCGGTCTGACCTTAACCAGTCTGGGTACTATTTTGCAGATAGTTACTTGTGAGTTTCATCTCACCATGGTTTTTGCCATTTGGGTTTCCACATCAAAATATCTTGTGTTATGGTGATTGTGCTTTTGTGGGTGAATATATTATTTGCTGTTTGGTTTGCATGTGTTAACCGGTTTGTTTGTGAGATTGTTTTACTGGTTTACTGCTAGACTATTTAAGTGTTTGAGTTCAGTATTATTTGGGATACTAATTCACCCCCCCCCCCCTCTTAGTATTCATCAATTTCACTCTAAGACAAAGCACATATCTATCAAGTATAACTTTTTGAAGGAAAAGGTGGAAAAAAATGAAGTTAGATTGGTTTATGTGAACACTAAAGAGAAGATTGTAGACATCTTCACTAAACCTTTGCCTAAAGAATCATTTGAGTACCTCAAAGACAAATTAGGGGATTCTACCCCTCCGGTAGAAAAGTGATTGATGCTGTTTGGCATCAGTCTGGTATGCATTATCAGATCTATTATTCATTCCAGATTTATGTGGTAATGCTACTACTCAAGGGGAGTAGATAGTCTTGTGATTCAGTGGTTTATGATTTTGCTTTGATGTTTATGTCAGATCTTTGGCATTGATGTCAAAGGGGGAGAGATATTCATGTGAAAAAATTAAGGAGTTATATTCATTAGGGGGAGAAATTTGTAGAACTTAATTGTGATATCATCTACAGGGAGAGTATGGATCAGAACTTCATTGCTATATTCTTGTGTGGGAGATTTGTTTGGCATTTCTTGGCACTTGGATGTTTTTCACATCTAGTGTTGCCATCAATGCCAAAGGGGGGGATTGTTGGCAATTTGGAGGAATTGATTATGTGTTGCATTGATGTCAACACTAGCTGCTTTGGTTGTTTACTAGTATTCGGTTGGTCCCAGTAGGATGATTGGTTTCTGGTTGGTAAGATCATGTTGATCCAATATACTCTGGTATGCTTTGGCTTATGAAATTGGATTAGATCTTCTATTCATGATATTCAGATACATGTTTAGTAAGTTGGTATTGATTTGGTGATTGGATTCTATCTTATATGTTGGTAAGCCTGGTTTGTTGATCTGGTGAGGGTTTCACTGGTAGAGCTTTGTTGAAGATCTTTTGATATTATGCATAAGTAGTGTTGGTACGGCTTCTAGTAGGGATTCAGGATGCTGATGGTGATCGTTTTCAAGCCTTGACTAATTCAGATCATTGCTTTATAGTGTGTGTGGACCTAAATTGGGTCTGGTGCCATCTAGGTTATGGACTGACTTAATGTAACGTGTTGTTGGGACCTAATTGTTTAAGGTCTAGGGCTTGTATATATATGTGTATGATCTCATTGTAGATCATGGTATGCAAGTGAATAATGTAATAATCATTCATGCAGAGGATTTGGTCGATCATAGGTGATCGAGTTAGGTTTATGCAAGAGGTTTAAGACCTTCAGTATTGAGCTTAACCAAAACTATATACAGGCATAGGAGATGCTATTATTGCAATTCATTCTTCCTTTCAAATTGTAGTATGGATTTCTTATGTATTCAGTGAGACTCCTTTTGTAATGAGCAATGTGCTCTAGGTTGTTGGCCTTCCTGCAAGTGTAGGCCCCTCAATTTGTAATCACATACTTACTGTAGAAGTATTATCTGACTATGGGTAGGCTTCCCACCATGGTTTTTCTCTTTACCAGGTTTTCCACGTACAAATCTTGGTGTCATGTGGATTGTTGGTTGTGCTTAATTGGTATATCTGTAATTTTGGTAATTGGTTTATGTATTCTGGTATTGATCTTATGTGTTTCTATAATAAAGTTTTAAATGCTTAAGGTTCCCGTAATCTGGTGACAACTGATTCACCCCCCCTCTCATTTGTCCTTTGGTTATTTGAACTGTCTAACAAAGGTTGCCTTTTGAATGTAAGCCCTACTTCTCAAAGGTCCTTTGTCAAATTTGTTGGTTATTCTTTGGAGGTACAACCACATATGACATAATAAAATGTGATGTGATTTAAAGAGTTGACAACCAATGTAAAGAAATTTACTCCTTTTGGCAAGGACCTTGGGAGTAGGTTGTCTCTTCTTCAACTTAGTCTTTTGATTAAGACTTCTTCTTCTTAAAATATAGGGAGTGGTCATACAAAATGATCAATGTTGATGTTGATGGTTGATATGGATAATTTTTTTGGATGCTCAAGTTTACTTGTCAAGTAGAGGTTTAGCTTGATTTGCCCCCATGATAAAGTGTGCCAAATGATATGAGTCAAGCTTTACGGTGTAGAAACTTAATTTTGAAACTTGAGAACCTAACTAGGTATTACTTTGATAAGATTTGTTGGATGATGGAACCATTGATCACTTTATCTAATACTCAATCTTGTTGGATGCAATCTTATCTTAAGATAGTTGAAGATTTGATACCCCTTCCAAGGGTGCTTAGTTGGATTTGGAAATTCTCTCACTTATGATCCCTCCTTGTTTGCTACAATTTTTCTTGTCTGTGTTGGATTTATTAGAGGACCTAAGAGGGTATTTGAAACTATTGATGAAATTTTCAAAAGGTTGCTAGATTGCTCTCTATTTTTTGCTAGTTTTGATCATGCGCTAAAGAAGAACCCTGATGTGCTAAAAGATGACCCCAAACCACTACAAAACTTTCCAGATGTGGTATGAGATCCCTCAAATGCGCTATTTCTTACTATCTGATAACATAAAAGTTGAATATATTATGCACTAATATGTCCCGCTGAAGCACCATTTTTTGGTTTGAATGCGCTATACTATGGTTTAGATGCACTAGAATGATTCTCCTATGCGCTAAAAAGATGTTGGCAAGCACTATCTGAGTTTTTGCCAATATTATACTTCTTATGTGCTAATTTGAGTCAGGGAAATGTTGAGTTTTGGTTGAAATGCGCTATCTTATGGTTGATGTGCGCTAGGGTGATCCTCCTATGTGCTAACTTTCTTGATACCTCTGTTGTGATGATTTTGTTGAAATTTTGAGAAATGATTTTTGTGCTTGATGGATGATTTTTTGAAAACTGACTTGAAAACATAGAAGACAATAGCAGTAACAATTCGCCTATGCTAAAAAATAGTGTATGTTCTTGTGAGGATGTTTTCAAATTCTCGATATTTTCACTAGTTTGGATTACAAAGAAGACATATCAAGAAGACTATTTATTCAAAAGTCATCAAAAATATCATAGCCCACTAGCCTCAATACTCCATTAGCTCAAACAACCTTGTCACCCCCTAGAGGGCACTCATTTTTTTGCCTTTTTCCATAAATTAACCCAAAGTAAATTGCTTCACAATTGGATAGTTATCTTGGGAGATATATGGTGAGTAATCTTGGGGGCGGATTTATTCCCACCCTTGCACTATGATATTGCCAATGTTTGGCAACTGATTCTGCTCAAAGTTTCTAATGCTAAGGCTCGTAATCAAGCTTCTGTTCGGTCTTCAATGATCAAAACAAGTAAATTGAGATCAAATGACCTACATACCAATGAGACTATTGAGTGAAAGTATAAACTAATTTAAACTAGTTTAACTTCCCAAGGGGTGTCCCATTGTTCTCTATCTCATAGGATCCCTAAAGCCAATGTTTTGCTCTCAAATCATTAAGCAAATGATTTAGGAATGACAACTCCAAGAACAAGTGATATTGTGATCTGTATGCATGAATGCATTCTAAGATCTATATAATATGTTAAAAACTATGATGCTTAAGCTAATATTGAGATAGTGATATGATAAAGATACTGCTAAATTATTCTGACATGATATACTAGCATGGATATACTATGATATGAAAATGCTTCTAAATGGTATGATGATATTCTATCAAAGAGAGGCTAATTTATGCTTATACAATTAGACTATAAGGTACATGTATGAAACTTACATATGGAGAATGAGGAATGTGAGCTCTATTTATAGAGAAAATAGGGCAATTGAGGGTTTAGATTGAATAATCTTAACAAGGGTTAGGATTGAAAGTTACTCAATCCATGTTTACAATTTTCACTAATGAAGTGGTGACAATTGCCAACAAGAGGTGGCTTGAGAGGAGATGCAAGAGGCATTAAAAGCCTAATAAGACATGAAGGTTACCTTAGGATATTGGGTGAAGGTTAGGCTAGGGTCATCCATTGGATAAAGCTTTTACCCAAGGGGTAAACGCTTGTGCAAGGGTTAATAGGATAACTAGGGTCAAAGCCATGAGTACTCGATGAGACCCTTGGGTTAGATGAGGGTTAAGTTAGAGAGAAAGTCTCTAACCATGAGGGGAGTTTGAATTAACCATTAATGGTTAATAGGAATTTTGGGGACAAATTTGTAAGAGTCCTTCCAAATTTGGGGAACTCAACAAGTTAACTTGTTGAAGAAATAAAGCCTTTAATGCATTTAGAAGACTTTCTTCCAAATTTGAGAAGTGGCCTCCTCAAACTTAGAGAAATGACATGATTAGAGGGATTAAACCTAATTGATTAGGATTAGATGGGGTTCTAGAAGAATGATTAGGAGGCAAGTGGGAAATGTAGGAGAGGGCAAGTGGGAGAAAAGGAATTTTAATTAAAATAAAATATTTTATTTCAACTTGTAGCGTCGTAAAATTGCGACACTTGCAATTTTGACTGCATTTGGGTCTTCACGATGGCGGCATAACATTAAACCTGAATGGAGACCCCAAAACCTGTTTACAACATCAAAAACTGCATCTTTCTGCACCTTGGCCTGATCCTCCTTGCACCCTGCTGTCCCCGGAGGTGGGACCATGGCACCCAACGCCCTGGTCCCTGGCCCTATTTTGGGCCCAGTCTCTTGTTGGGCATCGGGTCTTCAAGTTTGCAATTTGGAAAATAATGCTCCTAGGTCAGCCTAAGGTCAAAAAAATCAGTCTCCTAACCCTAATTGACAAGTATATAAACTGCATTTCCCCTCCCAAAAGAGGAGAAAAAACATATATGTGCAAGAGGTGGAAGCGATAGGCAAACATTCAAACATTCAAGCATTCAAGCATTCCTTCAAGAAATTGAGCAATCGTAGGTCTCCATTCAAGGCTAGGTGTTGCATTCAAGACAAGGATTCAACCATTGAAGAGGAGATCACCTACAACACACAACATACAACATACAACATCCTTACACCTTCGCATGTAAGAATACAAACATTCTTACAACAAGGTATTAGTACTTGATTACATTACAAACATTTACATTTATAGCATTCTCATTTCTTGGTTAATTCCAAAATCGGGGTTTGACCTGAAGGCAAACCCCTAATCCCTAACCCCCCAATCGTCCTCTCTTTTCTGTGTGTAGATTGCAGGTACGTGGCTATAATTGAAGATCTGGAATCCTTGTGCAGAGACAAATAGATCCCCCTTCATTTCGCGGATTTTTCGGAGGACCGTGTGCACTTCGGGCACCATCGTCCCATCAACTTTCACTCAAACATGCAGGACAACATCGTCTCAACATTTTACTACTAATTTCAGGTCCGTAGCTTTATCCCATGTCTCTATCTCCGTCTACAAGCGAATCTTTCCTACTTTTACATACACTCCTAGTTCAATCCTTCTATCTACATTCTTTACAAAAGAGGGTATCCTTGCTGTCTCAACCCTTGAAACTCATTTAAAATTCAAACTTGCATGGTCTGGGATTGGATCTTGTGAGTTTCAACCCCTCTTTTGAATGTAAAGTCTCTCCTAAGTGAAAACCGTCAATCCTAGTGACCTCCTTTCTCTCTCCTTGGAGTGGGGGGAACACCTAGGGTTCGATTTTCCGCTTTACATTTTGGTGAACCCGACGTGAACATCCTAATTCTGATTATTCATGGTTAAATCTAAAAAAAATTGCTTCCTTAATTACATTTCCATGTTTGATCTTTTGCAAATTTTAGAGGTTAATTGCATAAAAACCCTAAATTTTCTTTTTAGTAATTGAGCTTGTGAAATGTTTAATTGTTAATGCTTGTTTCAGATCTACCCTTCTATTACAAATTGTCAATTCATATTTGTGCTTTAATTCTGAAAATTAAGTGGTTAAGTGGCAAAACCCTAATTTTTAAGACCCTCTTGATTCAACCTTTGACCGATGATTTCACTGATCAGAACACCTCCAAATCGGCTGTAACTTTGGATTCCACAACAAAATCATAATATCTCTCATCCCTGAAAATTTTGAAAAAAGTTGCGAGGACCGTGTGCACCCTGAGCACCATCGTCCCTGACATTTTTTCTGAAATTTCGGGAGCTAGATCTTACTGTATTTTTCTGCTAGAATCCAGAATCTTGGCTGATTTTATCAATCCTAACACTTTCAAAATTAAAGTCAAAGTTGGTCTAGTGATTGCTTGGATTAAGGCTTCTAATCATTCAAAAATTGTTGAAATTGAAATTTCATGTCAAAATTGTGTTTCTTACTGTCCTAAATCTGAAAAGTGTGTTGGCATTCATTCGAAGTTTCAATGCTTTATTCAAATTTTTGCAATTTGTGACTTTTGAAATTAAGTGTTTAATTGCAACAACTTTGACTTCCGCTTTCAAAATTGAATTTTGCATGAAATTGAGTCAACTTTTAAATTTCAAAGCTTGCATTGCTTTTAGTATTCCCTCTAAAATCATAAAATTCAAAATTTCAGTTTCCCTCTCTTTTTCAAAATTCAAATTTTGCATTTTTTTGGTAGGGTTCAATTTTGAGATTGCAACTTTAATTTGGCCTATCTACAGATCGTAAAATCACTCAATTTTTTCAAATTAGCTTTAAAATCATCATAACTTTCATCCCTGAAAATTTCAAAAAAAATTGCGAGGACCGTGTGCACTCTGTTCGCCATGGTCCTCGACATTTTTTTTGAAATTTCGGGAGATTGTCATGATTTCATTTAACAACTTAAATCTAGGAGATTGGCTGATTTTATTGAAATTTTCTACCTCTAAATTCGAAAATAAATTCAAAATTCAAGATTTCAATTTTCAAGATAACAATTAAAATTAAGAGCTACCCCCCCTTGGCCCTAATTTTTCAATTGTGCCTACCTTTCTTGGAAGTTGTGTTTCCCTCTTCTTTCACAAAGTTCAAATTGGATAATCATTATCTCATTGTTCAATTTTGCCAACTTTATTTTCAAAATTCAAAATCTTCTCTCTCTCTCTAGTGCATGAGTTTTACAACAATAAGCCCTACTTACACTATTCCTGTTAGACGAAGCCTTAGAATTAAGTCTTTCCAAGGTTTAATTACCGAGGAGATGGAACCTAATTTGAATGGCCTTTTTAATGAGGACATGGGTAATTCCTCTAATCCTCTTAATGATGAAGAAGCTCTCCATGAGGTTTCTGTAGAACAACTTTCGAAATTGGGTAACCAATTTGATGATTTTCAGCAATGGATGTCTCAAGAATACCCCGATAGTCAAGCTCTTTCATTAATTGAGGGTCTAAAACGTATGGTTCAAAGTGATAATAATGGAATTGATATTTTGTGTAGTATTGCACACATCGTGGATTCAAATGTGATGCCTATGAAGAGTTGTGCCGAAACTTTAGGTTATACACAACCTCCTACTCAAGTCAATCATTCTATTCATTTGACAACTTCTATTGCTAGTATACCTACTTTTACATCAAACATAATGACTACTTCAATACAAAACATTCCACCTATGGTCACCAGTCATGGGGGCAATCCTTCCTCTTCAATCAACCCTCTTCCTTCATTCAATCTAACTTCTTCATTCATTCCTTCAATGAGTGTCCCTATTACATCTTCACAAATGAACATGACGCAAGGGGGCAATTCATTCAACCATTCCATTCCTCCTTGTAGTGTTCCTTCTTTCCAATCATCTCCTATGACTAACTATCATAGTGTCCCGCCACCTTACTCTCAATCAATACCTTCTTTCAATAACACAATACCTCCATCACAATCTAACATGTCTAATATGAGCTCTTCGACTGAAGCGACCATTAACAATCTTGCGCAAACTGTCTCTTCTTTACAGCAACAAATTGCCTCTATGAATCAATCTAAGTTTAGTGTGCCCACATTTGATGTTGCGAGCCCACTTTCTCTTGACATTGTTCGAGCTATCCCCCCTAAGCATGTTGAAATCCCATAGTTGGAGCTTTATAATGGTAAAGGTGATCCTCTAACACATGTTAAGACCTTTCAAACAATATGTACCAATTTTGCTCATGACCAAAGGTTGCTTGCAAAACTGTTTACTAGACATTAAGAGATAAGGCTCTACAATGGTATTGCTTGTTGCCTTCCTATTCTATTACTTCTTTCCAACAACTTGCAAATGCTTTTATTCAACAATTTCAAAACAATATAAGTCCTAAAGTTACTTTGATTGATTTAATGCATTGTAAACAAGGTGTTAAAGAAAAAGTGACTGATTTCATTGGTAGATATAAGCATTTGTGTGCTCAAATTTCTTTTCTATTACCTAACAATGATATTCAAAGAATCTTTATTTCTAATTTACAAAAAGATATTAGAGAAAAACTTCTGTTTTCTGAGTTTACTTCTTTCCAATAGTTGTGTGCAACTCTTCACAATTATCAACTGACTGTGAGTCAAATGGAACAAGCAAATCCTATGGCTCCGAGTGATAAGGGTGATAGTAGTCAACAACCATTTGGGAAGTTTAAACCGAACAGAGGGTTCGTTAAGTTCAATGAAAACATCACCAACAACAATGTGAATGCAGCATCAGGTGTGCCTCCTATTTCTAAGTTTTTCAAGAAAGAAAGAGAGTTTACTCCTTTGAATGAATCATTGCATAGTATTATGAATAAGTTATTGGAACAAAATGTGCTTACTCTCCCTCCTATAAAGCAAATAGATCCTGCAAAGATTAATTCACCCTATTTTGATAACAAATCTTTTTGTCAATTTCATTGTCAATCTGGGCATGATACTGAAAAATGTTTTGCTTTAAAGGGTAAAATTCAAGATATGATTGATAATAATACTATCTCTGTTTTAGGTGTGAATGATAAAGGCAACACATTTGTATCTCTTCCTAACCAAAATCTTAAGATTTTTACTGATCCATTACCTTCTCATATCTCTAATGTGATTGAGACTAATGGTTCCTCTTTCTCACCTGATGGTCTTGTGTCTATGACTCCGAATGTGATTAACTTTGTAGAGCAGCAGAAAATCCCTAAAGAACCTTCCATCACATTTGATTCCAGTGAAACTATCAGGGCACCTGATGGTCCTTTATATATAGTTGCAAAAGTCAAGAATACACCTTGCCGTGGAGTGCTTATTGATCCTTCTTGCATGGTTAATGTCATTACTGAAGAATTTCTTTTTACTTTGCAATTGAATCAAGTGATCTATAACAAAACAAATGTGGTTGTAAAATTATTTGATGCATTTTCTTCTCCTGCAATTGGTTCTATTACATTACCTATTGAGGTCCATAACAAATCCCTTGATGTGAGCTTTGCTATTATTCCATCATCCGAACAATTTCCTGTGAAGCTAGGCTATCCTTGGCTATCTTCCATGAAAGCTATTGCTTCTCCTATTCACAAGTGTTTGAAATTTCCCCATAATGGTGAGGTTGTTACTGTCAATCATAGTCTCTTTAAACCAGCTGAAAGAACTTCTAGCATTCCTATTGATTATTTTTGGCCTAAACAATTCCAATCTCTTCCACCGTGAAGTGATCATCTTTTCAAATCTTATCAAAAGTGGAAAAAAGATATGATCCTATCTCTAAGTGAACCTCGAACACCCAAACTTGATATTCCTATCGTTCTTGAGAAGGAAGTTCTTCCTTTGAAAGATAAAACTAATGTCTTTGCTCAAGAAGATTCCCAACCCATTCTTATGGATGTGACTATGTCTATGTCTAATAAACTTTCTAAAAGTAGACCTATACCTCCTCGTCATGATGGACTTGGTCTCCTTCCTAAATGAAATATTCCTCCTTTATATGGAGCAGTTCCTCCTCTTCTCCTATTATCCAACCTAAGAGACCACAACCTAAACACCCAAGTGATAAGGATGAGAACATTCCTCCTCCTCAATCTTCTCCACTTCCTACTAAGACTAGATGAAATCGTTCTGCGCGTGAACGCCGATGAAAGCATCTTCTTAGAGCTCGTGCAGCTGCTTCTCAAACTTTGCAATCCCCAAAAACACCTTCAGCTAGTATTATTCCATTTTCTCCTCAGCCGAAAATTGAGCCAAAATCTCCTAAGCATAAGATGCATGATGATTTTGATTCGGTGCGAGTTAAAGATCCTATTTTTATAAATCTTGATGATGATATAGATGAAAATGTTATTCCTCTTTCTTCTGATAGTGAATATGAATATGTTGATATTGATAACCATTTATCTAACGAATTTTCTAAAGCACTTATCCTAGCTCCTAGACAAGAACAATGTGGCTTGGAACATGAACATAGCCCTTGTTTGGATCTTGTCATAGCTCCATCTGTTGTGTTGGATGTTCCTCCTCTAGCATGTTTCCCGCCTTCCTGAAATATTGATCAGCAAGATCGGGGGGTGGATGACGTGCTAGACTAGTTCATTAGCATAGTAGACTCTCTCCTCCTCTCTTGATATCTTTTGTTACTTCTTCTATGTGTTATTCTCATTCTTCTATTTGTTGTCCTTAGTGTTGTCTACTTGAGGACGATGCAAAGCATTGAGATCTCTTTTGGTCTCTCTCATGTTGACTCAAAAGACACATGTGTTCCCTTCTTCTAGGTGACCTTCCTTGATTGGGGAATGAAGAACAATTATGCATGTATACATATGATATACATGAATTATCATACATCATATTGACCCCAAGGAAAGAGAATTCACCTCGTGATTTGTGTTTTATGTCTATTATCCTTGGGTTTATCTCACACTTGGGGGCTAAATTTTTGTGATAACATGCTCCTTTCCCTTCTCATTTCTTATGTGTATCACTACCTTAAAGCAATCACCCCTGACGAGGCATGTGCGATCGCTTTAATGTAGGGGGCATACACTCCGTTCATATCTCTTCAAGATTCTTGAAAATTTCTTGGCGAACTTAGCTTTGCCTTGAAAATTTTTGGTATTATTCTTGCATGACTCATTGTGAGGGAACCTTACTACTGTCAGTCATGGTTCTCCCTCATGATCTTCCCTTTTACTTTGTCAATCGAAGTCGTAAGATCCTTAGTCCACTGGGGGCTTGGTGTATCTTGCCTCCTTGACGTGGTGAAAGTCTTTCAATGTTGTTTCCTTGTACTTTACCGGAAGTATGGGCATATGCTTATACTCCCGCTAAAGTAGGGGCTAAATGTAGCATTGTAAAATTGTGACCCTTGCAATTTCAACTGAATTTGGGTCTTCACGATGGCGGTGCAACGTTAAACCTGAATGGAGACCCTGAAACCTGTTTACGACATCAAAAACTGCATCTTTCTACACCTTGGCCTGATCCTCCTTGCACTCTGCTGTCCCGGGAGGTGGGACCATGTTGCCAAGTGCCCTAGTCCTTTAGGACCATGGTGCCCAGCGCCCTAGTCCCTAGCCCTATTTTGGGCTTGGTCTCTTGTTGAGCATCGGGTCTTCAAGTTTGCAATTTGGAAAATAATGCTCCTAGGTCGGCCTAAGGTCAGAAAAATCAGTCTCCTAACCCTAATTGACAAGTATATAAACTACATTTCCCCTCCCAAAAGAGGAGAAAAAACGTATATGTACAAGAGGCGGAAGCGATAGGCAAACATTCAAACATTCAAGCATTCAAGCATTCCTTCAAGCAATTGAGCATTCTATGTCTCCATTCAAGGCTAGGTGTTGCATTCAAGACAAGGATTCAACCATTGAAGAGGAGATCACCTACAACACACAACATACAACATACAACATCCTTACACCTTCGCATGTAAGAATACAAACATTCTTACAACAAGGTATCAGTACTTGATTACATTACAAACATTTACATTTACAGCATTCTCATTTCTTGGTTAATTCCAAAACTGGGGTTTGACTTGAAGGCAAACCCCTAATCCCTAACCCCCCAATCGTGCTCTCTTTTCTATGTGTAGGTTGCAAGTACGTGGCTATAATTGAAGATCTGGAATCCTTGTGCAGAGACGAACAGATCCCCCTTCATTTCGTGGATTTTTCGGAGGACCGTGTGCACTCCGGGCGCCATCGTCCCATCAAATTTCGCTCAAACTTGCAGGACAACATCGTCTCAACATTTTACTACTAATTTTAGGTCTGTAGCTTCATCCCATGTCTCTATCTCTATCTACAAGTGAATCTTTCCTACTTTTACATACACTCCTAGTTCAATCCTTCTATCTACATTCTTTACAAAAGAGGGTATCCTTGGTGTCTTAACCCTTGAAACTCATTTAGAATTCAATCTTGCATTGTGTGGGATTGGATCTTGTGAGTTTCAACCCCTCTTTTGAATGTAAAGTCTCTCCTAAGTGAAAACCGTCAATCCTAGTGACCTCCTTTCTCTCTCCTTGGAGTGGGGGGAACACCTAGGGTTCGATTTTTCGCTTTACACAACTAAAATAGATGCAACTTGCATAAATACAAGTGGGGGGATTTTTATAAATAAATTAGATTTATTTATATGCAAGGGTCAATTTAATTAAAAGGAAGAAAGGGGAATTAATTAAATAAAGTGATTTATTTAATTAAAGGCTAGAAGGGGATTAGGTGAATTTAATTAAATAAATTAAATAATTTATTTAATCAAATAGATGAAAATGAAGAAATTAATTAAATAAGATTTAATTAATAGGGGGGATGGGGTTTAAATAAATATTAAATATTTATTTAAGAAAGTGGCCAGATTTATACAACAGGTGCCACTACAGTTTTCACTCAAATTATAAAATGGGGAAACCATAGGGATACGTGTCATCAATTTTATGCTAGTGGGTTATTATATGAGGTACTGAAAAACAAAAACATTAGTAAACAACAAATATGTGCCCGCTTTGTTGATCCTAAAACTGGTCAGTTGTTACCTCTTAATGCAAAGAGGTTTCCCATACATTGGTGTACCAATGTGCAGATGAAGATTCTTTTTTGGAAGAGGTGGTGGATGGTCTTTAACAAACCACCTTGTAATAATTTTGAGGTGCCATTGTATTTTTTGATGAAAGTATATTGTGAGTTTGTCCTCATTGTGTTGCCTAATTATTTTGACATGAGAGAGTTCCATGGTAGAGGTGGAAGATCTACCCAAGATAGACATGGAGCCCATAGGTGAGTAGCCCAGGAAAGTCATCCCCCCTTAGCACGCAAACCCAAGGTTCATTTGACTATCACAGTAGACCTGAAAGAGTCGATGGAGCTATAGACTCTTAAGGTGTCCATAAAATTGACTGATGCAATCATCCAGCATGGGACACAGTTAGCACACCCTCTTATACCGGATGATGAGCCATTAGTTGCCGGAGGTGGCGCTAGTGAGCCCATTCAGGATGTGTGTGCCACTTGCTCAAGGATATGCACAGGGACGGATGACGAGGCCACTACAGATGGATCCATATCCCATTCGTGTACTATTTGCGAGAGTAGATGTCAGACCTGCACAACTGAGGATGTGGCACTGACAACTGAGTTGATCAACATGTTGTTTGGCAATCATCCTTAGACACAGGTGTGTTGATTTGAATTTATAGCATTTTATTTATCAGTCACTTAAAATTTGTAACTGTAAATGAATTTTCATTTATAGATAAATTTAAATTGATACAAATAATATGCATTTCAGGATGCAACAGTGGTATATGATGTTCCTCCCACAATTATTGCAGCATCAACCTCAACGTCTGAGGTATAATTTTTGTAACACGTTAAAATATAATATTACACTTTGAATTAAAAAAAATTACAAGATATACTAACTCTC
The DNA here is from genome assembly GCF_030272615.1 of Cryptomeria japonica. Lineage (NCBI taxonomy): Eukaryota > Viridiplantae > Streptophyta > Pinopsida > Cupressales > Cupressaceae > Cryptomeria > Cryptomeria japonica. Next base: position 175,752,242 of record NC_081406.1, on the reverse strand, counting down.
TTTAATGCTTGACAATTTTTTATTTGTAGGCGTTGTTAGGGGACCAAATGTCCTAGATTGATGATGTCACACTCTCGGCCATCAATTTTGGCCTACAAGGCTATATGGTGTCATATTTTGTACACCTTATTTTATGTATTCTTTTGATGGAATATGCAAGTCATTTCATTTTAGATTTGTTAAATTATGTTTAATATCATCTGTACTAATATCTCACGTTAATTTTGTTTTTTAGGTTTCCCCCCCCATGTCTAGGCCTTGTCCTCAGCAAATGAAATACTCGAGGACGCCAAAACTTGGGAAGAAGGTAATTGAACACATTTTTAGTTGTACAATTGTTTGAAAAGGTTGAAATTGTCTTAACTAGTATTTGTAGATTGATTAGTGTTTTTCATTTTTTTTTATATGTACAACACCCATTGAGCTATGTAGATATGTTGAATGCACCTAATACACCTGAGGATCAAGTCAAGGTGGAGGTATGTATCTCTACTTTATTTTCTTGATTTGGTGATTATATGCGCGTGTACATATGAACTTGTAATAAATTATAATCTTATCATTTTTTCATATAGGAAATATCCATAGTTGCATCATCAATGATGAGCCCTTCTCAATGTACTAGAGAAGCATCTTAGGCTCCGATATACTTTTGTTTGATATATTGCATTAATTATTTTTAACCTACAATAATTATCATTATGTTAATTGTGTTTAATCTTTGATCATTTTTCATACAAGTAATAGCGATAGCTACTCCATCAATGGTGAGCCCTCATCGATCTATTGGAGAAGCATCTCAGGCTTCAATACACTTTTGTTCTTTATATTATAGATTTTTAGTGTTTTTGATGTATATATGTCAGTACAAAGTATTAATTGTACATTTAATCTACAATAGCCCCCTTCACTGTTTGGCCATATCTTGGAGCCTTTGAAGTTTGTGTATGAGAAAAATCCTAAGACTGACAAGGAGAAGAGAGTGAAGACATTAGATCTGAGATCAGAAGATGAGGTAATCTGCATTTCAATTGCAAAGAAATTATAGTTTTAAAATGCATAGTTATGTTGATAATTGTGAACTATTTTCTACAAAAGGATTCTAACTTGGCTTTTGAATTGTGGTTTTGCAGCCATCTAAAGAGTTGTGTACTGCATCGAAGAGGCTCGATTTTGATGATCCACCACATTTATAGGATCATATAGTGTTAGTTGTGGTTATTGAATGACCAATACATGTAGATATATTCTACATTTTTATTGTATATCAATTTGGACATGGCATATGCCACATTTTTGTAATACTTGTATTGAATTGGCATACATGTCTTTTTTTTATATATATATGTTGATATTTGATCCAATAAATGTGTATTGAGTTCATTATTGTGTATTCGTTATATTTGGTGGCTGCCCTTTTATAAAGTTAAATGAATATTTTCCTATGTAATCAACAATATGAATATAAACAACAAAAATCTATGATATAAAACATTTCAATCATGGAATATGATTTGATAAAATTTCTAAAATGTTGAATTAACCCTACAAAATTCCTTGTATTAAGTTCATTATTGTGTATTCATTGTATTTGGTGGCTACCCTTTTATAAAGTTAAATGAATATTTTCCTATGTAATCAACAATCTGAATATGAACAACAAAAATCTATAATATAAAACATTTCAATTGTGGAATATGATTTGATAAACTTTCTAAAATGTTGAATTTGTTAATTCTATGAGGATCCGGTTAATACTGAGAGTAGGGATAAATCAATATTAATAGAAATTTGAAACTTTAAACCCAAATCAAACTTACAACAAATCCACCTTCATTTACCACATATGCCAATTCATTAAATAGTACCGGTAATCACTAATAAATCTCTAGTAAATTGCTATAACTAATGTATTCAGAAATAATGAATAAACTAAAGATAATCAATAACATCACATGAAAATCATTCCTCACATGGACACCATATTTTTGACGTGGAAACCCAAATAGGGAAAAAACCACGGTGGGAGTTGGTACCCACAATAATTTGTACTCTTTTCAAGTATGCCCTGTTAGGAGCTTAGCCCTATTAGGAGCTTACAATACACCCTGTTAGGAGCAGACCCTATTAGGAGTCACCCAGTTAAGGTATTTGGATGTGCAGTCCAGCTAGGAGCTTAATGACCTATTAGGATCAACCTCGTCAAAGGATCTACCACTCTTTTTGAGAGCTACCCTTTTAGGGGATTTTACAATATAAGGCCTGTTAGGACCTACCCGGTTAAGGGATTTAATCTGTTGCAACTGTTAGGAAACAACAATGAAAAAGTGATTTGTTACTTGCACTTCTCAGCTTGCTTAATTAGATCCAGTTATGCTTCACTATCTACAAATATTAGGTAGATCTCACTCTTCTCTGGTACAACTTTACACTCTTTTGTAAGACCACCGACACTTCAAAACATCAACCTTACTGACATAAATGACCTTTACAACTAGGTCAACATCAAACCCTAAGACTTACTACATAGATCATCACAAATCTTTGCAACTCATTACAAATCCACCTATGGATCATGACAATCAATTACAAATCAATATCATCCATTAAATGATCATAAGTCATCACAACAAGTTGATTTGGTACAAAGTCAAACCCTTAGCTCATTTTGCTAAGCTTTTTGCACATTCCCAAGAAATTCGCTTTCCAAACACGCCAACTTTTAAACACTTCACGTGGTTTGTGTTGTGTCACCTGTTGAACACAATGTACCACTAAGAGGGGGCTGAATCAGTGGTTCCTAAATTCCTTTCCCTTTTAAAGCAACCTTAGAACACTGGTTGTTATCGTAAGCATTAAACAATCAGACCAGTAAAGCAAATGATGATACCAAAGAAGGAAAACACACAAATGCAACCCACAACACCAAATGTACAAGGAAAATCCAATATGGGAAAAACCTCGATGAGAAATGTTGCTGGAGTCTACTGCTCCAATCCAGCCTCATAAGTGAAACACTAAATTACAAAGATTTAGGGCACCAACTCAAGGAGCATCAACCCCTGCACCAAGCTCCAACTTGGTGATATATATTGAAATAGGTCTCTGTTGGTTAACAGTCTTCTCTTGTTTACTGGATCTCACACTATTGGTTAACAGATTGCTCTCTACTTCTTGGCCTCTCTTCTCTCTTTCTCACATCCTTTCAACACACCGTGTCACACTTGGATTCCTCTTACTCAATCATTCCTCACTATCTATCTCAACTATTAGACTTGTGTTGGCCCACTTGTGGTCCGCCCAATTGAAAATTTTTAAGTCGGGGCCCTCTAGTTGTGTATCATGTCTCCATAGACTTTTTCCCTTTAAAGTTCTATGTTAAATTCCAGTTAAGTGAAAAAGAAAGTCTTTAAAACTCTCTGAACCATTGAAACCCCTTGATTCAATTCAATCAGGTTCATTTAGTTCAATCGGGTTCATGCAGTTCAACTGGGTTCATTCAGTTCAATCAGGTTCATTCAGTTCAATTGGGTTCATAAAGTTCAATCAAGTTCATTCAGTTCAATTGGGTTCAAAATGGTTCAAAGTAGTTCAACAAGGTCCCAAAGTTCAAATAGTTCAGGGATGTTCAACATGTTCAATGAAGTTCAAATGTTCAATGCACAACCAAAATGGAAAGGCAAAGCAATCAGTGGACAAATTTGGTCAACCAACAAAAGTTTGGAAGAGGAATATTGATTCACCATTTACTCAGGTAGCAATTGATTATTTTTTCCAAAGGATTATGAAAGAGTTGGCACGAAGAATGTTTAAAATTTTCAATGCAACCTGTAAATACAAATTTTCTGAGATAGAAAAATTAGTCTCTGTGTAGGGGGTATATCTCTCACTTAAATCATTGGATCAAGCTGGATTTCAGATTTGTTTTATGAAACCTATTTTTATAATTTCTCACCAAAGGAATTGTGGAAATTCAATCTGGTCTGCAAGATACACTTAACAGATTACAAGTCCAAAACAAAGAACATTTTCTGATTTTTATGACAGAAAAATTGTCATGTCTCTGAGAGAATATCTTTTTATTCCACCATTGGATTTTTTCCATTTTTGGATATGTTGTGCACAGACAAGTTGCACATGTTTCCACCAGGGAGATTAACTGAATTATGTCTCCTTCAAAAGATATGGTTGACTGAGTACAGGTCTGTCCAAAGTGACCAACAACAACCGAGTTTCTCATTTTCAAATATTAACAAGGCATGACTTATATTTGTAATGATGGAGCCCATAATTAATTCATAAAACTTATATATTTTAAGTTATAATGTTTTTAGATTAAAACATTATGATAAAGATTACATTGAATCCAAGAAAGTGTTTAAATAATGCATATTGAATATGAAAGAGATGAAAGAGTGAAGACAGTTATTATATCCAGCTGTCAGCAAATGATATGCTAGGATTCAGTTTTTGGAACCAAAAGTTTCTCACTGAGAGAAAAAGAAAAGATAAATATGCAAAAGAAAGGGAAAAGCAGGGTTCTTTTTCTGATAGTTTGTGTGCTACAGGAGAGGGCAATAATTTTCTATTTTCTGAATTGTAACAGGGCAAAGGAAGAGAGTATTAATATTTTCAGACATTATTTTGGGTGTACAGGGGTAATAGGGACTTTGATCTATTTATTTTGTGTTGAAAGAAAAGGAAGGAATATATGTAAAGCTTTGAATTTAAGATATTTTTCCTTTTGATTGAGCCAATATTTGTGTTGTTTCAGTCCTCTTTTGATACAATCCTATGCAATCTATTTGGGTGAATGGTGATGATGAAAGCTTTGAATTTCATTCGTGCATCTACCTGAAAATTATATTTAAAATCTTCCCTTTGTTATCTTTTAGTTAGAAGATCGAGTAGATGGGCTTTGCATTGTCTGTTTAATCTTTTCTTTTAAATTTTAAATCCAAAAAATTGCATTCACACCATGGTGATGGGTGGATGTTAAAGTGCCTTTGTGTCTTCTGGTGAAAGACATAACTCATATTTATTTCCTTGCAAATCAAACGAAGGGAGTTGTACCTTGGCATAGAAATTCAGAGAGCACTTGCACATCTCCATTGCAAGTGACTCAACTGTTAGTTCTAGTTTGTTTTCCAACTTTTGGGCATCTAGGAGTCATTTATGAAGGTTTTTCCATGGAGGACAAATCTGTTCACTAACAACTTGCTACAGTTTACCTACCGATAAAACCCTCTCACTGGTTTGCTTTTTAACTCGCTCTGCAACTTCCTTAGAATAAATTCCAAGGGAGATGATTATTCTTTGTTCTTAAACTCTCTTCACTCTTCTTCTTCTCTTAAAGCATCAAAATTTTCTGTTTTGAGCTCATCTATTTATATTCGTGGATTCTCGCCAAGAGCTCATTCAAACACTGTCGTGCTAGGTTTTACCTTCTCCAACTCGATCTGAATCTGATTTTATTTTATCTTCTTTTCTAGGGATAAGATCTTCATGACAAAAATCAATACCAGAAAAGCTTCACATTCCAATGTACATTTTCTAAATCTAGAGGTCTGCACCATGCTTTTCTGCTTTTCTTTGTCATTCGCCATTAATGGCTTTGTTGTTTCCTTCACCAAACAGGTACGAAGATCAAATCTTCTTGCAGGATTTGTGCAGTCACTTTGCCTGCTTGCCTTCCTCAAGCCGCAATCATCTAGCACACTCTGTGACTTGCAGGTTGTTCACAAAGGTTGACCTGCTTGTTGTTTTGTTACATCAATGCACACTCCACAGACCTGTGCAATATCACCACCTGGCATCCAGTTGTCATGCTTGTTGACATCCACTTCTGCTTGGATTACTATGTTAGTTTGTCCTTCATTATTGACCAAGGTTGACTACCAGTTCAGTTAACCTTACCGAGATGACCAACAAACCTCCTCTTTACCAACAACACATCCTCTCTATTCTACTCACAGGTTGTGCCTTCATAAAAAACAAACAACCAACCTTCATCTTGGTTTGTGCCTTACCACTAAGTCTATTTTACCGATAGATAACACAAGACATGTGTACCAGTAGCCTTCCTTATGTCTTCTTACTCACATGTGCATTGTCATCATATGTCTTTCTCTTCTTATATTGGTCACCACTTCTTACTTACCGGTGACCTTGCCAAACTAGTTTGACATCAATGACAACTTAATGCCAATAATGCCAACAATCTCCCCCTTTGGAATTGATGTCAACTTAATGCCCATACACTTCATAAGGGTAAATTCCTCCCCCTTTGACACAATGACAAAGGGTACTGTACACTCCCCCTTTGATCCATACCTAGCTCCCTCTTAGGCTGCTACTAGTGATTGCAATCGGTACTGAGATGTGGTTCAAGAGTTATAGATGCTGCTATGAACTCCCCTTGAACCATATAAATCCTTCCTTTCTCAAGTGCATAAGGCAAATGACAAAACTCCCAACTTGTGTCTTAAGTAACCAAAAGTGTTTACCAGCAATGGTTCGGTGAAAATGTCTACTACTTGTTCTTTAGTAGGGACATAATCCATCCTTACTTCATGTCCTTCAACCTTCTCTCTAAGAAAATGATACTTGATAGCAATGTGCTTTGTCCTAGAATGCATCACTGGATTCTTTGCTATGTTGATGGCACTCAAATTATCACACTAGATGAGAATAGGATCAGTGATGTCCACCTCTATGTCTTTGAGTTTTTTCTTCATCCAAGCACCTGAGAGCAGCATGTAGCAGCGGCAATGTATTTTGATTCAGCAGTTGATAGGGAGACAAATCTTACTTCTTGTTATGCCATGAGACCAACCGGTCACCTAGGAAGAATGCACCACCACTTGTGCTCTTTCAGTCATTAATGCAACCTGCCCAATCAACATCAGTGTAGGCTTCCAAGATGAATTCCCCTTGTTTAGGGTACCACAATCCATAACAGAGTGTTCCTTGTAGGTACCTAAAAATTTTGCTAACTGCATTCATATGGGACTGCTTTGGTGTAGCTTGAAATATGGCCACCATACATACTGCATGCACTATATCCAGTCTAGAGGTAGTTAGATACAATAGGATGCCTATCATGGATCTATACAATGTCTGATCCACCACCGATGATTCATCATTCTTAATTTACTTTTGGTCACCATGGGGTACTTACCAGTTTACAATCCTCCAATTGAAATTTCTTCAACATATCCTTTGCATATTTGGTTTGTGAGATAAAGATTCCCTTGTCTTGTCGTAATATCTGCAAACCAAGGAATTATTTCAATTCACGAAGCATTGACATCTCAAATTCTGACTGCATTTAATGAGAAAATTCTTTGCAAAGGGTTTCTTTATTGCCTCCAAAAATAATGTCATCTACATACACAACCACAATGATCATGTGGTTTTTATCTTCCTTTATGTATAAATTATTGTCAGCACTTCCCCTCTTGAATCCTCACTCCTTCAGGTATTGATCTAATCTTGAATATCATGCTCCAGGATCTTTTTTTAAGCCATACAGAGCCTCCTTCAATCGACAGACAAAGGTTTCATCATCATGTAGTAGAAACCCTTGTGGTTGCTCCATGTACACTTCTTCTTCCAAATTCCCATTTAGGAAGGCAGATTTTACATCCATCCGATATACTTTATAACCCTTGTAGATAGAAAAGGCTAGAAACATTCTAATTGCTTCTAATCTAGCTATCGGTGCAAATTTCTCTTCAAAGTCAATTCCCTCTACCTCAGAGTATCCTTTACACACCACTCTAGCTTTATGCCTAAAAATTTTACCTTCTTCGTTCATCTTATTCTAGTAGACCCATTTGGTGCCAATGATGTTCTTGTCTTCTGGTCTAGGGACTAATTCTCAAGTCTTGTTCTTCTCAATCTATTGCAGTTCTTCTTCTATGGCATCCATCCATTCTTGTCTTTTGCTGGCGTCATTGAATGTTTTAGGTTCTACTTCAATCTTGAGGTAGAAGTTGACTTGTTCATCATTCCAGGCAAGTCTTCTTTTAGTCTGCACACCATCACTCTTATTTCCCAGAATCTACTCTTCTGGTTGATTTATTTGCACATACCGATTGGGAGCCTTCTTGGATGCTTCTTTTGGTTCATTGCCTGACTGAGCTTCCTCACCTTCATCACCAGAATCATCATACGGTTTTACCTGTAATTGACTTCCTTTGTGCATATCCTCATCAAATTTTACATGCACACTCTCAATGACTCTTATTAGTCTTTTGTTGTAGCATTTGTAGGCCTTTCTATTAGATGAGTAACCAAGGAATATTCCTTCATCACTCCTGGAGTCAAAACTACCTAGACCATCCATATCTCTTTTGATAAAACACTTACTTCCAAATACTTTGAATTATTTGACTAATGGCCTTCGGTCATACCATAACTCATAAGGTGTCATTTTGTTGTTTGTTCTTGATTGAACCCGGTTCAAGGTATATGTAGTAGTATGAACAACTTCCTTCCAATATGTGTCTGGCAGACTGACCTCATTTAACATGGTTTTGGCCATCTCCTTGACTGTCATGTTCTTCCTTTCCACTAGACCATTTTATTGTGGTGTCCTAGGGGCTGAGTATTGCCTTCTAACTCCATGTCTTTCACAATAATCTTCAAACTCATTTGATGTGAATTCTCCACCCTGGTATGATCTTAGACATTTTAGCTTGCACCCACTTTCCTTCTCCACCATCTTCCTAAAGATCTTGAATCTGTCAAATGCTTGTGACTTATCTTGCAGGAAAGTGACCCAAGTCATTCTTGAATAATCATCAATAAAGAGCATAAAATATCTTTGACTTGCAAGTGCTCTTGTCCTAGTTGGACCACACAGATCTGTATGCACAATTTCAAGTGGTCTTGAGATGTTGTGCTCTTTTGTCCTGAAGCTCACCTTAATCAGCTTCCCTTTTACACATTCATCACAAAATGTGCTTACCGATTTGATGATGGGTGGAATATTCATTACACACCCCTTTCTATATACTGTAGCTAAGTTATCAAATTTTATGTCACCTAATCTTTGGTGCCATAGCCAGCTTTCATCAACTTGTCCTATCATGCATTGGGACTCACAGCATTCCTTCATATTGTAAACATTGCCATTTGTTCTCTTTCCTTCTACCACAACCTGACCAGTACTCTCTTTCTTTATCTGACAAATGGTTGAGTCAAAGGTGAATTTATAACATTTGTCACACATCTAACTCACACTCAGTAGATTGTGCTTTAGACCCTCCACATAATATACTTCATGTGCCTTCAATTTTCCATCAATATTTAGAGTACTTTTTCCCTTTATTTTGATGGATGAGTTGTCTCCAAATCTTACTAAACCACCATTCTAGTCTTCAAGTTTGATAAATTTATTTTTATCACCGGTCATGTGATTGGAACAACCTATCTACAACCCATAGATTTTTCCTTTCAGCATGTAAAGCAGTCTACACTATTAGACTTGATTCTGCCTTGTCCTTTTCTTTCTCAACCCATACTCGTTTGGTTTCCTTCTTCTTGTCAACTATTATTTTGAGCTCTAGTTCAATTATTGGTTTTGGATCAAGATTTGTCTTCTTCTACTTGATCTTCATGTTTTTATAGAACTTTGTTATCTGTCCAAACTCTTGACAGTTATAGCATTTCACATTTTCATTTAAAGATGAATCTTTAAAATTATTGTAGGGCACCGGTTTATTCTTCCTACATTCAAAACTCCTATGACCATATCCATTGCATTGATAACAGATAATATTTATATCCCAAAGTGTATTAAAAGGATTTCTACTTTCACAACTCATAGAGGGATTATTGGTTAATCGACAATCAGCTATTCTATGCCCAAATTTGTTATACTGATAACAGTAACCATGAAAATTTGAAACATACCGGTTAGGTTGCCTTGGTCTTGCAAAGGATTGCCTCACCGGGGGTCTTCCCTTCATGTTGTTGACTCTAGTGAATCCTTCATAGTCAACTCTTGCATTTCTCCTTGGATTTACATGTCGGTACAATGAGTGTGGCCTCTGGTTCATTGCTTGTGTATACCGGTTTGTGTGGCGATTTCCAACAACATCTGCATATGTCTTTTTACCGATATTCTTTCTTACAGTGAATGTCTTCTTCTCTTCACCTTCATTTGAAGAGGTGAATTGTATCTTCTTACCGGATATGTCTTTTCTATTTGAACTATGACCTTCTTCAAAACCTAAGCCACTAGTATCTTTGGATTGCTTCTATTTTTTCAACATCTTGTCTAAGGCTTCAGTGTTGCTATCGTATTTGCTTCTTAATTTAATTCTTCCTTACTTTCTTCGAGCTCCTTTCTAAGCTTCACTATTTCTTCTTCTAGATCTTGATGCTCCTTTTCCTTCTTCATCAGATCAGAGAATGTAAGCTCACATATCCTCTTGGTTTCTTCCAGCTGCAGTTTCAAGTCAGATATAACTTGACTAGACTCATCCACGGATTGCTTCAAGAGACCTTGTTCATCTATTGCAGCAAGATTGAAATTCTTGAGTTCTCTTCTTTTTTTACTCAGCTCCTCAAGAGCACTTATAAGCTCTCTTTCTAAATCCACTTCAGTCTCAATATCCTCTTCTTCCTCATCTTCACTAACTGGTTCATCAAGTGCTAGAAAGAGATTAAGTTTTCTATCATTCTCATGGTAGTCATCTTCTAATGCACTTTCTTCATCTGTGGCATCATCCTCAATAGTATAGAGATTGTTATGCTTCTGGTAGCCTCTTCTTCCTTGCCAGTAGAAATTTATTTCTTTATCTTTACTAGCAGGTCTCCTAAAACCTCTTGACTCATCTCTGTCGGTTTCATTATAAGGACATTTTGCAGCAAAGTGTCCAGCTTTACCACAGTCAAAACATTTTAGTGGTATCTTTCCTTTATACTTGTCGGATCCTCTTTTAAGATTTCTGAAAAAAATTTCTACCTATGCATCAAAGTCATGACTAGATCCTTTATAAGAAGCTACTTCTTTTAACTTCTAGGTGGTGTTGAATGTTGCCTCTTTCCTTAAGGATGCATCATCGGTTGTTCTCATTTCATAGGTTGTTAGTGAGCCAAATAGCTCATCCATTGTAAATATCTTCAAATCCTTGGCCTCTTCTATGGTAGAAACCTTTGTATCATACTTAGGTGTAAAGGACCTAAGTACCTTCTTGACAAGGATCTCATCTACAATTTCTTCCCCAAGTCATTTGATGGTATTCATAGTTTCATCAAATCTCTAAAGATAGTCTGCAATCTTTTCATCATCCTTCATCTTGATGCCTTCAAGTTGGCCCCTTAGTGCTTGCAGCTTGGCCTCTTTGACTTTTGCATCTCCTTAAAATAACCTCTATATTTTATCCCAAGTCTCCTTGGCAGATGCACAGTGCATGACCTTGACAAACTCATTATCAGACAGCACACTCAAAATAGCATGTTTAGCCTTTGCATTATTCTCATACTCCTTCTTGGCATCAGGATCAATGGGAGGAACACTAGGGACAACATACCCATTCTTGACAGACATCCACACATCAAAACCAAGAGAGAAAATATAGGTCTCCATTCTTCTACTCCAAAAAGCATAGTTGGATCCATCAAACATGGGGGCTTTTGAGGGAGTAGACTCATTTCTTGCCATTATGTTCTAAGTCCATATTCTACCCAAGGTTTTTAAACAACTAGGAACCTAGGCTCTAATACCAATTATTGAACACAATGTACCACTAAGAGGGGGGTGAATCAGTGGTTGCTAAATTCTTTTCCCTTTTAAAACAACCTTAGAACACTGGTTGTTATCCTAAGCATTAAACAATCAAACCAGTAAGGAAAATGAGGATACCAAAGAAGTCAAACACACAAATGCAACCCACAACATCAGATGTACAAGGAAAACCCAATATGGAAAAAACCTCGATGACAAATGTTGCTGGAGTCTATTACTCCAATCTAGCCTCACAAGTGAAACACTGAATTACAAAGATTTAGGGCACCAACCCAAGGAGCACCAACTCCTGCACCAAGCTCCAACTTGGTGATGTATATTGAAATACAGTTTTGATATAGTTATAGCTTCTTGTTGCAAATGAGTTCTGCAACTCTTGACCAAATAGGTCTATGTCGGTTAACAATCTTCTCTTCTTTACTGGATCTCACACTACCAGTTAACAGATTGCTCTCTCTACTTCTTGGCCTCTCTTCTCTCTTTCTCATAGCTTTTCAACACACTATGTCACACTTGGATGCCTTCTTAATCAATCACACCTCACCAGTCAGCTCAATTGTTAAACTTTCTACAGTTTACCAGTACTCTATCATTACTGGTTAAACCCTCTCACTAGTTTGCTTGTTAACTCCCTTTGCAACTTCCTTAAAATAAATTCCAAGGGAGATGATCCTTCTCTGTTCTTAAACTCTTTTCACTCTTCTCCTTCTCCTAAAGCATCAAACTTTTCTATTTTGAGCTCATCTATTTATATTCGTGGATTTCCACCAAGAGCGCATTCAAACACTGTCGTGTTAGGTTTTACCTTATCCAACTCGACCCGAATTTGTTTTTATTTTATCTTCTTTTCTAGGGATAAGATCTTCATGACAATGATCAATACCAGCAAATCTTCGCATTCCAATGTGCGTTTTCTAAATCTGGAGGTCTGCACAATACTTTTTTTCTTTTCTCTGTCATTCACCATTAATGGCTTTGTTGTTTCCTTCACCAAATGGGTACAAAGATAAAATCTTCTTGCAAAATTTTTTCAGTCGCTTTGCCAGCTTGCCTTCCTTGAGCCGCAATCCTCTAGCATCCTCTATGACCTGCGAGTTGCTCATAAAGGTCGACCTGCTTGAAGTTTTGTTATGTCAATGCACACTCCACCGACCTGTGCAATAGCACCACCTGGCATCCAGTTGTCATGCTTATCGACATCCACCTCTACTTGGATTACTATGTCAATTTGTCCTTCATTGTTGACCAAGGTTGACTACTAATTCAGTTAACCTTACTGGTATGACCAACAAACCTCCTCTGTACCAGTAGCACATCCTTTCTATTCTGCTCATCGGTTGTTGTGCCTTCATAACAAACAAACAACCAACCTTCATCCCCGTTTGTGCCTTACCGATAAGCCTATTTTACCAGTAGATGACACAAGACATGTGTGTCGGTAGCCTTCCTTTTGTCTGCTTACTCACATGTGCATTGTCATCATATGTCTTGCTCTTCTTATACCGGACACCACTTCTTACTTACCGGTGACCTTGCCAAACCAGTTTGACATCAATGATGACTTAATGCCAATAATGCCAACATTACCATCAACATGTAGACTTGATGTCAATCACCGCAATACCAAAAATCATTACCGGTTTGATGATTTCTTCAATGGTTCTAAAACCCTACTAAAACCTTGGCAAAACTTCATTAGAAATTAGAAACATTCCTTACGATAATCGTCACAAGATACGGTTCCGGTCAGATACTCATTTCTATGATAAAATCTTACATTCCAAACCACAAATCACCAATCATCTGCTTCAAGTAAAACATCTCTGCATATATTGGTTAAAGTCCTATTTCACAGTCTTTTGTATATTGTTGGTAAACCCTATCTCCGGTAGATTTAATTTACTTAGATGACATACCAAACATCAGAAAACATTAGTAATCATTAGTTGTCATCAATGACAACATATATAACTAATCAAGTCATCTCATCACAAAATCTCAATCTCTTCATCACAAATAGTCTTTTATCCTCTACCGGTTTAGTCATTAGTCTTTAACTGCATCACCTCATCTACATCAGTTATGCCAATCATGCCAACATTCTCCCCCTTTGGCATTGATGGCAACACCAATCAGATTGCAACACCATCACTATTACACCATCACTGCTACTTGTTGTCAATATCATATCATCTACTGGTCTCCTCCTTTTGTCTTCTCCCCCTAAACCAATATTTCTCAAACTTCTCTTATCCTTTTCTTCTCTCAAATCTGATCTTGTTCTTCTCCCAAAACTAATCTTGTTCTTCTCCCAAATCTAATCTTGTTCTTCTCCCCCTTTGACAATAATGCCAAAGGTGTATGTGCATCACCGATCTTCTTTACTGTTGCTTCTTTCATCATCAATTATGCTAACCAAATCAGATCATTATATCTAATCATTATATCAGATCATTAAATCAGAGCTTTATATTCGAGTTGCTCCCCCTACAAAGTAGCTTGCACCTCATCAATCCTTAGTCAAGAATAAACATTAGATCCATAGGATTGATGCATCTCCATCACTCTAGTTCTTTTGGTGGAGGGTTCTAACCCCTAGTTTACCTCTAAGAAGCTCAAAGGTAGTCTTTTGTAAGGGCTTAGTAAAGATATCATCTATTTGAACTTTACTCTTCACATATTCCTGCTTGACCTGTTTTTCTTGAAATATTTCCCTTAGAAAATGATACTTCAATTCAATTTGCTTGGTTCTAGCATGAAGTAAACGATTCTTAGAAATATTTATTGCACTTGTATTATCACAATAGATAGTCACTGGTTCAAACATGTCTATTTTGAATCCTTCTAGCACACGTCTCATCCATATTTCCTGCATGCAATTCATGTATGCAGCAACATACTCTACTTTAGTTTTAGATTGAGAAACAAATGTTTGTTTCTTGGTCATCCATGCCACTAATCTTCCACCAAGAATAAAAGCTCCACTGGTTGTGCTTTTTCGGTCATCCACATTACCTGCCCAATCTGCATCAGTAAAGACATCCAAAGTAAAATCTCCTTTATAGGGATACCATAAACCATATTCTAATGTGCCTTTAAGATACTGGAAAATTCTCTTCATTGCCACCAAATGTGTCTTCTTAGTCTCTTTTTGAAATCTGGCAACTAATCCAACAGTATGAGCAATGTTTAGCCTACTATGAACAACATAGTGTAACTTGCCAATCATAGACATGTACTCTTTTTCACAAACAATAGGAGAATCATCTTGTTTGGACAACTTTCAGCCTATCACCATCGGTGTTCCTATCGGTTTGCAGTCTTCCATGTTGAAAGTCTTCAACACTTCTTTGACATACTTGCTCTGACAAATAAAGATAACACCATCCAGTTGTTGGACCTTCAACCCAATAAAAAACTTTATTTAACCAATTAGAGACATTTCAAATTCCTTTTTCATTACATCAGCAAAATGCATACACATATCATCATTTCCACCAAAAATTATGTCATCTACAAACACTTCTGCTATTAGCATCTTGTCTCCACAAGGCTTCAAATAAATGTTGATGTCTTCACTGGTACGTTGGAATCCAATTTTGATCAGATGTGCATGTAATCTCTCATACCATTCTCTCGGTGCCTACTTTAGACCATATAGTGCTTTATGCAATTTACATACCATGTCTTCATCATCAAATAGAGAAAATCCATCCGGTTTTTCAATGTAGACTTCTTCTAGAATCCCATTCAGAAAGTTTGATTTGACATGCATTTGATAAACTTTGAATCTCTTATATGTAGCAAATGCTAGCAACATTCTCATTCCTTCTAATCTAGGAACCGGTGCAAAGGTCTCTCCATAATCCTCACCTTCTTCCTAGTCATACCCTTTGCAGACTAACCTCGTCTTCTTTCTTAATATTTTTCCTTCTTCATCCAACTTATTCCTAAAGATCCATTTACGTTTAATTCATCTCATTCTTAAAAAGTGTCTTCCTCATCAATTTCAACAATTTATTACGAATATTCATGCTCAACTTGCTATTCCTAGTTTAGCTACTCAATTAACTTATGATATTTTCTGAAATTTATTACATCAAGAGGAAGCTAAATTAATTCAATTTGGTACTCTTAAAAGTAGTGAACATGCTTTTATGTCTAAAAACCAAAATCATAATAATAATTTTAGATCTAATAATAATAGTCATAATCATAATAATAATCACAAATCTTCTAATTATCAATCCCATTCTAAATCCTATTATAACAATTCTCATAATAATAATCATAATAATACGTACAATAATCAAAGGAATAATTATCATACAAGACCCCATTGCACATATTGTGGTAAGGATGGTCATGTGACTAATAATTGTTTTAAGAAGCAAAATGGTAAAAAGCTCATGAGCCAAAATAATCAAAATAATCAACAACATAAACCTCATTATAAGAGAGGTAATAATAATGGTAATTCATCTCGTCATGCATTTACATGTACTTATAATGTTTCTCAACCACTTGAGTGGATTATTGATTCTGGTGCATCTCAACATGTTACTTCTCATAAAGAATGTTTTGAATCCTTGCATCCTGATACTTCCAATATTCCTGTTCAATTAACTAATAATCATAGTTGCAAAGTTGAATCTATTAGTGATGTGAATTTCCCTAATGGGAAATTACATTATGTTCCTAAATTAAAATCAAATTCGCTTTCAGTTCCTAAACTTTGTCAAGATTATAAGATTAACTTTTATAGGGGCATGTGTTATATCATTGATCCAAAAACTAATCATGTTATTGCTACTGCTAAAAAGGATACTGATAACTTATTTAAGTTCTATGAATTTGCTCCTACAAAGTATTCCTTGCTTACTACTGTTGATTTTACTATATGGCATGAAAGACTTGGCCATCTCAATTCTGATTATATTTCATTGATGCAAAAATAAAATATGGTTGATGGATTGCCTACTATTGTTCCTTCTCAAATTGTTTGCAATGGTTGCATGAGTGGTAAGATGCATAGGGAAACCTTTCCTCATGGTCAATCTTGAAGGGCATATACTAAATTGCATCTAGTTCATAGTGATCTCTTGGGTCCCATGGAGAATCCCTCCATCCAAGGTTCAAGGTATGCTCTTACCTTTGCTGATGATTTTTCAAGGAGAACATGGATATATTTCCTTCATAGTAAGGATCAAGTGCTTGATGTGTTTACTGAATTTCATATGCTTGTAGAAAGGCAATATGGTTCTAAAATTAAGATTCTTTGTACTGACAACGGAAGAGAATATGTCAATAATACATTTAGTGCTTATTTGAAATCTTTTGGAATTAAATATGAGCTTACCATTCCTTATACACCACAAGAAAATGGGGTGGCGAAACGGAAGCATAGGACCATTGTGGAAATGGAAAGATGTTTATTGCATGCAAAAAATGTGGATTACAAGTTTTGGGCTAAAGCTATGGCTTGTGAAACTTATTTAATTAATAGAACACCTAAGAAAGCCTTAAAGGATAAAACACCCAAAGAAGCTTGGTCTGGTAGAAAGCCCAATTTGCAGAATTTAAGAATTTTTGGTTCCATGGCTTATGTTCACAAACCTAACGAGAAAAGACAAAAATTAGATGCTAAATCTTATCCTTTTATTTTTATTGGTTATGATGAAAATACTAAAGGTTATAGATTTTATAATCCTATTACTAACAAGGTAAAAGTTGCAAGAGGTGTTTGTATTGCAGAAAAAAGGCATTCATGATTGTTCTAAAGTGGAGGATGATGAACTTTCTCAAAGAAAAGTTGTGCTTGTGGAGGACCAACCTCCTTCTCTTAACCCTACTCCTAATGCATCTCTTTCTATTCGTTCTAGTGATCATGATGATGATACTAATAACTCTACTCCTCATGACTCTTCTTCTAGTGAGGAATCCATTACTTATACAAGAAGACCTAAGTGGTTTAAATCTTTAATTCAATATAGTGATGAATACTTAGCTAGAATGGATAGAATTCAAGCTAGAAGAGTTAATTATTGTAATTATGCTTTAATATCTACTATCATGAATTCTAATGGTTCTAAAACATTTGATCAAGGTAACAATCAACCACATTGATAAAAAGCAATGAAGGAAGAATATGATACTTTAATTTCTAACCAAACTTGGGATTTAGTTACCTTACCTCATGGTAAAAATGTTGTTTCTTGCAAGTCGCTTTATAAAACTAAATTTAATGCTAATAATGAAGTTCATAAATTTAAATCTAGATTAGTTGCTAGAGGTTTTTCTCAAATTGAAGGCTTAGATTATACTGAAACTTTTGCTCATGTTGCTAAAATGCCTACAAATAAACTTGTGCTTGCTTTAGCTTCTAGAATTAATTGGCCTATTCACCAAATGGATGTTAAAAGTGCTTTTCTTAATGGTGGTTTACATGAGGAAATTTATATGTCTCAACCTCCTGGTTTTGTTAAGGAAGGTAATGAACATTTAGTTTGGAAGTTAAAGAAATCAATTTATGGTTTGAAGCAATCTCCTAGGGAATGGTATTCTAAGATTAATGCATTCTTTCTTTCTCAAGGTTTCATTAGAAGTAAAAATGATCCAAATTTGTATATTAAACATAGTGAAGATGACATTGTGATTATTATTTTATATATAGATGATGTAATTCTAACTTCAAGTTCCAATAATTTGATTTCTGAAATTACGTTTCAACTCAATCAAAAATTTCAAATGACTGATTTAGGTCTTTTACATTATTTCTTAGGAATGCAAATTTGGTAAACCTCTAAAGGAATTTTCTTATCTCAAAGTAAATATTCTCAAGATCTCATAGATAAGTTTAAAATGAATGATGCTAACCATGTTTCAATTCCTATTGAATTAGGCACTAAGTTAATGCTTGATATGAAAACTCCACTTGTTGATCCTACTTTGTATAGACAATTAGTTGGAAGTTTGAATTATTTAACTCTTACTAGGCCAGATATTTCTTATAGTGTTGGTTTGGTTTCAAGATTCATGTCTACCCCTCAACAAACACACTTTAAAGTTGCTAAAAGAAATTTCAAATATATTAAAGGAACTATTAATGTAGGTTTGTTTTATGATGAAAATTTTGATTTTACTTTAAAAGGTTGATTCCAATCTAGGTGGAGATCCCAATGATGGGAAATCTACTTGTGGTTATTATTTTTTTGTTGGTTCATGAGCAATTTCTTGGAATAGTAAAAAGAAACAATCTACCTCTCTTGGATCCACTGAAGCTGAGTACAAAGGATGCACTAATGCTTCCAAAGAAGCCTTGTGGCTTAGAAGACTACTTGAATATTTGGGTTTACCTCAATAGGAACCAACTCCATTGTATTGTGACAACCAAAGTGCCATTGCCTTGGCTAAAAATCTAGTTTTCCATGCAAGGACAAAACACATTGCTCTCCAACACCACTTTATTAGAGAACAAATTGAAGACAAGCAAGTTTCACTCCTTTATTGCAAGGGGGAAGAGCAAGTTGCAGATATTTTGACCAAGCCACTTTGTAAAGAAAAGTTCCAATTTCATTGTAAAAATCTTGGATTGCAACCCATTGAAGGGTTTGATATAAACTCCCCAAGTAAAGCTTAAGGGGGGTGTTAGAATATTTAATCTTTACTTGGCTTAGGTTTACTTGTATTTAATTAGGGATATTCCTTTGGAATCCCTATATGTAATTTGTCCTCTAGTACATGTGTGAGGACAAGTCATTTCTTTTATTTTCCTTTATTAGGAATTTTAGATTTCCTCCATAAGAGGATGTGGACACATGGCACACACATTTTATGAATGGTGGCATTCATAGATGTGGGAATTACTTTCTAACTCCTCTCTACATCTCTATTTAAGAGATGTATCCTCTCTCATTTCTTCTTAATGGTGTTATTGTAAAGAGCTTCTCTCTCTCTCTCTCTCTCTCTCTCTCTCTCTCTCTCTCTCTCTCTCTCTCTCTCTCTCTCTCTCTCTCTCTCTCTCTCTCTCTCTCACACACACACACACACACACACACACACACATTTTAGGCATTGCCTCATTCATAATATCACAAGGGGTGTTTCTTTTCTTTTTCCCTTTCAAAAGTTCTTGTGCCTCCTTCTTCACATTTGGGTGATTGCTTCAAAGTTTCTGCATTACTCTTAGTAACATTTACTTCATCAATAAACTTACTTGGATTTTGTTTTTATTTCCTTGCTCTTGTATTTCCTTTCAACCTTCATCTTGTAAGCCAAAGGTAAAACTCTCAAAATCTTTGACACAACTTCATCCTCACTAACTGATCCGCTGCAACATTTGATTCCCATGACAATTTCATTTACTCTATCCATGAAAGAACTAATCTTCTCATCTTCTTCCATCTTCAAAGTTTCATATCTTACCTGTAATCCATCAAGTTTTTTAATCTTTATTTCTTGGTCACCTTCATAAAGATTTTCAAGTTTCAACCAAATCTTCTTTGCATTCTCCAACTCTATGACATTCAATAGCTTCTCATCAGATAGGGCTCTCAACAATGCTTCTTTTTCTCTAACATCATTTTCCAGCTCTCTTTAGTCCATCAACAGGTGTCGGTGTTCCAGAATTAGGATCATGAGGTATATACCCTTTCTCCACTATCTCCCAAACTTCAGCTCCAAGACATCTTAGATGAATCTTCATTCACTCCTTCCATATTTTGTAATTTGTACCATCAAATCTGGGACTCTCCTTCCGATAGGGGTTGAATGTAGGACTTGATGCTAACGCCATCAGATCTCCTCAAGTGGTTAAGCTTCTGCAAAGAGGACCTTTCTCTGATACCAATTGTTGGAATGATCTGATACTGAGAGAAAATTGAGAGGGGGGTGAATCAATTTTCTCATAAGCATAGAAGTTAATGCAAATTATAAGATTTATATCGAAGGACAACATAATGAAAGATAAATTATGAAATCACAGTACACATGACACCAATATTCTGATGTGGAAAACCTAGTAAGGGGAAAAACCATGGTGGGAAAACCTACCCACAATCAAATAATACTTTTGTAGTAGTATGTGAAATAATTACAATGGGGATTGCACTTGCAATCAGGAAAATGGCCTAGAACTCATTGCTCATCACAAAAAGAGAAGTCTCATTGACTTACAAAACATCAGACTACAATCCAGAGAAAATGAACTGAGAAAGTAGCATCTATTAATGCTTGATACAGTTCTGATTAAGCATGGATGCCTTCCCTGCAACACCAAAACCTTCTCAACCCTTTGCTAAAGATATGACTTTATTCACAAATAAGCCTTTCTCCGATAATGTAGACATGAGCATCAATCCCTAATCCAATGCCCAATTACATGAATAAGTCACCTATAAATACAGATCATCAACCTTATTGATAAGGTCAGCCTAATCCTAAACCCATAAACCCATAATTAAAAAAATTATCTCATAATACCACCAGACAAATATTATGATTTACATTACATAGCATGGACCTAATTCAAATTCCCAAACAAATACATCTGCCGGAAATTCCACTAAGACCAAAATCCAACACGTTTCACCAACTGGTAGAAACGCTTAGTGCAATAACACAAAAAGTCTAACCGGATCCAAATAGGACCATAAAAAAAAAGCACACAAGCCAATGCAAAGCCACCAAACAATTATGGCATGATCAAGAAGCACCATCAACACAATAGAAATTGTTTCCATAAGTCGGACCAAAATCACCTAATCAAATAATCAAATATCGCTAACTGGTAAAGCTAACTAGTACCAAGAAATATCAACTGGGAACATAAACGATAGCTACCAGAGCACCAAATCATGAACCAATAGAATATGGCAAGCATATAACCATCCTGAATAAGAATCCAAAACCGAATCCAGGGATTTGATCATACCGGATCAGAATCGTAGCCAAAACCAAGATAAACACCAATTTTAACCGAGATAGGTCCGACCAGGTAGCAGAACCATATCCAACCGGGATACAATGTTGACATCAATGAAAACACTTAACCAAATCTAGCATATGCCAATTGTTTGAAATTTGTTAATTAAATCAAAATTTTCAACTTCAATCAAGTAAAATGGCTAATAACAATGAGAATCTGCAACAACCACAACCA
Organism: Cryptomeria japonica; assembly: GCF_030272615.1. Classification (NCBI taxonomy): domain Eukaryota; kingdom Viridiplantae; phylum Streptophyta; class Pinopsida; order Cupressales; family Cupressaceae; genus Cryptomeria; species Cryptomeria japonica. Next base: position 175,730,322 of record NC_081406.1, on the reverse strand, counting down.
CCAACCATTACCAAACCCCCCTCGATTCAAGATTTAATTGCTCAAAATTTCAACCAATTAAGGGGCATTGATAATGTTTATAGTAGAATCCCTCATGTTAGCCACACTAAATACAATAATATCCAATGTAGAAACCGTCACCACTTAACACAATGTCATTCTTTTGTGGCAAGAGGCAATGAGGGATAAATATGTGAATGGTGTGTCTTATGACAAGGTGAAGAACCTCGAGATATTTAAGGTTGATATTCCCACCCCATTTATTAATCCCCGCACTAGACAGCCCATAGATGTGAAAAAATAATACTTCCATCAAATGGTGTCAAAATGATGATATTGTAAAAAACTTTTGGGATCGTTGGTGGATGGTTTGTGATAGACCACCCAAGATGATGTGTCATTCTAATTCATCAAGAAATTGTATGCCGAGTTTGTTTTTGACAAACATGTCAACTACTTTGACATCAAACATTTCCAGGGCGTGGAGGGAGGTATGCCTCAGGATAGACCTGGGGTAATTCGAGTATTATAGGGCCCATACATTCTCCCTCCTATCATTGATTGCACACCTCCAGTACAACATCCAAATATTATTGTTGAAGCAATGTCACATAGTATGTCATCTATTCACTCTTTGAGTAGCCTTTTGGTTTCTCGGGTTGGGGTACTAGCTTAGCCACATGAGGGTGATGTTAGTTGTGGATCAGGTGGTGCTGACAGATCCTCCTTAGCTCCACATATTCATGTGTTGCATACTTTTCCTATGTGTCATCATGTATTCTTATGTCCTCTTGGACAACCTATTGATCCTCTCATGGACATAGTTGATTATAAGGTGCATGATATGGTCCATGCACCAGATGAGATGACAAGGATTGGAGCACACCTTGGGGAGTCCTCGCATGCTCAAGATAAGGAGGTACCTTCATCTTACACTGAAAATATAGAGGTAAGACTTAACTTGTAATTTCATAGTGCATTTTATTTTAAATGAATATTTATAAGAGATTATTAAGTACTAATGTTTATATACATGGTCTATTTAAGAGTTGATGTTTGAGGAGGAGTTATCATAGGTGCACAATGACACCCTCATAGCCATTTCATTTGGCCTTGACAGCTAGACGTATATATTATTGCACCTAGTAATTTACATTTTTTATTGTACACACCTAGTGTGAGTGTGGTGTCGCGCGATCTAGACTCTAGAAGCGTAATCAGAGACAAGAGAAAGGTAATTGAATGCAAATATGATTCAATTAAGAGTTTTAAGAACTTATATAATTATTATAATACATGTCTACATAGATTGATATTTTCACACACTTATTTTTGGGTAAGTGCACTAAGATGGTGTGCAAAAAGGGGGCTATAAGTGGATACCTTTTTTCTGAAATCAGCTAAATCTGAACTTGGAGGAGCAATTTGAGACTTGTCCACTCAAAAAATGAAGATATGCAAAGAAGAAAGATTGTATTAATCTTAATCTAGTTTCCAAACTACTAATTTTTTTCAAAATTGGATAAGATTAAGGGGGTCAAATCCTTCGTACAAGAAAAATTGTAAATCTTGTTTTTTCCTGAAAAACATAACATAGTGTCTGGCATGGACATAAAAAAATTCATAGTTATACTTAGTATTTTGACAAATCCTTTAGTAGAAAGATATTTAAGAGTGAATTAAAATTTGTGTATTTTTTTGTAATTTTTTGTTGAGTATTTTTGTTTATGATTTTTCGAAATAGGCACATCCTAGAAATTAGGTACCTGTTCGTGCGCAAAGCATAACTTGCACCAAAATAATCAAAAATATAATTTATATTTTTAAAGTGTAAATAATCAAGTCCACTACAATAATATATAAAGTTTTTTAAATTTGGATAAGTAGATCAAAATTTATTAAAAAAATGGTACACATATGTCTCTGAGAACTATGGAGACACTGGTAAAAAAAATCAAGATTAAGCTATGATAATGTTGTTTAAATTTTAAAAAACTTATATAGTTAGAAAGCTTAGAAGATGGGTGAAATTATGGTGGAAATTTTAGAAATACCCACTTGATAATGTGTAAACCTGATGACGGTGAAGTTGAGAAACCAAACTGGAAGAAGAAAACACATAAAAAGGAGGGAAAAAAGGCTCCCAAGCCTCAGCCTTGTTATCCAAACCTAAGTACAAGGCAAAACACGTACGGGTTATTTAAATTAAAAATGCGTATAGGTTTTTTAAAACAAAAACGCAATCGTGTTTTATAAAAATAAAAACATGTTCATGTTTTTAAAAATACAAAACGTGTACATGTAATGTTTAGTAAGAAAAACACATACGTGTTTTGCTTACATAAAGTTAGATTAGTAACATGGACTTGTATGCAATTCATTTAGCATTCCCTTAGTTTTTTCAACAGGATATATATATAAAATATAACATTTAAGTATAATCTTATACTTTAAGTTATATTTTATGTATATCTTGTCAGGATGTTTGAGAGTGGTTTCAAATCTCTAGGAGTTAGAATGCAAATTCTAGATTTTAAGAGATATTATCATTTTTCAAACTTAGTCAAATTTTAGTAATCAATTGGCTTATATCGTCATTTAATTGTTATCTCTCTATATCATGGTCTTTCCCTCCCCTAAGATCTAGACCTATCTATTTTCCTATCTCTCTCCTCCTCTCTTCACCTCTCTCTATCTCACTCTCTCCTCTCTCCCCAAGATTTAGATTTTATAATTTCTTAGGCATAAATAAAATTTCAGTAATCAATAAGCTCTTATTATTGTTCTCTCTCTCTCTCTCTCTCTCTCTCTCTCTCTCTCTCTTTGTCATATGGTGTCTTAAGGGGTCATATGGGGTCATAAGGGTCCACACTTGTGCTATAACACTATATGACCCCTTAGGACATCATATGACCCCTTAGAACATCATATTGTCCTAAGAGGTCATATAGTGTCCCTCCCCTTAATTATTTTTAGGACCTCTCTCCCTTTGTCCCCTTTTAGCCTTTTTAATACTCTCTCTCTTTCTCCCCTTAAGTCCTTTTAGGGCCTCTCTCCCTTTGTCCCCTTTTAGCCTTTTTAATACTCTCAATGTCTCTCTTATGGTGTCCTAATGGGTCATATGATGTTCCAAGACATGTGTGGCCCCTTAGGAACCCATATGACCCCTAATGACACTATATGACCCCTTAAGACACCATATGACCCATCAGGACACCAGATAACCCCTTTTAACATCCTAGTACATGACATGACCCCTTAAGACACCATATGAACCCTTTTAACATCCTAGTACATGACATGACCCCTTAGGACAATATGATGTCCTAATGGGTCATATGGTGTCCTAAGGGGTCATATGGTGTTCTAACACATGATTCACCCCTCGGGACCCCTTAGGACACCATATGATCCCTCACGATGCCATATGACCCCTTTTAACATCCTAGGACATGACATGACCCCTTAGGACACCATATGACCCCTTAGGACAATATGATGGATCCTAATGGGTCATATGGTGTCCTAAGGGGTCATATGGGAAGTGTGTGGACACCATATGACCCCTTTTAACATCCTAGTACATGACATGACCCCTTAGGACACCATATGACCCCTTAGGGCAATATGATGTCCTAATGAGTCATATGGTATCCTAAGGGGTCATATAGTGGTGTAACACATGTGTGGCCCCTTATGACCCCATATGACCTCTAACGACACCATATGACCCATTAGGACACTATATGACTTCTTAGAACACCATATGACTCCTTAGGACACTATATGACCCCTTAGAACACCATATGACCCCTTTTTACATCCTAGTACCTGAAATGACCCCTTAGGACACCATATGACCCCTTTTAACATCCTAGTGCATCACATGACCCCTTAGGATACCATATGACCCCTTAGGATACCATATGACCCTTTAGGACACCATATGACCCCTTAGGACAATATGATGTCTTAAGGGGTCATATGGTGTTCTAACACATGTGTAGCCCCTTAGGACCTCATATGACCCCTAATGACACCATAAGACCCCTTAGGATACCATATGACCCCTTAGGACAATGTGATTGATCCTAATGGTTCATATGGTGTTCTAACACGTGTGACCCCTAACAAGACCATATAACCCCTTAGGACACCATATGACCCCTTACAACACCATATGACCCCTTTTAACATCCCAGTACATGACATGACCCCTTAGGACACCATATGAACCCTTAGGACACCATATGACCCATTAGGACATCATATGATGTCCTAAGGGGTCATATAGTGGTGTAACACATGTGTGGCCCCTTAGGACCCCTAATGACACCATATGACCCATTAGGACACTATATGACCCCTCAAAACACCATATTTGATATGACTCCTTAGGACACTTTATGACCCCTTAGGACACCATATGACCCCTTAGGACACCATATGACCCCTATTTACATCCTAGTACATGACATGACCCCTTAGGACACCATATGACCCCTTTTAACATCCTAGTGCACGACATGACCCCTTAAGATACCATATGACCCTCTAGGACACCATATGACCCCTTAGGACAATATGATGTCTTAAAGGGTCATATGGTGTTCTAACACGTGTCGCCCCTTAGGACCCCATGTGATCCCTAACAACACCATATGACTCCTTAGGACACCTAAAGGGTCATATGATGTTCTAACACATGTGTCGCCCCTTAGGACCCCATATGACCCCTAACAACACCATATGACCCCTTAGGACACCATATGACCCCTTTTAACATCCTAGTACATGACATTAACCCTTAGGACACTATATGACCCCTTTTAACATCCTAGTACATGACATGACCCCTTAGGATGCCATATGACCCCTTAGGACAATATGATGGATCCTAATGGATCATATGGTGTCCTACGGGGTCATATGGTGTTCTAACACATGTGTGGCCCATTTTGTTCTAATTAAGGGATTTTATAAGAAAATTAACAAATATAATCTTCTCTATCAAAAAGACATAAATTTTACTTTATTTTGAACAAAATAAAGATGATTATTCTAACTAAGAAATGACAATATAAATATAACATTCTTAGAAATGTGCACAATTTGAAATTGCTAAGTTAAAGCTTTTCAAAATAAATAAAGAATCAATAATATCGAGAAAATTCATGGAATATTTTGGTGTTGGTAGTGATGGTTTTTTGATGAATACTAAGAGGGGGGGGTGAATTAGTATGCCAAAAAATACTATAAACAAACTCTTAAACAGTTTAGCAGATAACTGGTATAGCAGATTCACTAATAAACCGGTTAAGATAAATGCAAACCAAATAGCAAACAAAGCATTCACCCACACGAGCACAATCACCATAACACAAGATATTTGACATGGAAACCCAAATGGGAAAAACCATGGTGAGCAGAAACTCACAAGTAACTATCTGCAGAATAGTAACTAGACCAGTTAACGTCAGACCAGTTAAGGTCATACAATGTTCTTCACCAGAATAGATCCTGTTAGGAATCTATATCTCTGTTAGGAGATAATTCCTATTAAAGACTACCTGTTTAGAGGATTTTAAGATCCATAGTTGTGAACCACCTTGTTAGAGGATTTACAAAGGCTTTGCTAAGCCTACCCGTTTAAGGGCTCTAGACTTGTCGAAGATGTGAGTAATCAACAAGTGAATGATCTAGCTAATAGCATGGTCTGCTTAATTATATCCTTGACAACTCCTTGTTAATGCATTTCAGCATTACTTCAGTCTTCAATATCTCCACACTCTATCTCTTCAACGATCGCACATAATCTTTCTTGTTCTAAGTCTCATACATGCAAAACCCTCATATATAAAACCCTAGACATGATGTCCTTATAAAGGAATCCAATTTCATGTCGTTCCAATAGGATTAGACTACAAGTTCCTAGGTTCGATGCATCTAGACACATTTGTTAACACGGCACAAAAACACCGCCAAAGTGTCGATGGATGATAACTCATCACAGAGTAATACCGGTTGATAACTCATCACAGATATATACCGGTTAGTACAATATCCCGATTATCGGTTGTCAAAAATGAAGACTGGAAAATCATAGTGTTCTGATCAAAGGTTAACTACCGCTTGATTCCTTCATACCACTTGAGATCCTCGAACCGCTTGGGATCCTCATAACACTTGGGGTCTTCAGTCAATCTATGACCAATAAACCTTCATCTGCAAAATACTAATAGTCTAAAATAATACACAATACCAGTTGGAACAATTACCGATTGAGCATAACTCATACATCAAGAAAGTGTGTGTCCATCAATGACAATCAAAACATCATCAAAATGCCAACAATCTCCCCCTTTGGCATTGATGGCAACACTTAGGAAAATTTTGACATCTAAGTGTTTTACAACAATAACAAAAAGATGTTATAAGCAAAATTACTCCCCCTAAGCATATGCATTCCTACCTTTGCAAAAATTACAAGTAAGTGCATGAAATGGTAACATTCACCAACAAAATTTTAATGTACACTACTCCCCCTTTGCCAACAATGACAAAGTAATGCAAAGTAACCCCTTTTTCCTTATACAAAAATAAAGTAAATGTTCATGACAATAAGGAATGAAATTTATCAAAAATAGATTTAAAGTCCTGCATAAAAGTTTTCATGGCCAATGTCCATGACTCAAGTAATGAGGTAGCAACCTCACTTTTAGTCTTCATCTGGAATGCTAGTTCTTCCATTGCATCAATGGTACTCATCTCTTGAGTTACTGTAATAGCTTCCAGGTTGAGAAAATATTTCTGAAGAATCTGCAGTCTTGGCAATAGGAGCAGTTGAAGCTCCTACAAATCTTGAGTCTTGTTTCTGATCTCTAAGTCCATCTTGTCAGTTTGATGTTGATAATGATGAACGGTTTGTCCATAGGTAGTGAAGGAATCGTATGGCATCTTGAAATTGTTGATATATGCCTATAACTCCAATTGGAGTTGAGCTTTCTATTTAAGCACATCATCACAAAATAGATGGGGTTGGCAGATTTTACTCAACAGTAATTTACCTTCATCGATAGCAACACTGATATCCTTCTGTTGCTTCAGTAGTTGTGTCCTCAGTTCATTCATCTGCTTGACTAAGGAAACATTGAGTGCCTTTTCATGGTTTTTCTTTGTACTTGCTTCAGCAACATCTTCCAAGCATTGTACCTAGTCTTCCACTACGGTACAAAGAAGTTTGAGCTTGGAAAGAGAGGAATCGGTACTGGGGAGGTTGGTACCGGGAATCAGACTGGTAAGGGTGTCAACAACAATTTGTATGACATCTTGTTCTTTCTTTCTTTGTAGTGTTTCCTATCTCTCTTGTGCAAGTTTGATTCCTCGAAGCAGCTCAGACTCATCTGTTGATTGAAGATCAATAGGACTGGTGGTATCAACCTGTCTGGTTTGATCACCGGTTGCCTTAGGAGTCTACCCTCCTTTTGTTTTGATCTCCGCTTGTTTCTTCTTCTCTGTTTCCCTCTTCTCTTGTACTCTTTTCTTTTCCTCTTCTTTCTTCTTTTTCTCCTCTTCTCATTTCTTCTCCATTTCTTCCTTCTTCTTGTCCTCTTCCATCTTTTTCTTCTCTTCCTCCTTCTTCTTTTCTTCTTCCTTCCTCTTGTCTTCCTCTTTCTTATTTTCTTCTTCTTCTCTCTTCTTCTCTTCTTCTCTCTTCTTCTCTTCTTCTTTCCTCTTCTCTACCTCTTTTCTCTTATCTTCCTCTTTCTTTTTCTCTTCCTCTTTTCTCTTGTTTTCAGCCTCCCTTGCTTTTTCCTCTTTCTCTTTCTCCACTTTCTATTTATCTTATTTCTCTTTTTCAGCTTTTTCCTTGTCTTGTTTCTCCTTCTCAGCATTTTTTTTGTCCTGTTTCTCCTTCTCTGCATTTTCCTTGTCAAGAGTGACATCCTCAATGTCTAATGCATCAACATCAATAGGATCAACTTGTGTCATCACTCTATCTCCTTGACTATCAAATACCTCATCCGGTTTGCCTGAGGATCAGTTTGATTCTTGATCAGCCTGCTTAGTAGCTTCAGCTACCTAGTGTATTCTGAAAACGGATTTAACATGTAAATGTGTGTCCTTTTCAACTTCATAAGTTTTACCTTCTAGTATCCCGAGTCTTCTTCTTCTCATGAAGAAAATGCCTTTGTTCTTATCCATTATTTCAAATAATTCAGAATTTGAAGCATCAGGAAAGTACTGAGCAAAAATTTTCTCCTTGATCTCCTATTCTCTTTCAATGGCAATGTGCCATTTATTATCTAAAGAATTGTACAAAGAATCTAGTGTAACTAATCTGATCTTAGATGGCGACCAATCATTAATACATAAGTATTTAATGACTTCCTATTCTACATCCTATTTCTCATTATCATTAAAATCGTCAAAATGTTCTTTCAAATCATCAAGCAATTTCCTCCTAATATTCTTAATTGTCCTCTAACAATGTGTCATTGGTTTATAAGAAGAAATATCTATATTTACCGGTGCAGAGGTTGTTGGTGCATTACTAGTAGACTTTGTCTTTTTGCTTAATTGCCTCGACTTCTTTGTTTCAATCTCTGGTTTAGTGTCTTTTGCCTCCGGTGATTGATTCCTGGATTTCCACTTCCTCTCGAATACTTTAGCCAAAATAGACTCAGGTTTCTTCTTCACTGGTGACCGCTTGGTCACTTTCGAACTGGCAGAGGTAACTGGTGCAGATGCCGATGGCACTGCTTTGCCCTTTTTCTATTTTGGTTCCTCAATTGATGTAATACTCTCTAAGTAGGTACCGGTTCTCTTTTTCTTTGCATCCAGTGGTGAGGCAAGTAGGGTAGAGGCATACCCGATCAAAATGTCGTTCACTACTTCATACCCCATAGGTTCAACTACTTCCTTTCTGGGTTCCACTACTTCCATTAAGCATTCATCTATCCTTATTGTGAAGCAGATGTCATCTTCATATGTCTTCACTAGATCATCAGATATCCTCATTCACAGGTTCATTTTTTGTTTGAAATCATCAAAGTACTTATTTAGAACCTCAGGATATCCAGTTCCCACTTCTTGTAGACTCTCTTTAATTTGTTTGGAAACCGGTAGGTCAGCAAATAATTGAACATCACCTACTCGAGGGAAATAGCCTTGAAAGTAGAAAAATAAACCAACCAGAAGTTGCCCAAACCTGAACCTTAGTGAATTGTCTTGTTTGATGGATTTCAGATTCAACAACAACTGCTCCTATAAACAGGTACATAGGTCAAATGTAGTATTTTCTTTGATCATCCTGTAAGCGGCATTCACCACAGCAGCAGGGATAGAATTCATTCTACTGGCATAAAATATCTGGTAACCAATCACCATGCAAGCATATTTAACCAGATCATCAAAGATGGTGTTGACGGTCATCGCCCGTTGGTCACTCACAGAACTGGTGAGCTTTGTCATTTCAGTTTTGGTGACCTTTCTTAGAGATAGTACCTCTCCAACATTACAAAAACTGGTGACGACATGAATCACTTCTGGTGTGATATCATGCATCCACTCGAGATACATCTTGTCACCATGTACTCTGTTGAGGATGATGCAGATATGTTCTTCTGTGAACTCTTCTAGAAAATACACTACATTGTGCAATTTCATCTTCTCAAGGACACTATACTCAGGTTTGATCTTCTTGTCATTCCCACAGAATAGACTTAGCTAGGAATGAATGACTAGGGATCCTAGTTCTTCCAACTTACAGTCTATATACCCTGAAATGCCTCCCTCGACAATAACTCTGACGGGTATCTGGGATAGGGCATTGTATTTCATTTTCTTTTGAAGAAATTCAACTGAATCTACACGTGCACTAGAACTAGAGTGCGATGAAGAAGCCATGATCAAATGATAAGCAAGAATTTTGAGAAATACCTTCACAATCCAAAATTTAGGGTTTGCCAATGTCGCTCACAATATACCACTTCAGTTGCTAGATCACCACCTAGTGTTATTCACTGATAGATTGAAAAGGATTATTGGATTCCTCTGCAAGATTTTTTAATTCACTTTGAATCACTAGACGAATCTCTCTTTGTCGCTCTACTCTTGAAAATTCTTCTTTTGAAAAACTGGTGAGAAGAATGATGACGAAAATCCCTTTTAAAACAAGTTCTTACCTACCACAATAAATGCATCACCGTTAGGGCATAAACCCTATTTTTTCCTTTCACCACTTTAGATCTTCTATCGTCTGACAGGTAACACATACCGGTAAGGGTCTTTACCAATATAAACTGGGGGTTCAAAATATTTCACCAATATGTTCCCCCTAAGCTTTTCTGAAGCTCAATTTGTCGGTTCAGAGACTTCCACACTAGGTGCAGAAGTAGGTTCATCTTGTGACTCTCTTTCTGATTTCTTTTTCCAAGTTTTGTTCATTTCTACTTGAACGGTTTCAACATCAATCTTCCCTTCTGGAGTGATCGGTATATCATCTGATAGGCTCTTTCTCAGTCTGCAAGTTCTGGCAGTATGTTCCAATTTGTTGCAATGATAGCATACCATTCTAGGTGTTCTCCATGGTCCATTATTCATATTTCCATTCTTCCTTCTGCATGTTGTAGCTGTGTGACCACTACCACAATAGATCAAACAGGTTGCTTTTCAACTAGTTGCCACTTGATAACCAACTGACTGATGGTCATAGGTATTGTATCGGCTGGTATTCCGGTTCACAGGATGTTCTGAAATAACTCCTTGAGTCCTTGGAGGATATCTACCAGTGTTGTGGAAAATTGACCTGCATTCAAATGCCCTATGCCCAAACTTGTTGCATGCATAACAATTTCAATTGAATCTATTGGATCTAGGCATATTGTTTTGAAAGTAAGAAAAATTGTTGTAGGCCTTGCTTCTACACACATTAGCAGTATGTCCTTCTTTTAGACAATTAAAGCAAACAAGTTTAAATTTTTGCTTACATTTATCCTTGGCTATTGGTTTCTTCTTTGATGTTTCAGCTTTTGTTCCAGAAGTCTCACCTTTTTCATACCCAGAGAAACCAAGTCCAGTGGTATCCTTTACTGGCTTTGTCGATTCTAGCTTTTTCTCTAGCTTAGCAGTACTCTGATTGAATTTGGCAAGTATTTCCTTTGACTCAGTAAGCTCCTTGGAAATAGCAACATTGGACTCCATCAAGGTTGCATTCTTAGAGATAGTCATGTTTAGTTCACCTTGTATTTCTTCTTTCTCCACTTTACTCTCCTGGAGATGAGCGCTAAGGGTACTGATTTCTTGCTTCAGCTTGGAGATCTTGTGATCTTTTTGTTTTACCAAATCTTCATCTTTCCTTCTATTCTCAAGCTCCTAACTCATTATGATAGTCAGTCCTTCCAACTCCCTTCTCAGATTGACATTACATTCATTCAGTTTTTCAACTTCTTCAACTAGGGCATCCATGTCAACTTCATCAGAAGAGCTATTTCCAGTAAGTTTCATCAATTTCTCAGCATGCTCTCTTCTTTTGGCCAAAGAGGCTTTATACTTGACTTTGAGTTCATCATAGGCTCTCTCAATCTAAGTGAGACGATGGGTAAGTTCCCTCACATTGTATTCCCCCATATCTCTTTCCAAGTGGTTAGACTTATAGAAAGGTTGGCTCTGATACCAATTGATGAATACTAAGAGGGGGGGGTGAATTAGTATGCCAAAAAATAGTGTAAACAAACTCTTAAATAGTTTAGCAGATAACTGGTATAGCAGATTCACTAATAAACTGATTAAGATAAATGCAAACCAAAAAGCAAACAAAGCATTCACCCACAAGAGCACAATCACCATAACACAAGATATTTGATGTCGAAACCCAAATGGGAAAAACCATGGTGAGCAGAAACTCACAAGTAACTATCTACAGAATAGTAACCAGACCAGCTAAGGTCAAACCGGTTAAGGTCATACAATGTTCTTCACTAGAACAAATCCTATTAGGAATCTAGATCTCTATTAGGAGATAAGTCCTATTAAAGACTATCTGTTTAGAGGATTTTAAGATCCATAGTTGTGAACCACCTTGTTAGAGGAATTACAAAGGCTTTGCTGAGCCTACTCAGTTAAGGGCTATAGACTTGTCGAAGATGTGAGTAATCAACAAGTGAATGATCTATCTAATAGCATAGTCTACTTAATTAGATCCTTGACAACTCCTTGTTAATGCATTTCAGCATTACTTCAGTCTTCAATATCTCCACACTCTATCTCTTCAATGATCACACATAATCTTTCTTTTTCTAAGTCTCATACATGCAAAACCCTAGACATGATGTCCTTATAAAAGAATCTGATTTCATGTCAGTCCAATAGGATTAGACTACAAGTTCTTAGGTTCAGTGCATCTAGACACATTTGGTAACATGACACAAAAACATCGCCAAAGTGTCGGTGGATGATAACTCATCACACATTACAGTAATACTAGTGGGTAACTCATCACAGAGTAATACCGGTTGATAACTCATCACAAATATATACTGGTTAGTACAATATCCCAATTACTGGTTGTCAAAAATTAAGACTAGAAAATCGTAGTGTTCCGATCAAAGGTTAACTACCGCTTGGTTCCTTCATACCGCTTGAGATCCTCGAACCACTTGGGATCCTCATACCACTTGGGGTCTCCAGTCAATCTATGACCAGTAAACCTTCATCTGCAAAATACCGATAGTCTAAAATAATACACAATACCGGTTGGAACAATTACCAATTGAGCATAACTCATACATCAAGAAAGTTCATGTCCATCAATGACAATCAAAACATCATCAAAATGCCAACATTTGTGTCCTCAAAGAGCCCAACTTCTTTTGGACGCTTCTCTTAATGACACTGAGAATTGGAAATCTTTAGATCTAGGAATTAGAAATTGCTTAAAAGACATCAAAAGAGTTAAAGCTTTAAGCCATAAAGGAAAAGTCTTATAGATTGTTGGTGTGAACAAGGATTTTTATCTAATTGGTTCCCCTATTTGACCATACAATCTGCTAAGAAACCTTTTAGTTGAAGGTATAAAAATGGTTTTCAATGTTGTGTAAGCACCTAGAAATTTATTTGTATGCTAAACAAGATGGATAAGAGGCTAGGTGGGGCAAGGACATTATCATCAAGTTGGAAAATATTGAGATGGTATATAATTTAGGTCACATGGATCATGATATGGACTACCAAATTATAATCATATTTGTCACATTGGCAAGTGCAGTTTTTAGGCACTAACACAAAAAAGTAGAATACAAGTGGAAAATAAGGCTAATTCTAGGAGAATTTTTACAGTCTAGTAGTAATACACAAGGCTTCAAAGATGGGAAAATGTCCAAGAAAATGGGAAGAAGATGCAAAAAGATCATGGAAAAATAATTAGTGGAACTTTTCCTTTTTATTCACATTTTGCATTCTCATAATACTTTTCATATAATATTTTCCTCTCTTTCAATTATTGGCAAGAGACACTATATTGATGATCATATGTTTTCATTGATGGCAACTTGAGTCAACTTGAGTTAGATATCCAATCTGCAGCTCATGATTGAGATCTGATAAAGTCTGGTGAGAAGAATGGGTCATCCAACAGAATGCACAATGATATGGTTGGTGATTAAGTTGTGTTGAGTATTTTCTATTACAGATCTCGGTAAAGCATTGTGGTCATGTGATATGCATAATTACAGGTTTGTGTCATCCGATGATATGTTTTGAGTAAGTTGGAAGATCCGGTAGATAGTTTCTGGTGTGAAGATTTTGTGTGCAAATCATGCAAAATGATTTTGGCAGTTCTTTGCATGGTCAAGGTTATTGAGCTGACATATGGGAAGCGTGTGGTCATTTTATTTTGGTTCTCTTGATTGTTTTGATCGTATTTGAGCCGACTTGATTAACACGTTTCATTTTTATGTTATGCGGTTTTTGGGCTGACATGTAATTGATCTAATTTGTTATTGCAGATATATTAGATGAATTGATTTGATCATTTGGTAGATCAATGGTTATGTGCGAAGTGTGTATGAACGACTGTGCACAGTTTCACGTGCACGGTTGGAAGATTGGTGCTCCGGTATATTACAGAATATCATAACAGAGAGGAGTGTGATAATATGGTTTGTGCTTAATCGGAACTATACTCAAGCATTTGTTGATGCTATCAAATAGTTCAAACCCTCTTGTATCTTTTATAATCATTTTGTGAGGTAGTGAGTCTTCCACGTTGTAGCCCTTGTAATTAAGAAGCGAGATATAGGCAGTGAGCCTGAATGCATGTGCATTCCCCTTATGTAATATTTTAATACTTCTAATAGAGTATATTAATATTGTGGGTTTGAATCCCACTGTGGTTTTTCCCTTAGCCAGGTTTCCATGTAAAAATATTGGTGTTATGGTGTTGCTAATCTTGGCTTTATGTTTCTGCACTTTACTTTTCCTTATTTGTATTAAGCGGTTAAAAGATCAGATCATTAAAGTTAAAATTTGTTGAACACTGATTCACCCCCCCTCTCAGTGTTCCCTTGATTTCAACAATTGGTATCAGAGCTAACTTCCTTAGAAGGAGCCTAACAACTTGAGGGAGATCCGGGAAGGTGTCTTAAGACCTCTAGAATCTATTAAATAGGAATGGAGCAGTTCATCGTGAGCTGAGTTCATGATGAATTTATATGGTTGACCAAGCCCCACAAAATTACCAAGTCGGTCATTCAAGTTGTGACAGGATCATGTGCAACCAAAGAACTGCCATCCCTAAAGGTTGTGAAGAATGACATTGTGTCGAACACGACATGATCAAAATTTGACAAACAGGCAATGACAATCAATGATATTCTAAAGTACGATATTTGGTTTGCATCAATGGTCACTAGGTATAAAATCTATTATTCTAGCAAAGAAAATTATGTTTCTGGTACTATCATTTATGTCGCGTATGAGATGATGAGAGAGAATAAGAAATATGATCTTTGTGAGTTACTCTAGAGTGAGTTTATCAAGAATATTAAGAAGATCATAGAAAATAAGAAACATCCTTTCAAGTTTGCCACATTGCTTTGATGTTTGTTTTTCTAATTTGTACAAGAGGTTTCGGGTGTTGGGCAAGTGCAATGGCCATTTGATAGACCTATGGGAGTTAAAATCCAGGAATTCCTATACAAATCCAATGACTCCAAAACTAGGAATAAGAATCTATGCGGTTATTTCACTTGAACTTCTAGAAGGAAATGCATGACAGGGAAAGAATCCATAAAACTATTGTAGAGAAATATCAAGACAACATCTGCTTTATGGTAGATACAAACCAGTGTTTGATGGAAGTTGTAGAGCCCTGAACTATATGGGTTCTGCCAATGGGCTATGAGGTTAATGAACAAATTTTGGAACTATATGCACAGCATATGTTGAGCCAACCGATGGATCCCAATGAGGAGAGATTTGGAACATATAAGGAGAAAAGCTTCAAACTTCATCAACAATTCAACAAGCCTATGATCCAGAAGAAGGTAAGGAAGGAGATAGAGGCTTTTGCAGAAAGTATGGGGATATCAAAGGAAGATGTCTAGAAAGCTAGAGAAGAGAATATTCTCTTTGAGGAGAAGACTATGAAGAAGGAATCAAGACCAGAAGCGCCCAAACCTAAGCCAAGGAAATCCAGAGGCACAACTCCTCCTCTAGTCCTACAAATCCAACAAGAAAGCCTAAATCTTCAATTAAGTCACTTGGTGGTGAAGAGAAGAGAAAGATAGTCAAATTTGTGATTGTGGATGATGAAGAAACCGAGTCTGATGAAATCGTGAAGGAAGTGAAGGCCAAAGCTTCTAAAGCCACTAAAGTTGTGAAATAAAAACCATCTGATGGAAGCAAATCTAGTAAGAAATCTAAGGTATTTGAGTTAGATGAAGCATTGAAACAAGGAAAATTTAGTATTGTACCTCCCATAACATTAGAACAGAATGTTAATGAAGTTGTTAAGAACAACAACTTGAAGCCACTATGAGAGTGGTATGAGAATTTTGATGAATCTGGAAAGAGAACACTAGAACTGACTACTAAAGAATATCTAAATGTATATAGTAAAGCTCTAATTGAATTAATGACAATCATACCCAAGATCTTGTATGACACTTTGGGTGCTAGAAGGTAGACGAAAAATAAGGAAGATGAGAGACTGAAAGAACATGTGTTGGTCAACTTATGCTTAGTTATCACTAAGGAGGAAATAGATATATTGCTTAAGCTAGAAAAAAACAAATTCAGGAGTAAGAATAGGGTGAATAAAATCATGTTAGGGAAGATAGATGAGGTTGAAAAGGAGACTGAAAATATTTTGATAAAAAATTTGTTAGATAATCAGTACGAGGTAAATAAGGCTAAAGGGCAAGAAGAACCTCATCCGAAAGAATAGGACACAACATCCTAGGTCAATTCAGAAGCCAAGCAGATAGTGAATGATACTTCTATTCCTTAAGTCCACACCGATGAACAAGTAGAGGTTATAAGTATGCAATAAGAAGTTAAAGAAGAGGATACAAGGAAAGAAAAGGAAGGAAAGGACAAGGTTGAGGTTAAAAATTAGGCAAATGACATTGCTGAAATAGTTAAAGAAAAACAAGTCATTGATGATCTGGAGTTCATTCAAGATCCGATTAATCTTACCTCTTTGTCCCCAATTCTAAATCTTCAACTTGCATCAATTTCTCAAGCCAAAGCTAGTGAGGATATTTTGAAATCTCATACCAAAGACAATATGTTGCTAAGTTTGGCAACCGATGTTTTGGAGAAAATAATGCCTTCATTTCAAAAGGATACTTCGGATACCCCCTCTAGGAAATTAAAGAGTCTAATTAATACTGTAGATAAAAATTTTGAATCTTTTGAAAAATTTGCTGAAGAAAAAGTTCAAAAGGAATTCAATGCAAAAAAACTTCAGAATTGAAAAGGATGATCGCCAAAGATAGAGCCACATTAGGAGAATGTGTGAAGAGCTTGCAAGATGCATTGTCCAAAGGTGAGAACTTGTATAAATCATTTCTATCCTTGAACAAGTTCAGTGCAAATATTGAGATGAAGTCTAAGGTGTATGAGAAAAATCTTGAATACATATCCCAATTAGTTGATTCCCTGTCAGCATCATTGAGCAGTCATGAGAATCACGTAATATCTCTACTTGAGAAAATCAAAAGCCTGAACCATGACCGGGAGAGAATAATTGGGAGAGTTGATGAAGTCAGGAGTCTCATTACTCCTAAGTTGGACATTATGTTGAATGCTCTTAAAGATACTCAAGATGCTCTGGCCAACAGTGACCCAGTTGATGTAAAGTCTTTAGAGGCATGATCTTACTTGTTTAGTGGGTTCATAATCAAGTTGGAGAATCTATAGAAAAGTTGGGATAGTCACTTCGACTCATTGAAGAATTCTTATGTCAATATCATCAATTTTTTGTATGTATATATGTAAATAGCATTTTTGATTTCCAGTTCCATACCTTTGTCATTGATGTCAAAGGGGGAGAAGAGATGAATGGAAAATGTTGATCTTAGGGGGATATATTTGATTCTTTGGAGTCTGGTAGTTAGATTCTTGTTGCAGTGTATATATCTTGGTATTGGCCCAACACTTAGTCATTTTTCATTGAGTGTTGCCATCAATGCCAAAGGGGGAGATTGTTGGCAAGAGATGCTGTATTAATGATTAGATGTTGTCATTGATGCCAACTTGAGTCAACTTGAGTTAAATATCCAATCCGTAGCTCATGATTGAGGTCCGATAAGGTCTGGTGAGAAGAACATGTCATCCGACAGAATGTATAGTGTTACAGTTGGTGATTCGGTTGTGTTGAGTATTTTCTATTGTGGTCATAAGATATGCATAATTCCAGGTTTGTGTCATCCAGTGATATGTTTTGAGTAAGCTGGAAGATCGGGTAGACAATTTCTGGTAGAACAATGTTTATTGGTAATAGCGTGTGAAGATTCTATGTGTGGATCGTGTAGAGTGATTTTGGTGGTTGTTTGTGTGGTCGAGGTTGTTGAGACGACATATGGGAAGTGTGTGGACATTTTATTTTGGTCCACTTGATTGTTTTGATCGCATTTGAGCCGACTTGATTAATACGTTTCATTTTTGTGTTATGCGGTTTTGGGGCTGACATAGAATTGATCGAATTTGCTATTATGTATATATTAGACTGATTGATTTGATCATTTGGAAGATCGATGGTTAGGTGTGAAGTGTGTATGAGCGATTATGTGCAATTTCACATGTGCGGTTGGAAGATTGGTGGTTTGGTATATTGTCGAATATCAATATAGAGCAAAGTAGCATAGTAGAGTGTGATCATATATTTTGCGCTTAACCAAAACTATACTTAGGCATTTGTTGATGCTATCAAATAGTTCAAACCCTCTTGTATCTTTTATAATCATTTTGTAAGGCAATGAGCCTTCCGAGTTGTAGCCCTTACTTGTAATTGAGCAGTGAGCTCTAGGCGTTGAGCCTGAATGCATGTGTGTTCTCCTTATGTGATATTTTTATACTTCTAACACAATATATTAATATTGTGGGTTTGAATCCTGCCCTGGTTTTTCCCGTAACCGAGTTTCCACATAAAAATATTGGTGTTATGGTGTTGTTGATCTTGGCTTTATGTTTCTGCACTTTACTTTTCCTTATTTGCATTAAGTGGTTGAAAGATTAGATCACTAAAATTAAAATTTGTTGAACACTGATTCATCGCCCCCTTGTTGGAGTTGAGAAAAATACAACACCACAGGAGCCCAAATGATCTCTGCAAGCTGAAAAACCTGTTACAAGGAGAAGCAATGAAGCAAATCACAGAAGGAAAGAATACACAGAAAATATGCTCAAAAAGAGAGAGCTCAATATTCACAAAATGTGTAATATAATAAAACCTTCTTCATCATCTTACAATGAAAAGAATGAACTCAACCTTTAATAGGTCAAGAAACCCTAAAAGGGAAAACCTAGGTTTGCACATAATAATTAATAAAAGAATTAATTATTATGAACCTAAAGTTAGCTTAAGTGTAAAAGAGATAAAGGGAATTTAAATAATTAAACAAATATTGCTTAATTAATCAAGTAAATACCTGAATACTCTAACACCCCCCCTTAAGCTAGACTGAGGGAGAAGCTAAAACCTAGAACAGCTACTGAAAGCATGAAAGATGGGTCTCGACAACAAGGCCTGATCAGGTACCCAAATACAATGAAATCTCTATGAACTGGAGAAATAGAGAAAACCACGTGGGTACAAAACTCTACTCCAAAAAGAGATGGAAAAGAATACCACTGAAGCATGAAATAGATGCAAACATTGTCTCTGAGAAACTGCTGATCTGAAGGACCTCCATTGAAATAGAACATGACTGGCTAGAGAAGACTATAATCTGTATGAGTGCCCTCAAATGACACTACTCAAATCAGAAGGCAAACAAGGTAAACAACTGAACTCGAAGATACAGATGGCATGAGAAACCAAAGCCTGAAGAGCTGATCAATCGAACCACGAAAACATTAGAACCAACAAGACAAACCTCCCCATAATGTTGAAGAGGGAGAGGGACAGAAACACTGAAAAGAACGGCAAAGAAGAACTGCATGACAAAGAACTAGGAACATCAAAGGTGCTGAGAAAAGTACATGGTGTCGTGGAAGGAACACTCACTTGACACACATCAGGAGGTGAATGTCATGGAAGGAACACTCACTGGACAAAGGTAGATGGCAAACAAGGCAAACATCAACCCCCTCATGGTACTTTATAAGGAGTGCATGTACAACAAGACACATGATGTGCAAGATCCCAAGTAAACAATGCATGATGACACTTTATCTCAGTGCATTTGCATATACAATTCTACAATGAAAACAAGACTGGAAATAGAAATGAGAACCAAAATAGAGACATCCTACCCAGAGAAGAGATCCCAGGACCTGAAACAACCAAGATATCCACTAGAGTGCTGAAAAGAAAAAAACTGAATAAAATATGCATGGAGCAGAATTTGGAAATAAAACTCATATGGCTAGAAAGTACACAGCACACGCTTTCCAAAAATATAAACTTTTCAAAAAATGGAGGTCAGATGCTCATTCTACGTCTCCTAGAGTGCAAACAAGAGACCTCACTTTGACTGGGAAAAAACATAGTCAAATAGAAAAATTGGAAAAAAATTACCAACACCATGAGGTCCGACTTGGAACCATCTTTCTGACACCTATTCGTTTTAAAAAAAAATGACTCCGTATGCCCAAGATATGACCAAAAAACCAGACCCCCCCTGAAAGAGGCAAAAAAGAAAGTCTGGTTGTTGTTTGGGCGGAGGTGGCCACGGAGCAGGGCTCCAGTGGCGAGTTGGTGGCTCTCCGGTGGCTGTCGGATGGAGCTCCGACGGTTAGGTGGCGGTGGGGCCAATGGGCACTATGGGCGGTGGGGTGGGCCGGGCGGCTGCCGCGGTGGCCGAGTGGCGACGCGGGGGCTGGGTCGAGTGGAGCGGCTGTTGGTGGAGTAGGTTGGGCGGAGCTATGGGGAGTCGAGCAGCGGCCAAGGTTACAACGACGACGGGCTGGTGCCACAGGGAGGTTGTGGGCTGGAGTCGGTAGGCAGGCTTTGCAGCGATTGCGGGCCAGGTCGGGAAGCAGCGGGGGTCGAGGCCGAGGAGCAGTGAGCGGCCGGGAGAACCGTCGGTGGTTGGAAATGAAGTTGCAGTGTTGGAAACCAGGGTGCCGATCGGGAGAAGTGCCAGCGGCTAGAAACGGAGCTACAGGGCTGGAAAACAGGGACCCGGAGGACGGCGTCGCGGGGCCTGAGGCCAGGGTAGGACTGCGGCAGCATCAAGGTCAGGGGGCCCCACGATACCCTGCGTACCGTGGGGAACCCCCCCCCCCCCCAAAAAAAAAAAAAATTTTGATTTTTTTTTTTTGCAAAAAAAACAATCGCCTTGTTTGTTTGTTTTTTTCAACTTTTTTACAAAAAAAATCAAATTTCAGCATGCATGCCGTAAAAAGGCAAAAATTATTTATTTTTTTGAAATTTTTTTCTCGATTTGCATGCCAAGGCTGTATGGCCTGGTGTTGGAGAAAAAAAATCACCCAGATGCTCAAGAGTAAAAAATGGAAAAATTTTATATGACTATACGAGTTTTTGGGCCTTCTGAGCATGATGGTGAGGTCCAATAAGGCCCAAAGTGCTCAGAAAAAAAATGCCTATCCCTAAGCACACAAAAAAATTGCCTAAAACCCCAGATCTGCTTCCAATGTAAAATTTCTCAAAACAAGAACAAGTAGCTACAGATCTGATGCTTTGATACCATGTTGGAGTTGAGAAAAATACAACACCACAGGAGCCCAAATGATCTCTACAAGCTGAAAAACCTGTTACAAGGAGAAGCAATGAAGCAAATCACAGAAGGAAAGAATATATAGAAAATATGCTCAAAAAGAGAGAGCTCAATATTCACAAAATGTGTAATATAATAAAACCTTCTTCATCATCTTACAATGAAAAGAATGAACTCAACCTTTAATAGGTCAAGAAACCCTAAAAGGGAAAACCTAGGTTTGCACAT
This sequence comes from Cryptomeria japonica, assembly GCF_030272615.1. Classification (NCBI taxonomy): domain Eukaryota; kingdom Viridiplantae; phylum Streptophyta; class Pinopsida; order Cupressales; family Cupressaceae; genus Cryptomeria; species Cryptomeria japonica. The sequence continues at coordinate 175,708,687 of NC_081406.1, read as the reverse complement.
AATAATTAATAAAAGAATTAATTATTATGCACCTAAAGTTAGCTTAAGTATAAAAGAGATAAAGGGAACTTAAATAATTAAACAAATATTGTTTAATTAATCAAGTAAATACCTAAATACGCTAACACCCCCCTCTTAGTGTTCCCTTGATTTCAACATCAATTTCTTGTATACATTACACGCAATAAATTAGAACAGGGGATGGAGAGGGCACATGGAGGAGCTAGGGTTTAGGGAGGCAATGCAGATGAAGGGAAAGATGGGGATCTAGATGGGGTCATGATTTCCCCCTTTTGGTTTGGCTCTTGCTCGCCTTCCTTGGGGGATTTTGTGTTGTGGTTCGTGGTGGTTTCCAAAGAGAGTTTTTTCTTGGTGAGGAGGGGGGTGCTAATTTTTCGGTCGTGTTGTTGATCTTGGTGTTGTGCCCCCATTTCTTCCTTTTTTGGGCAGAGTTTTTGGGGGTTCTTCTATTAAAGGCTTCCCTCTTCTCCTAGTTTTGTTGTTTTGGCTAGGCCTTTTGTGGTTATGTTTGTGCATGATGTTATCGACCTTGTTGTGGGGTTCCTGTTTCTTGTTTTTGTGGATCCCAATTGTGGGTATTTTGGTTTTGGCCTCCTTGAGGGGTTTTCTTTTCTTTGCTCATATTCTCTCTTTGTCTTTTCTTTTGAGCATATTTTTCTATGCTAGGGCTTTTGGTAGCTCTATTTTTCTTAGTGGTGGGTATGTGCAAGATCATGGGGGGCCAAAAAGTGGCAATGGAGAAAAAAATGCATTTTCAAACTTTCCAAACATGCCAAAATCCGCTTTGAATTTTCGTTTGGGTGGGCGAAATTTGAATTTGGTTTGGTAATACCAAACCAAATCGGATATCCAATTTTTTATGTCACTATTGTAATGTCACCATTGTGATGTCACTATTGTGATATCATACTTTTCAAATCAGATATCTGATTAAATCGGATATTCGATTTTCTCAACATAAAAAATATAGTTTAGTAAAATGGGCATAACTTTTGCGTTTCTTATCAAAATTTTGATTTTTTATAGGTGTTGGAAAGGTAATTCACATACCTATCAAATGTATGAGTTAGTTTGATGATATTATAGACCAAAAATTAATTATAATCATTTGAAGTTAGTCCTTCAATTTTAAAACTTTAAATACTCACAAATTTTGCATACAAAGTCTCTTTTTTTTTTCCTATCACCTCCTTTATCTATCACTTGTATATCTATACTTATATAATATATTTTATATATCTCTTTCTTCTCTACTTATGTCACTTGTTTTCTCATTCCATGTAGATAAATAAATTCCCAAGTTACATGCATCTCTGCATATATCTCCATCTTTCTATTCATATCTCTCCCTCTCCCACTCCATCATTGTCACTCCTTATTTATATATTTATCTCTAATAATCTCTCTATTTATCTCCCTCCTTTACCTTATCCTACCTATACTTATATATTACTTGTCTCTATCACCTCCTTTCTCTCCCTATCTTGTCCCCTCTCTCTCTATATCCCTATATATCTATCTTCATATATATTTATATCTCATTATCTCTAAATCTCACTTATTCACTCCATCTCTCCCTCCATTTGTCTTACTCTCTCTATCACATTCTATCCATATCTATCTCTATCTCCATCTTCACATCTCCATCTCTTTCCCTATCAATCTCTCTTTTTATATGTTCCTCTATCTTTATATATATTCCTCTATACATGATTAATCTACTTCTCTGTCTCTTCCTCTATCGCCCTCTTGAAGTATCTTTCCCTTTCTCTACTTTTATCTCTTTATTTACTCCATCTTTATATATCTTTTTCTCTCTCCCCACATCCTTCTCTATAGTGCCTTTATATATCTCTATATCTTCCTCTTTTTCTCTCTCCCTCTCTATCTATCCCTATCTATAATCTCTATCTCTCTTTCTCACTCTCTTGCACTATTTATATATCTCTATCTATCGATATTTCTCTTCTTTTATATCTCTCTCTTTACCCCTCTCTATCCATTTTTCTCCATCTCTTCATATATTTATCTTTGTCTTTACCTCTCTCTTTCTCTATATCTATTCACCTCCCTCTCCCTTTATCTTCATTTTTTATCTTTATCTTCCTCTCTCCTTTTCAATATCTAGATATGTCTACCTCTTTCTATCCATCCTTGTCCTTTAGTTTTTCTCCCTCTCACTTCATACTCCTTAATATCTATATCTCTATTTATGTCCTTGTCCTTTAGTTATTTTCCCTCTCTTTAGTTCTTCATCTCTCTTCACCCTTATATCTCTCCTTACTTGAAAATTAGTATATATGGTCTCCTAAGGGGTTATATCGTGTCCTAAGGGGTCATAGAACATCATATGACCCCTTAGGACACAATATGACCCCTAACGATACCATATGGTCTCCTAAGGGGTCATATGGTGTCATAAGGGGTCATAAAACACCATATGACCCCTTAAGACACAATAAGACCCCTAATGACACCATATGGTGTCCTAAGGGGTCATAAGACACCAAATGACCCCTTAGGACACCATACAACCCCTAATGACACAATGTGGCATCCTAAAGGGTCATATGATGTCCTAAGGGGTCATAGGACACCATATGACCCCTTAGGACACCATATGACCCATAGCATCATATAGTGTCCCAAGGGGTCATATGGTGTCTTAAGGGGTCAAAGAACGTCATATGACCAATTAGGACACAATACAACCCATGATGACACCTAAGGGGTCATATAGTGTCATAAGGGGTCATAGGACACCATATGACCCCTTATAACACCATACGATCTCTTACGACACCATATGACCCCTTATAACACAAGAAGACCCATAACGACATGATATGGTGTCCTTAGGGGTCATATGGTGTCAAGAGACACCATATGACCCCTTAGGACACTATATGACCCCTAACGATACCTAAGGGGTCATATGGTGTCCTAATGGGTTATATGATGTCCTAGGAACCCTTAGGACATAATATGACCCCTTAGCACACCATACAACCCCTAATGACACCATATGGTTTCCTACGGGGTCGTAGGACACCATATGACCCGTTAGGACACAATATGACCCCTAACAACACCTAAGGGGTCATAGTGTGTCCTAAGGGGTCATAGGACACCATATGACCCCTAACGACACTATATTGTGTCTTAAGGGGTCATATTGTGTCCTAAGGGTTCATAGGAGACCATATGACCTGTAACAACAGAAAATGACACCTAACGATACCTAAGGGGTCATATGGTGTTCTAAGGGGTCATAGGACACCATATGACTCCTTAGCACACCATACAACCCCTAATGACACCATATGGTGTCCTAAGGGGTCATAGAACACCATATGACCCCTTTGGACACCATACGATGCATACTGATACTATATGGTGTCCTAAGGGGTCATAGGACCCCATATGACCCCTTAGGAGACCATATAACCCATAACAACATAATATGGTGTCCTAGAGGGTCATAGAACACCATATGACCCCTTAGAACACCATACGACCCATAACGATGCCATCTAGTGTCTTAAGGGGTCATAAGACACAATATTACCCCTTAGGACATAATATGACCCCTAACGACGTCATATAGTGTCCCAATGTGTCATAGGACACCATATGACCCCTTAGGACACCATACGACATCATACCACCCTTTACAACACCATATGGTGTCCTAAGGGGTCATATGGTATCCTAAGGGGTCATATGGTATCCTAAGGGGTCATATAACACCATATGACCCCTTAGAACACAAGAAGACCCATAATGACACGATATGGTGTCCTAAGGGGTCATATGGTGTCATGAGACACCAAATGATCCCTTAGGAAACAATATGACCCCAAACGATACCTAAGGGGTCATATGGTGTCTTAAGGGGTTATATGATGTCCTAGGAACCTTTAGGACACAATATGACCCCTTAGCACACCATACAACCCCTAATGACACCATATGGTGTCTTAAGGGGTCGTCGGGCACCATATCACTTGTTAGGACACAATATGACTCCTAACAACACCTAAGGGGTCATATCATATCCTAAGGGGTCATATAACACCATATGACACCTTATAACACAAGAAGACCCATAACAACATGATATGGTGTCCTAAGGGGTCATATGGTGTCAAGAGACACCATATGACCCCTTAGGACACAATATGACCCCTAACAATACCTAAGGGATCATATGGTGTCCTAAGGGGTTATATGATGTCCTAGGAACCTTTAGGACACAATATGACCCCTTAGCACACCATACAACTCCTAACGACACCATATGGTGTCCTAAGAGGTCGTAGGACACCATATGACCCATTAGGACACAATATGACCCCTAACAACACCTAAGGGGTCATATTGTGTTGTAAGGGGTCATAGGACACCATATGACCCCTAACAATACTATATGGTGTCTTAAGGGGTCATATTGTGTCCTAAGGGGTCATAGGACACCATATGACCCCTAACGACACAAAATGACACCTAACGATACCTAAGGGGTCATATGGTGTTCTAAGGGATCATAGGACACCATTTGAACCCTTAGCACACCATATGACCCCTAATGACACCATATGGTGTCCTAAGGGGTCATAGAACACCATATGACCCCTTAGGACACCATGCAATGAATAATGACACTATATGGTGTCCTAAGGGGTCATAGGACACCATATGACCCCTTAGAGGACCATACAACCCATAACAACATAATATGGTGTCTTAGAGGGTCATAGAATACCATATGACCCCTTAGAACACCATACGACCCATAACAACACCATGTGGTGTCTTAAGGGGTCATAGGACACCATTTGACCCCTTAGCACACCATATGACCCCTAATGACACCATATGGTGTCCTAAGGAGTCATATGGTGTCCTAAGGGGTCATAGAACACCATATGACCCCTTAGGACACCATACGATGCATAATGACACTATATGGTGTCCTAAGGGGTCATAGGACACCATGTGACCCCTTAGAGGACTATACAACCCATAACAACATAATATGGTGTCTTAGAGGGTAATAGAACACCAAATGACCCCTTAGAACACCATTAGACCCATAACGACACCATGTGGTGTCTTAAGGGGTCATAAGACACAATATTACCCCTTAGGACATAATATGACCCCTAACAACGTCATATAGTGTCCTAAGGGGTCATAGGACACCATATGACCCCTTAGGACACCATACGACCCCTTGCGACACCATACGACCCCTTGCAACACCATAGCACCCTTTACGACACCATATGGTTTCCTAAGGGGTCATATCATATCCTAATGGGTCATATAACACCATATGACCCCTTAGAACACAAGAAGACCCATAACCACATGATATGGTGTCCTAAGGGGTCATATGGTGTCATGAGACACCATATGACTCCTTAGGACACAATATGACCCCTAACAATACCTAAGGGGTCATATGGTGTCCTAAAGGGTTATATGATGTCCTAGGAACCTTTAGAACACAATATGACCCCTTAGCACACTATACAACCCCTAATGACACCATATGGTGTCCTAAGGGGTTGTAGGACACCATATAATCCGTTAGGACATAATATGACCCCTAACAACACCTAAGGAGTCATATTATGTCCTAAGGGGTCATAGGACACCATATGACCCCTAAGGACACTATATGGTGTACTAAGGGGTCATATTATGTGCTAAGGGGTCATAGGACACCATATGACCCCTTAGCACTCCATACGACCCCTAACGACACCATATGGTGTCCTAAGGGATCATATGTTGTCCTAAGGGGTCATATAACACCATATGACCCCTTAGGACACCATACGATGCATAATGACGCCATATGGTGTCCTAAGGGGTCATAGGACACTATATGATCCCTTAGGAGACCATACAACCCATAACAACATAATATGATGTCCTAGAGGGTCATAGAACACCATATGACCCCTTAGAACACCATACGACCCATAACGACACCATGTGGTGTCCTAAGGGGTCATAAGACACAATATGACCCCTTAGGACATAATATGACCCCTAACAACATTATATAGTGTCCTAAGGGGTCATACAAAACCATATGACCCCATAGAACACTATATGACCCCTTAGAACACCATACAACACTTTACGATACCATATGGTGTCCTAAGGCGTCATATAGTATCCTAAGGGGTCATATAAAACCATATGACCCCTTAGAACACCATATGACCCCTTAGAACACAAGAAGACCCATAACGACACGATATGGTGTCCTAAGGGGTCATATGGTGTCATCATATGACCCCTTAGAACACAATATGACCCCTAACAATATCTAAGGGGTCATATGGTGTCCTGAGAGGTTATATGATGTCCTAGGAATCTTTAGGATACAATATGACCCCTTAGCACACCATACAATCCCAAACAACACCATATGGTGTCCTAAGGGGTCATAGGACACTATATGACCTGTTAGGACACAATATGACCCCTAACAACACCTAAGGGGTCATATTGTGTCCTAAGGGGTCATAGGACATTATATGACCCCTAACGACACAAAATAACGTCTAACAATGCCTAAGGGGTCATATGGTGTTATAAAGGGTCATAGGACACCATATGATCCCTTAGCACACCATACGACCCTTAATGACACCATATGGTGTCCTAAGGGGTCATAGAACACCATATGACCCCTTAGGAAACCATGCGACGCATAATGAAACCATATGGTGTCCTAAGGTGTCATAGGACACTATATGACCCCTTAGGAGACCATATGACCCATAACAACATAAAAATGGTGTCCTAAGGGGTCATAGAACACCATATGACCCCTTAGACCACCATACGACCCATAACAACACCATGTGGTGTCCTAAGGGGTCATAAGACACAATATGACCCCTTAGGACATAATATGACCCCTAACGACGTCATATAGTGTCCTAAGGGGTCATAGGACACCGTATGACCCCTTAGGACACAATATGGCCCCTTAGGACATAAAATAAACCCTAATGACACCTAAGGGGTCATGGGACACCATAGACACATAACAATACCAAATGGTATCCTAAGGGGTCATATGGTGTCCTACGGTGTCATAGGACACCATACGACCCATAGCACCATATAGTCTCCTAAGCATATGGTGTCCTAAGGGGTCATACAACACCATATGACCCATTAGGACACAATAAGACCCCTAATGACACCTAATGGGTCATATAGTGTCCTAAGGGTTTATAGGACACCATATGACACCTTAGGACACTATACGACTCCTTGTGACACCATATGGTGTCCCAAGGTATCGTATAGTATCCTAAGGGGTCATATAATGTCCTAAGGGGTCATATGGTGTCCTAAGGGGTTATAGAACACCATATGACCCCTTAGGACACCATAAGACCCATAACGACACCATATGATGTCCTAAGGGGTCATATGGTGTCCTAAAGGGTCATGGGACAACATATGACCTCTTAGGACATAGTATGAGCCCTAACAAAACCTAATGGATCATATGGTGTCTAAGGGGTCATACGATGTCTTGTGACCCCTTACGACACAATATGATCCCTTAGCACACCATACAACCCCCAACGACACCATATGACCCGTTCGGACACAATATGACCCCTAACAATACCTAAGGGGTCATATGGTGTCCTAAGGGGTCATAGGATACCATATGACCCCTTAACACACCATACGACCCCTAATGACACCATATGGTGTCCTAAAGGCTCATAGAACACCATATGACCCCTTAGGACACCATAAGACTTATAACAACATCATATGGTGTCCTAAAGGTTCATGAGACACCATATGACCCTTTAGGACACCATATTCTCTCTCACATTATTTCTTTTCCTCAATTACCCTTGATCACCTCTCTCCTCCTATGGGTTTATAGATACTTCCCTCTCCCCCTCTACCCACCCCCTAATTACTCTCTATGTCTCTCTTCACCTCTGTCCCCATCTCTCTTCTCTCTTTGTTGATAATTTCCCCTCTCCCCCTCTCCTCCTACCCTCTAATAATCTCAAACTCGCCCTCTCATTCTCTCTTCACCCCGATCACCCCCTCCCTCTCTCTCTTCGCCTTCCACCTAATTACCTATAGCTCTCTCTCACACACTCTCTCTTCCCCCCAATTAATCTCTCCTTCTCACCTCTCTCCCCCTCTCCTTTTTTTGATACTTGCCTATGCCTCTCCTTGTCCCCTCTAAATTTTGTTGCTAGAGATGAGAAGGAAATGCAGAGAGACTAGTCTAGATCTTAGGGAAGAGAGAGTGAAATAGAGGAGGAAATTATGAAGAGGTAGAAATATAAGCACCTTGTAGAGCTTGAGAGATTTAATGAGGTATTCATTGATAGTTAGAGATATAGGTCTAGAGAGAGATGTATAAATATGGACAAAAGAGAGGGAGGAAGAAACAAATAGGTGGAGTGATAGGTTTAGGAGAGAGAGGTGGAGAAAGGAACAAACATAGATAACATGGTTTATCAAAATTTATCGAACTCAATAAAATTCATAAATTTTCTATTATTAATTAATTACTTATTTAGTATATTTTGAGATGATTGTTACAAAAATTCATGCAATAGGGAAATCATATGAAAAAGTCATGAGTTCTTTTATGTTTTAAAAATGAAGGATGAATTTAAATGAATTATAATTATTTTTTAAAACAAATAATTGAAAATATACCTATTCCATATCATAGAGCTCTTAATTACCTTTCCAATGCCTATAAAAAATCAAAATTTCGATATAAAACACAAAAGTTATGCCCAATTTACTAAAATATATTTTTTTATTTTTTCAAAAATCGGATATCCGATTTTAAAACATAACTTTTTCCCTCCATATTTTGGTTCGGGTTTGCTTTGGGATTTGGCTTTGAAGTGACAAGCCTGGAAAGTCAACTAAAAAAACGTGTTTTTCAGTATTCCTTGATTTTCTAGACTTTACACTGGTGGCTGACGACTTTTTTTATAGCCAAAATTGATAAAACGAAAAGGGTTTTTTAAGGACATTTTTAGCTTTCCAACAATATATTGCTTGTCTTATTTCGACTTTAATAAATAATTATTATTTATTTTCTGATTGAATTCTGACAAAAGTCTTGATTGATAGACTGATTGAAAAATACTCATAACTTTCAAACCACATAACATTTTTTGAATATGAAACATGCGTCACTCTTCGTCTACTATAGGGAAAAATTAAAAAGATTGAATTTCATAAGGTTTTGACCAAGTTAAGGTGTCAGACGTAGGAGTTTCTGAATTTCTAAAAAGCTGTAGTAAAAACTTCATAAATAATTATTTACTTTATAAAAAATTATGAAAAAATATGTGTCACATTCGGACATGAGTCTAATACTTATATTATAAATCTTATAAAAAAATATTATGATTTGATTGTGATTAGGGTGGTCAGACATACACCTACTTCTTATCTTTTTCCTAAAATTTTTGTACCACTGCATTGAAATTTGAAATTTTCATCAAATAGGAATTTTTTTTTTCAAAAAACAACTAGTAGCTTAGAAACCAAATTCAATTTTCTATAGATTCTCTTCTTACATATTTTAAAAATAATGCTCATAACTTATTCAATTTTTTATGTCAAGTTGCATAACTCTGATTTTTTGAAATTTCATTGCCACTTAAGGGCCTGTTTTGGCACACCATGATCCTGCACATACCCTGCTCAAGCATCTATTAGCAAATTTCAAGGTCCTAAGCTATCCATTGTTTATTTTTGGTTAGGTTTTTTTTTTTTCTCTGGGGGTTGTGCTCATTCTCGTTGTTGCTCGATGCTTACTATTTTTTCTTCTCAAGTGGGCTTATATTGCTCTTGGTTGGATTCTTCCTTATTTAGATCCTATTGAGGTGGAGCCTTATCTTGTGGTCATGGTGTGGGTCTGGCTCATTCTACTCTCCTCTTCCTCTTTCACTTTTCTTATTAAGGTGGTGGAAATGCCTATGGAGGTGGTGATTTGTTTGGTGGGAGAGGTTAGTTGTTGCTCTACGTGGTATACTTATTTCTCTCATGGCTGCTTGGTTGTGGAGTTGAATCAGGTTTGCCTCTTCTAGTTGTTGGTTTGTTTCTCTTCTATCCCTATTAAGGTGAGTTCCTTTTCTATTGAGGTGGAGAGGAGTTACGTTGGAGGGGAGATGGCTATCTATTGGAGAGTCATTGCAGGTTTCAGCATGATGGTTTTGGGAGCCATGTCAAAACTCGATCTAAAGGTTTGGAGAGCCTTTCAAAACTCCCTGATCCTTGTCTTGTATTTGTTTCTTGGGAGGCTTAGTAATTTTCATATTTTTATTTAAGTCTTTTCTTTATGAGTCTGGTTGTTATGGTTTTGGTAGCCTTGCTAAAACCCAGTGATCAGGTTAAGGGTGCCTAGAAAAACCCTTGGATCTTGATGCAGGTTAAGGGTGCCTTGGTAATACACTTGGATCTTGGATCTATTGTTAAAAGGTTATGGGAGTCTTTCCAAAACCCATGTTTCAAGCTAAGGGAGCCATGCAAAACCCTTATCTCTTATATCGCTGACATATCTTATCTGATGGCTTAGACTTGGGGGTGGATTTGCTTGTTGTTAGTTGCCCTGCTAATGTTTGGTTGACAATTAGTTGTTGTTAGCTTTGTTTGTATCTTGTTGCAGTGTTCTACAAGTGGGGGTTTTAGGTTCCCTTTAATTTTAGAGGGTTTCGGGTCCCATTTAGTTTTAGGCCCATTTTGATGTAATGCCTTAAAACATGATTACATTAGCAACATGTAGCACATTTTTGTGCTAAGTTTGGTTCCTTTCTTGATCCTTATCCATCCCCATTTACTCTCACCTACATGCACTTCCATGCATTTAAGCTTATCCATGTCCTATCTACATCTATTACCGTATATTCACTTCATTTTTATCCCATATGCATAATTCTACATATCTATTCCCATCTATTGGAAACCAAATTGGCACACTTGTGCAACTATTCATTATATTTTGGCATTCAAATACATTCATTTGGACATTAATTCAACATCTAATAATCAAGAACTTGCATCACAATTCTCATTTAAATCTCTTTCCTAATGCTGTAAAAATATTATTTCAATGAAATTGACTAAAGAAAACATGAACACTCACAATTCAACAATTTCTAAAGAAATCCTTGAATACCTACATTCTTTACTTTTAGCAGAAAGTAGGGACTTCAATGAACTAGATCAAAGTAGTGTCTAATCAGCTAAATCATAACCAAACCCCATGAACTAGTGGTGCAAGAGCACTCGGGGTAGTCGGTAATCGACAACACCCAATAAGATTATCAATTTTAGTTTTGGTTTCCTTTAATGTTTCTTCTTAAGCACAAAACCTTTTATGCTTGACCTAGCCGGTAAGGACCTGCAAAAGCACAGAACCTTTGCAGGCATGGGCCTCAGATCCCTAAAATGGCGGTTTCTAGGGGATAATCCAGAAGATTTGGGTAGGCAAGAAAATTTTTTGGACTTTGTCAGACTTAATGGTGTCCTGCCTCCTAAAATAGAAGCAGAGGACCCCCAAGTGGAGCAGAGCAGGCGAGGTGGTAGCAGAGGTTCTAGTCATTCTTCTAGCTGTGGAAGGGGTCGTCCTCCACGCAGAGGTTTTGGAAGAGGCCGAGCTCCAATGCCTCCATCTATGCCAGAAGAGGAGTCTTAATCAGATAGGTGTTCAATTGGTCTTTTCCTTTTTTGAGGCCATCTCAGAGCCCTTAGTTGGTTTCTTTAATTTCTCTGTTAAAAGAACTTCTATGCATGCATTTTCGTAGCTTTAAGCTTTAAAAAAAAAATGAATGCTTTATGAGGCTGTTTGATAAGGATAAGCAAATGTAATCAAACTCTATATCCACTCCGAGCCCAAAAATTTTTTAGGGCTTTGGAATTGGTTTTCTTTTCTGTGCATATTCTGGGACATAGTTTCATTTTTTCAGTCTTTAGACCCACTGACCTATTTTGGAAATTTGGGGACTCATGCTGTAAATTTCTATTAGATTCAATATATTAATCTGGCTATGCCTTTTATCGACCGAAAAAAAAAATTTCTTAACCTGGCTAGGATTCAATATCTTAACCTTTATTCTTAACATTACTTATCAACATGTATGCAAAATGGGAGCTTAGGAATAGGGTACGAACATCCATCGGAGTATAAAGGTTAAGAAATTTTGTCAGATGTTGAAGTTGCGGCTGCCCTAGCAAACATGAATGCAAAATATGGAAGCATAGATGTGGTGGGTGAATTGTCCCACAATGACTGCAGGATTAGCAGGCGTAGCCTGATTCTGCAACCTTTGCCACATCCTTCCAATCTTCTTATGTGCTCTCATAATGAGCACTGAGTTGATTTGTTGAAAGGATATTAGAAATTTTCAAACAAATTTACGTTTTAAATTATAAAATCGATGACCATTCAGCTTCAGCGATAGAGGGTTAAGTGCGTAGAGGTTTATAAAATGTGATGAGAAGTGGGAAGGGTAAAGTCATCCAATAAAGCCAATATTGGAAAAGAATAGGCATCAAACAAGGGAGAGCCCATACTAAAACCAAATGAATTGAAGAAGTTAAAACAAAAGAAGAATGTGAAGAGGCAAAGACAGAATGTAAATCAATGGCAAAATTATTTAATTGCTATAAAATAGAGAAGGGGCATCAATGGTGAGGGTGTGGCTATGTTGTTTGGGGTTTTAGCTGAGAAGGCTGCGTAGGAGATCTCACTGGGAGAGATAGTAGGTGGGACTCCATAGGCAGAAAGGTAGAAGGGTTGCATATTTGAGGAATCTACCCAAAAGAAGAGAATGCTGCAGGTTTTAAGAATTGGAAGACAATAAAAACAAAGAGTGCACAAACATAGAAGATGAGAAAGGAAAATACAGAGAGTTGAGAGGCCATTGGAAGGCCAATGATGTTTTATGTTTACTCAATTAATATATGTATTAGATTGGAATAAATTTATTTTATTCACTATAGATTGGTGTCAAATTGATAAAACAGAGAATCTATGTTTTTTTGTGTTTTGTGTTAGAATCTGAGGTTTGCTGGCATCAAATGGTATCAAAGAATCTGAGGTTTGCTGGCATCAAATGGTATCAAAGCCAATGGTTTTGAGTATGTGGACAAATCGCCGAACATGAGGTAGTCTACACCAGGACCTGCGGGTGAAGGGTGGAGTTGTGTAAATCGATTATCAACCGTGAGGTAGTTTGCACATGTGAAAATGAGAAGCAATTGTGAAGAGCTCAAGAGGATTGTTCTAAGTGTGCACAGTCTTGATCGATTGAGAGCTTAAAACTGCGAAGAGAGTGAATGCAAGTGAAGATTGCAGTAGATGAGAATGAGTCCAAAGAAGAGGATGGGGTGGGTCATGAGGACACCCATTTTGTTTTTGTTTTTGGAGCGACATTGGGAAGAGAGCTATGGGATGTGGAGAAGCCCATTGAGAAAAGATAGTTGCGACTAGAAGAAGAAAGATGTAGTAGCTCACAGAAATGCAGATGGCATGAGAAAAAAGAAGAAGCGAGAAGAAGAAAGAGAGGAGAACATAATCACGATGGATCGTCAGTTGACTAGTAAAAGCCGAGAATGTGATAGAGAAGAAAATACCTCACAGGTTGAGGTAGTGGATGAGGAGGTAGGTCCAAAGGAAGAGGTTAATGAGGGCCCCGTATTTGATCAAGGATTGGAAGAGCATGGTGTGTTGATTGGGGAGGAGATTGAAAGAACTGAAGAGTTGTTTAGTGCAGCAGTGGAGAAAGTTGCAACAGTGGATGCTGAAGAGGATAAATAAGAGGTTATAGCAGTGGAAGAGTATGTCGCAACTAAGGAGGTAAATGATTTTTTTGAGTTTTATGAAAAGGAGATGAAAAGAAATGAGTTAGTGCAAGTAGATGTTGAAGTTAGAGAAAGAGTGCAAATGAATGTTGTAGATTACTGTCAAAATGTTGCATGCCTGCTTTCAGTAGATCAAAATCCACGAAAGAGGAAAAGGAAGAAGAGGTTATTTGGTGGAGGAGGTCGGGTAATGGTGGGTTGGATCCCAAGAAAGAGGAGAGGAGATGAGGATGGTACTCTGATACCAAATGATGTAAGAGAAAAAAACACTTGCTCCGAAAACACACAGGCAATTCACTATTCACTGCTCTTATCACAAATAACAAAACACCAAAATCTCATCACTCAATTTTATTCACCCTCACCGTGCAATCAAACTATTCATTTGCAATAAATCTAATTACAAAATTTGGCCTTTACATTGGCCTCTCAACTCTCAGCACAAACTCACACAGCTCCAAAGTCTGCATAACTTCTCTCCATACATTCATTTATTTCTGCTCTCTCACAGGCCTCACACTCTTTTCTTCTCCTCACACTCTCTACATGCAGCTCTTAATCTCTTCTTGGCTGCAACCATTCATTATGCAGCTACACACTGCTTGATGCCTCTCCATCGCAACCCTCCTTTCAATCATCTCCGTGTCTTTGCAATTTATACTTTGCAATCTCTATTAGGCGCCCAATTCACATTCCTGCAACCTTCTAAAATTTCCAAGGCAGCCCTCAGATGAATCAATGCCCTTTCATATTCTGTGGCGACCATTCATTTTTGCTTTAGGCTGAGAGATCATTGGTAATAACAACCTGTATGGTCTTCTTCTATTCATCGCCCCACATGCCAATTCCTTTGAGAGATACCCATGTCTGTTCAAACAAAACTTCTGCAAACAGACGGAGAGATACCAAGACAAAACAAAATTGAGGCAAACAATGGAAATATGTTTTGGTTGATGCCGATCGCCGATTAATTGAGGATGCTCCTGCATCAACTAGAATTTTGTTACAATAGTTTGAACTATGTAATTGCAATTTAGAAAAAACCTAGGTCCGCATTGAGGCCAAGATAAGCAACACTTCTTGATCATTAATTTCGTATGTTCTGACAAGTTGATTTTGCAAGTCATTAACATTAATATTCTATCCTCTTATCAAGAATTAAGTATACTATTCCTTTACATTTAATCTCCTAAAACAACATTAATTACACATTTATAATACTATCCGCCTAAATTACACATATTTTTATCTGTTAAATGTATTTAAGCCAAATTAATCTAAAAAGATAAAAAGCTTACTTTTACCCTGCAACTAGATTTTTGTAAACTTTGTTTTTCATTTTTTTTTTCTTTGGCTTCCGAGAACAGGAGGAGATCCATTCTCTCCACTAATGTACAAAATAAATTAAAATTGAAACCGAAAAATATTGTTCTTACTTACTGTAGGTTCTATCTTTTTAATATTAAGTTTCTCGGTGTTTTCAGGTCAGGAATAGCAGGGTATGACAGTATAAAGATTATATAAAGTTGAGGCAGGTAGATGTACATCAAGATTCAAGTTGACCGGTAGTCAAGATATCATCACATTGCTTTAAAATTATTCAATAAATGTACATACAGAAATTTTATAAAATCTTAAAAAATTCCACAATTTTTAGAGATTTCTGGTTAATATCACAGGTATTCACAGTAATTTTATCTCTCAAATTCATACACAATCGTACAAAATAATTATTAGAGATTTCTGGTTAATATCACAGGTATTGAGAAATTCCTCAAATTCCCATTTTAAACTTCCAAACAGTCTCACAACTCTCTTTTATCCATGGACATTAATGAGTTATAGATTATCAGGCCAAAACAGCAGTTTCAATGCAAGTATCATATCATTGAAGGTAAAAACTGTATAAAAGAACAGAGGTTATCAATGACTAAATTGACCATCCATTTGAAAAAGGACTTATAATTGCTTAATAATTTAATAATTTAGGTGAGTTGAAGTTTAGAAATAACAAAGATAAGGAGAGAGATTTTAATCCGAACATTTTAATTTTTTTTGTTTTAATCATACATCCTTGGCAGAGCTACTAAGAAAACAGGGTCTCACCCAATTTATCAAATTCCTCAGAACCTCAGCCCACCTTGTGGGCAATGAAAACCAGGTAACTGAAGAAAGAAAGACCAAATTCTACAATAAAAACTCTCCACACTAACAACAGACTTGAAAAATGTTGGAGCAAAGATAGCATCCATGTCCCACAAGTTACTGCTGTGATTTAGCTCCCACAGATTTGAACATTCTGCCACCATATCTGATCTTTAACCTGCCATGCAAATGCTCTGCAACACACAAGATGATAGTGAATTGACATAATTACAGCTACGTTGTTTTGTTTGATAGTTGACTGGATAAATGGTCAAGTGGGTCAAATATGTGACAGTACCTTCCAACTGGATCAGTCTTTGAATCCTATTCACATTTTGGGATAAAGAGGATTCCCCTGCTACGACTAGGGGAGAGGAGCCCATTATTTTGTGAATGAATGTTTTTAATATCGTTTATGAGGTCGAATATTTTATGGAATTTATGGATAGTCAGTAAAATAGATAACCCAAAAAGAAAAGTCCCACAACATCCTGTTTACTTAATTTATTTTTCTTTTTGCATCTTGGATCTTCTAATATATCTTGATCAGGAAAACAGTAATTTTTGTTATCTTTTCTTCTTCAAACAAGTTACTCAAGGTGTTGCTATTTAGAAAATGTTATTCATTGGTGTCAATTAATGAGTATTTAAGTATTATATTTTTATTTTTTTTAATAAATTGACATGCAGAATATATAGATTGCAATGTATCCAATATGTTTAATCACAAATTCAATTGATGATGCCTCAAAATTAATATTTATATGTATTGAATAAATGCAATTTAATGTTACCAATATTTATTCTCATATCTAAACAATTGAAAAAAAAAAAGAATTATAAATAGATTGAAATCAATTAATACATTAAATTTAGAAGCTATGTAATTCCCCATTCTAATGATTCTTATTACTTTTTTAAATAAAATAAATCATTCTTTATTGTAACCATTCTTATTTTAAGGAAAAAATAATACTTTTAAGGTTGACATATATTCCTTGTAAATTAATATGCAGTTAGTAATGATAGGTCCCAGCTATTCTGGTTCCAAAATAGTACTGCTCTATCACCGAATGTCAGTGACACACTTTGATCGCGCAACTAACTGCTATGATTTTTCATGCTGTAATTTTTCATAAAAACCAATAACAGGCATTTTATAACCTCATTTTGAAACCAGAATAACGACATCCACAATGATAGTAAGTGTTTTAAGTACTAATTTAACTACTAATTTAAAAGGTTACCATCTCCTCAATAAATGATCACCGCTATAAATTTTAGGCACTAGAAAATCTCCTTATGTTGGTGAACTTATTTATTTCATCCAATGTTTTTAACGGCATCTTTTGAATCATTCTAGACAGCGTGAAATGCATGTGCACCGTCTCACTTTTCATGAGGTTGTCAAAAGAATTTATTTCATTTAAAAATGGAAAACTGTGATGCTCAAGGAAAGTGATGTGTTAGGAAATATATATTTATTTAATTTTATTAATATATTTGTAAAAAATTAAAAAATAAGTGAGTCAAGAAATCACTGGGAAGATTCATAATAGAAAAAAAGGTAAATATGGAAAAAACTTGAAAATATGTTAAAACATGATTCTTGATTCTTTGAATTTCTTGATCTTGTAGACTTCATTAAAACTTCTTCCTTTCATTCATTAAAGATAGTCAATGGAAAGAGGAAACAAAAAGTTAAAAGAAGAAGAAGAAATAATTTTAATGTTCATGAGACTTAACAAAGTCTATGGGACAGGGCATCAGATCTAACTGACTCTGCAAATCTATCTATTTCCTGTGTAATATGATGACCAATGATCCCAACTTCTCAACAAAATCCTAACTAAAAACATCATACCAAGAGCTGGCAGTCAAGAACTAGTTACAAGGGAAGAAGTATTGTGATTTGGGAAAGAAGGATGTCAGCCAAGTCAGCATTTAGCACTATGTTGTTATCGCTGCAATTCTGCCTTGGTCTTTGGCAGATCGGAAAGCTGACCCCACTTGGTGCTCTCATACAATGTGGAATAGGCTGGCTGGTCAGCAAGCGGCAGAAACCTTGGGGCCTCGGTGCAGATTATCAACGCCTCAAATCTTTTAAAGGTCATCTGTACAAGACTGTGCGTTGCCATGTGACAATACAACCAGATCAGCCGATCTTCCAAAGGCAGCTACGGTTGAACGAGACGGAGAAAAATTCATCCTATTTGGGTGAGGATTTTCATCTGGAGAGACGAGGAGAAAACAAGTTGTTTCTCAACGGGAAACTGTGTTATTACATCACCGATACAATCTGGTCTGTCGTGCTGGACTTTGCAGAAGCCGCCCCCGGCACAGTGTTTCTGAAAGGGTATAAAGAATTCTGGCAACAGGTAGCCACAGGGGGTGTTATGGACTTATCAGATGTGCTTGATAGTTTAATACTGGAAAACCATAGTATCAAAGTTCTAGACAATGATCTGCTTTTGCCTGTGAATTTGTCAATTTCTGAGGAGAAAATACTCAAGGGTTTAAACTTGGTAGGGCTATTTCTGAAAACGAGGCAAGTCTATTGGCTCATTCCTACATTCCTGAGCTTTACAGCAGCCCTATTGGAATTCACCCCATCTGTGAGAGCGCGGTTATATGGCAAGATCAATCTACTCTTTTGCCGGTTCATGCATATCATATGTGACTGTCTGCCTCGGTCAATAAGGAGGCAGGTGTACTCTCTAGGAAGCTGGGTGGAAAATCTGAAGCCCTCCAATGACCTAAAGCTGAGGGTTGTTAAAGGCAAGATGTGTGCAGTAATTGGTGGAGGTGCAAAAGTGCACAAAGAAGGTGCTGCTTTGTTCAAGGGAAGGGACTTTGAAAGGTCAGGCCTTGAAGGAGAAACGATAATTGAAAAGACCATTACTTGTGGCAAAATTGATCCTGACTATCGTCCAATTGACATCGAGTGCTGGTTTGATCCAGTGAAGGGGAAATGCCACTTGCGTGCAACCACGGTGGCTCTAGCTGATGTGGATTGTAACAGGGACGAATTTGCCAAGCTGTACATATTTCTGACTTGCATGGCAAAGAATCGGTCGGGTTCACTGAAATCTTGTGACTGCAATAACAAGGTGCATGTTCGTGGGTTTAGAGACTCTGTTGCTTGTTATTCCAAAAGTGGGTTTCCACCTGTGTATGAACTGAAATTGAATGATGTAATCGTTGAGTGAAGGCAAATCTCATTAGAGTAGATAATATAAATTACTCTGTGTTGTTTCTGACTTCGATTGTATATAGATAATATAAAGTATTTTGTGTTGTTTCTGAATTCGATTATGGATTGTTAAAAACTAATATTTGTGGGATGCGGCTAATCTCCACACAAAACAGCACAACGTACAGTGTTTAAAATCTGCAAAACACAACGGAATTTTGTGAAACTTTCAGTAGCTAAATTTTCATGATTTGCATCCCCATTGCTATAAAACCACCCAAAATTGGGCAAAAAACGCATCTCTTCACCAACCCCACAATGCACCACTTCATATCAAGGCTTTCATCCATAAACACGTAATAAAGTGAGTCCTTATAGATGGAGTAGTAGGTCTAAATATTTCTACCTTGAATTGGGTTACTACACTTGGATTCTCTAAAGGGGTTGTAGATGCAAAGAAAAGGATAATAATAAAAGCTTATGATGATGAGGAGTACTCATCCAAAGGATCAATCACATTGCCAATCAAAATTGGGCTAGTAGTGAAAGACGTGGTTTGCCAAGTCTCAAACCTTGACCTCACTTATAACATTCTCTTAGGCTGACCATGGATCCATGCTATGCAAGCCATACCATCCACCTACCATCAATGCATCAAATTCCCACATAATGGAAATATTTTTGCTAAGGGGTGGAAATATTTTTGCTAAGGGGTGGAATTATTTTTCTAAGCATGCATTCCAAGTTATGTTGCATTGTTTGAGCAACCTAACAAGGTCCAAAACTTTTTGATTTGCCAAAAAATAAGGTAGAGTTGCAACAAAACCACCACTCTACTCAGTATTTGCTAGGATGGCATCCTTCTTCCCCAATAATATCAAGAAGATTCATAAAATATTTTGGTGCTAGTAGTGGTGGTTTGTTTTCTTGAAGAGCCCAAATTCTTTTGGATCCTCCTCTTAATGACAATGGGAATTGGGAATCTTCAGAACTAGGAACTAGAAACAACTTAAAATATATAGGAAAAATCAAACCTTTGATGCAAAAAGGAAAAGGAAAACAAAGTGTTTTACCTAACTGGTTCACCTAGTTGACCATATATAGTCTCTTAATAAACGCTTTAGTTGAAGGTCCACAAAAGGTTTTTGGTGTCGTGTAAGTACTTGGAACTTAATTTGGAGGCTAAACAAGATGTATAAGAGGATGGGTGGGGCAAGGATATTGTCATCAAGTTGGAAAATATTTTGATGTTATATAACTTAGGCCACATAGGTCATGATTTGGACTACCAAATCCTCATCAAATTGTCATATTGGCAAGTGCAATTTTTTTTATATATTCCAGATCGTTTACAAATATTTTGCTCACCACACTAGAATCAACCTGTGGAAGACCAAGAATCACAAATTAGAATCCACTTATTAGAAACCACCATTAGCTTATTTCAAGCAACCACACTAGAATCAACCTATGGAAGACCAAGAGTCACAAATTAGAATCCACTTATTAGAAACCACCTAGAAGCCAACTGTGGAAGACTAAGAGTCACAACTTTGAATTCCATATTAGATGCCCCTTTGGTATTTGAACTTTGATCTCCACAATGAGAACTCAATGCTTTAACCAATAGAACACAACCCCTTGGACACAAGTGCAATTTTTAGGAACTAACACAAACAAATATAATACAAGTGGAAAATAAATTGTGTCTACTTACTTGTGAGATAAAAGCCACTCATTGCACACATTTTCTCCACTTTGTAGATTCCCATGCAATGCACATGCCAAAGAGAATACAAGCATAAGAAGAGATCAATTGGATTCATTAGTTTACATGGACTTCATATCTTTTAATCCATAAATATTGTCTTTCATGCATTTTTGTGAGTGATCATATATTTTGAAATACATGCTCATTTTATGATTGTCATGCACTTCAAAGTGGAAGGAAAATGTAATGATGAAATTTACATACCCATGCTAATTCTCATTTAGCTTTGGGACCATTTTGATGGAATGTCTTAAAATATGATTACATTAGCAACATGTGATACACTTTTGTGCTAAGTCTAGCTCCTTTCTCAGTCCTTATACATCCCCATTCATATATTTGATCTTATACATGTCCTATCTACACCTATTCTCATATAGTCACCTCATTTTTATCTCATAATTCTACATATCCATTCCTATCTATTGGAAACCACATTAGCACATACTTGTGCAACTATTCATTATATCATGACATTTAAATACAATCATTTGGGCATCAATTCAACATCCAATAATCAAGTACTTGCATCAAATTTTTCATTTAGATCGCTTGCTCAATGTTGTAAAGTTATTCTTTCAAAGGGGTTGTCTAAGGAGAACACGAACTCTCACAATTCAACAATTTCCCCAAGGGAATCCTAAATACCTCCATTCCTTACTTCTTGTAATAGAGATTTCAATGAACTAGATCAAAGCAGATTATAATCAGCTAGATCATAACCACACTCTATAAACTAGTGTTTTGTTAACAATATTTTGAACTATGTGATTGTACATCAAAGAAATCCTAGGTCCACATAAAATCCAAGATACGCAACACTTCTTGATCATTAATTTCTTATATTGTGACAAGTCAATTTTATAAGTCATCAACATTTATATTCCATCTTCATAGCAAAAATTAAGTACACTACTTATTTACAATAATTTCCTTGAACTTGTTTTATTTGTTATATGTATTTAAGCCAAGTTAATCTAAAAAAGTTACTTTTACCCTGCAACTAGATTTATGTAAACTTTGTTTTAATTTCTGTATCCATGCTCTCCATTAATGTACACAAAATAAATTGAAATTGCAAAAAATATTGCTCTTACATACTGTAGGTTCTATCTTTTTAGTATTAAGTTTCTCGGTGTTTTCAGGTCAGGAATAGCAGGGCATGATAGTATAAAGATTATATAAATAATAAATAAAAGTTTAGGCAGGTAGGATGTACATCAAGATTCAAATGTTTTTTTAATTGAAATAATGGAAAATTACATCAGATCAAAACTATTTGAACTACAAATATATAAGAACAGTTTCAGCTATATCACAGAATTGTCCATGGCTCAATAGGCCGTCTCAGAAGACTCTTTTTCAAATTTAGCGGTGGTGAAGATCAAAATGTGCATCAAGATTCAAATTTAGCGGTAGTGAAGATATCATCACATTGCTTTAAAATTATTCAATAAATGTACATACAGTTATTTTATAAAATCTTAAAACATCCATATATTTAAGATATACAGGTCTTCCAATTCCATACACAATCGAAAAAAACCAATTATTAGAGATTTCAGGTTAATATCACAGGTATGGAGAAATTCCTCAAAATCCCATTTTAAACTTTCAATCAGTCTCACAACTCTCTTTTAACCATGGACATTTCCTTCTTACTCACAACTCCTAAGAGATAAATTATCAGGCCAGAACAGCAATTCAAATGCAAGTATCATATAATTGAAGGTAAACTATGTATTAAAAAATAGAGATTATCAATGACAAACAATTATCCCTTCAAAAAAAGGACTTAATTGCTTAATAATTCAAGTGAATTTAAGTTCAGAAAAAGCGAAGATAATTAGAGAGATTTTAATCAGAACCTTTTCAATTTTTCGATTTAATCATACATTCATTTGCTACTAAGCAAACAGGGTTTCACCCAATCTATCAAAGTCCACATTTGTTACTCTTACAAACTTAGTAAAAGATAAAGAACCTCAGCCCACCTTGTGGACAATGAAAACCAGGTAATGGCAGAAAGAAAACAAAATTCTGCAATAAAAACTACCCACACGAACAACAAACTTGAAAAATGTTGGAACAAAGATAGCTGCCAATCCCCATCAGTTACTGCTCTGATTTAGCTCCAACAGATTTGAACATTCTGCCACCATATCTGATCTGTAACCTGCCATGCAAATGCTCTGTAACACACAACATGACAATGAAGAAGAAGAAATAGTGGTGTCAAGAGACAGAATGAGTAGAAAGGGATGTGAGCCTGAGCATAGACTTGATGGAGTGAGCAAGGGATGAAGCAGTGGCTTCTTTCACCTTCCCTCTCTTGGGAACATGCCTTCCAGTTCCATTATGAGGAGGAACGAAATTAACTGCTGAGGAAGGCATTTGATCTCCTTACGAAAATAGAAATTGAATGGAAATGAGTTATGAGGAAAGGGAGAAGGAAGGTGGGCATATATAGCCGCAGCAGAAATTGTCCCTGAATGCTTTGAATGTAGTCAAAAAAGATAGTGTGAAAGGAGTTTGGGGAGTCAAGGGCCAAGACTGAAGTCAACACTGTACGCTGATAGTCCAGCTGGAAATGAGGATTAAATAACTTCTCTTGACTAAGTCAATACTGTCTTTTCTACTTATTTGACTGCGACTCTTTGTGACGCATTTTATTGAATTGACATAATTACAGCTACTTTTTTGTTGTCAGTAGTTGTTGGATAAATGTTCAAGTGGGTTGAGAATGGTGGGTCAAATATGTGACAGTACCTTCCAACACGAGTTGGAAGGGGATCAGTCTTTGAATCCTATTCACATTTTGGGATAAAGAGGATTCCCCTACTAAGCCTAACTTTAAGTATATAGAATCACATATTTGTGAATGAATGTTTTCAATAACGTCTATGAGGTCAAATATTTTATGGGGCTTATGGATAGCCAACAAAACAAATAATTCAAAAAGAAAAGTTCGACGACATCCTACCTATTTAATTTATGTTTCCTTCTGTATCTTGGATCTTCTAAAATATCTTGATCAAGAAATCAGCAACTTTTGTTATCTTTTCTTCTTCAAACGAGTTACTCAACGTGTTGTTGTTTAGAAAATGTTGTTCATTGGTGTCAATTAATGAGTATTTAAGTATTATAATTTTATTTTTTTAAATAATATATAGGTTGCAATGTAAAAGTTAATCACAAATTCAATTGATGATGCCTCTCAATTAATTCACAGAAGGCGTTCCTTTTTTAGACGAACTACATGAATCAACGGTCCAAAATTGCTAAGAAATGATGCAAGCCGATTCAGAGAATCGCATTCGTTAATTGATTTTCAGTGTTTATTTCCATTTTTCGATTGTTTTCCATCGCCAGTTTCTCAAATTTTTTGACTGTTTTTCGTCATCTATTTCTCATTTTGCTAGGCCGCTTCATGATTTACATACACTTTTAGCTTGTTTTTTCACATTCCCTGTGTGTTTGTACGTGTCGTTTTACCCATAGCTGCTCTTGTTTCATTTGGAGGTGTTTTGTTGCAATTTCTAATTGTTTGGGGCATCCCGTCATTTTTTTTCTTCCATATTTAATACCTTTCAATTTTAATTTAAAAAAATATTAATTTTTTTATTTTAAAATTTAAATTTTTTATATTTCTCTTGAATTTATAAATACATATTAAATTTTTTAATATTATTTTTTCAAAATTTAATAGCTTTATATTATATATTTCAATTTTAATATATTTGTAGCTATGAATCAATGAGACCATATTTTTTAGGGCATTAGCACCCTTATATCTCCTTGTGTCGTCATGTCTTTGTGTGAGGGAAACATGGGCCTCGAGCAGACTCAAACCCAAGACCTCCCATGTAGGAGGCTCACGCCTAACCGATGCATTGTGGGGTCATCCCACTATATTTGTATTTATGTTATATCATATGATATGAAAATAAAATAATATATATTAACATTTATAAGTTCAAATTGTAAATAATTGATATAAAATAAACGCAATTAAGTCGCAAATATAGTAAAGTAGAATAATAATGATAACAAGAACATTAAAAGTGAGTATTATTAAATTTCATAATTGATAAAAAAAAAATTACTTTAGTTAAAGAAGGTCATTCTTAAGTTCCAAAAATATTTACCATAGTGAACAATTAGTTTTTAATCTTTTTAAGTTGTTTATTTTATGTTTTATATTAGAATTTAAATTTATTTTTTAAAATTTTATTTTATATTTAATTATGTGATTATAAAAAGAAAATTATGATGGTGAATGATTATTTTTTTTAATTTTTTAAATTGCTTATTTTATGTTTTATATTAGAATTAAGAATTTTTTTAAAACAAATATTTTATATTTAGTTATATGATTATATTTATAATTAATTAAATATTTATAACAAAATAAAAATAAAATAAGTTAGATTTTTTCTTATTATTATAATTATTTTTAATTAAAATAACAAATTTGATGATAAGACTAAATAATATTATATTTAAGAATTTGATTGAAGGTTAAGTTTAATACTATATTTAAAATAAATTTAATGATGAATTATAACTAATATTATATAAATATAATTACAATAATAATAATTAAGCATTACATTTTAGGTTAAGATTATTATTATATTTAATTATTAAAATTTTAGTTATGTAGATCAAGTTATAATTATGATTATATAGATTCATATCTAAATTAGAATACTTTTAATTAATTTAAGTATTATTTAATTTTATAAATCAAAGTTAAAATTAAGTTAGCATCGAACTAAAATCAAAAACTATATAAAATATTTGTATTCTATAATTATTTAATTTTGTAGGGTTCTAATATATATAAAATATTATTCTAACTTATCAATTGTTATTTCAAAATTAAAAAATAATTATAAAATATCTATAAATATTTAAATTGATTATATTGAGATTAAAATCCTAATTAATAATTATTTCAATATTTTGATTGATAATTTTTAATTCAGATTCGGTAATTATAATTAATGATTTTAGGGTTTAAAAAATGAAAAATCATCACCAACCTATGTAATTGTAAACTTGCATATTAACAAAAGCAATTCTCTATTGGCAATAATGAAGCGTGACATTATTGTTTTCATTAAATAAATGATATAAAATTTATACATATAAAATTGCATTATATAACAAATATAAGGTTGTCAACTTATAAATATAACGATAAACGAAATAGTTATCTCTCCCTCCCTCTTCCAATACCTCAATATCTATATTTTGTCTATCTTTATGTCTCCATATCTCTTCTTTCATCTCTCCCTATATGTCTATCTTCTTATCTCTCTCTCTCTCTCTCTCTCTCTCTCTCTCTCTCTCTCTCTCTCTCTCTCTCTCTCTCTCTCTCTCTCTCTCTCTCTCTCTCTCTCTCTCTCTCTCTCTCTCTCTCTCTCTCTCTCTCTCTCTCTCTCTCTCTCTCTATTCACTCCTCTCTCCCTCACTATATATTTATCTCTTCCATCTCTCCTCTCTCTCTTTATCTTCTCATCTACTTCTCTCCATATCCCTCTCCATCTCCATCTCCATCTCCATCTCCATCTTCATCTACATCTACATCTCTATAACTATCTTCTTCACTATCTCTATCACTTACCTCAATATCTTACCCCCTCTCTCTCTCTTGCCACTTTGTGGTGTAGTCACAGTGGGATGGTCCTCAAGAGAACATTCTGGACCATGTAGCAAAAGTTACACAACAAAAACAACTCAAAGTGATGGAGGCAATGCACAAACAAATTATATTATATCATCAAAATCAGTTACAAATTGTTGGTAACGTGCGGGCTCACAAAATTTGGCTCATAGGCTTGAGTGTGAAACATGCGTGTTATGCAACATTCGGCTCAAGCAGAATGTGAGCCAACTCCAGACCTCCTAACCTTCAAATCTATCTTCTATTTCCTAAAAAACTTGATTCTAAATGCTTAATTACATCGATTTATATTATCAAGGATGATCCGCATCGGCCCAAGGTGAAACAATCGTCGATGAACAAGATGAAATGTGTGAAACAACAAGGTCAGCCTTAACCAAGATCCATCCGAAAAATCCATAGGATGAAGTGCAGACCTAAGGGAAGGTCGGCTACACGCCAAGGAATGTTGGAAACAACAAATTGAAGCTCTGCAAGCTATGGAAATGATCAGCAAGATTCACCAATAGTAAAATAGGTCCAAGCAGTTCTGGTGTTCTAAGCCAGAAAATTGTCTTGGATTTCAGAAGTGATAACTTGCCAAAAAAAGATCCAAACATCCCGCGGACTTAGGATAAGGAAAATTAACATTTCCACAATCAAAATCCAACTCCACAAGATCCGGTGAGCAAATGCTAAGAAACTCATAATGAAATGTTGAAACTACAAAACAGGAACAAACTGAAAGAATTTTTTGGGGGTTGATGCAAGATTGCCAAGAACCAGGGATGCTCCTACATCACTTTGTCTCTCCCTCTTTCTATCCCTCTCTCCCTATTGAAAACATGACATGAGCTTATTGGTAATGTAGTTTTATTATTTTCCTAATTCAAAGGTTTTTTTATTAAAGATGCTTGGACTCCTGTAAGTGAATGCATAGGTGATTTGAAGTTTATCACTTCTCCATTTAGAATTTTATTTCACAGATAACATCACTTGCTAAAAGGCCTACCAATTGACCTCATGTACTACACAAATATATGCAAGAAATAGACCAAAATTTTCCTTACTGACCTTCCACGCTTCTTCAACGTGCCCTTTGCAAACCAAGGTGCAATCAAGCTAGTATTTATATGTATTGGATAAATGCAATTTAATGTTACCAATATTTATTCACATGTCTATCGATAATGGAGAAGTTAGGATTTTCTCATTTCAACGGAAGTAGAAGAATGGAAAACTTTAATAGTTGCAACTAGAGAAGGATAAAGAAATTGAATAATTGTGATTGGAGAAATGTTGTTAATATTGATTAATATAGCTAGGAACCTTGTATCTACTTGCATGATGATATTATCTCAAACCAATAAATACTATCAATGAATTTATTCATGTGACGAGTATATTCATTGTCACTATTCTTATCATTTTGTCTATAATAAAGGGGTTTGATTGCAAATGGCTTCTATAATTTCATTAAGTATTGCATGTTTCTATCATATATTTGCTTCTCCCTAGTAGTTGTGTTGCTATTTATGACCATCTAATATTCATGAATACCTTCATATTACAATTCCTATTGCAATGTTCTGTGTGGGGGTTTATTATGAACCAAGATAGATCATTTTCATTCTTAGGATAGTTGTACTATGGTTTATTACTAATGTATATAGATACACATATACATATAACATGTATAATCAAAGGATGATTTTCATTACATGCATGGCATTATGAACCAAGATAGATATGAATCATATGATCCTATTTTTTTGTATATAAACCTTTAACAAGCTTACCTTCCATAATGTTATGTTTATAAACATTTATGTATGCAATAAACTAGGTGAATTTAATATTTTTAATGTAAAAAAAATATAATTCTCTTTGTATTTACATGTATAAGAGTTGGATATATAGATAGCCACCCAAGATTGTGAAACTAAAGGCTATCACAACTAGGTTAGAAGATCAATAGAATGCATTAAGCATAATCAATGTGTACAAAATGAGAAGAATAAGTTGGTATATACAATATACACCACCAAGGGATGTGAATGTGCAACTAATAAGTGATAAAAGAGATTTAGTCATGTGTGCACATCTCCACCAAATAAGGATTAGTACAAGTAAGATAAAACGTACCCAAGTAGAAGCTCACTTAAGCAATATTATCTTATCCTAGGTGCACATATGTAATAAATACTTAAATAAACTTTATACAAAAATAAATATGCACCAACACACCCCCTACAAGTGTAGCTTGGGTGGGTATGGATAGATGAAATGGACCCCAATAAATGTGTAGTTATATTATTGCAAACTTGAAAATAATGTATTCTCATTCTCTCATGAAATACTTTTCTCAAGTGAATTGCTCGACACATTTCTCTATTCATGTCTTAGTTCCTTCCAAGGATAAATCCTTGCAACATATTATAAATCAACCAGGAGCATTTCAAGTTATTTTTGGATTGCAAACCACTTGATATTCTCATAGTTGAGACCAACACAACCTTATCTCATCTCATCCCTTCTTCATTGAAGAGATATCCTTATTTACCTTTATTATCAATCATCTCACCATATCAAGTTGCTGAGGCATTTTACTCTATTAAAATGCATCCAACTATTGTTATCTCTACGTGAATATATTATGTCTTATATTTTTGCTACAACCATGTCCTTCAAATAAACTCCATTAATTTTTCACTCTTCATGCCCTTAATCATGACTTTGTCTTTAAATGCATTAATTAACTATTACTTATAAAAGTGATTCCAACTCCACCTTTTGTCTCAATCCTTTAACTATCATCAATTCTTCTTCCATGCAAATGCCTTAAATATTAATCCTCTAATATGATTTCTCCGTCTATATATAACTCTAGAGTAACTTATGTCCCTCAATCTTTGTCATTTTTTATTCCTTTGAATTATCATTACCTATCTCACTCTCTTTATTCCTTAGAATAGCCACTTGTCACAATATATCAACTCATCTTCTTCACCTCTTGACATTCATTATCTCAAGGCACATCCACTAGAATAATATATGCTACCACTATCTAAAAATGATTGTGCAACATTACTTGAACCACTCTCCATGAGTTCTCCTCTTCTCTTGGCACTTTATTATTAATTCTTTACGGAATATTTATTTTGAAAAACTTTAAAATCCCCACTAATTTTTTATACAATTCTCTTTGGTATCTTATCAAAAAAAAAAAATTGTTTCCTTGTTGAGTATCTAATATAGACATCATATCTTTTAGGATATTCTCAACCTCTTCAATTTGTGTCTCTAGGATTATCTTCTAAACCATATTGGAAAATCCAATTGTGTGCAAGTACCAACTACTCTTTTGTTTGACTATATGTTGGAAATTTAGGTCAAACAAACCTATTATTGTAATTATAACTTAGACTCACCTATAAGTTGAGCACATGACCTAGGGTTACTCTTAGTTATAAATTGACTTCTATTGGCTTTTCTCTTTAACACTACTTATATATTGCTTCAAAATTAGAACTTTTATCTAAAATTCACACTCAATGCCTATAGATTGTCTCCCAATCAATGATTTTACCTATGATTCACACTCAAAAATCACTATATCAAGTTGAAGGTTCATACAAATTTGAAATTAGATTGACAAATATCAATATAGTGGGACTTCACACTCACTAATATTAAAGACATCATTAATACTATCACAAATCTTAAGAAAACATATAATTGCTTAAATTGATGAGTGCCATACTCAATTCCCTTTGAAGCACATAATTGCTTACATGTGTGATTGACATATTTACCACCATTGTCTATGTGAAGAACCATAATGACTCTAAAATTATTTATTTGAAAGTTATTTAAAGTCTAGAAAATTTTCAAGTACCTCGACCTTTAGTAAGAAATTACATCTAAGTGCTTGCCAATATAATTTATTAATGAAGTAAATTTAATGTATATGGCATTGCTAGACTAGTCGTTGTCAACCAACTCTAGAATTTGTGTAGCCATCCATGATTTTCCTTTTTCAGATTTCTCTTTTGAATGATTACCAAGAATGTATTCTTGAAAAACTCCTTTGGAAAAGTTAATTAAAGAAAACCTTGTAATCATGTCATATTGGTTAAGCTAATATAAGTAATAGTAGTTCAAATTACTAATCCTCCCATGCTAAACTTCATAAAAATAAGTAGTGCAGTGATAAGAGACTCAACAATTAAATGGGAAAAAAAAAAAAGATAAGACTAGTGATCCAATCACCTCACTACAGCTATAAAAATACATCTCACTAATAACCACTAAGTCATAATTGAACTCAACCAATTCTAGAGTACTATTTTGTTTATAGTTTGAATGTTGATTTGATTAAGATACATGCATTTTGATTCACTTTTAGTAATATATGTAGATGTTTAAAATTAATTAAATTAATATTTAATTAATTTAAGACTTTTCACATAATTAATTAATTTAATTGTGTTAATCCCTTCCTCTTAAGATTAATTAAACCACATTTAAATAATCTTATCACTATAGTCCTGTAATTAGTTTGTCAAAATTAATTATTTCCTTATTCTTATAAAGTCATCTCAATCATTATTTCTTCTAAACCTCTATTAGTTAATTAAATTAGGTTGACCATGTGATTCCTACAAATCACCTTTTCTAATCCTATCATCTAGCCTAATTAATCTCCCTCTAATCACACTTATCATTTTCCTCAATTTTATATTCCTCCACTCTTTATCTCTCCTCATGTCACATCCTCCTAACTTTCCCACTTGCACTCTAATCCCTCACTAACCCACCTAATCATTTTCACATCTCTAATCACCTTGATTAGGGATGGGTCAACTCTTTTCCATTAATGGCTTTCTTTTCTCACCCTCCAAACCTTAAATTCTACCAACTTTGTCTCTTCCAAGGAATGTCAAATCCTTGCACATTCCCTGCTCCCTCTTTCCAAGAAATGTTTAATTCCTTTTCTCATTTAGTCTTTTCACATATCATATATTTTGGAATTTTTAATTCCTTCTCCCTTCCCCCAAGGAATTCTATATTCCTTTTTTCTTCCTAATGTACTTGGAGAACTCTTCCACATGTACTTGTGGGGTGTGGAGACAAGAAATGTCTTTATGGCATATCTCTTGGATCTCACACCTTGTCCTCTTGATCCTCTCTCACCTTCTTTCAATCCTAGCCCTCTATTTCAAATCAATCTTGGCCCTTCGTTTTGGCCTCCTCCAATCTATAAATTGGAGTCTCCTCTCCTCACAAATCATCCATCTTTTATGCAATTTAATGTTGGCCTTTTGAGTTCTAAATCCATCCAAACCACCCTTACCATGCCCAAATATTGCCTCACAATCCAATTCATCACTCCCAAACTTAGCTTTTGAATGCAATCTCTTAATGTGTAGTGAAAAGCAATCCACAATTTCTCATCAAAACAACAAATCAAATCAAGTGGAGCATAGGGCGCATCTACTTCATCAAGCTCTATCGGATGAGAAGGAGGAAGGTATAAGGTCATTTGCATGTTTCATGTGTTTTCTTTATATTTCATGATTATTGTGTGCAACTAACCCTTTTGACATTTTCTCGTCTTCATTTTGGCAAACCTGGTGGGACTTGGGTGGACTCCAAGTTCCCTTTATTTCACGTCTTTTTGTGTTTATTTAGAAAATTTCTTGTAGGTAGCGCATCACCATCTCCAACTACAATTTGGCATCTTCGCCTCCACTTCGACGTCTCTGCAGGGACAAATCAACGTCTCTGTTCAAAAAAAAAAAATCGCCTAACGATTTTGTGCAAGAAACTGAGCATCAACATCTCTACCTGTAGAACGACGCTTGCGCCTCTGATTCGGTGTCTCCGCATATCCATAGGACCAGATCAACATCTTCACTACATGCTATTTACTTTATATTTCCTCTATTTTTAGTTTAAAACTTAAAATATATATATATATATATATATATATATATATATATGCTTTAAAAATACAAAAATAACAATTTGTTCTGTTTAAAAATAGCAATTTGTAGTTGCCTTTTTAGATTTTATTACAAACTTAGCATTTTAGTGTGATTTTTAGCTAGTCTTATTTGTGGGTTGTGCTTCAGTGCCTACACAGACGTCGACGTCTGCGCCTACAGATCGACGTCTCCACCTGTCTATTCTGCCAACCTAGTTTCAATTTTTAAATTTTTAAATATCTAGATACCTATTTTTCTGCAAAATCTTCTTCAACGTCTTCGCGTGCCTAGATCGACGTCTCCGCTCTAGTAAAATTCCTGCCTATTTTTTAATTTTTTAATTTTGGATTTTTGGACTAATATTCTCTATTTAAGTTTTAAATTGGCGTTTGTGCATACACCAACATCTGCACATATGCCAACATGTGTGCCTACACTTCGACGTCTATGTTGTAAGTAGTTAACTTTCAGATTCTACTGATCTACCTTGCTTTTTGCAGCTTGCGCACATGTCCAAGGCTAAGAACTAAGACTATTAACCATCGTTGTAGGACATTTGTCAAAGAATTTTTGTTTTTCCACTAAATTATATTTCTTTCTTGCATTATATTAGAAAACACATATTTTGGGGTTAAAATGAATGTGTATTTTCAGTGTCTTGTGCACTTGGACTAGTGTAGGGTAGACCCATTGTTTCACCGAGTATCCTCTCCCCTCACCTTCATGGACCTTGGGTGTAAGAGAAAGGTGATTAACAACACTCGCTTTTTTATTTTAAGTAGAGAATCACCTCTTGGGGGCCTCATCACCCCAAGAGAGTGTTTCAAAATTGAGGTACGTCAGGGATATCGTCTCTCCCGATGGGATCTCAAGTGGTGTTTTTGAGCTGCTATATAAATTTGTTGGTCAGGTGACTGGAGTGTTGAATGAATTCGATGTATTTGAAGCCCTTCTCTACACCGATAATCTCAACTAAAGCCTTAATTGGCTTGCTTCGAGAATCTGTCATTGGACTGGGATCCCCCGAAAACTTACTAGACACCTTGTTTTAGTTTCCAAAATCTTATTTTCTTGTTGGTGTAGGAAGTCAAACCTCCGAATCCGCCCCAATTCGTATCATTCAAAGTAGAGATAGATGTCCCCCGGTTCATAAGATCTTCAGATCTTTGGGGTAAGAGATTATGTTATGCTCGAGAAGTGGGTGTTGTGGAAGGGAGCCAATGCTATTGAATCTCTATCTATCCGCTTTGTCTAGGTATATGGAGAAATCCAAGTGGGGATTCAACAAGTAGAATCCACTTTCCAACCTAGGCTGTATGTTCTTTGTGTCTTTTATTGTATAAACCAATAAAAAAAATTTATATTGGGCTAATCTAGGCCCTCCCTCTTTTTACTCTTGCTTCAAGCATCACCTTGGCCAATGTGTATTCATTTCTTGATATCTCTTGCCAAGACAAACAATCCCAATATTTCCAAATTTGACCAAAATCCATCAAATTTTACCTTGTCATAGTCAAACTGAGTTTCGTCATCTTCACCTGAGTTTCATCATCATTGCCTTGTTTCACTATGGATCAATGTCTCCATTTGAGTTTCAACATCTCCACCTCTGTTTCACTGTCTCTGCTTGAACTAAATCCCCAATCAATTTTCATCCATGGAAACGATCATCAATCCCCTAATGATATCTTTGGCCAAATCTAGTCTTGGGTAACCTTCCCATTCTCTCTATCATCAATCCATTCTCTCATAATCATTTTTATTATATCCTCAAGGACTTACCACATTAACCTAATCAATCTTCTAAATCCAAACCAATCAATCAATTATCAATCCTAAATCCAAGGTCAACACTTTGCAAAGTCTAATTGAGACCTTAATCATTTGTTAATCTCTAATTAGCCTTGTTCTTGAGAAAGAATCTATCTCAAGAACCTTGCTCAATTGATCTTAATCATTTGGATTGATCCAAACCCTAATCCCTTGTCCTATTTTTCTTAGGAACTTAGTCTATCCTAAGTAGAATAAGGCTTAATCAAATCAAATCTCAATCCAAAGATTTGAATTTAGCCTAGCTTGGTTGTTACCTTGCTTTTTTGGCATGCATCATTAATCCCTAATCCTTGACTAATCCTAATCCAAGGATCAAGGTTTTGTCCAAATCCAAATCAATCTTGTCCTAATCCAACGACCAACCTCTCATCTATTCCAATCATATCAAATCCATCCTAAATCAAATCTAAAATTTGCTAAGTCCTAGCCCTCATTATCACCTCATATCTACTTCTATTCCTTGACCAAGTCCACCCATCCAATCTCAATTCATCTTCCCACTCTTGTCATTTTGAGGTCACCCTTGCATGGTCTATACATGCTCACAAAAAGTAAAGTTGGCTACCTCAAACCCACATTCAAACATCATGGGTTCGTTCGAAGCAATTGTTATGGAAGTTTAAGGATCACCCTATCAATCATGCCTATCAAGCTCATGCATGCCTCAAAGTTATCCAACTTCCACCTATTCATGTCTCTCCCCCTAGCCCACTTACCAAGTCAATCCCATAACCTTACATTAATCTACCACCTCCCCATCCACTTCACCTCAACACATTATATCCATTCCCATTCCATATTCCATTCCTTATCCTTCCTCTACCTTTGACAAGGGAACCCATATTATTCATCATCCATGTCTCCATCTTACCCCTCCCATCCAATATGTATACCCCATCTACACCCTAATCCCCATCTTTTTACAACGCCTCCATCATGTTACCCGCCATTTTCACTAAGTTAGAATATTTTTTTGGGGTCATTAAGCCTCTCCCTATCTTCGCACTTCACATTCCTTAGTTCCAAAACTCAGGCAATCAGCCAATCAACCTTATTTTAGATGTCAAATCTCACTAATTTCTAAAGGGGCCCTACCCTTTCTTTATCGGCTTATCGCCACTCGATGGAAGTGTAACTCATTAGTTCTCATTGTCATCAAACCTCATTCCACCTGATATCCAGCCCCTGATAGTGTTGTGTCAATGCGACCCTCACAAGTTTCATATCGGTCGATCACACTTTTAGGATCTTTTTGCACACATGTTCTATTGTTGCCCCATGATCGACAACTTGTGCAAGATGTCAACACAATACCAATTTGTAATAATTTCAAAGGATCTCCAGTGGTTCCAGAAAAGTCATATGCTAGTCATTTTTGCATTAAAGGGCTATTTTCATTTTAAAACTCTTCATAATATCTTTTATTCATTAAATAACTAAGCATTATTTCTATATTCACGAGAAGGTGAAAGGATAAAAGGGGACATAATTTTGGAACCAAGAACAGTTTTCAAGAAACAGTTACCAAGAACTGAAATTTTTTTTTGGGAAATCTATTTATTGTAATGCTTACCAAAAAGATGAGTTGGGGGGGGGGGGGGGGGGGGGGGGGTGGGTTTCTTTTCTTCGGAAGCTTATGCTTCGGGAAGGGAGTCTTTTTTTGAATTTTAACTTTGTAAGGAGAGATAGCATTATTTTTCTTTTGGAAGCAGGATCTTTGTATAAAAGCATAGAGTCTTTGTACTCTCTTATTTTGTTTAGCAAACTAAAGGAAATTTCTGAAACTTTGTGTTCATGTATATTTCCTTTAGATTGTCATTTTCTTTGTAATTTACAATCATTGTTGGACATTTTATCCATAATATTAGATTGTGGGTGTGATTATTATGGGAACTTTGAGTCTCAAATCTTCATTCCATCCAAACGGACTATTGTTGTTTTCCTTGATCTTTTTAGTGGGTGTTGAGTGAGTGAAATTTGTGTCATTTATCTTTGTTCCCCTTTTATTATAAATTCATAATCACATATCTGTCATGGTTATGCATGGATGTTAGTTTTCCTTTCATGCTTTCTAGTTGAAAGCATACCCTAAAAACCCAACATTATATCATAAGAGGGAGTTGTACCTCTCAAATTCAAAGGAAAGTTGCAAAAGCAATTACAACTTCTCCAACTGTTTGTTAACGGTTTGTTCTCATGTTTGGACTAGGAGTCAATATTGTCATGATTTAGGGAGAACAAAATTTGTTAACTAACACATCATATCCACTCACCATCCAAATCATGTACACCATATCTCTCCAAGCCTTAATCCTAATCCCTCGATCCATACTCCCAATCTTCCATCTAATGCTGAACCTCCACATATTCCTAATCCTTCAAAATCCATGGTATCCCCATCCCTCTATAATTTTTTCTAACAAATAATCCAAGATTTACAAGAAAAAGAGACTAAATCCCCACCAGATCAGTTGATCGTGCAAAGGCAAGTACAACTGAACAAGATATAAAAATTCAGGCAACAGGTAGACATAGACAGTGTTATATACTATCAGATGTGCTTCATAGTTTAATACTAGAAAACCATAGTATCAAAGTTCTAGACAATGATATGCTTTTGCCTGTAAATTTATCAATTTCTGAGGGAAAAATACTCAAGGCTTTAAACTTGGTAGGGTTATTTCTGAAAATGAGGCAAGTCAAAATTGGCTAATTCCTACATTCTTGAAATTTACGGTAGCCCTGTTAGAGTTCAGCCAATTAGTGAAATTACGGTTGTACTACAAGATTAATCTTTTCTTTTGTCAGTTCATGCATATCATATGTGACTCGCTGTTTTGGTCAACAAGCTTGGGGTCCTATTGAGGGGGGCTTCCTCAAAAAAGAGTTGGAGCTACTGAGAATTGTCAAATATAATGCCACATCAACATGCGTTTTTGTGAAGGTGTCCAAAATTATCCCAAAAAGTGATAAGACCATGAGCAGACCAGTACCTAAGCGCATTCCAATGGTTGTAATAGTATTTATTGACTTAATACCCACACTTGTTGATTTAATGTTCAATTTAAATGACAACATTGCATCAATAGTTGTGACTTTAAAGTTGTTATTGATGATGATGACTACCCATAGTTTTTAAAAGCAACTAATCATGTGATGCCACATCAGTTGCACAACTATGGGTCTCCCTTTTCCACAACCATTTAAGTTGTTTTGGATATATCTTGGCAAAAATCATGTTGATGTGGCATCAAATTTGATGATGTGGCCCTAAAACCTTAGTTATAAATGAGGGACTTGCCAAGTAAGCTATTGCGAAAAATTAGAAGTGATTTGAAATTAATACATAGGATTTTGAGAAGCATGAATTTAGGGTGCTCAACTACTGGGTCCTTTCCCCTAGGTGTGCACTAAGTCATGTTCAATGGTGCACTGATGTGACATCATGTGATTGGTTTCTTTTTAGGGATAAGCATTGATATGACATTTTTAGAGCACCACTATAGGGTCAATTTTGTCCACCTACTATAACATGTATTGCTATCCCTATCACCTATTGGTCCCTCTCCCATAGATATTCTCTAGAGTTTTAATGAATATTCTATAGAATTTTGTCAATGCATTGGGAATGTAATTTTTCTTGTGTATCATGCAATTTATTATAAAGAGTTTTAGGACAACCAAACTATTGGATCTTTCAAATAAAAAGAATATTAAGAGTTTGTGCAAAATATTTTGTCCTTTTAAAGTCGGTATTTTTTTTTGGCTTTTTGTGTTTTCAAATGTAATTGATTTATAATATTTTGATTGGTCTATTGCAATTTAATTAGTAGGACACAACATCCTCATCCTCATTGTCTTCATCACCATCAGAATCCTCAGCATCAGCCTCACCATCATCACCACTCTTTGAAGCAACCCTAGCTCTGCTACACTTTGCCTCAACCCTAAGAGATTTTTGTTGAGAGAGTTCAGATCTCTCATTTTCAAGTTTTAAATTTCAAAGAAAAGGATTATTCAAGTAGCCCATGTTGGGATTAATGCTTTAAATTTATGTGCATTTTGTTATAGTCAAGAGCTCTAACAAGAAACTTAACAATGATAATCTTCTCTATCAAAAAGACAAATTTTACTCCACTTTGAATAAAATAAAGGTCATTATTCCAACCAATAAATGACAACATAAATTCACTGTTCTTAGAAATGTGTGAAATTTTTAACTACTAAGTTAAAGATTTTCAAAATAAATAAAGAAACAGTAATGTCAAGAAGATTCATAGAAGATTTTGGTGCTAGTAGTGGTGGTTTGTGTCCTCAAAGAGCCCAACCTCCTCTTAATGACAATAAGAATTGGGAATCTTTAGATCTAGGAATTACAGATTACTTAAAATATATTGGAAGAGTTAAAGTTTTAAGGCATAATGGAAAATTCTTATAGATTATTGTTGTGAACAAGGATTTTTATCTAATTGGTTCACCTATTGGACCATACAAACTCCTAAGAAACCTTTTAGTTGAAGGTATACACATGGTTTTCAATGTTGTGCAAGCACTTGGAAATTAATGTGTATGCTAAACATGATGGATAAGAGGCTAGGTGGGGCAAGGACATTGTCATCAAGTTGAAAAATATTGAGATGATGTATAATTTAGGCCACATGGGTCATGTTTGGACTACCAAATCATAATCATATTTTCACATTGGCAAGTACAATTTTTAGGCACTAACACAAACAAGTATAATACAAGTGGAAAATAAGTCAAATGCAAGGAGAAGTTGTACGATCTAGTAGTAATGCACAAGGCTTCAATGATGGGGAAAATTCCAAGAAAATGGGAAGAAGATGCAAAAGAGACCATGAAAAATTAATTAGTGGAACTTTTCCTTTATGTTTACATTTTGAATTGTCACAATACTTTTCATATAATACTTTCCCCTCTCTTTCAATTCCTTGTATACATTGAATGCAACAAATTGGAATGGGGGCATATATATTGTAACTGATTTTCCTATATTAATATTTTAGGTAGTGATTGGCACTACATAAAGATTCATCATATTGCCTAGACAAATCTTGACTAGAAGAAATGGTAGTGCTATATATGTCATACCATTCTAATGTCACCATATGGGGTGGAATTTTGCAATACTACTTTTTGTATAAGTAGAATTTTGCCTAACCCTGCTACTTTTTTTATTTTCCTAGATAGTTAAAGCAAGTTCATAACCTGTTCTTATTTACTTGTGATACAAAAGCCACTCATTGTACACCATTTCTCTACTATCTAGATTCCTATGTAATGCACATGCCAAAGAGAGTACAAACACATGAAGAGATCGAGTGGATCTATTACTTTACATGGAATGCATACCCTTCAATCCCTAAATATTGTGTTCCATGCATGTTTGTGAGTGGTCATATACTTTGAATCATTTTATTATTAACATGCACTTCAAAGTGGAGGCAAAATGTATTGGTGAATCTATATATCCATGCTAATTATCATTTAGTTTTTGGCCCATTTTGATGTAATTTACCTTAAAACACGATTACATTAGCAACATGTGGCACACTTTTGTGCTAAGCTTGATTCCTTTCTTGATCCTTATCCATCCCCATTTACTCTCACCTACATGCACTTCCATGCATTTGATATTATTCATGCCCTATCTACACCTATTCTCATATATTCACCTCATATTTATCCCATAATTCTACATATTCATTCTCATCCATTGGCAACCAAATTGGCACACTTGTGCAACTATCATTATATTTTGACATTCAAATACATGCATTTGTACATTAATTCAGCATCTAATAATCAAGTACTTGCATCAAAATTCTCATTTAAATCACTTTCCTAATATTGTAAAAATATTCTTTCAAGGGGATTGACTAAGGAGAACATAAACCTCATACTTCAACAATTTCCAAAGAGATCCCTAAATACCTCCATTCCTTACTTTTAGTACAAAGTAGAGACTTCAATGGACTAGATCAAAGCAGTGCGTAATCAGCTAAATCATAACCACACCCCAAGAACTAGAGTTATGTTCCAATATTTTGAACTATGTAATTGTACTTCAAAAAAATCCTAGGTCCACATTAAACCCAAGATAACCAACACTTCTTGATCATTAATTTCTTATATTGGGACAAGCTGATTTTGCAAGTCATCAACATTTATATTTTATTCTCATATCAAAAATTAAGTACACTGCTCCTTTACATTTAATTTTTTAAAACAACATTAATTACGCTGAGAGGCATCTACAATGACATCAAAATGTCTGTAAACAAAAAGTCCAGTTTTGAAACAATTTGACATGCAAATGACAGGTAAATGCATGAAATATGTCATGTTTCAACTTTTGTGGAGAATCCAGTTTTGAAACAATTTGACATGCAAATGACGAGTAAATGCATGAAATATGCCATGTTTCAACTTTTGTGGAGGTGTCATTTTATTACTCCAAATCTTCTCTCCAGCTAGATTCACAGCTTTTTGTAAACTTTGTTTTAATTTGTGTTTTTCTTAGCTTCCAAGAACAGGAAGAGGAGATCCGTGCTCCCCATTAATTTACAAAATAAATTAAAATTGAAACCAAAAAATACTGCTCTTACATGCTGCAGTTCTAACTTTTTAATATTAAGTTTCTTGGTGTTTTCAGGTCAGCAATAGCAGGGCATGACAGTTTAAAGATAATATAAATAATAATAAATAAAAGTTCAGGCAGGTAAATGTACATCAAGGTTCAAGTTTAGCGGTGGTGAAGATATCATCACATTGCTTTGAAATTATTCAATAAATGTACATACTCTAATTTTATAAAATCCTAAAACATCCATATATTTAAGATGTACAGATCTTCCAATTCCATACACAGTCCAAAAAAGAAATTACTAGAGATTTCAGGTTAATATTGCACCTACTGAGAAATTCCTCAAATTCCCATTTTAAACTTTCAAACAGTCTCACAACCCATCCATGGACATTTATGAGTTATAAATTATCAGGCCAAAACAGCAGTTTCAATGCAAGTATCATAACATTGAAGGTAATTTCTGTATAAAAGAACAGAGGTTATCAATGACTAAAATGACCATCCATTTGAAAAAGGACTTTAATTGCTTAATAATTTAGGTGAGTTGAAGTTTAGAAAATGAAAAGATAAGTAGAGAGATTTTAATCAGAACCTTTTCATTTCTTTTGTTTTAATCATACATCCCTGGAAAAGCTACTAAGCAAACAGGGTCTCACCCAGTTTATAAAATTCCTCAGAACCTCAGCCCACCTTGTAGGCAATGAAAACCAGGTAACTGAAGAAAGAGAGACAAAATCCTACAATAAAAACTATCCACACTAAAAACAAACTCCAAAAATGTTGGAACAGAGATAGCTTCCATGTCCCACAAGTTACTGCTCTGATTTGAACATTCTGCCACCATATCTGATCTGTAACCTGCCATGCAAATGCTCTGCAACACACAACATGATAATGAAGAAGAAGAAATAGTGGTGTCAAGACACAGAATGGGTAGAAAAGGATGTGAGCCTGAGCATAGACTTGATAAAGGATGAAGCAATGGCTTCTTTCACCTTCCCTCTCTTGGGAATCTGCCTTCCATTATAAGGAGGAATGAAATTAGCTTGTGAGGAAGGCATTTTATCTCCTCAGGAAGATAGAAACTGAATGGAAATGAGTTGTGAGGAAAAGGAGGAGGAAGGTGCGCATATATAGCAGCAGCAGCCTGAGAAGAATTTGTCCCTCAATTCTTTGAATGTAGTCAAGATTGTTTTTAGTTTTTCTTTGTGGGTCCAAAGATGTCAAAAAGATAGTGTGAAAGGAGTTTAGGGAGTCAAAGGCCAAGACTGAAGTCCCCAGAGAAACGTGATAGTCCAGCTGGCAGTGGGGATTCAAATGTCCATGACATATCAAATGTCAATTCTAGTCTTTGTCACATAAATGAGGGTTCTCACAAGCTACCAATAAAATGTAGCAT
Source organism: Cryptomeria japonica (assembly GCF_030272615.1). NCBI lineage: Eukaryota > Viridiplantae > Streptophyta > Pinopsida > Cupressales > Cupressaceae > Cryptomeria > Cryptomeria japonica. The sequence continues at coordinate 175,666,146 of NC_081406.1, read as the reverse complement.
CAATAAATGCTATTTAAGAATAGTGGGTCTCTAGTTTGACCCCCGCAAACAGAAAAGGAGTCAAGTAGTCTTATAGTCCTCCATGTGAAATTTGTTTGGATCAAAATAACATATATTTCATTGATCTCTTACATAACCAAGAGACTATGTCCATGACATATCAAATGTCAAGCCTAGTCTTTGTCACATAAATGAGGGTTCTCACAAGCTACCAATAAAATGTAGCATCAATAAATGATATTTAAGAATAGTGGGTCTCTAGTTTGACCCCCGCAAACAGAAAAGGAGTCAAGTAGTCTTATAGTCCTCCATGTGAAATTTGTTTGGATCAAAATAACATATATTTCATTGATCTCTTACATAACCAAGACACTGTCCATGACATATCAAATGTCAAGCCTAGTCTTAGTCACATTAATGAGGGTTCTCACAAGCTACCAATAAAATGTAGCCTCAATAAATGCTATTTAAGAATAGTGGGTCTCTAGTTTGACCCCAAACAAAAAAGGAGTCAAGTAGTCTTATAGTCTTCCACGTGAAATTTGTTTGGATCAAAATAACATCTAGAGAATTTGATAGTACAAAGACAGGAATCTCTTGGCATAACAATCTTAATGATCAATATATATGTTTCAGGTATCCACACTATAGAATAATCTTGTAGGAAATCATTTGGCTACTTTATGTATATTTTCTTCTAAAGATGCCCATGAATAAAGACACTCTTCATGTCCTTCTAATGAACCTCCCAATGATGATTTGTAGTGATAGTGAGTGAATATTAGATATTTGCAACTAGTGCAAAGGTTTGAATATAGTCAATGCCAAGAATTTATAAATTTTGTTGAGTGACTAGTATCTCTTTGAACTTATCGACCCACATAAGATAGTACAATTTTTGTTTGGTAGATCCACTTACTTAAAACAATTTTCCTTCTCATAGGAAGGGGGACCAAATCCTAAATGTGGCTCCTCATCAAGGAGATATTCTTCTCTAGCATAATTGCATCCCATTCATTATTGTTAGAGGCCTCATGAAATGACTTTATATCTAAGGTAGTGGCGTTCAAGCTATGTGGAGTAATTGAAATTACAATCACATCCTCTTGGTGTTTTGATAGATACCCTAAATAGTCCCCTACATTGAATTTATTGTTTCTAATGCACAAAATGAAGTTGTAATCAAAGAACTTGGAGAAAAATCCTCAACCTATGAATCATTACTAGGAGACGAAGGAAGTGAATCATCATTATCTCTCAACATTTGAAGTAGAGGAAGAAGAATCTTCATCATAAAAAATCTACTCAAGCATATCTTTAGAGTCCTCAAAATTATCATCTTTGCCTAATGACTCCAACATGAGTGTCAAATGACAAGTGTCAATAGTGGAACTAGAAGAGCCTACTCGAATTGAATGATCCTCTCAATGAATAAATCATGAGTGGTGTTATGGAGAACGTAATATCCCTTAACACCATTGGGATAACTTGCAAAGAACCAATGTCAACCCTATGGAACCATGGCCTTACATTTCTCTATAGTAATGTGGAACCATTCTTGAGAGACGAACACACTAAAGTGCTTAACAACGGAATTTTTAATGCGCCAAACTTTGAAAGGAGTGAATTATTGTAAGGCTTGATGATGAACATATTTTTCTAATGGCCTTTACCCAAGATTTGGAGCATCATCCAATTTTACATTTCCTTCAATTATTTATTCTTGTATGTTTTTACATGATTCTGCTAAGAACTATACAAAACTATACACAATAAATTAACCTTCCCTAAATTTTAAAAATACTCAAACTAATGGTTAACATATTCACCAACATTATTCATGTATAGATTTGTATTCCATTTGCTTGAATATTTTCCTATAATAGATTTGAAATCTTGAAAGTGCTTAATGATCTCAAAATTTTATTAGCAATAATACACCCAAGTAAGTCTAAGCGATAAATCATAAATAATTTCAAGAATATTTATCCATACTAACAATCCAACAAGAAAGGGCTAGAAACATCACCATGAACAAGATATATGATAAATATATCTCTCTATGCCTTGACTTTTTCAAAATTATCTTTGGGATGCTTGTTAGGGATGCAACCCTAGGAAACACCATTTAGAAGTGGACATTAGGATAGCTCTATTTTCATGTCGTGTTAATTGAGAAACTACAAGTACTAGTAGTTAAGATGGATGAACCACTCATGCCATTATTTAATTACCTCATTGGAATGAGTAAGAAGAAGAATCAAAGGAGGATTGGGGACAAAGTGTGAAAAGTGATATTGTTGTGACTAGTAATGTTGAAGTGATAGGTTTATACTATAAAATAAAGACTTGTAAAATATTCAAATTACCATAGGTTCTTAATCATACATTTCAAGAAACTACTAGAACCACAAATTTAACTATAGAACTAGAACTAAAACATCCATAAGGTATCCATAAAATAAAAGAATTATGTAACCTATTTCTAGTTGTCACTAGATTGTTTGAACCTTGAGATACTCCTACATTAGATACTCCAAGTATAAAAAGATGTCAATGTTCACAAATAAGGGTTAAGTGGTAGAATCACTTTTTCATTATTATTTCAATCTAATCATACCCTCAACAATATTATAATATTTAGTAAATTTACCCATTCCAACTTTGAGGTTAAGTGCTAGGGAAAGTCCTAAACCTCTCTACCAAATCCTAGCCATAACTTGCTTTAATCTGATGGATCTTTTCCCGCCATAGTATTAATACCTCTCCCAATCACTTCTTCGTTGATTCCTTTTGTGGGATAAGTCTTAAAGTGTATATATGTTTACTTTATTTTAATATTTGAGTTTTCCTCTTAGTGCAATCTAGACGATAGCTCCCTAAAATTTTCTTTCCAAAATTAACTCATTTTGATATCTTATTTTTTACCTTATCCTTCTACATCAATGCCCCATCAATATTACCTATTATCAATGCATACTCCACACTTAAAAATCCATTCACATTCTATTCAACTCCTACTTTAAGAACATCATTTTCTAACATCCTTCATTCCTATATTCCTTCTTCCTCTAATTCTTATATTTCATTTCATTTGTACTCTATATGTAAAAAAATTACTCACGACTCCCTAATTCTCACTTACAATACTACTACTTAGAATTTATTATGTTACCATCTTTACTCTCATGGCATCATGCAATGCTACACAATCTTGTCCCTATCTCTTCAAAGATTCCTCCTCAACTAACTTTCTCACATCCACAACTTATATAAGCCCTTGAACCTATTGTCCTCATATTCAAGATCCTTCCTACGACAATCCTCAATTGCCACATTTGGGCCTCTACTAACTTTCATTATTTATTTCCATATTTTGTTGGGTTTATTTCCACTATATAGACCATCCATATCCACATAATATTTATTCTCTACTTCTCTCTTTTCTACATCCATATGGTTGATCCCATGATAATGTGTCCCACTTATGGACATCTAAAGGTGGTTTATTGGAAAGAGGTTTAAATCAAATCCTCAATGGAGTATCTTATCCATTTCTCTCTTTTCTACATCCATATGGTTGATCCCATGATAATGTGTCCCACTTATGGACATCTAAAGGCAGTTTATTGGAAAGAGGCTTAAATCAAAACCTCAATGGTGTATCTTATCTACTTCTCTCTTTTGTACATCCATATGGTTGATCCCATTATAATGTGCCCCACTTATGGACATCTAAAGGTGGTTTATTGGAAAGAGGCTTAAATCAAATCCCTAATGGAGTATCTTATGAACTGATCAAAATATTGAAAAAAAATAATGATATATATGCAAATAAATCATGGAAATATTTTACTTGTATTTATAAAATAATGACACTAATTAAAAATAGTAGAAAAATATAAAATTAATTAGAAAAGTAAAAATAATAAGTGATAAAAATAATTGAAAAGTATACATGTCGTAAGTTTACGTCATCCTTAAATTCTTGACCATTTGTTCCTTATAATTGACAAAAATTGAAAAATATAAAAAATTGTTGATTGACATCATTCCAATTGGGCTAAAAAGTGGGACATACTATTATGGGGTCATCCATATTCAATCCTCTCTAACCTCGTTCTAATCTTCTTACATTCATTAGCACTATAACAAATTATATTGCTATCTCTTCACCTAGATCATCAAGTTCACTATTTCCTTCATTGATTTATTGTATCTTCATCCATCTACTTTCTTCATTTATATCCATTCTCATTATGTTCACACGCAATACTATGATAAGGAACTCCTTTCATGCAATCCTTTGTACCACATCTAGTTTTTCCTCACTCTCCATACCCTCCAAATGACAATTTTTTAATCTTCCTACAAAAAATGTTGCCATCCTTTATCCAAATGATAATCTTGTATATTGGTTTTTCTCATTTTAGTTTATTTGTTGTACCAAACCACTTTCTAGAGGTTATTCGACAAGCCCCTATTCTTATATCCACTCCAAAAACTATGATATCGTTGCAAGCTTGCAAATACCTTATTCTCATTTTCTCTCATGAAATACTTTTCTCAATTGAATTACTTTACACATTTCTCTATGTGTCATAAAATTATGAAACTTGTAATTTTTTACCACATTAGGGTCTTCCCATCGGCAAATTGAATCCCCAAGCCTGATCAGAGACCCAAGACTTGCTCAATCCCCGAGACTGCACTTTTTTCACACTCTCGCACTACCTAAACTTGCTTCATTTATTGAATTTAGGGTAGTGGCCCCTAGGATAGAGGGGTGGCACCCCTGTCCTTGCCCTATTTTGGGCCTCCTTTGTCCTATCTTTGCATTGGACCTTTCAATTTGTGAGGAACAAAACTTTCCCTATGTCGCCCTATGTTGAAAAATTAGCCTATTAACCCTAATTGATGAATATATAAGTTTCTGTAGCGTCATAAATTGTACACACTTGCTAGGGTGCTACAATTTCACACTTGGTTTAGCACCCACATTGGCACATTTTGCATTTTGCATTGCATTTCCCCTTTTCATTAAAGTGTGCCCCTTTCATTTTATTCTTCCAATATATCATTAAATCTAAAACCCTAATTAGGTCCTATTTTGAACTTGGGGGCTTGATTTCGGGGGTCAAAACATCTTGAAATCAGCCGTAACTTTGGGATTTTCTCTAAAATCATCATATCCGACGACCCTGAAAATTTGGTGAAAAGTTGTTGGGACCATGGCGCCCAGAGTGCACACAGCCTCGGACATTTTTCTCAAAATTTTAGGAGCGCAATCCTATCATAAAATAAAGCTTAACCCCAAGAAATTGGCGGGAGATTCAATCTCTAGGTCGGCCAAAAGTTGAAATTAAGACCTAGGGTTTCATATATAAGAGCTCTCTTTCTTCATTTGAAAGGATCCGAATTTTGGTTTCAGGGGCCTTCTACGCAGCGAAAGAGCAGATCTTTGAAGACTTCAACAACATTCAATATCCATCCATCAAGCATTCATCAATTTCATTCATCCATTTAGGGCTTTGAAGACATTGAAGAGCAATAGGGTATCACCGACTGAAGATTGGCTTGTACCCCTCCCTTGGGGTTGGGTATGATTTCATGTTGTTTTCATGTCTTTGCATAAGCCTCATTATATCATTTGTATTCATGCTTTAGATCACTTTGCATCTTGATTTGGAGCATTTACAAGCAATTAGGGTTTACTTTCTAGGTTGCTCTAGTTTGCTTACTTGCATTTTAGGATCTTGCACACACACAAGGTCTACAGACACACTACTTTTACAATACAACTTGGCTATTTGTGGAGGTGGAAATCACCAAAGCAGGGGTTTGACTAAGGCAAAACCCTATATAGCCGCCCACCATACCTTTTCAGATATAAGTGCAAATTTCGGGATTCGGACGATGCGCAAATTGCAGATTCGACGAGAGCAGACAGAAACTGAGCCACACACCAAATTTCAGGACAAAAGACCAGGACAAGGGTGTGGGGTGCCTTGGTCCTACCAGGACAGGGGCGTTGGGTGCCCTGGTCCTTCTGTTAGACAGCAAGTTTCAGCATTTCCAACAGCTTTTCAGGTTGCAAAACAGCAGTTTCAGGAGCAGAATCAGGACAGTGGCGCCTGCGCCCCCGTCCCAAACATTTTTGCTTAGATTTTAACTCTGGGTACGCATTTGCATTCTTGCCTTGTCCTTGTGTTTATAGCTTTCCATTGTTTAATCTCAATTCTGCAATCTTGTTATTAGTTCATACTTGCACTTTAGGGTTAGGAATTGAACTTGCATCATTTTATCTTTCAATTACAACAAAGGAATAGAAACCCTAATAGGTATCCCATGGCTCTCTCTTCCACAAAAAGAAGTAGCCAATTGTGTGATACCTCTAGGCTCTTTCGTATTCCGCAATGTGTGTCAAAATGTAGGATTAGGGCATGTTAGCCTAGTCTCGCTTTTTCCCCTACACATTTTGGTGAACCCGACGTGAACTTATTATTGCTTTCTCTTGCATTGAATTTGTTAGATCTAGATCTAGATTTAGTTTATTTCATTTAAGTTTCATCTTCATTAAAGAAAAGAAAAAGAAAAAGGAAAGGAAAGAGTGTGTTTTGTTTCTTTGCATTGTGTGTTTAAGTTTTATGCAATTTTTATTTCAAAATGTCAGATTTGTATTTGCAAGATGTTCATATTTATGATGATGTATGCAATTATGTTGATTATGAGTATAGCCAAGATGAATTAGATGAAGCTTTAGATGAGTTTTTGAACCCTAAAGATACCAAACCTTCATTTTACCAAAAACTCATAAACATTGTTACTATGCCATTTCGTTGTGATGAGAAAGATAAGTCAAATGATTCCTCTCAAGGGTACATTCCTATCAACTCCTCCACTAAATCTAGTAACATGGTTGTTTTCAATGATCCCTTCTATGAAGAGATGTCTCCTTTTGAATCAAAAGATAAACCTTTTAATCGATATGATCATGCTTTGTTGGATGATTCTCTTGATGACTTTGTGGCTTTATCAAAATCTTTAGACAAGAACAAAACTTCTAAATTAGTTAACATGATAAACCTGAATGAGCATAATAAGCCTCTCTTTGAAGTCCAAGGTGCTTATCCTTCTCCCACCTTTCAAGTTCCTAAATCACCTCTCCTTACTGTCCAAGGAGGGTATGGTCATGATTCCTTTCTTACTCCGAATAAACCTATCATCACTGTGCAAGGAAGAAAACCTATAAGTCCTTATAGTTATGCCAAGCAATTAACTAGAGAGAGTTATAATGCGGTTGCCCATACTTATCATACTAGAAATAATAGGCAGCCTAATCCTCCTCCTGTTACTCCAGTTTCTCTTCCTAATCCTCAACCAATTCTTCCACAAGCTCCATGTATTTCACAAATGCTTAGTAAGGACTATGATCTTATTGAACAACTTAAAACTACTCCGGCAAAGATATCCCTTTGGGATTTGATCCAAACATCTTCTGCTCATCATGGAATGTTACAAGATTCCTTGAAAGATTTGAATGTTCCTCCACCTAATACATCTAGTAATATAGTGTCTTTGGTTAACTCTGTGATGAATCCTAAAGCTCAAATTGTGTTTACTCAAGATGAGTTACCTTCTCATGAAATTCAAAATCAATATGATCCTCTTATGATTGTAGTTATTATCAATGAAAGTGCTATAAGACGAACCCTTGTGGACAATGGATTTGACCTTAATGTTTGTAGTATTGATTTATTGGACAAGCTTAATGTGGATCATTCTCTCATTAAACGTTCTTCTATTTCTATTTGAGGCTTTGATAATGTTGGTAAAGAATGTTTGGGTATCATAATCTTACCTATTATAGTAGGTCCTGTTACTTTACCTACACCTATTCATGTCATCTCTAGTAATTTGACTTACAATCTTCTATTAGGGAGACCTTGGCTTCATAGTATGCAAGCTGTCCCCTCAACTTTGCATGGGCGAGTCAAATTCATTTATGACAATATAACATACACCTTGCTAGGTGATACTAATCTTCAAGAACCATTATGAACTGGATCTTCTTGTTCAACTACTTCCAATCCTTCTACCACTTCAAATGCATCTACTTCCTTTAAGGATTTTGTCCCCTCTAGTACTCTTGATCCTTCTACTCAATCAGAATCTTCTCCCAAAGATATCTTTTCTCCCGAAAAGGCTCTCTTGGATGATGATTGGGGATCTTTAGAATTTAACCCTACTTTTGTAGGAGAATATAGAGTGCCTAAGATTGAGAAGGGAAAATCTAAGGAAGAAACTAAAGAGAAGCCCACTTTGTCTAAGCAATTCAGTAACAACTTTGTGGCTACCTCCGATTCAAATAACTCTTCAACATATTCCTCTAATACAAATAGCACTGAGACCTATGGGGCATCACCATCCCTCTCTGATTTAGCATCCCTTCATGGTCGTGGTTTTCACATTTTGGCTAAGAGTGGCTATAGTGGAAATGGTTGTGGCACAAATGAACAAGGAATTAAAGTTCCTTTAGAACATAACATGCATGAATATTCATTTGGACTTGGATATAATCTTTCTAAGCCCACCAAAGCATTTAAAAGACCATCTCTCAATGTGAATGCTATATTTAGTAGTGTTGATGATCTCACTTCAATTAAATCATCTTCTACTTCTATCAACTCTCATTCTAAGGAAATCTTGGCAATGAACAAATCTCTTTATGAATCCCCTCAAATTTCTAAATCCACTTATGAATCTTTATCTCCTATTCATCATAAAGTCCTTTCCTCCAGGGATAAGGCTCTAATAAATTACACTCATCCCTCTTCTAAGATTTCTTGTGACTTTTCTTCTTCAATTTTTATCATTTTATACATGTTTTTGATCTCACTTATAGTTGAGCATTTAGCATGTCATATTCAAATACCTCATTTAGTCTATCATGTCTTTAAATAACATTAATGGCTATTATGTTGCTCATCATTATGTGACATTGGTAGCTCATTTACTGGGGGCTCATTGACATTCATGATGGTACAATTTCAAGTGCAATCATATTTTTGAAGCAACATAATAGCCTACTTTTCTATGTTATCTCTTGTTCCTATGGGGACAAGAGTGATTTCATACATCTCTTCTTTTTATGGTTAAAATTTCCCTTTGGGGTAATAGTGTGGAAATATTGATCATCTTCTCTTTAGAATCCTCTTTTCCTAGATATGGGAGAAGATGTGTATTCTCTTTCTTATCCTACCCACTTCTTGTGAGGAGCATTTTACATACACTAATGTCTTGCTTGCATGAACTCATGTGAGTATGTACTACATTTTGCTTATGTCTAAATCTCTCCCTAGAAGATTGTGTAAGTCCTTCTCATTGTCCTTATCCTTGGGAGGCAATGATCTTTCCTTATTTTTATCTAAGGATCCACTTTTTCCTATTTCGTGGATGGTGTGAACTTTATTACTTGATGTTATTCCTTGTATGCATTTGTTGTTGTTTGTTCAAGGATTCTCTCTTACAAGAGGTGCAAGTCCTTGACTACAACCTCTTTTGCACTTGGTAAAATACATCCATAATGAATTCACTCTCTCAATTGGGTTAAAAAGAGCGTCATCCTTCATTAAGAATCACTTTCACCTTGCAAAAGAAGGAATTATTGCATTCTTATTCTCTTCTTTGTCTTATTCTAGAAGATGTTATATTTGTCTAAGACAATTCCTCTCAGGGATAGGTGTCTTTTGTACAAAGATCTCTTCTCCTCTAAGGATCTCCTTTACACATACTACAAGATATCCCTTTTTCAACTATCTTATCCTTGCTTAAAGAGTGCAAAACTCTCTTGCTTGGATCTATGACATTGTTGCATTTTTGGGGTATCTTCTTTTGTGATGAAGGTAGGTATCCTTGTTCTACTTTACTTATGACATAAACATTACACTTTTTGAGCAATGGGTCATTCTTGAAACCAGAGAACAGACTCTTAGAGCGAGATGTCTCCATTTTTCTTTTATGCAAGGTGATTATTCTCGGAACCAGAGCACAGACTCTTAGAGCGAGATGTCACGCTTTTGTACTATACATATACAGGTTGTAGCATACTTGGGCATAGACTCTTATGAGGTGCTTCTAACCTCCCTTACACACACATGCACGAGGTTGAGTGGAACTAGCGGCATAAGGCTAGACTTTCTCACTCTCCTCCCTTACATGGATCACCTAGACAAGATCTAGTGGCGAGAAGTCCATGTTTTCTCTCTCACTATTTTTCTCATGGATCACCAATGTGTGTATTCATGCTTTTTTTCCTTTCTTTTCTTCTCTTTGCATTTTGTTTCCATTTACATCCTTCATCTTGTGTTAGAGAACTCTCAAATCCTCACACTCTTTGTTGTGTTGGAATTGAGATTTAGTCCCCTTTCTTACCAAATGATTCTCCATTAGTTTTTGATCTCATATCAAATCTTCTTGTGAGAATTTGTCATCAATATTCTTTAACAATTCGAAGTGGTAAACATGATACCCTGTTTCAACTCACTAAAATTAGCAAGCCGAAACAAGGGGGGGCATATAGCTACCCTCGAATTTTCATCACCTTCCTTAGTAAGCATTAGGTGATTTTGTGATCTAACGTGTGTTTTGTAGGGTGCGGTTCCTAACTGTGTACTGCAGATACCGCTGGGGGCTTCATTCGACAGACTTATGGATATATCCTTTTTCAAATAATGTTTACTTTTCTGTACTTTAGCTTGCATATGCACATAGTTTTCATATGACCGCTAAAGTGGGGTCTAAATGTAGCATCGTAAATTGTACGCACTTGCTAGGGTGGTACAATTTCACACTTGGTTTAGCACCCGCCTTGGCGCATTTTGCATTTTGCATTGCATTTCCCCTTTTCATTAAAATGTTCCCCTTTCATTTTATTCTTCCAGTATATCATTTAATCTAAAACCCTAATTAGGTCCTATTTTGAACTTGGGGGCTTGATTTCGGGGGTCAAAACATCTTGAAATCAGTTGTAACTTCGGGATTTTCTCTAAAATCATCATATCCGACGGCCTTGAAAATTTGGTGAAAAGTTGTCGGGACCATGGCGCCCGGAGTGCACATGGTCCTGGACATTTTTCCCAAAATTTTAGGAGCGCAATCCAATCATAAAATAAAGCTTAACCCCAAGAAATTGGCGGGAGATTCAATCTCTAGGTCGGCCAAAAGTTGAAATTAAGACCTAGGGTTTCATATATAAGAGCTCTCTTTCTTCATTTGAAAGGATCCGAATTTTGGTTTCAGGGGCCTTCTACGCAGCGAAAGAGCAGATCTTTGAAGACTTCAACAACATTCAATATCCATCCATCAAGCATTCATCAATTTCATTCATCCATTTAGGGCTTTGAAGACATTGAAGAGCAATAGGGTATCACCGACTGAAGATTGGCTTGTACCCCTCCCTTGGGGTTGGGTATGATTTCATGTTGTTTTCATGTCTTTGCATAAGCCTCATTATATCATTTGTATTCATGCTTTAGATCACTTTGCATCTTGATTTGGAGCATTTACAAGCAATTAGGGTTTACTTTCTAGGTTGCTCTAGTTTGCTTACTTGCATTTTAGGATCTTGCACACACACAAGGTCTGCACACACACTACTTTTACAATACAACTTGGCTATTCATGGAGGTGGAAATCACCAAAGCGGGGGTTTGACTAAGGCAAAACCCTATATAGCCGCCCACCATACCTTTTCAGATATAAGTGCAGATTTCGGGATTCAGACGACGCCGCAAATTGTAGATCTGACGGAAGCAGACAGAAACTGAGCCACACACCAAATTTCAGGACAAAAGACCAGGATAGGGGCATGGGGCACCCTGGTCCTGCCAGGACAGGGGCGCTGGGCGCCCTGGTCCTTCTATCAGACAACAAGTTTCAGCATTTCCGACAGCTTTTCAGGTTGCAAAACAGTAGTTTCAGGAGCAGAATCAGGACAGTGGCGCCTGCACCCCCGTCCCAAACATTTTCACTCAGATTTTAACTCCAGGTACGCATCTGCATTCTTGCCTTGTCCTTGTGTTTACAGCTTTCCATTGTTTAATCTCAATTCTGCAATCTTGTTATTAGTTCATACTTGCACTTTAGGGTTAGGAATTGAACTTGCATCATTTTATCTTTCAATTACAACAAAGGAATAGAAACCCTAATAGGTAGCCCGTGGCTCTCTCTTCCACAAAAAGAAGTAGCCAATTGTGTGATACCTCTAGGCTCTTTCGTATTCCGCAATGTGTGTCAAAATGTAGGATTAGGGCATGTTAGCCTAGTCTCACTTTTTCCCCTACATAGTTTCATTTGCCCTCCTATTTGCATAAGGTGGAAAAGCGCATAAGGTGGAATACATGAGATCATGCATTCAAGCATTCCTTTCAAGCATTGAGCATTCTCAAGTCTCCCTTCAAGGCTAGGTGTTTCAATCAAGTCAAGGGTTCAACCATTGAAGAGGGGATCCCTTTCAACATTCAATTCCATATAAGAAAATCTTTCTACATTTCTATCACAACCTCCCTTGAGGTGAATTACATTTCAATATTTCATTTACATATACTTGCAAGTACTTTCTTTCATCATTTGGTTAATTCTAAAACTAGGGTTTGATTTGAAGGCAAACCCCCCAATCCCAACCCCTTGTCCTCTCTTTTCTTTGTGTAGGTTGTAGGTGCATAGTTGTATTTGCAGATTTGGACTCCATTTGCAGAGGTGGAAAAACCCTTTTCGTTTCATGGATTTTTTGGCGGACCGTGTGCACTTTCAACATGGTCCCTGCAAACTTTTCCTCAAATTCGTAGGGTGACTTCGTCTCGACATATTAAATAACTAAATCTAGGTGCATAGCTTCATCCCACACTTTTATCTCCAGTTATAATCAGTTCTTTGCTACTTTTACACTTAGTCCCAAAATACATAATTCAACCATTACTCATTCTAAAAGAGGGGTTAACTTGTCATTTCACACCATTATCAATTCATTTAGTATTCCATCTCTCTCCTTAGAGATTGGATCTAATGAATTATCCCCCCTCTTTAAAATGTAATGTGTGTGAGCTGATTAAAGGGAAATCCGCAGTGAAACTTTCGTCTCTCCTTGGAGGGAAGAAAAGTTTTCCTCTTGATCTCTCCACCATTCACTTTTCACCCCATTACATTTTGGTAAACCTGACGTCTTGAATGATTTATTCTGAAAATCATTGCATATTTATCATTTACAAGTTTAATTTTTTTGCAAACTTAGTGGTTAATTCATTCAAAACCCTAGTTTTTAAAAAATGAAATTGAACTTGTGCTTTGTAAAAATTGCTCGTTATTGTCTTAGATCTGAAAATTGCATATTTTGTCAAATTCAATTTATTCATTGTCTTATTCAATTTGCAAATCAAATTCATAAAATTAAGTGGTTAATTGTCACAATCCTAATTTCTAAAAATAATATTGAACTTGTGCAAAAATTGAATTTCCATTTAATTTTCAGACTTGTGACTGTTTTCATAATTATCCTCTTTCTTAAAATTCAAAATTTCAATTTCCCTCCTTTTTCAAAATTCAAAATTTCAAAATTGAGTGGTTAGGTTCTAAAACCCTAATTTTTAAATTTCATTGGATTTTGTGCAAATTTCAATTAATTTCATTCAATTTGGTTAGGTCCTAAAACCCTAATTTCTAAGATTGGCTGATTTTTTCAATTTTTGATCTATCTAAAATAAAAAATACCTTCCAAATTCAACATTTCAAATTTCAAGAAAACTTTTAAAATTAAGTGGTTAATTATAATCTGCCCTGATTTTAAAAATTATAATTTTGTCAATTTAAAGATTAAGTGGTATCCCCTTGGCACTAATTTTGAAATTTCAATTTCCTTTCATTTATTATTTTTGGAAATTGTGTCATTTTCCCCTTTCAACAAAGTTCAAAATTGTCTAAATCATTATTTTCTCAAATTTTTCATTATTCAATTTTGTAAACTTTATTCCCATAATTCGAAATTCAAATTCAAAATCCAAATTTCCCTCTAGTGCATGAGTTTTACCACTATTAGTCCTACCTATGCTATCCCCATTAGACAAAGCATTATAATTAAGGCTTCCCAAGGTTTAATTACCGAGGAGATGGAGCTTAATTTGGGTAACTTCTTTAATGAGGATAATGTAAATTCTTCCCATCCTAATCATGTCCCTATCTATCCCATGATGAAGAAGAAGCTTTGACTAGAGTTTCCATAGATCAACTTTCAAAATTGGATAATCAATTTGATAACTTTCAACAATGAATGTCCCAAGAATACCCTAATAGTGAAGCTCTTCCATTAATTGAAGACCTTAAATGTGTGATTCAGTGAAGTGATAACTTTGGAATTGATATATTGCGTGGCATTGCTCATATTGTTGATTCCAATGTCATGCCTATAAAGAGTTATGCCGAAAACCTAGGTTATTCACAACCTCCTACACAAGTCAATCCTTCTATTCCTTTGACTACTCCTATGATTAGTGTTCCTACTTTTACTTCAAACATCTTGGCTACTTCAACTCAAAATGTAATTCCTACAACAATTCGTCATGGGAGCAATCCCTCTTCTTCATTTAATCCTCCATCTTTACCTATATCTTCAATAAGCATTCCTATTATCCCTCAACCAATCAATGTCACACAAGGGGGCAATTCTTTCAACAATTTTATCCTCCTTTAAGTGTCCCTTTTCCTACTCAATCATCACCTATGCCTACTTATCATAATATTCCACTACCTTATTCTAAATCAATTCCTTCCTTCAATAACATCACATCACCTTCTCAATCAACCATGTTTAACATCAATTCTTCTACCAAAGCGACCATTAACAATCTTTCTTAAACTATGTCTTCCTTACACCAATAAATTTCTTCCACGAGTCAATCCAAGTTTAGTGCGCCCACATTCGATGTTGTGAGCCCACTTTCTCTTGATATTGTTAAAGTCATGCCACTTAAGCATGTTGAGGTCCCTCATTTGAAACTATAATGGAAAAGGTGATCCTCTAATGCATGTCAAAACATTTCAAACCTTGTGTATTGATTTTTCTTATGATCAAAGATTGCTTGCAAAATTGTTTACAAGAACTCTAAGAGATAAGACTTTACAATGGTATTTCTCTTTGCCTTCTTATTCTATCACTTCTTTTCAACAATTAGCAAATACTTTCATTCCACAATTTCAAAACAACTTCAATCCTAAAATTACTTTGACTAATTTCATGCATTGAAAACAAGGTGTTAAAGAAAAGTGATTGATTTCTTTGGTAGATACAAGCATTTGTGTGCTCAAATTTATTTTCATGTACTTGATAATGATATTCAAATAATTTTCATTTTTAATTTGCAAAAAGATATTAGGAAAAAACTTCTTTTGTCTAAGTTTACTTCCTTTATGTAGTTGTGTGTAACACTCCACAATTATCAACTGGTTGTGAGTCAAATGGAGCAATCTACTCCTATTGCTCTGCGTGATAATGGGGAGAGTTTTCAACAACCATTTTTGAAGTTCAAACTAGCAAAAGGATTCATCAAGTTCAATGATATTCAATGATACAATCAACAACAACAATGTGAATGCTGCAACAAATGTGCCTCCTATTTCTAAATTTTTCAAAAGAGAAAGACAATTTACTCCTTTGAATGAATCTTTAGATAGTATTATATCTCAATTGTTACAAATAAATGTTATCAAACTTTCTCCTATAAAACCAGTCGATCCGTCTAAGCTTTCATCCCCTTATTTTGATAACAATTCCTTTTGTCAATTTCATCATCAACCTGGTCATGATACTGATAAATGTTTTGCATTGAAAAGTAAGATTCAAGATTTGATTGATAATAATACTATATCTGTGGTAGGTGTGAATGATAAGGGAAACAAAGTAGTAGCTCCTCCTAATCAAATTCTTAATATTTTCACTGATCCTTTGCCTTCTCATACCTCTAACATGATTAAGACTGAACATACCTCTTTTTCTCCTAATGACTTCTCCTCTACGGCTCTAAATTTGGTGAACATGGTAGAGAAATAAGTGACACCTAAGGATCATTCTATCATATTTGACCCTAGTGAGACTATTAGAGCACCCTATGGCCCTTTATACATAGTTGCAAAGGTTAAGGATATACCTTGTTGTGGTACTCTTGTTGGTCCCTCTTGCATGGTTAACATTATCACTGAGGAGTATATTTTCACTTTACGATTGTATAAACAAATAAATGATGATTCTAATGTGGTTGTGAAGTTATTTGATGGATTCTCTTGTCTTACCACTAGTTCTATCACCCTTCCTGTTAAAGTTCACACTAAATCTATGGATGTCAATTTTATTATCATTTCTTCTTCCAAGCAATTCCGTGTAAAGCTAGGCTATCCTTGGTTATTTTCCATGAAGGCTATTGCTTCTCCAATCCATAAGTGTTTGAAATTTCCCCACAATGGTGAAATGATAACCGTGAACCATAGCTTATTTCACCCATCCGAAAGAAGCCCTAGTGGTCCTATTGATTTCTTTTCAATCTCTTCCACCAAGGAGCGATGCTCTTTTCTAATCTTATAAAAAATGGAAGAAAGATATGATTTCATCCTTGAGTCAACCTAGATTCCCAACACTTGACATTCCTATCATTGTTGAAGATGAATCTCTTCCCCTAATGGATAGAACTAATCTTCCTCCTAAGGAAGATCCTCAACCTATTCCTATGGATGTATATATTCCTTCTCCTAACAATACCAACAACATTCCTCTTAAGGTTGGACCTATACCACCTCCTCACGATGGACCTGGTCTCCTTCCTACACAAAATATTCCTCATTTATATGGTACAGTTCCACCTCCTTCCTCTTATAGAGAGAAAAGGCCTGCCTCTCCTCTTGTTCAACCTAAAAGACCTCAACCTAAGCCTTCAATTATCAAAGAGGAGAATATTCCTCCTTCAACAAATGTTCCTCCTTCTTCTCATCCTTCCACTAAGACTCAACAAAATCGTTGTGCGAGAGAACGTCGACGAATACATCGTGTTCGAGCTCATGAAGTTGTGTCTCAAAATATTTAATCTCCTACAACTCCAACAATTGACATGATTCCCTTTTCTCCTAAGCAAGATGTTCAACCTAAATCTCCAAATCGTAAATTCCAAAAAACATGTGATGGTTTTACTTCTATTCATGTGAGAGATCCTCTTTCTATAAATCTTGATGATGAAATAGGTGAAAATGTTATTCATGATGGCAATACAACTCCTAATGCTTTTGATAGTGACTATGAATATGTTGATGTTGACAAGCATTTATCAACTGAATTTTCAAAAACCCTAATCCTAGCTCCTAGAGTTGAACAAAGTGATTTACCACATGAGCATAGTCCTTGTTTGGATCTTGTGATAGCTCCATTTGTTGTGCCCGATGTCGCTCCTTTGGCGTGTTTCCCGCCTTCCCGAAATAGTGATCAGCAAGATCAGGAGGTGGATGTCGTGCTAGATTAGCAACATTAGCACAATAGATTTTCTCTCTCTCCTTTCTTGCTCTTTTGTGACTGTTCTTCTATGTGTATCCTTGTTCTTCTATTTTTCCCTTAATGTCTATTTGAGGACGATGCAAAGCATTGAGATCTCTTTTGATCTCTTTCGTGTTGACTCAAAAGACACCCTTTTATTCCCTTTCTTTGGGGAATGACGATTATTATATGCACACACACACACACACACACACACACACACATATGATATACATAATTTATCATACAACACACTGACCCTAAGGAAAGTGAAAGTACCTCATGTTTTGTATTCATTATCCTTGGGTTTAATCCTCGATTAGGGGCTACATCCTTGTGATAATGTGCTCCCTCTCTTTTCTCTCTCTTGGGTGTATCCGACCTTAAAGAAATCACTCCTAATAAGGTGTAAACAATCGCTTTAACGTGGGGGCATACACTCCGCTCATATTTTCCTTCTTGATACTTAAAGTTACTTGGTGAACTTGGCTTCACTTTGTGATTTTGGTATCCTTGTTTTTCATGACTAATAGTGAGGGGAACCTTGCTACATGCAGTCATGGTTCTCTCTTCTTGATCTTCCCTTTTACTTTGTTAATCAAAGTCGTAAGATCCTTAGTCCACTAGGGGCTTGGTGTATCTTACCTCCTTGACGAGGTAGAAGTCTTTCAATCTTGTTTCCTTGTACTTTACCAACAGTATGGGCGTACGCTTATACTACCGCTAAAGTGGGGGCTAAATGTAGTGTCATAAAATTGTGACCCTTGCAATTTTCGACCACAGTAGGTTCTTCACATCGGTGAATTGAATCACTAAGCTTGATCGGAGACCCGAGACTTGCTCAATCCCCGAAACTACACTTTTTCTGCACTCCCACACTACCTAGACTTGCTTCCCATCCCGAATTTAGGGCAGGACAGGGGCATGGCGTTCCTATCCCTACCCTATTTTAGGCCCCCTTTGTCCTATCTTTGCATTGGGCCTTTCAATTTGTGAGCAGGAAAAATTTCCCTATGTCAACCTATGACAAAAAATTAGCCTATTAACCCTAATTGATGAATATATAAGTTGCATTTGCCCTCCTATTTGCATAAGGTGGAAAAGTGCATAAGTTCGAATACATAAGATCGTGCATTCAAGCATTCAAGAGCATTCAAGAATTCAAGCATTCCTTTCAAGGATTGAGAATTCTCAAGTCTCCCTTCAAGGCTAGGTGTTGCATTCAAGTCAAGGGTTCAACCATTGAAGAGGAGATCCCTTTCAACATTCAATTCCATACAGGCAAATATCTCTACATTTCTATCACAACCTCCCTTGAGGTGAATTACATTTCAATATTTCACGCAAGTACTTTCTTTCATCATTTGGTTAATTACAAAACTGGGGTTTCACCTGAAGTCAAACCCCCAATCCCAACCCCTTTTCCTCTCTTTTTTGTGTGTAGGTTGTAGGTGCGCAGTTGTATTTGTAGATTTGGACTTTGTTTGTAGAGGCGAAAAAACCCTTTTCGTTTCGTGGATTTTTTGGAGGACCGTGTGCGAAGAAAAGATTTCCTCTTGATCTCTCCATCATTCACTTTTCACCCCATTATAGTTCCTTCCAAGGATAAATCCTTACAACATCTTCTAGATCAACCAAGAGCACTACAAGTTATTTTGGGGTTGTAGTCTACTTTCCATTCTTATAATTGAGACCAACACAACATTATCTCATCTCATCCCTTCTTCATTGAAGAGGTATCCTTATTTTGCCTTTATTATCAATCATCTCACCATATCAAGATGATAAGACATTTTACTCTACTAAATTGCATCAAACTATTGATATCTCTACTCTGATAAACCAACTATGTCCATGGAATAAACTCCATAAATTTTGCACTCTGCATACCCTTAATCATGACTTTATCTTTAAATGCATTAATTAACTACTTATAAAAGTAATTAGATAACTCCACCTTTTTATCTCAATTCTTTGGCTACCATAAACACTTCTTCCATGCAAATGCCTTGAAGATTAATCCTCTAATATGATTCTCCTTCTACATATATCTCTACAGTAACTTCGTTCCCTTAATCTTCATCATTTTTTTCCTTTAAATTCTCATTACCTATCTCACTCTCTCCATTCCTTATAATAGCCACTTGTCACCAATATATCAGCTCATCTTCTTCACCTCTTGACATTCATTGTCTCAAAGAACATCCATTAGAATAATATATGCTACCATTATCTAAATGTGATTGTGTAGCATTACTTGAACCACTCTCCATGAGTTCTCCTCTTCTCTTGGCACTTTATTATTAATCCTTAAAGGAATATTTATCTTGGAAAATTTTAAGCTAGAACTCTTATGAAATATATGCATATGCTAATTCTCATTAAGTTTTGGGACCTTTTTTATGGAATATCTCAACACAATTATATAGTGACATGTAGCACACTTTTGTGATTATTTTGCTTCTTTTCTTAATCCTCATCCATCCCCATATACTCTCACCTACATACACTTCCATGCACTCAACCTTATCAATGTCCTATCTACACCTATTCTTATATAGTCACCTTTTTTTTTATATTAAAGGCAAAGCGTGAACACATAATTTGTATTACCGAGAAGAAATAAAAGATACACAGAAAAAGATATTATCAAAAAAGAGCTAGTAGCTCAGATTGAAGACTTCAACAAAATCCACAAAATACTAACTCATAGAGCATTGCTCAATCTAAGAAACTATTAGTAGACCTAGAATGTTCTAATTATAGACCATGTACAAGATACATATTAGAAGTATATAACTATAGGAAGAGCTATGGATAATACAAAAAATATTTATCTAAGCAAACAAAACCCAAAAAGAAATAGCTCCTTTCAACAATCAAAGATAACATAGGGTACTTTAAGTTTATGGTAAATTATCTCATGTCGCCTCATACCCTGCATTGTCCTCCTGGTGAGCATTATCTCCAAACTTGAATCCCACAAAGTACCCTTTTGGTGCCCCTACAACCCTTTCCATGGTAGGAGCCTTCTCAACCCTCTGGTGGTGGGATTGGTGAAGTACCAGACGATGAATTGAATAGAAAAGATCTAAAAACTAAGTTGCTTGGATCTATAGAAGAAATCAACTCCGAGAATATCCCTAGCTCATTCTAGAAGATCTTGCAGTTATTTCATTCAAGTCCTATTTTCATAGCATTATATATGCTCACATAGTGGGGCTTCTTCTTTAAGAATTTCCTTGGGAAAATCCTACCCACCCATCCCTTGCCATTGAACAAGTTGTATTTTTTCACTGCCCTTTCAATATCATCAATAGAAATGAAATCCTCTTTGACATAACTTGAACACAAATGAAACAAAGATCCATAATTCTAAAGTAAATCAAAAGCATTGGAGAAGAACACGGATACAACCTAGGAAGGGTAGGGACTGCAAGGTGCCTTAGGGATAAGCATGTCTTCTCCCACTACAACATACAACACACAACATACAAGAGCATTCTTATTAGATATGGATTTGACTTAAAATTCAAATCATTTGCTTCCACCCTTTTTTCCTAGTTGTTGGGAGCTAACTTGGTGCATTCTTGTGTGACTATTCATTATGCCAACATTTCAATACATTAATTTGAATAAATTAAACATCTAATAATCATTTTAATTTCTTAAACCTCAATACGTATTCCGAGATAAATATTTAGACTTGGAACACTAAAAGAATAGTATTTGCACTAACATTCTCATTTAGATTAGTTGCATGCTTGCTTGCTACTTGCAAACAATTTCTCAAGGTTGTTAATCTATTCTTTCAAGGTTGATTAAGGAGAGTATGAGCCCTCACAATTCAATAATCTGAACCAAATGTATTTCTAAATACTACGAGTCCTTACATGCCAATAGAGAGTAGGGATCTTAGCACACTAGATCAAAGTAGTTTACATTCAACCAATTGAAAACCATGCCCCAAAGATTAGATCCATGTTGCAATATCTTAAACTGTAAAATTGTCATTCAAAGAAATCATTGGTCTACACAAAGTCCAAATTAGTTAGCACTTCATGGTCATTAATTTCTCATATCATGATGAGTTGATTTTGTAATACATCAATGTTTATATTCCATTCTTAGATCAAGAGCTAAGTATAGCATCCCTTTACATTTAATATCTTAAAATAGCATTAATTACACATTTATACAACCATCTCCCAAAGTTAAGTATGCTTTATTTGCTGCATATATTTGATTAATCTAAGTTCATTTAAAAAGGTTGCATTTACCCTTACAACTAGACTTATGTAAACTCTATTTCAAAAAAGATTTCTTTGATTTTAATTTATATAAGAAGGATGTTGCAATGCTTAAACATCATTCATTTCAATAATCAAATATTCAATTAGTAACAATTTTTTTTTTTTCATTAGTCAAAATTCACTATTTAATAATAGCATGAGGCTATCCCTTTTCTATTAAATTATAAAATAAAATAACATTAAAAAAATTACTCTAGAAATTCTATTTATTTAATAATATATTTCTCTTCATTTTAAGTCAAGAAGAGTATGACCTAACAATATAATAATTATTAAAATAATGAATAACTTCATCACATTATCATAATTCAAATCCCTTTTTCTAAATAGGAAAAATTCCTCTATAAAAAGAAAAATTTCCATTTTATACTTTCAAACAATAACAAAACTTTTTCTTAACCATGAACATTTCCTACCTAGTTTTAACTCTCAAAACTCAAATTAAATATACTGTAAATTATCAGGCCAAACAACTAGCAATTTAATGCACGTATCATATGTTTGAAGGTAAATTCTGTATAACAAAAACAGAGCTTTTCGATGGTTAAATTGATTATTCCTTTAAAACAAGACAGTTTTTTAAAAAATTAAGCGAGTTAGGTAGTGTGAAAGGAGTTTGAGGAGTCAAGGGCCAAGACTGAAGTCCCGACAGTAGCGTGATAGTCCAGCTGGCAGTGGGATTAAATAACAGTTGCTTTGTTTTGGTCGGTGGTTGACTCGGTTGAGAATGGTGGGTCAAATATGTGACAGTACCTTAGGAAATTGATTCCAATTCACACTTAGATAAAGAGGATTTTGCATTTAGAAATTAAATATTGGTATCCCAAAAAAGTTATAAAATAGAGTTCGTTGGTGTTTAATTAATTAAAGAATTATATATATATTTTTGGTTTATTTTACAAGTAGCTATCACGTATGATATATAGATTGTGATAGATTATGTCTAATGTCTTGTTCAATTGATGGTGTCTTATGATTAATATTTGTATATATTAGATAAATGCAATGTAAAGTTACCAATACTTAGAATCTTAATATGTATGCTACACCAAGTCAATGTCCACACTACATAGTGAATCTAAAAACTTTGCATACCTTTGATGTAATGTAGGATTTACTTGGTTTCCTTCCAATATTGCTAATGAGGCTCCTACATAAACCTAGAGACCATGGCCATGGCATATGAAATGTTCAGTCTCTTGTGTGTCACATGAATGAAGGTCCTTGAAAGATATTGATAAAATGTACCATCAATCAATGTTGAAGAACATGGAAACTCTAGTTTGACCCTAGACAAAAAGAAAGTCAATGTAAGCTTGTAGTTTGCCATGTGAAAGTGCGCAAGAAAATCGAGGGCATATTTGGATTGTAAAATGGTGATCTCCAAACTAAATTGAGTGATCTTAATCCTAAGGAAATAGTTTATCAAACAAAAGTCAACCATCAAAAACCTATCATGAAGGATATTTTGCAATATTTTAATGGAGAATGAGGAACTCCCTATGGTAAATAGGTCATCAAAATTTAGAGTGACAAATAATATAAAGTCATCTTATAGTAGAATATAGATGTTTGGATCAAAATGCAATCTATAGAGCCTAACATTAAGAAGGTAGCAATTCATCTTGACATATCAATTCTAAGAAGCATATTTGAAGCCATAGATATATTATTGAGGTATGCACACCATAGAAAAATCTCGTAGGAAGCCCTTTGGATGCTTGGTATATAATTCCTCCTAAATATCCCCATGAAGAAAGACACTTTTCACATTCATTTGATGAATCAACCAATGGTGAGTTGATAACGAGTGTGAATCAAATATAGTTCATCTTTGTGGCTAGTGTATAGATTTGAGTGCAGTTAATGACAATAATCTAAAAAAATCCCATAGTGACTAGTAGCTCTTTTAACTTATCTGCTAACCCATTTACTACAATAACTATCTAATAGATCCATGTGCATCAAACAAGTTTCATTCTCTTAGAAAGGGGAAACAAATCCTAAGTGTGGTTCCTAATAAAGGAAATACACTCTTGCATTATTGCATCCCACTCAAGACTGTCAAATGCCACATGAAATGATTATGGATCTAAGGTAGTGGCAATATATGTGGAAGTACCTGAAACTACAATCGTATAATTTTGGTCTAAGATAGATCCCCTACCCAATCCCCTACATCATGTAATATTTGTTATGCCAAAAGTGGAGTTGTAATTGAAGAGCCTTGTAATATTCCTAAATAAAAATATTTCCAATTCATGTGAATAGAAAAATAAATAGAAAATTTGAGTAAAAATATTAACGTTCAAACCCTCTTCAAATAAGTATTAAAAATATAATGAACACCCACAAAGATTTATCAATTTTTTGACAAATTTGTGCACTCAAACTGATATTTTTTGGATGGAAACTTCTAAATATTTTTCTACAAATGAAATTTATTTTTTACACATGAAATATGCTATTACAACAAAAAAAACCTCTAGGATACATAGTAGCTGAAAATTCTAGAAACTATCAAAATAAAACAATAGCCAAAAACTATAAAATCACACAATACTACAAACACTAATCTACCTCAAACTAAAAGATGAACTCCTCAACACTTGAGACTGGTCTAATTGAACCAAAACACAATAACAATTTTATCACTAAAAAATATGCAAAACCCACACTAGAAATGAACCTTCACAGAACTTTACCTACAACAAATACAAGTAAACACTAAATAACTAAATTATCATATGAATTTTTGAAGCTCCAGTGCTATCCATGAGCAATATTTATCTTTGAATCAATAGGTTGGATCATCTTATTCCAATCTCTAATGGGTTTTCAAACACAAAATAGCTTAATATCTTATCCCACAAAACATGTATGTATTTTGTCATAATTGTTATGAATAAATTCATTTCTGGGAATTATAAAATGCTTATAGAAGAAACCCACCCCCTTATGCTTATAGAAGAAACCCACCCCCTTTTAAAGAAAAACGTAATAATTTTAGCTACATTAGCATGCTTGACAAGTCCTCTCCTTAAAACTAAGGTGTCAAGGCCACATCATCAAATATGATGTCACATTAGCATGTTTTTTTCCAAGGTGTTCAAAAAGGACCAAAAAAATAGTGAGACCGATATTTGCGCACTAAATCATGTTTTATTGGCGCACTAATATGGTGTCACTTGATTTTTTGTTTTTTAGATTTGAGGATTGCATTTCACTCAATTATGGGTAGTCATCATCAACACTAACAACCTTAAAGTGATAGGGGAAGGGTCCAATTATCATCCATGTTCCAATGAGTGTTCACTCCTTGTTCACCTAACCCCCCAATTACTAACTTTAAAGAAACCCAAAAAAGCTAATTAAAAGCCCATTAATAAATTTTACATGTACCAATAGTTGCCCACTTGTACCTCAATAACTTAAATTTGTAGACTTTGAGTTGTGCAACTTTATCGGTACATAATATAGGACTAAGTAATGGTAAAAATAATCATTAGAGGAAAAAAATATTGGTTCTTA
Organism: Cryptomeria japonica; assembly: GCF_030272615.1. Taxonomy (NCBI): domain Eukaryota; kingdom Viridiplantae; phylum Streptophyta; class Pinopsida; order Cupressales; family Cupressaceae; genus Cryptomeria; species Cryptomeria japonica. Next base: position 175,640,739 of record NC_081406.1, on the reverse strand, counting down.
AAGGATATGTATTGGATTAGTTGTGCAATTTTTTGAGGTAGTTGTAGTGCATGACAATTAGGGCATCTTTGAGTAAGTATCGGATGACACTTCTAAATGACATCTTTTTAAGGAATTCTACAGCATTGGTCTTGACTACATAGAAGCCAAAACAGTAGCTATAAGCAATAAGTCACATATGAAGATGTTAAAAAATATCTTCAAAATCTAATATATCATTTAGAAGTTTAGAGTGCACAAAATTACTTATAATGACTATTGTATTCTGCCCCTAACTATCGATACATTAAATTTTAAAAAATATTAGACTTTGCTCAACTATGAGATCCTCTCCTCCATTCATATTTGATTTCAGAAAAGTAATTTTGAAAGATTTCCCAAACATACTAAATCCGTAGGCCATATTCCCTAAAATCTATGGATGGAACTGCAAATTTCTTGAAAGGAATGAACAGTCTTCTTTACAGGGCTTCTGTAGTGAGGAACGTATATACGCTTAACTACTTGCTCAAGGCTAAGCTTAATGTTCTCCATGAGATTATCCTTCTTAGGAATTTCGATTTACGTATAGCAGTTTCTCATGCTTACCGAAATTCGGCAGTAGGATACGAACTTCTTAGGGCAAAAAATTCAGATGGAACCACCGCAGTGCACCTTGCAGCCTTCCACGGCCATGACAAATTGGTGAAAGGATTGCTCCAACTAATCGAACGAGATGTAGAGTGCTGGTGATATTTTGAGCGCTGTAAATTGGGAAGGAAACACAGCTCTCCACGAATCATTTTAGATTATAGTATGGGGATAATACCGAATGAATAACTCTCCAAAAAGTTTTTCCTGAGACCGCTAAATTGAATCATTTTTGCCTAACAAATGTTACTCTGCACCAAGCGACCGATTTCAATGTTATGCACAAATTGTGTCGTGCTGTCAATAATGGGATGAGTTAAAATGGGTGAAGTTTGCAGGAAACATATTACCGGCTTCCTGAAAAGTTTCAGTTTCAGGCGTGAGATGATAATTTCACATAGGTAAATATATATATATAAATTCAAATAATATAATGTTTTTATCATAGTTTGAATCCCCTGTTCTGAATCAATTATCATATATATCGAAAATTTCTCATAAAAAATAAATTTCCATTTTATAATTTCAAGCAATCCCACAACTTTCTTTCAACCTTGAGCATTTCCAGGTTCCATCCAATCCATCAACATCCTCATATGCTATACTTATAAATAAAAGAAAAAAAAATCAGCCCACCTTGTGGACAATGAAAACCAGGTAATGGAAGAAAGACACACAAAGTTCTACACCAAAAATTATTTTACAATGCTTGGGGCATGCTGTCTAGTCCCACAAATATGCGATTATTTTACAATGCTTGGGGCATGCTACTGCTCTGTTTTAGGTCCTAGAGATTTGAACAATTCTGCCACCATATCTGATCTGTAACTTGCCCTGCATATGCTCTGTAACACACAAGATGATAGTGAAGAAGAATAAGTAGTGAGAGGCAAAGTGATGTCAAGAGTAATTTTGAGTAGAAGGGGATGTGAAGAGAGACTTGATGGAGTGAGCAAGGGATGAAGCAATGGTTTCTTTCACCTTCCCTCTCTTGGGAATCTGCCTTCCATTATCAGTAGGACTGAAATTAGATTGTGAGGAAGGCATTTTATCTTCTGAGAAAATTAGAAATGGACTGGAAATGAGTTGTGAGGAAAGAGAGGAGGAAGGTGCACGTATATAGCAGGATCCTGCAAGGAATAAGTTCCAGTCAATGCTTTGAATGTAGTCAAGATTGTTTATTTAGTTTTCTTTCTGGTTGAGTGGGTCCAAAGATGTCAAAACAAACATAGTGTGAAAGGAGTTTTGGGGGAGTCAAGGACCAATACTGAAGTCCCCACAGTACCGTGATAGTCCAGCTGGGAGTGGGGATTAAGACAACTTCTCTTGACTATGTTAATACTGTCTTTTCTACTTATATAACTGCGAATGCGATTCTTTCTGACTCTTTTTGATTCACTTGAGATAATTACACTTACTTTGTTTTGGTCGGTGGTTGACCGGGTGGAGAATGGTGGGTCAAATATGTGACAGTACGTTGGAAGGAATTTGAATCCAATTCACACTAGTATAAAGAGGATCTTGCAGTTAGGAATTAGATATTGGTATGTATTGATACTGATAGTAGAAATAAATTTATTTATTTTTAAAGTGTTTTGTAGTGTTTAATTAATTAATGAGAATTTTATATAATTTTTGTCTATTTACAAGTAATTATCATGCATGATATATAGATTGTGATATATTATGTCTAATGTCTTGTTTAATTGATAGTGCTCATGATTAATATTTATATATATTGGATAAGTGTAATGTAAAGTTACAAATATCTAAAATCTTATTATGCATGTTGCACTGAGTCAATGTCCAAAGTATATAGTGAATCTCAAAACTTTGTATACCTTGGATGTAATGGAGGATTTACTTGGTTTCCTTCTAATGTAGCTCGTGGAGCTCCTAAATAAACTAGGAGACCATGCCCATGGTGGTGGAAATGTTGTGTCTAGTGTGTCACATAAATGAACGACCTTGAAAGATACTAATAAAATGTACCATCAATCAATGTTGAAAAACATGGAACCTCTAGTTTGACCCTAGGTGAAAAGGGTGTCAATGCAGGCTTGTAGTTTTCCATGTGAAAGTGCACAAGAAAATCAAGGTAATTCTTGGATTGTAAAATGGTGATCTCCAAACTAAACTGAGTGATCTTAATCCTACAGAAATAGTTTATCAAACCAAAGTCAATCACCAAAAACCTATCATGAATGGTATTTTTCATTATTGTAATGGAGAATGAGGAACTCCCTATGGTAAATAGGTCATCAAAATTAAGAACTACAAATAGAATAGAGTCATCTTACAATATAATATAGATGTTTGGATCAAAACGAAATCTGCAGAACCTAACAATTTAACAAGGTAGCAATTCATCTTGACATACCAATTCTAAGAGGCCTATTTGAAACTATAGTTAGATTTTTCAGGTATGCACACCACGGAAGAATCTTGTAGCAAACCCTGTGGATGCCCAATATATAACTCCTCTTAAATATCCCCACGAAGAAAGACACTCTTCACATTCATTTGATAGATCTTCCAATTATGAGTTGATAGTGAGTGTGAATCAAATATAGTTTATCTTTGTGGCTAGTGTAAAGATTTGAGTGTACTTAATGACAATAATCTACAAAAAATCCTTAATGACTAGTAGCTCTTTCAACTTATTCACTAACCCATTTACTACAACATCTATCTAATAGATCCACATGCATCAAACAACTTTCATTCTATTGAAGAAGGGGACCAAATCCTAAGTGTGGTTCATATTCAAGGAAATATACTCTTGCATCATTGCATCCCACTCAAGAATGTCAAATGCCTGAGCATGAAATGGCTATGGATCTAAGGTAGTAGCAATCAAAATATGTGGAAGTACTTGAAACTACAATCACATGTTCTTAGTCTTTGATAGATCCCCTACCCAATCTCATACATTATGCAATGTAACTTGTTATGCCAAAAGTGGAGTTGTAATTTAAGAACCTTGTAATATTCTCAAATATAATATTTTTCTAATTCATGTGAATGGAATAATACATAGAAAAATTGAGTAAAAATATTAAATAATAAACACTCTTCAAATAAATATTAAAAATATAATGAACACTCACAAAAAAATAGCAATTTCTTGACAAATTTGTTCACTCAAATTGATAATTTTTGCACAGAAACTTCTAAATAGTTTTCTACAAATGAAATTTATTTTCTACACATGAAATATATTATTACAACAACAAAACATTAGGATGCATAGTAGCCACAAATTCTAGAAACTATCAAAATAAAATAATAGCCAAAAACTATAAAATAACACAATACTACCAAGACTAATCTATCCCAAACTAAAAGATAAATTCTTCAACACTTGAAGTTGATCTAATTGAACCCATACACAATAACAATTTGATCACTCAAAAATATTCAAAACCCACACTAGAAATGAACCCTCACATAACTTTACCTACAACCTACAACAAATACAAGAAAACACTAAATAACTTAAATATCCAATGAAATTTTAAAGCTCCAATGCAATCCATGAGTGATATTTCTCTTTGAATTAAAAGGTTGCATCATCTTATTCCAATATCCAATGGGTTTTCATCTGCAAAATATTTTTGTATAAACACAAATGTCTAGACAAATTTTGATAGAGTTTGTGTATTGTAAAAATGAGATGCTCCTAATCAGATGTAACCTGTAATGGATAGATGAATGTATTCCTAACACCCTTATTTTAATAATAAAATATGAGTATCCTCTACTCCCTCCATCAGTACTAGCCTAAAATAGCTTAATATATTTTCCCACCAAACTTGCATGTATCTTACCAAAATCGTTATGAATAAATTCAAATCTGGGAGTTACAAAATGCCTATAGAAGAATCGCACCCCCCCTTTTAGAGGACAAAGTAATCATTTTAATATTTAATAGTTAGTTGTTGAATATTAAATCTCTTGGTCCATAATTTAACATCAAATAAATTATTTCCTTTTTTTGTACCTTAGCCCACTGAAATTAAAAGAAATGGAAAAAATACTCCACTAACTTTAGTTTTATTAAATGAGGACATTACAATTCCGCTTTGCCTAAGAAATATTATGCTCAAGCTATGTGAATCTAGACGATCCAAAATCTCAATATTTTCCCATGTAACATCATGTAGCGTCGTAAATTGTACAACCCTAATTAGGGCTGTCCAATTCCATGCTTAGGTTAGCACCTGCCTTAGTTTGTCCCATTGCATTTTGCATTTGTAGGAATTCTTTAGACATTTAATTATTAATTTAATTAAATCTAAAGTCACCTCTCATCAATTCACTCATCATAAAATTAGGCCCATAACCCTTGGTGCACCCCTTTTATTTCATCTTAATTAAATCCCAATAATGTCCTAATTTCAATCTTCAAGGCACATTTTCACATATCTACACATCTTGGACTGACCTACCGTGTTGGATTTGACTTTAGAATCATGATATCTCGCATCTCTAAAAACTCGAAAAAAAGTTGGTCGGACTACTAGGTACTATACTACGCAGTCCCAAACTTTTTACCCCGCATTTTGGGAGCTTAAATTGGTGTATTATAAAGTTCAAATCTCGCTTGGTGTTAATTTTTATTATTTCTAAGTTGATCTTTTATTAAATTTAAAATTAGGGTTTTATATATAAAGCCTTTCTTTCCCTCATTTGAGGATCATAAGTTTCGTCAGAGTGGTCAATTTTTGGGAGATCTCAGCAAACAGACACAAACCCATCATTAGAATTCAGACTCGGATCTCTGGGACCAGGGTGTGGATAGTTGGCTCTAGATTTCAGCAATTTGTCTTAGACAGACTCATAAACTAGTTCTCTAGTTTGTAGCTTGTTTTCACTATCTCTGAGACCAAGGCATACAATGCCCTGTCCTATCAAATCAAACCCAGTTTTGTATGATAGGTACACATTAGATCCTTATTCTTAAATATGTACTTTATGTCTCAATTCTTCTTATTTATCAAACTATTATCTCTACTATTATAGTTGCTTTCATTCATCTTATTGGCATAGCCTTGCATTCTCTTACATTTAGCATATTCCCTTTCATATCAGCGAAGGAATAGAAACCCTTAAAGTATCCCTTGACTCTCTTTTACTAGAGTTAGTCAAAGAGGATCACTTATTTAGGTGCTTTCATATTCCAATGTTTGGAAGAAAGTGGAATTAGGTCCTAAACTGCTCGATTCCATTTTAACCCTAAACACATTCTCTGCTGGCATATTCTTGCAATGGATATGATATTATGTAATGTTAATGTTTCTCAAGCTCCTTATCCTAGTATCAAACACCTCTTCGAGAATAAAAATTAATCTTCCTTCATAATCTAAAGGATGCATATTAACTGAATCTAAATAATATACAATCCAAGTTCCTTTTTCACACATGAAACATGGGAGATATTACGAATTTTACTATCTTTAGGAGCTCATATGCAACTTCTTGTACTTTTCTCAAAATACTATAAGGCTCATAAAATTTGGACTCGAGAATATGTGCACCATTCTTGTTGATGGATGACTATCTATTTGGTTGTAACCTTATTAAAACCATGCCATCCACCATAGAAGAAATTGCAAAAAAAACCCGAGGATTTTGTTATCCTTGTCACTAACAATGTTCTTAGGAAACTCATGCAATCTAAGTATCTCTCTAAAACATAAATATATCACTTGGGGTACCTTGAAATATAAAGTGACATAAAAACAAGTGCATACTTGGTCAATCTATCAACCACAATAATATATATATATATATATATATATATATATATATATATATATATATATATATATATATATATATATATATATATATATATATATATATATATATTCCTATTTTTGTACAAGGATTGGTAGTGGTTGAAGTAGTTATGTTGGAAAGCATTGCTCTCCTTTGTCTAGTTGGCAAGGTCTTTAATACAATTTTGAGCATATTTTTTCAACTCCTTCACTAAAAACATCTCATGGATTTTCATATAATTCATGTAGTATTTTTGGTGTCTTCCTAGTGGACTATCATAAAAAATCTCTCACGATCTTCTCTATACTTTAGACTCAATCTCCAATATGATTCTATTGTTTTTTTAAAGGGTTAGCTCATCCACTATTGTGTACCACTCATCTTTCATCACCACAACAAGACTATCAACAAAAAAATTATTCTCAACGTACTTGATATAATGTAAATCTTTCATTAAAAAAATGGAAGAAAGACAATATAAAAGGCTTCATAGATAGATCATCGACTACAACATTTTTCTTTTACTTTATGTATTCTATGTCAAAATCATATTATTTTTTAATATGTATTGTCATTTATGTCAAAGGAGTTTATTCTGTGTCAAGGGAGTTCAATGTGGAGTAGAATCAACATGTAATTGTATAGCCACAACTATCACATTTACTATCATGTCTATGTTTGAGCGTTTGAGTTTCAGAAGGATACTAACAATTTGGAATTATAGCGATATGTTATGTTGGTAAGATTAGTTGCAATAGGATTGTAATATCACCTTGTATCTATTTCAATTGTTGAAGGTGTTTTGGAAGTTTATGTGGTATGTTAATAAGGTTTGTTCCTTGGATAGTGTGTTTACACTAGCAACTTGTTATGTTCCAAATTGTGTTGCAGTTGAGAGTTATGACCTATAGATTGGAAGGAGAGTAAAGCTACTTATGATGTTTCATATTCCAAAGTTTCATTGGTTGAGCATCTTCAAACAAAAATTTAGTATTACAAAATTGTTGTTTTTGATAAAATAATCATTTTATTGATCAATATTAATTCATCAAGTTGCTTGGTAATACAACGAGGACTTTAAGTTCCTATAATTTTACTACATAGACATGCCTTGAATCCTAGAAATCACAACTAATTCCATAGACCAATAAATAATTTGATATGTGCACCTTCAAATTGTTCACTTTCTTAGACAAAGTATCTTAAATGAGTGCTACATTTATTTACTCCAAATTTACTTGTACACACAGATGACTATCTAGAATTTCAATTATATGCTACCATTAAGGAGAGATGACCTCCCATGTGCACATTACAATTCATAAGTATCTTATCTTAATTATAACACTAATTAGGTAAAAATTTAGTTGGTGCCACCATAAGAGTTAATGTTGGCCCCCATACGTGGGCCAAACATGCATTCTAGCTCCTTTAATGATAGCTACTAGCTGGCCAATCCTTCCACAAGCTTAAGAAGAGAGATAGAAGGATAAAAAATAAATAATCCAAATGTTATAAATATTGCATATTTCTAGGATGAAGACTATAAACTAGAGAATTCACCATAACGATACATGACCTTTAGGTGAACATTATACAAACACTACATAGATTCAAAATATCATTTTGCTTCTATTATATGATATAAATAAAAGGTCATAAAAATCATTTACCTTACCATAAGGACTTAATCATGGTTGGCCCAAGAAACTACTAGAAACCTAGACTCAAACTCTAACTGGGATTTCAAAAATCTATAAGAAACAAAAAGAATATAATTTTTTTTGGGTGATACAAAATTGCTTGACTCTTGAGATGCTCCTACATCAATAAAGCTTTGAGAGTTGAATCTACCCATTTAAAAGCGTAATGTAGAGTATGAAGATAAATGAAAGGAAAAATAAAATTGTTACAATATTAATAGAATGATCTTATAAGAATTGAAATTCCTTAGGCATTATTCTTTTGGCAAGCAAATGACACCAACTACAAAAACAAAAAATCTAATTAGATGTAAATAAAATGTTAGAATGCAAATTACACAACATCGTTACCATAAAACTTACAAATGTATATGAGAACGAAAAAAATTAGTTAAAGGTACAACTCTTAACAAATATATAATCAAATATTCAATAGCAAATTTACACCTCAACCATACCACAAAGTAATAACAAATTGTCTTTTTTTCATTAGTCAAAATTCACCTTAAAGGAAAATAGAATAATATCTAATAATAGCATTAGATCATCCCCATTTTCTATTGAATTGTATAATAAATTAATGTTAAAAAATAAGTTTAGAAATTCTATTTATTTAATATTATATCTCATTACATTTTCGAGTCATGAGCTAGAGACATAACGATATACAAATTATATATATAATGAATAATCTCATATAGGTAAATACTCATGACATTAAAATTCAAATAATATGATGTTTTATCATAATTTAAATCCCTTGTTCTGAATCAATTATCACATGTATCGAAAAAAAATCCTCATAAATTTTTTTAAAAAAAATTCCATTTTATACTTTCAAACAATCCCATCAATACTAACAACTTTAAAGTCATTAGGGAAGGGGCCCAATTACCACGCATGTTAAAATGACCATTCACTTCTTGTTCACCCAATTCTCCAATTACTAACTTTAAAGAAATAAAAAAAGATAATTAAAAGTCCATTAATAAATTTCGTGTGAACCAATAACCTTCCACTTGTAGCCCAATAATTAAAATTATAGACTTTAGTTGGAAGACTTGTGCAACTTTATTGCATTGCTTCTTAGAAGGATATGTATTGGATTAATTGTTCAAATTTTTGAGGTGGCCAGTACATAGTTATTGCGACATCTTTAAGTAAGTAACCACAATGCACCCTACAGCCTTCCATAGCCATCACAAATTGGTGAAAGGATTGCTGGTGATAGTTTGAGCGCTGTAAATTGGGAAGGAATCACAGCTCTGCAAGAATCATTTAAGATTATAAAATGAGGATACACTGAATGAATAACTGTCAAAAAAGTTTTTCCTGGGACCGCTAAATTGAGTCATTTTTGCCATAACAAATGTTACTCTGCATCAAGCGATCGATTTCAAAGTTATGCTCATATTGTGTCGTGCTGTCAATAATGCGTTGAGGAAAAATGGGTGAAGTTTGCAGGAAATATGTTAGCGGCTTCCTGAAAAGTTTCAGTTTCAGGCGTGAGATGATAATTTCACATAGGTAAATATATATGAAAATTCAAATAATAGTCATAGCCACCGGGGGGAGTTAAACTATCTTCCCTCCCCTTCAACTATCTTCCGGGGGTGCCCCTACCTGATTGATTGCATGCTTTCATTTTTTCACCGGCCCCTCCCTATATCGAAGATAAGGCCCTGTAGGAACATTATCATTGTTTGAATCCCCTGTTCTGAATCAATTATCACATATACTGAAAATTTCTCATAAAAAAAAAATTCCCATTTTATGCTTTCAAACAATCCCATAACTTTCTTTCAACCTTGAGCATTTACAGGTTCCATCCAATCTATCAACATCCTCATATGCTATACTTGTAAATAAAAGAAAAAAAAATCAGCCCACCTTGTGGACAATGAAAACCAGGTAATGGCAGAAAGACACACAAAATTCTACAACAAAAGTTATTGACAGTAAAACAAACTTGATATATATTAGAACAAAGATAGCTGTCTAGTCCCACAAATATGTGATCATTTTACAATGCTTGGGGCATGCTACTGCTCTGTTTTAGGTCCTAGAGATTTGAACATTCTGCCACCATATCTGATCTGCAACCTGCCATACAAATGCTCTGTAAAACACAAGATGATAGTGAAGAAGAAGAAAGAGTGAGAGGCAGAATGGTGTCAAGAGGTAGTTTGAGTAGAAGGGCATGTGAAGAGAGACTTGATGAAGTGAGCAAGGGATGAAGCAATGCCTTCTTTCACCTTCCCTCTCTTGGGAATATGCCTTCCATTATCAGGAGGACTGAAATTAGATTGTGAGGAAGGCATTTTATCTCCTCAGGAAAATAGAAATGTACTGGAAATGAGTTGCGAGGAAAGGGAGAAGGAAGGTGCGTGTATATAAGAGGATCCTGCGAGGAATTTGTTCCAGTCAATGCTTTGAATGTAGTCAAGATTGTTTATTTAGTTTTCTTTCTGGTTGAGTGGGTCCAAAGATGTCAAAACAAACATAGTGTGAAAGGAGTTTTGGGGGAGTCAAGGACCAAGACTCAAGTCCCCACAGTTCCGTGATAGTCCAGCTGGGAGTGAGGATGAAGACAACTTCTCTTGACTATGTTAATACTGTCTTTTCTACTTATATAACTGCAACTCTTTGTGACACCCTTTTTATTTAATTGAGTTAATTACACATACTTTGTTTGGTCGGTGGTTGACTGGGTTGAGTATGGTGGGTCAAATATGTGACAGTACATGTTGGAAGGAATTTGAATCCAATTCACACTAGGATAAAAGGGATTTTGCAGTTAAAGAATTAAATATTGGTATGTATTGATAGTAGATAGAAAAAAAATATAAAATGAAGTTTGTTGGTTTTTAATTAATTAATGAAAATTTTATATAATTTTTTTTTGTCTATTTTACAAGCAATTAACATGTATGATATATATTGTGATATATTGTGTCTAATGTTTTGTTCAATTGATGGTGTCTTACAATTAATATTTGTATGCATTGGATAAGTGCAATGTAAATTTACCAAAACTTAGAATCTCAATATGCATGCTCCACAAAGTCAATGTCCATAGTATATAGTGAATCTCAAAATTTAGCATACCTTGGATGTAATGGAGGATTTACTTGGTTTCCTTCAAATGTAGCTCATGGGGCTCCTTCATAAACCAAGAGACCATGGACATGGCATTGGAAATGTTGAGTCTAGTGTGTCACATAAATGAAGGTCCTCAAAATATAATGATAAAATGTACCATCAATCAATGTTGAAGAACATGGAACCGCAAGTTTGACCCTAGGTGAAAAGAGAGTCAATGCAAGCTTGTAGTTTGCCATGTTAAAGTGCACAAGAAAATAAAGGGTATATTTGGATTGTAAAATGGTGATCTCCAAACTAAACTAAGTGATCTTAACCCTAAGGAAATAGTTTATCAAACCAAAGTCAATCATCAAAAACCTATGATGAAGGGTATTTTTCATAATTGTAATGGAGAATGAGGAACTCCCTATGGTAAATCTAGGTCATCAAAATTTAGAACTACAAATAATATAGAGTCATCTTACAATAGAATATATGTGTTTGGATCAAAATGGAATCTACAAAACCTAACAATTTTAAAAGGAAGCAATTCATCTTGACATGCCAATCCTAAAAGTCATGTTTGAAACCATAAATAGATCTTTGAGGTATGCACACGATGGAAGAATCTTGTAGGAAACCCTTTGGATGCTCAATATATAATTCCTCCTAATTATCCCTATGAAGAAAGAAACTCTTCACATTCATTTGATGGATCTCCCAATGATGAGTTGATAGCGAGCATGAATCAAATATAGTTCATCTTTGTAGCTAGTGTAAAGATTTGAATATAATTAATGACAATAATCTACAAAAATCCCTTGGTGACTAGTAACTCATTCGACTTATTCACTAACCCATTTACTAAAATATCTATCTAATATATCCACATGCATCAAACAAGTTTCATTCTCTTAGGGAGGGAGACCAAATCCTAAGTGTGATTCCTAATCAAGGAAATATACTCTTGCATTATTACACCCCACTCAAGAATGTCAAATGCCTCATGAAATGATTATCCAAATCTAAGGTAGTGGCAATCAATATATGTGGAAGTACTCGAAACTACAATCGCATGTGCTTGGTCTTTGATAGATCCCCTACCCAATCACATACATCATGCAATTTTTGTTATGCCAAAAGTGGAGTTGTAATTCAAGAACCTTGTAATATTTACAAATAAAATATTTTTCTAATTAATGTAAATAGAAGAATACGAAGAAAATTTGAGTAAAAAATATCAAATATCAAACCCTCTTCAAATAAATATTTAAAATATAATGAACACCCACAAAAAAATAACAATTTCTTGACAAATTTGTTCACTCAAATTGATAATTTTTGCACAAAAACTTCTAAATATTTTTCTACAAATGAAATTTACTTTTTACATGTGAAATATACTATTACACCAAAAAAAATCTAGGATACACAATAGCAAAAATATCTAGAAACTATCAAAATAAAACAACAAGCAAAAACCGTAAAAACACACAATACTACCAACACTAACCTACCCCAAACTAAAAGATGAATTTCTCAACACTTGAAGGCAATCTAATTGAACCCAAAAATAATAACAATTTGATCACTCAAAAATATGCAAAACCCACACTAGAAATGAACCCTCACATAGCTTTAATACCTACAACCTATGACAAATACAAGAAAACACTAAATAAATAAATTATCCTATGAATTTTTAAAGCTCAGATGCAATCCATGAGCGGCATTTTTCTTTGAATTAAAAAGTTGCATCATATTTTTCCAATCTCTAATGGGTTTCATCCACAAAATATTTTTGTATGAACACAAATGTCCAGACAAATTTTGATAGAATTTGTGTATTCTAAAAATGAGATGCTCCTAATGAGATATAACCTATAATATATAGATGAATGTATTCCCAATGCCCTTATTTTATTATTTTTTTATTTTAAATAATAAAATATGATTATCCTCAACTCCCTCCATTAATACTAGCCTAAAATAACTTAATATATTATCACATGAAGCTTGCATGTATTTTGTCATAATTGTTATGAATAAATTCATTTCCAAAAGTTATAAAATGTCGGAAGAATCCCACCCCCCTTTTAGAGGATAAAGTAATAATTTTGATATTTAATAGTTAGCTGTTGAATATTAAATCTCATGGTAAAAAATTTAACATCAAATAAATCATTTCCTTTTTTGTACCTTAGCCCACTGAAAATAAAAGAAATGGGAAAAATACTCCACTAACTTCAATTTAATTGAAAGAGGACATTACAATTATGCTTTGCCTAAGAAATATTATGCTCGAGCTATGTAAATCTAGATGATCCAAAATCTCAATCCTTTCCCATGTAGCATCATCTACTGGCATATTCTTGCAATGGATATGATATTATGTAATGTTAGTGTTTCTCAAGCTCCTTATCCTAGTATCAATCATAGCTTCGAGAATAAAAATTAGTCTTCCTTCATCATCTAAAGAATGCAAGTTAATTGAAGAAATAATATACAATCCAAGTGCCTTTTTCAAACATGAAACATGGAAGATATTATGAATTTTACTATCTTTAGGAGCTCATATGCAACTTGTCCTACTTTTGTCAAAATCCTATAAGGCTCATAAAATTTGGCCTTGAGATTATGTGCACCACTCTTGTTGATGGATAACCATCGACATGGTTGTAACCTTAATAAACCATGACATCCACCACAAAAGAAATTGCAAAAAAATAACCAAGGAATTTGATATCCTTGTCACTGATAAGGTTCTTAGGAAACTCATGTAGTCTAAGTATTTCTCTAAAAAATAAATATACCACTTAGGGCACCTTGAAATATGAAGTGACACAAAAAAAGTGCATACTTGGTCAATCTGTCAAACACAATATAGATGCAAATTCTACCATTTACTTCGGTAATTCTTGTGATAAACTCCATATATACACTCTCCCATTTTTGTGCAAGGATTGGTAGTGGTTGAAGTAGTTATGTTGGAAAGCATTGCTCTCCTTTGTCTAGTTGGCAAGGTATGCACTCTTTAATACGATTTTGAACATATGTTTTCAACTCCTTCACTAAAAACATCTCATGGATTTTCATGTAATGCTTGTAGTATTCTTGGTGTCTTCCTAGTGGGGTATCATCAAAATATCTCAATATCTTCTCTATACTTTAGACTCAAGCTCCAATATGATTCTATTTTTTTTGTAAAGGGTTAGCTCATCCAATGTTGTGTACCACTCATCTTTCATCATCACGACAAGAATATCAACACAAAAATCATTCTTAGCATACTCAATATAATGTAAGCATTTCATAAAAAAAAAAGAGGAAAAACAATATAAAAAGGCTTCCTAGATAGATCATCGACTACAACATTTTTCTTTTACTTTATGTATTCTATGTCAAAATCATATTATTTTTTAATATATATTTTCATAGATGTCAAAGGAGTTTATTTGGTGTCAAAGGAGCTCATTGTGGAGTCAAATCAACATGTAATTTTATAGCCACAACTATCACATTTACTATCATGTTTATGTTTGAGCATTTGAGTTTTGGAAGCATACTAACAATTTGGAATTATAGTGATATGTTATGCTGGTAAGATTAGTTGCAATAGGATTGTAATACCATCTTCTATCTATTCCAATTGTTGAAGGTGTTTTTGAAGTGTATGTGCTATGTTACTAAGGTTTGTTCCTTGGACAGTGTGTTTACACTAGCAACTTGTTATGTTCCACATTGTGCCACAATTGAGAGTTATGACATGTAGATTGGAAGTAGAGTAAAGCTACTTATGATGTTTCATATTCCAAAGCTTTAGTGGTTGAGCGCCATAAAACAAAAAGTTAGTATAACAACATTGTTGTTTCTCATAAAATAATCATTTTATCGATCAATACTAATCCATCAAGTTTCTTGGTAATACAACAAAGACTTTAAGTTCATATAATTTTAGGAGATAGACATGCCTTGGATCATAGCAATCACAACTAATTCCATAGACCAATAAATAATTTGATATGTGCATGTTTAAATTGTTCACTTTCTTAGACTAAGTATCTTCAATGAGTGCTACCTTTATTTATTCCAAATTTACTTGTACATACAAATGACTATCTAGAATTCCAATTATATGCTACCATTATAGAGAGATGACCTCCCGTGTGCAAATTACAATTCATAAGTATCTTATCTTCATTCTAAGACTAATTAGGTAAAAGTTTAGTTGGTGTCATTTGTATAACTACCCATAAGAGCTAATGTTGGCCCCCATATGTGGGCCAAACATGCATTTTAGCTCCTTTAATGATGGCTACTAGCTAGCCAATCCTTCCACAAGCTAGAGAAGAGATTTAGAAGGATCAAAAATAAATAATCCAAATTTTAGAAATATGATGAAGATTATAAACTAGAGAATTCACTATAATGATACATGATCTTTAAGTGAACAATATGCAAACACTACATAGATTCAAAATATTATTTTTCTTTTATTATATGATAGAAATAGAAGGTCATAAAAATCGTTTACCTTACAATAAGGACTTCATCATGGTTGGCCCAAGAAACTATTAGAAACCTAGACTCAAACTCTAACTAGAACTTCAAAACTCTATAAGAAACAAAAAAAATACAAGAAGAATATAAAAAAATTGGGTGATACAAAATCGCTTGACTCTTGAGATGCTCCTACATCAATAAAGCTCTGAGAGTTGAAACTACCTATTTAAAAGCATAATGTAGAGTATAAAGATAGATGAAAGGAAAAAAAAAAAATTCTTACAATATAATGGAATAATCTTATAAGAATGAAAATTCCTTAGGCATTATTCTTATGGCAAACAAATGACACCAACTACAAAAAAAAAATTCAGTTAGATGTAAATAAAATGTTAGAACACAAATTGGACAACATCCTTATCATAAAATCTACACATGTATATGAGAAATAAAAAAATTAGTTAGAGGTACAATTCTTAACAAATATATGCATATGCTAATTCTCATTAAGTTTTGGGAGGATTTTGATGGAATATCTTAACACAATTATATAATGACATGTGGCACACTTTTGTGATAAATTTAGTTTTTTTCTTAATCCTTATCCACATCCTATCTACACTTATTCCTATGCATTCACCTTATCATGAACATAAGTATTTGCACTAACAGGATCATTTAGATCACTTGCATGCTTGCTTTCTATTTGCAACCAATTGCTCAAGAGGTTGTTAAGTTATTCTTTCAAGGTTGATTAAGGGGAGCATGAAGCCTCACAATTCAATATCTGAACCAACTGTATTTCTAAATGCTACTAGTCCTTACATTTCAATAGAGAGTAGGGATCATAGCAAACTAGATCAAAGTAGTCTGCACTAAAAAATTTGAAAATCATGCCCCAAAAATTAGATCCATGTTGCAATACCTTAAACAATAAAATTTTCATTCAAAGAAATCATAGGTCTACACAAAGTCCAAGTTAGTTAGCACTTCATGGTCATTAACTTCTCATACCGTGGTGAGTTGATTTTGTAATTTATCAATGTTTATATTCCATTATTAGATCAAGAGCTAAGTATAAACTATCTCCTTACATTTAATATCCTAAAATAACATTAATTACAAATTTATACAATCATCTCCCAAAGTTAAATATGTTTTATTTGTTGCATATATTTGATTAATCTATGTCCATTTTAAAAAAGGTTAAATTTATCCTTACAATTAGACTTAAGTAAACTTTATTTTAAATTTTGTCTCTTTGATTTTCAATGGTACAAGGAGAATATTGCAATGCTTAAACATTCATTCATTTCAATAAAAAATTTACACCTCAACCATACCAAAAAGTAATAACAAATTATCTTATTTTTTTATTAGTAAAAATTTACCTTAAAGGAAAATAGAATAATATCTAATAATAGCATGAGGCCATCCCCATTTTCTATTAAATTATAAAATAAATTATTTTTTAAAAATAATTTTAGAAATTCTATTTATTTAATATTATATTTCTCTACATTTTTAACTCATGGGCAGTAAGACATAACCATATAAAAGTTATATAAATAATGAATAATTTCATGTAAGTAAATACACATGACATTAAAATTCAAATAATATGATATATTTATCATAATTCAAATCCCTTGTTTTGAATCAATTATCACATATATGAAAAAATCCTTTCATAAAAAATAAATTTCCATTTTATACTTTCAGAAAATCTCACAACTTTCTTTTAACCTTGAACATTTCTTACCTTATTTTAACTCTCAAAACTCAAATTAAATATACATAAATTATTATGCCAAACTAATAATTTTAATGCAAGTATCATATGGTTGAAGGTAAATTTTGTATAACAAAAGGAGGTTTTCAATGGTTAAAATGATCATCCCTTTAAAACAAGATAGTTTTTTAAATATTTAAGCAGGTTAAAGTTCATAAAGAGATTTTTGTTGGAAACTCTTCTCTTTCAATTTTTTTTCATACACCCCTTGAAAAGCTATTAAGAAAATCAAGTTTCACCTAGTCCATCAACATCCTCATGTGCTATACTTACAAAATAAAAGAGAAAAATCAGCACACCTTGTGAACAATGAAAAATAGGAAATGGTAGAAAGAAAGAAAAAATTCTACAATAAAATTATTCACTCTAACAACAAAGTTTATATATATTGGAACAAAGATAGTTGTCTAGTCCCAAGAGTATGTGATTCGCTTACAAAGCTTGGGGCATGCTACTGCTCCAATTTAGCTCCCACATATTAGAACATTCTGTCACCATATCTAATTTGTAACTTCCCATAAAAATGCTCTGTAACACACAAGATGATAGTGAACAAGAAGAAATAGTGAGAGGCAGAGTAGTGCCAAGGGACAATTTGAGTAGAAAGGGATATGAAGAGAGACTTGATGGAGTAAGCAAGAAATGAAGTAATGGCTTCTTTTAACCTCCCCTCTCTTGGGAATATGCCTTCCATTATCATGAGGAATGGAAGTACATTGTGAGGAAGGCATTTGATCTCTATAGAAAAATAAAAATGGATTGAAAATGAGTTGTGCGGAAAGGGAGGAGGATATTTGGATATCAGCCACCTTAGGATATTTGGATGCCCTGTCTATATTCATGTACCTAGGAAGAAGAGATTAAAATTAGAGCCTTCTCGAAAAAAAAGGGGAATCCTTGTAGGATATAGTGAAACCTCCAAAGCCTACAGGATCTATATACCTAGTCAAAAGAATATTGAACTAAGTAGAGATGTGATCTTTGAAGAAGACTTAGGCTTCGAAAGAGCCCAAAGCTCACTAGAGCCTGAAGTCTATATCCCTACCCCTAGCATAGATGAAGATCCTACTCCTGAGCTTCAGAGGGAGAATCTTGAGGAAACTATAAGTGAAACCCAAAATCCACCTAGAGAAAACCTCAAGAAAAGACCACTATGGGCCACCAAGACTACAGCATAAGCTCAGAAGTTTGTTGCTCCTTCAGGGACCTTCAGGGAAAGCAAATGGCCTAATAAATTCACTAGCTATGTTGCCCTTATGAATGATCTCTCTAAAGCCGAACCAAACAATGTATCAGATGCACTTGAACATCAAGAATGGAAGGATGCCATGTCTAAAGAGTATCAGTCCATTATGAAAAATGATGTTTGGGAGATTGTTCCTAGGGCAACTAAGAAATCTGTTGTTTCATCTAAATGGCTTTTCAAGATCAAACATGCTGCAGACGGCAGTATTGAAAAAAACAAGGCCAAATTTGTAGCTAGAGGGTTCTCACAAAGGGAAGAAATAGATTATGAAGAAACTTTTGCACCTGTTGCCAGGTATACATCAACAAGATTTGTATTAGCCATTGCAGCAGCAAAAGGGTGGAAGGTACACCAGATGGATGTTAAGACAACATTTCTAAATGGTGAGATCTCAGAAGAATTCTACCTAGAGCAACCTGAAGGGTTTGAAATTCATGATGCAGAGTCTCGTGTGTGTAGAATCAAGAAAGCTCTCTATGGGCTTAAACAGGCTCCCAGGGCCTGGTATGAAAGAATTGACACCTATCTCTCAGGACTAGGCTTCTCTAAAAATGATGCAGATCCTAATCTCTACTACAAAAGAAATAAAAGTGATATGCTAATATTGATTTTATATGTTGATGACTTATTAATCATAAGAAATGATCACCTTATAGATCAATGCAAGAAAGCTCTATCCAAAGAATTTGATATGAAGGACTTGGGACTCCTTCATTACTTCCTAGGATTGGAAGTATGGCAGAATTCTGACAACATTATACTAAACCAAGGAAAGTATACCTTAGATATTTTGAAGAGATTCGGAATGCTAAACTGTAGGCCCATGACCTCTCCTATGGAAACCAATTTACATAAAATTAAAGAAGCAACAACAGAGTCACAACCCACTGACACTACTCAATACAGATAGATGATTGGGTCCTTGATGTACCTGGTAAATACAAGGCCAGATATATGTTATGCAGTTAATGCTCTAAGTCAGTTTATGTGTGAACCTAAGGAGATACACCTGGTTGCAGTAAAACACATCATGAGATACCTACAAGGTACCCTAAATCTTGGTCTCAAATATGAGAAAGTTGATATAGACCTACATGGATTTATAGATTCAGATTGGGCTGGAAGTGTGACTGACATAAAAAGCACTTCAGGGTGTTGCTTCAATCTAGGTTCAGTTATGATATCTTGGATCAGCAGGAAGCAGCCTTCTATAGCTCAAAGCTCCACTGAGGTAGAATACATTGCAGCTTCTATGGCTACCCAAGAGGCAGTATGGCTTAGGAAGTTGCTTGTGGGGTTGTTTGGAGAACCTATAAAACCCACTGTTATACATTGTGACAATCAGAGCTGCATAAAACTTTCAGTAAATCCAGTGTTCCATGACAGATCCAAGCATATTGAGATTCCATACCACTATGTGTGAGATATGGTAGACATGAATGTGATCCAATTAGAATATGCTTGTACAGGAGATCAAAATGTAGACATTCTGACCAAACCTCTTTCCAGAGTGAAGGTTGATCACTTTAGAAAAGGTTTAGGTATGATAGAAAGGTAAGTTGCTTTGTAATCTATATTTGCATATCAATAAGATGTTTAATGTGTAAACTTCTTTGTCATGATAGGACATTTTGGATTTTATCCCCTGGGTTCAGATCTAAGAGGTGACTATCTCTCGAGATAATGAACACTTGTATGTAGACATTATAAGGTGACGATCTTATGATGTCCAAACCAGTTATCATGTTGGATCTCTGGTGTGTCATGGATGTGTCATGATTGAGTTGTGGTAAAACATTTGTATAAGATGTTAGTGCACATACCACAACTTGGATAAGATGAGAGTTTAATCTTTTCTCATATGATTATCCTTAAGTATTGCGTGTTTAGGCAATACTGATATCACATGCTTAGGTGATATCCTGCCGTCACAAAATTGACATGATGGACATTTGTATCACGTGTTTAGGTGATACTTCATATCATGTGTTAGGTGATATGATTTTCTAGAAAGTCAGATTGTGTAAAGAATACTGACCAACATTTGAATTGTGATGCTTGATATATTGTTTTCATTTATCTTACCTAGCTAAGAGGGAGTGTTAATGCATGATAGCTTTGGTAAGATAAATGATTGAATGAGAGATAAATGAAGTCTCTCATTCAATCATTTATCCTATCGATAAAACTATTAGGAAAACCTCAAGCTATTGTTCTTTCATTTGATGATCATTCTTCACTTGTATATGTCCAATCTACTGAGTTTGACCAATGCTCAAACTATCGATAATCATATCATAGCATAGTATACCGATTGATATTGGTTTGCATTATAACTACGATCACTGATTATTATCGGGCTAACCATATATCCCGATTTATATCAGTTGATTTATCAACAGTAAACAAATGATGATTATCGAGATTAACCGATTGTTATCAGGTGGCAAAGCATACACCGCTTGGTATCTAACTATTAGTTAAGCGATCACCAAGTCATGTAGACATCGATTGGCATCGGTTAACATGTCACGTAGACACCGATTGGCATCAGATAATAAGTTACATAGACCTCGATTAGTATCGGGTTGTTGATTAAAGTAAACACCGATTGGTAATTATAATTCAAAGGGTGCGATCAAGTAATGTCTTGATCGGTCATGTCTATGAGACATGACCAGTCAAGGCATTGCTTGATCCTCCCCTCTTGCATATATATATATCAATTGATATTTGTGAGAAGGACATCAAAATCTATAAATGCTCCTCTCACCTGCCATACAAAAGAAGATAATCAGATTTATTATATAAATAGATATTACATAGATCAAGAAAATATAAAATAGAATACATCTTGCATATTGAATTGAGAATTGAACATCATTTACAGGTGGTAGTATATAGTAGGATTATTATCAAATATGATGTCACTTTAGTTTGTTTAGCAAGTCTTCTACTTATAATTAACGTTTTAAGGTCACATCGTCAAATATGATGTCACATTATCATGCTTTTTGTCAAGGTGTCCAAAAAGGCCACAAAAAAAAAGTGAGACTCACACTTGCACACTAGGTCATGTTTTATTGGTGAGCTTATGTGGCATAGCTTGATTTTTTGTTTTTTAGATCTAAGGAATACATTTCACTTAATTATGGGTAGTCATCATCAACACTAACAACTTTAAAGTCATTAGGGAAGGGGCCCAATTACCACCCATGTTCTAATGACCATTCACTTCTTGCTCACCCAACCCCCCAATTACTAACTTTAAAGAAACAAAAAAAAAGATAATTAAAAGCCCACTAATAAATTTTACATATACCAATAGCGGCCCACTTGTACTTCAATAATAAATATTTGTAGACTTTAATTGGAGGATTGTGTAACTTTATTGCATTGGCTCTTAGAAGGATATGTATTGGATTAGTTGTGCAAATTTTTGTGGCGGCTGTAGTGCATGGTTATATGGGTGAAGTTTGCAAGAAATATATCACGGAATCCTATCACCGGCTCCCTGAAAAGTTTCAGTTTTGAGGCGTGATAATGTTGAATGCTAGAAAACAGTCACATAATAAAATTTATCAGCTAATTATATTTCTCTACAATTTCAAATAAGAATAAAAGGATCTAAAAATATAGATTATATAAACAATAAAAAAAATTCAAGTAGATAAATACATATGACATCAACATCCAAATAATATGATGTTTTTTATCAGAATTTGAATCCCCTGTTCTGAATCAATTATCACATATATTGAAAAACTCCTCTCATTTAAAAAACAATCAATTTTATACTTTCAAACAATCCCCTGTTCCCCTTCTTTTGATTGGTTGGGCCAAATCTCTTTTGTGTTCTGTTTCTTTGAGTGGTCTTTCAAGTTTATCTTACGGTTCGAGTTGCAGGTCCTTCTAAAACCTGTCTTGTAAAGGGTTTCTGGTCTCTTAAAAACTTGTTTTTCCTTAATCAAAAATAATCCCACAACTTTCATTTAACATTGAACATGTCCTATCTAATTTTAACTCTCAAATACTCAAATTAAATATCCAGTCAGGCAGTCAGGCCAAACTAGCAATTTTAAAGCAAGTATCATATCGTTGCAGTTAAATTCTGTATAACAAAACAAAGGTTGTGAATGGTTAAAATGATTATCCCTTTAAAACAAGACAGTTTTCTAAATATTTAAGCAAGTTAAAAGTTTATAAAAAGAAGATAAATAGGGAGATTTTTGTTGAAAACTTTTCACTTTTAAGTTTTGATCATACACCGCTGGCAAAGCTGCTAAACAAACCAGGTTTCATCTATACTTGTGAATAAAAGAGGAAAAAAACATCAGCCCACCTTGTGGGCAATGAAAACCAGGTAATGGTAGACAGAGACAAAAAATTTCAATAAAATTTATTCACACTAACAACAAACTTGATATATATTGGAACAAAGCTATAGTGCCAAGAGTGTGTGATCTTTTTACAAAGCTTGGAGCATGCTACTGCTCTATTTTAGCTGCCACAGATTTGAACATTCTGCCACCATATCTGATCTGTAACCTGTCATACAAATGCTCTGTAAAACACAAGATGATAGTGAAGAAGAAGAAATAGTGAGAGGCAGAATGGTGTCAAGAGGTAGTTTGAGTAGAAGGGGATGTGAAGATAGACTTGATGGAGTGAGCAAGGGATGAAGCAATGGCTTCTTTCACCTTCCCTCTCTTGGGAATATGCCTTCCATTATCGGGAGGACTGAAATTAGATTGTGAGGAAGGCATTTTATCTCCTTACGAAAATGGAAATTGAAGGGAAATGAGTTGTGAGGAAAGAGAGGAGGAAGGTGCGCGTATATAGCAGGATCCTGCAAGGAATTTGTTCCAGTCAATGCTTTGAATGTAGTCAAGATTGTTTATTTAGTTTTCTTTCTGGATGAGTGGGTCTAAAGATGTGAAACAGATAGTGTGAAAGGAGTTTGAGAGATGATGGACCAAGACTGAAGGCCCCACAGTTCCGTGATAGTCCAGCTGGGAGTGGGGATTAAGACAACTTCTCTTGATTATGTTAATATTGTCTTTTCTACTTATATAACTGCTACTCTTTGCGACGCTTTTTTATCGAATTGAGATAATTACAGTTACTTTGTGTTGGTCGGTGGTTGACTGGGTTGAGAATGGTGGGCCAAATATGTGACAGTACGTTCCAACACATGACCTTCCAACACATGTTGGAGGGAATTTGAATCCAATTCACACTAGGATGGAAAACATTTTGCAGTTAGAATTAAATATGGGTATGCATTGATAGTAGATAGGAAAAATGGTATAAAATGGAGTTTGTTGGTGTTTATTAATGAGTATTTTATAAGAAAAAAATTATATTTTAACAATTGATGGTGCCTCACAATTAATATTTGTATATATGGATAAGTACAATGTAAAGTTATCAATATTTAGAATTTTAATATGTATGCTCCATCAAGTCAATGTCCACATTAGATAGTGAAACTCAAAACTTTGCATACCTTTCATGTAATGGAGGATTTGCTTGGTTTCCTTCCAATATAGTTCATGGGGCTCCTACATAAACCAAGAGACCATGCCTTTGGCATATGAAATGTTGAGTCTCTAGTTTGTCACATGAATGAAGGTCCTTGACAGATACTGATAAAATGTACAATCAATCAATGTTGAAGAACATGGAAGCTCTAGTTTAACCCTAGATGAAAAGGGAGGCAATGCAGGCTTGTAGTTTGTCATGTGAGTGCAAAAGAAAATCAAGGGCATATTTGGATTGTAAAATGGTGGTCCCCAAACTAAATTGACTGATCTTAATCCTAAGGAAATAAACTATCAAAGCCAAGTCAATCATCAAAAACCTATCATGACGGATATTTTTCATTATTATGGTGGAGAATGTAGAACTCCCTATGGTAAATAAGTCATCAATTTTCAAAACTACGATTAACATAGTCTTATCTTGCAATAGAATATATATACATTTTAAGAAAAATGGAATATAGAGAACCTAACAATAAGAAGGTAGGAATCTTTCTTATTGTACCACTCCTAAGAGGCCTATTTGAAATCATAGATAGATTTTTGAGTTATGCACACCATAGAAGAATCTTGTTAGAAACCTTTTGGATGCTCTATATAAATTTCCTCCTAAATCTCCTCATGAAGAAAACTAAATCTCATAATAATGTGTTGATAGTGAGTGTGAGTCAAATATAGTTCTTCTTTACAACTAGTGCAGAAATTTGAGTGTAGTTAGTGCTGATAATATACAAAATTCCTTTAGTGACTAGTAGTAGCTCTTTCAACTTATTCACTAACCCATTTACTACAAAATGTATCTAATAGTTCCACATGCATCAAACAAGTTCCATTCTCTTAGGAAGGGGGACCAAATTCTAAGTATGGTTCCTAATTAAGGAACTATACTCAAGCATTGTTGCACCCCACTCAAGAATGTCAAAGGCCTCAAGAGGGGACTATGGATCTAAGGCAGTGGCAATCAAGATATGTGGTAGTACCTGAAACTACAATCACATGCTCTTGGTCTTTGACAAATCCCCTACCCAATCCGCTACATCATGTAATGTTCGTTATGCCCAAAGTGGAGTTGTAATTGAAGAACCTTGTAATATTTCCAAATAATTATTTTTCTAATTAGTTTTTAATACAATAACTCATAGCAAATTTGAGTATAAATATTAAACTTAAGATCCTCTTCAAATAAATATTGAAAATATAATGAATACCCACAAAGATGTTGGCAAAATGTTCAGCGCTCCCCTCGGGATTCATGACAAGGGACTAACTGCCTCCCATGCGATCCATATCTCTATAGTTTGTATCAAACGTTGATAGATCAGTCTTTTGACGCAACGACAAACTGGGCCAACAAATGGTATCAGAGCGTTGGGTCACATGTTCGAATCCCCTCGAGTAACGTTGAGGGGGAGATTGTTGGCAAAATGGTCAGTGCTCCCCTTGGGATTCGTGACAAGGGACTAACTGCCTCACGTGTGATCCATATCTCTACAGTTTGTATCAGGCGTTGATAGATTGGTCTTTTGACACAACGACAAACTGGGCTAAGAAAGATTTAGCAATTTCTTCACAAATATGTGCACTCAAATTAATAGTTTTTGCACATAAACATCTAAATATTCTTTAAGAAATAAAATTTGATTTTTACACATGAAATATATGATTACAACAACAAAAAAACTAAAGAATAAATAATAGTGAAAAATTCTATAAACTATCAAAATAAAACAACACCCAAAAACTACAAGATCGCACAACATTGCCAACACTAATCTACTCCAACTTAAAAGATGAATTATTCAACACTTAAAAAACTGATCTAATTGAACCCATAAACAATAACAATTCGTCACTCAAAAATATACAAAAACCTACACTCACATAACTGTACCTACAACCTAAAACAAATACTAAACAAGCAAGAGTAGACGAGAGCATAATGATGTGAGAAGGTTATATCCCTATTTTACAAAGGATGAAGACCCACATCTTCGAGCAAATGTTGAAGGCAATATTGTCTGACAATAAGAATCAGGAACAACCAAGGGAATGGCTCAAGGCCACAAAGATGATTGTCTTAGCCTTGATGAAATGCAAAGACAAGTTAATAAAAAGTCAAAATTCTGCAAGCCAAGTTTTGTCAAGAATAGAAGAATTCATGCAGATTTGTCTCGCTTGTTTTGGGAAACCTCTGTACAGGAATGTTCACCTTCTACAATAGCTCAGGAGGTCAAGTGCTATTGTAGGTCAAGGACAACTTGTATCAATAAGTTTCAAAGGATTCCATTGATGACATGATGCAACAGTAGTTGGAATTATTGAAAATGCAAACACAAGTTTTAGAGGGCCAGTCTTAAATCCTACATTTTAATCCGTCAATTTTGGTTGTTTAACATTTTCAAATTTAGAAATCAAAATTTAATGTGTATAATTTAAGTCGTTCGATTTTAAAAAGTTATAAAAAAATTTGAAAAAATCAACTCTTCTCAAAATATCAAATCAGATACATCAAGACTCTGATCTTGAGGATTTGAATAGAACAATGAATGCTTTCATCGATGCATTTCTAGAGAAGAGAATGAATGATAATTGTTGAAGTATAGATCCAAGTGTGTGGTTAGTTAGTAATTTTCTCAATTTTGGTTCTGAATAACACTATAGATGGCATGGCAGTTATCTACCTTCCACCATGTGGTCACCATCAGCTGACTAGAGGTTGAACTATAGTCTGGAGATGTCCCACATGGATTCTTAGCTTCATGTAAAGATCTGACCACTAATCTAAGGCCTAAGCACACTTTCTTTTTATTTTGATCAATCAAACAAACATTTGCTTGTTGGAAATGATGTTTTGATCATTTGGAATTGGTACGTTGTGGACTTTTTGCTTACAAAGTGGATATATTCATTGACTATGTGTCTTGAAGACACTTGCATAGGATCTCGTCTCGGTTCAGTGCATCAGTATGGCACTCTGATTCGATGAAATCTCAAAAATATTAATTTCTATGTTTCCTTTGATGATTGCACCAATATCATATCTGACTCTGAGAATTCCTGGTTAGTATAATATTATTCTTTTATTTGTTCAATCTAATATTCCAGAGTAGAAGGATAAATTCTGCACTATCATTGTATATTGAGTCATTTACATTATCTTGTTATCCTACTTCTTTTGCAATTTAATTTGGATATCTGTTAGAATAGGTTTACTTTGAAGAAGTATTTTAACTATAAATTTGCTTATGAATATGTATGTACTTTGAAATATTTATATGTGAATCTTACATATTAAAATGTGCTTAAAGGAGAAAGAAGTTAAATTTTTTGTAACTTTTAGTTTATATCTGTATTTACGAGAAAAGGCCCCTTTAAAATATCCACATTAGTCATTGAGTCATTTCAAGACAGTCATGAGAGTAATCTTATTACTTTTTGAAGAGGATTGAGCAATCTTTGTATCACTTAGTAATGGATGTGCTAACACTATCATCAACATTCTTTGAGGTGCCTACAACCTAGGTTCAAACCCCACGGATTCGTCTCTACCGTATTAACAATGGAGCATGCTTTACCTTGGGGAGAACCTTGGAGAAATAGTGGGGCTTCTTGCCTGTAGTGCTTACATTCTTGGTTCAAACCATAAAGTTTTAACATAGGTTTCAATATATTATAATCTTTCAACAATTTTGAAATGTCTCTCCCGCTCCTCTCGCTCCTCTACAATGACTCTTCCACTTTGCAATGTTTGATCGATGCTTCTGCTACTGGTGTCAGGTTTGGTGTGTGGGTTGCTCCATCTGTCTCTGCCCACATGCCCTCGTTTGTAGATCCCCCACCCCTCTCCCAGAAGCTACTAGTGTTGTGTTTGGTGTGTGGGTTGCTTCGTCTGTCTCTGCCCACAAGCCCTCGTCTACATATTCCTCCCCCCCTCCCCAGCGTGGGGGATGCTAGTGACCTTCCCTCACCCTCCTGCTCTGTGTTGGTTGATGTTGTCTCTCCTAACAATGCTTTGGTTGGCTCGGACCTTCCCCCTCCTCACGTGGACTCTGGGGCAGGGGGTCTTCCTTCTACTAAGGGCATTGTTGTTTCTTCGGTTGTTGCTTTTGCAGGCAAAGGTGTGGATGCTCCCAGACCTCCTCCTCTTTTTGGTGGAAGAAGTTATGCTCATGCAGCTAGGGCTTCTACTATTAAGGGGGTTCCTCCCCTTCCCTGTGCCAAATCTTCCCCTGTGGTGGTTTGTGGCCAGGATGTTTTGGACAATATTGACTTCTATCAGAGTAATGCTTTGGTGTGCAGATTTTCTAGGCTCTGGCCCTCTCTTCCAAACCTCCATCATTGGGTGAGTAACTCTTGGAAACCCCTGATTGCCCACAACATTGAGCTCTTTCCTTGTGGGAAGGATTTTTTTATTGCATCCTTTACTTCTACCTTGGATAGAAACTTGGTTTTGGACAAAGTGTGGGCTTGGGGAGATCACTCTCTTTCTGTCAAGCCCTAGACAACCTCTTTTAATCCCCTTACTGAATCATTATCTGTGCATCAAATATGGGTTCGCCTTCCTAATCTCCCTCTCCATTTTTGGGAACTCTCCTACTATGAGGCCATTGGCAACTCCATTGGTCATTTCTTGAATGTGGATGAGGCCACGTCTTCTATGGGACACTCTACCTTTGCTCACTTGTTAGTCGACATCGGCATCTCCTTGCCTCTCCCCAAGGATGTTGTTCCTATGGTTGGGGATAGGCCTTGGTCTCAGCCGTTGGATTATGAGGGTTTGCCCTTCCGTTGTTGAAAATGCTTCTCAACAGGGCATCTTGCTTCAGACTATTCTCTTCCTCGCCATAAGGGTGCTTCTCTTGGTGGAAAGATGCCACCGTTGAACATTTAACTGTCAATGCGTTGGATACTACTTGTTCCTCTCATGAGGATGATGTTTCCTCCTGTGATGAAGAGTCTCTCATTTCTATTGAACCTTCTACTGATCCTCTCATTGTTGTTCAACAACCTTGTTCTACTACTGTTGAGCCTGCTTCTGGTTTTACTCTTCTTCAACAACCTACCCTACAACATTTTGTTGTTGTTTCTCAACTTCATGTTGCGGTTCTACAACAACACTCTGCAACTACTTCTAATCACAACTCTACTGAATCACTTCCACCTGATCTCTCTCTTGGTCCTAATGATTGTGTCGCTTGGACTGTGGTTTGTCGAAGGCGGAAGGGGAGGTCTTCCCCCCTTGTCCTAACCTCTCCCTCTCAAGGCTTGGGTGTCTCTTCCCCTCCTTGAATTGGGTCTTGTTTGTTTTTTTATCTGATTGTTGTAAAGGGGCTTTCTCCCTTGGTTTGTTTTGTCTTTTTTTATAGTCTCTGACTATGTTAAGGGTCGACACCCTAATTAACATTGATTTTTTAATCAAACACATTCTTTGAGGTGTTACAATAGATATTATCATAAGAACACAAAATTCACTCTGACATAACATACCCATTGTATTGTACAATCCTATTTTGGTTGTCACTTCATGTCTATAGATTGTTTTTTTTTTCTAAATTAAGGTTAAGCACCTTATTAGAATAAATGATTTACCTTATGAGTGTGTGATAATGTGTTTTATGATAACCCCTTAGATATTACAGACACTTGCACATGATAACTTCAGAACATACTAAAACTATTGAAACTAAAAGATGTTTTAAATTTATTATGAGTGTGTAGAGGGTGATGGGGAGAAAATTCATGTAATGGATTGATGCCTTTATCTAGTTGAACAAAGTCTCTAAATTCATTTAAACATGCAATAATTGAAACCAAGATGATATCTTAATCAAGATATCAAGCAAAGGTATTCATTTTAAAATGCATAAGTGAGCTAGGCTCTATACATATATTTAAAAAAATAATTGATAGTTGTATACTATTAAATGAGTCTGCTTAATAATCCGTAAACATACCCATACATTTTCTTTTATTTTTCTAAGAAGATATCCTAGAAAATATTTACAAAAATTTGATAGTCATCTAGTTGGCCAACTATTCATAAACACGTGAAGAAATGGGCTTCATGCATAAAGAGACATTCAATAAAGGTTGAATTTGTCTTTAACCATTTTTTATACAATAGTTACATGAGTTATTATACATTTGGGATAAACCTAGAACATTACAATTGTAAAATTACAATACCTTGACTTTGAAACTATGAACCTTATGATTCTATTAAGTAATTTATTTCTAATATGCTCCTCTCCAATTCAAAAAAAAAATTATCCTCCTCTACAAATGAAATTCAATATGCATATATCCTTATATAGGTCACCCAAAAATGGAAATGTGTAAATTTGGATGAGGACCCTGTAAATCCATAATTTCTTATAAAATTTGGTGATGACCATGCCTATTTTTCAATGTTCAATCATATTTAAAATCTGAATCCTCTATGAATCACATGCAATGAAAATAAATAATAATTAAGGTATGTGCACCATCAATTTCTTTTGGATCCATGACAAAATTCATTTAAACCATTTGCTGACCTTCTTTAGATTAGAATCTAGTGGTTGGAGGGAATTAACAGCATTGTAGAGCAATAGATGGATGAAAATATGTGAGTTGATGTCATCCTATAGCTATCAAAGAAATGTCAATAATTCTCTTACCATCATACCCTTTCTAACCTGGAGAAGATTACTAAATTTGTTGATTCCCTGGCAAAGCCTTTATCCATCAAGCATAGGGCCTTGGGGATCCATCTAATTGCTTGTCATAAAAAGAAGGGAAGAAATGCTCTGAAAGTCCAACCCTTGATGATGACATCACCAAAGGATGATGTAACATGACATAAGGATGATGTTAGCATGGAGGGGAATTTATTGGGATGGATAAAGTTATTGAGGAGAGATGATGTCATCATGGCATTGGTAAAGGAAAGGCATACATCAAGGAATCATGGATGGAAGAGAAGGCAAGAAGGTAGAGGAAATCTTAGAAGTTTGAAAGATATAAGAATTCAAAAATTTATAGAAAAGATGTCAATAATTGGGGATCAATGATATGCCTTAACATATGCTAAAAGTAGTAGAAGGAAATGGGAAGCTTTGAACTCTGATAAGGGAAATAAGTACTAGGAATTGAGACATTAGGCTTGTGGGGAATTGAGGACATGGTAGACAAGTAAAGAGGGATGTCAAAGTTCGAAAGTCTAAAATTTAAAGATTCAAGGAATCAAGGGAATAGGTACCAAAGGATAGGTGGATGAAGAAGTCGAAAAGTCCAATAGATAAGGACTTAGGCTTATGAATAATTTCAAGCTTCCGGGATTGAGAAGAAAGACTATTGAATTCTTAAAGATGAAGGGGAATAAGGGAACCACAAACAACCCAACAGATTGACAATAACACTTGGCCAAGAATATGCTTTAAACTTTAGGGATTTAGAATGTAAGAAAATGCATACCAAAAATGGTACATGAAAATGATCGAAACTCTAATATGTTTATAAAACAATGCTCAACCACATTAAGACTTTGGGGTCAAGGATTCAATAAAACGTGGGAGAGGTAGGAGGATACAGGAAAGCTCAAAAGTCTAATGAGTTGACAATATTGTTACTCAATCAAAATACACATCAGACTCTGAGGATTGGGAAGAACATGGAAAGGATGTTTAAGGAGGCATCAAAGTAAGGAATATTTTGATGGGTTGAATATTTGATTAAAAAACACTTTACTATTTGTACATCACCTCAAGACAAAGAGTTGAGGCTAATAGGAAAGACATAATAGCATGAACAATACTGAAACCCTAACAAATTGACAAAGATAACACTTAGCCAAATTTTAATTTTTCAACTTGGGTATTTGAGTAAGGCATGATGTAAATTGAACAACTTCTAGAGGCACAAAATAAGCATGATTGACCCATTTAGTATTTCTCATATTGATTATAACCCTGGGCTAATTAAACATAAGATACAATTATATAGAGCAAAATAGGAAAAAATGAGACACAACAAAATGGGTTGCCAACAGACTCATCACCATGCTTGGATGGATATCAAGATCACTTGACATGGTAGTGTCAGATATTCCATACCATTCTACTACTACTACACAAGATAAACTATATTAACATAATCTTTTTTACAAGTGGTTTTTCCCCTAACCTTTCTACTTCCTTGTTTTCCTAGGCAATTAAAGCAAGTGTATTTTTTGGCTATTTCACTTAGTGATTGAAGCTGCTTAGTGCATATAATTTATTTGTCTTGTTGGTTCCTATTGAGTGTGCATGTCGATGAGAGGACAAACACATGAAATCATTGAGTTAGTCCATTATTTTACATATCTCATATCTTTTTATGTCTAAATATTTATAATTCTTTATGCATGTTTTGTGAGTTCTCATCTATTTTGAAACACATACATTCATTTTAGGATTCATTTATGCATCTTAAAGTCGGGGAAAAGTGTAATAGTGAAATTTACGTACCTATGCTAATTCTCATTAAATTTTGGGTCAATTTTAATCGAATGAATTAATACAATTAGATAGTAACATGTGGCACACTTTCATGCTAAGTTTGGTTTCTTTCTTGATCCTTATCCATCAACATTTAATTTCACCTACATGTACTTCTATACATTCAACCTTATCCATGTCCTATCTACAACTATTCCTATAAATTCAACTTATTATTATCCTGGGGTTTTGGATATCCACTTTTATCCCAAGATGTTAGTCATCTTGAGTCAATCCTACAACATGTGAGTGCAACCTCATACGACATGATTTGAACTAAAATTCAAATGGTTGACTCCCACCCTATCCACATATTTATTGAGACTCAACTCTATGTATGATTATATGACTATTTAGTATGATAGTATCTAAATGCATTCATTTGAATATTAGTTCAATATTTGATAATAATTTGAACATCTTAAGCCTTGATAAGCATTCGTAGGAAAAATTAGATTTGGAGCACTAAAATGATAGTATTTTCATTGAAATTTTCAATTAGATTACTTGCATTCTCTCTTGCTATTTTTCAACAATTGTTCAAGGTCATTACGTTAGCCTTTCAAGGTGGACTATAAAAAACATGAAACCCCAGAATTCAATAATCTCAAAGATATTTTTAAATAATGATAGTACTTACATGTCAATAGAAAATAGGGATCTTGGTGAACTAGATCAAACTAGTATTCAATCAACTAGATTAAAATGATACCCCAAATATCGTATATGTGTTGCAATACCCCAAACTATAAGATAAACATTAAAAAAAATCATAGGTCTACACAAAACACAAGATGGTTATCACTTTGTGGTCATTAATTTGCCATACTATGGTGAGAAAATTTTGTTAGCCATCCATGCTTATATTTCACTCTTAGATCCAGAGTGAAGTATACAATCCCTTTACATTTAATATTTTAAAATCTAGCATTAGTTACACATTTATACAATAATCTACCTAAATAAAGTTCGTTTTATTTGTTGCAAGGTTACTTTTTCGCTTATAATAAGACTTGTGAATTTTATTTTAATTTATTTTTTTTAGTTTTCAAGGATATAAGAAAGAGATTGCAATGCTTAAACATCATATGTTTCAATAATCAAAATTTTAACAACAAATTTACACCTCAACCATATCAGAAAATGGTAAAAAATATTATTTTTTCATTGATCAAAATTAATCTTTATGAAAATAGAGTAACATTTAAGAATAGCATTAGATCATCCTTAATCTCAATTGAATTACAAAATAAATTAAGCTTTAAAAAACAACTCTTATATGCACAAGAAGAAATTATTTTCATTTAATATTGTATTTCTTTACATTTTCAAGTCAAGAACATAAATAATGAACAACTTTATATAGATCAATATACATTCGTGACATCTAAATTCAAAGATGTCTTGTTCTGATCTCTTGTGAAAAAAATAAATTTCCAATTTATACTTTCAAACAATCCCACAACTCTCTTTTAACCATGAACATTCTCTTAAATAATAACGACTTTCAGAAACTCAAATAAAAAAATACAGTTTAAATTATCTAGCAAATTTTAATGCAAGTATCATATCATTTAAAGTAAGCTCTGTATAACAAAACAGAGGTTTTTAATGGCTAAAATGATCATCCCTTTAAGAGAAAACATTTTTTCAAATCTCTATCAACGTCCTCATATACCATACTCACAAACTCAATAAAAGAGAAAAATATCAGCCCACCTTGTGGCCAATGAAAACCAGGTAATGGCAGAAAGACAGACAAAATTCTATAACAAAAATCATCCACACCAACAACAAACTTGATATATAGTGGAACAAAGATAGCTGTTTAGTCCCAAGAATATGTGATCATTTTACAAAGCTTGGAGCATGCTACTGCTCTGTTTTATCTCCCACAGATTTGAACATTCTGCCACCATATCTGATCTGTAACTGCCATACAAATGCTCTGCAACACACAAGATGATAATGAAGAAGAAAAATAGTGAGAAGCAAAGTGGTGTCAAGAGGCAGTTTGAGCAGAAAGGGATGAGAAGAAAGACTTAATGAAGTGAGCAAGAGATGAAGCAATGGATTTTATCACCTTCCCTCTTTTGGGAATATGCCTTCCATTATCAGGAGGATTGAAATTAGATTGTGGGGAAGGCATTTTATCTCCTCAGAAAAATAGAAATGGACTGGAAATGAGTTCTGCGGAAAGTGAGGAAGATGCACGTATATAAGAGGGTCTTGCCAGGAATTTGTTCTGGTCAGTTCTTTGAATGTAGTCATGATTGTTTATTTAGTTTTCTTACCGGTTGAGTGGGTCCAAAGATGTCAAACAGATAGATTATTCAAAATTTAGGTCAAAATCCTTTTCCGATCAAATCAAAACTGTCAAAAAGATAGATTATTCACAGGTAACAGGTGTGAAAGGAGTTTGAGGAATCAAGTGGCAAGACTGAAATGCTTGGTATTCCATGATACTCCCTCCAGCTGGGGATTAAGACGGCTTCTCTTCAGTCTTTCCTTCTTATTTTCCTACTTTTTGCCATTTTGGTCGGTGGTTGACTGGAAAATTGCTTTGGTAGATTGAAAATGGTGGTTCAAATAAGTGAAGTAGCTTTCAACCTATTTTGGAAAGAATCGAAAATTGAATCCAATAAAATGGTCACAAGTTCAAATCCCACAAGCGAGTAAGGTACCTCCAGCAAGGAGTACGAGGTAGTCTCATACTGCTTTAACCCATCTATAGACCCATACATAGATGGCTGGCATCATGGACTATAAAATAATAGAAAATTGAATCCAATTCAATTTGACAATAGAAAGTGATTATTTTATAATATAATTAGGAGAATATCAGTAGTTGTTATAGTTAATTTTGTTTATCTTAAATTTTTGAATGGTACATCAGATTTTAGTGATATTTTTGTTGGCTTTGTATGTGACTTAAGAGCTTAAAGCTATGGTTTCAGCTTCTAAGAAGTTGCAAAGAATGCATGATGATTCGTTATGCACACAAGGGTCAAAAATTGGATACATACTTAAAGACATCCCAATAACCGTGAACAACAACCACCTCAAAATTTGCACAACTAATCCAATACATATTCCTCTAATAACCAATACATTTTCCTCTAAAAATTGTTTTTACCAATGCTTATGCAGAGTACCTCAATAATCATGTGCTATGAGTACCAATAAAGTTGCACAACTCTAATTAAGTATTATAATTTGGTGACTAATGTACATGTGAAATATCTTGATGGGCTTTTAATTCTCATTTTTTTCGGTTTTTATAAAGTTAGTAATTAGGGGGTTGGGTAACCAAGGAGTGAACAGTTATTGGAACATCGGCAATAATTGGGTCCTTTCCCCTAAGCTTAAATAAAGTGTACAATTTTATATTAAAATTGATAAAGAAGATAAAAGATGTTTAGTTCTATGTGTGATGATAAATAAGTTTTAATAGATTAAAAGATGCTATGTATTATGTTAGGGTTCAAGGATTTTAGAGTAGTCTATCATAAAATTCACAATTTAGAATTTTTTAACATAGTCTTGGACTTACATCCAACCTTAAACATGATATTCATGGCCTTGAACATGGCTCTAAAAAAATTGTTCACTTGTGTAAATCTAGATTGGGTGGTGCTTAAAAGCACTGGTAAGACCTACCATCTGGTGGAAGAATCCATGACTTGTATTGATTATTGTCAAGCATCATATCTTAATTCAACAATATTTAAAGATTGAAGGAAACCACAAAAAAATGAAATTCTTATATTTTTTCCTTATGTATGTTGGTATTTATCCAATGCTTGATTTTAGTACATATGTGTAACAATGATGCTTATCAATGTTCACTTCATTATCCAAATAATCTAGGGCTTTGTCCTTTCATAAAATACCCTAGCATTCAAATTTTAATATTGCATGCATGATTCAACAAGTAATAGATAACTGATATCATGTCTACTTGGAGCCATGATTAAAATTTTATGTTTAAAAATGAATGTTTTTAATTAAAAAAGCAGTGTTAACTAGGGCCCTGGCCCTTAACAAAAAGCAACATCAAAAGAGATGATGTTGGAAGAGAACCATAGCCCAAACGCGGAAAGAAACAAACACAAAAACCTAACCAACCAGGGAACAAACCCCACTCAAGGGGGCAACAGGCCACCCAAACCCCCACTAGGGGGGGTATGGGGCAAGGGAGAAGATTTCCCCTTACGCCTGCGAGCAATCACAGACCAGGCAATGCTAAGATCCACCGGAAGGGCCCCCGCAGGGTCAACAACACCGGTGACAGCAGAAGGCTACAAGAGGTCCATAGGGAGCTGCAGAACAGCAACATTAGTAGGTTGTGACTGAACACCAGTAGCAGAAGCAGATCCAGTAGCGGGGGAGGATTGCAGGACAGGAGAAGCGGAAGTGGGGGCCTCCAGAGACGAGGCCACAAAAACATTAGTAGGAGCAACAGGAGTCGTGGTGGGCACGACATCATCCTCATGGGAGGATCCAAGAAACGCATAATCCGTAGCAATAATTATTAAGTGGTCAACAGTAGCATTCTTCCACCAGGTAGAAACCCCTTTTTTTTGTGGAGAAGAGCAACCCAAAGCAAGATGGCCAATAGAGAAGCATCTTTTGCATCACCAAGAAAGGGGAGGCCTTCAAAATCCAGCAGTTGTGATCAAGGCCTATCCCCCACCATAAGAACCACATCACCCATGAGAGGAGCAAAGATGTTGATATCAACAAGAATGCAGGCAAAGGTAGTGTGTTCCATTTAGGATGTAGCATCATCAACCTTCAGGAAATGACCAATAGAGTTATCGATCGCCTCATAGCAAGAGTGCTCCCAGAAATGAAGAGGGAGATTGATGAGCCGAACCCAAACTGGATGCACATTAAGTGGTTTAGTGAGAGGGTTGAAAAAGGTTGTCCAAGGCTTGACGGAGAGGGAGTGCACTCCCCAAGCCCATAGCTTTCTCAAAATAAAATCCCTATCAATGGAAGAAGTGAAGGAAGCAACGAAAAATCCTTTAGCACAGGGGAAAAGCTTGATATTGAGAGAAACCAAAGGCTGCCAGGAGTCACTTACCCAGCTATGAAGGTCTGCTTAGATTGTGGGGAAGGCATTTTATCTCCTCAGAAAAATAGAAATGGACTGGATATGAGTTCTGAGGAAAGTGAGGAGGAAGATGCACGTATATAAGAGGGTCTTGCCAGGAATTTGTTCTGGTCAATTCTTTGAATGTAGTCATGATTGTTTATTTAGTTTTCTTACTGGTTGAGTTGGTCCAAAGATGTCAAACAGATAGATTATTCAAAATTTAGGTCAAAATCCTTTTCCGATCAAATCAAAACTGTCAAAAAGATAGATTATTCACAGGTAACAGGTGTGAAAGGAGTTTGAGGAATCAAGTGGCAAGACTGAAATGCTTGGTATTCCATGATACTCCCTCCAGCTGGGGATTAAGGTGGCTTCTCTTCAGTCTTTCCTTCTTATTTTCCTACTTTTTGCCATTTTGGTCAGTGGTTGACTGGAAAATTGCTTTGTTAGATTGAAAATGGTGGTTCAAATAAGTGAAGTAGCTTTCAACCCATTTTGGAAAGATTCGAAAATTGAATCCAATAAAATGGTGGTTCAAACAAGCGAAAGTATCTTTCAACCCATTTTTGGAAAGAATTGAAAATTGAATCTAATTCACATTTGACAATAGAAAGTGATTGTTTTATAATATAATTAGGATAAAACATCAGTAGTTGTTATAGTTAATTTTGTTATCTTAAATTTTTGAATGGTACATCAGATTTTAGTGATATTTTTGTTGGCTTTGTATGTGACTTAAGAGCTTAAAGCTATGGTTTCAACTTCTAAGAAGTTGCAAAGAATGCATGATGATTCGTTATGCACACAAGGGTCAAAAATTGGTCATTTAGAGGTGACACCTAATACCTACTTAAAGACGTCCCAATAACCGTGAACAACAACCACCTCAAAATTTGCACAACTAATCCAATACATATTCCTCTAATAACCAATACATTTTCCTCTAAAAATTGTTTTTACCATTACTTATGCAGAGTACCTCAATAATCATGTGCTATGAGTACCAATAAAGTTGCACAACTCCAATTAAATATTATAAGTTGGTGACTATTGGTACATGTGAAATATCTTGATGGGCTTTTAATTCTCATTTTTTTTGGTTTTTATAAAATTAGTAATTAGGGGGTTGGGTAACCAAGGAGTGAACAGTTATTGGAACATCGGCAATAATTGGGTCCTTTCCGCTAAGTTTAAATAAAGTGTACAATTTTATATTAAAATTGATAAAGAAGATAAAAGATGTTTAGTTCTATGTGTGATGATAAATAATTTAATACATAATTAAGTTTTAATAGATTACAAGATGATATGTATTATGTTAGGGTTCAAGGATTTTAGAGTGGTCTATCATAAAATTCACAATTTGGAATTTTTTAACATAGTCTTGGACTTACATCCAATCTTAAACATGATATTCATGGCCTTGAACATGGCTCTAAAAAAATTGTTCACTTCTAAAAATTTAGATTGGGTGGTGCTTAAAAGCACTGATAAGACCTGTCATCTCGTGGAAGAATCCATGACTTGTATTGATTATTGTCAAGCATCATATGTTAATTCAACAATATTTAAAGATTGAAGGAAACCAAAAAAAAAAATGAAATTCTTATATTTTTTCCTTATGTATGTTGGTATTTATCCAATGCTTGATTTTAGTACATATGTGTAACAATGATGCTTATCAATGATCACTTCATTATCTAAATAATCTACGGCTTTGTCCTTTCATAAAACACCCTAGCATTCAAATTTTAATATTGCATGCATGATTCAACAAGTAATAGATAATTGGTATCATGTCTACTTGGAGCCATGATTAAAATTTTATGTTTAAAAATGAATGTTTTTTATTAAAAAGGCAGTGTTAACTAGGGACCTGACCCTTAACAAAAAACAACATCAAAAGAGATGATGTTG
Source organism: Cryptomeria japonica (assembly GCF_030272615.1). Classification (NCBI taxonomy): domain Eukaryota; kingdom Viridiplantae; phylum Streptophyta; class Pinopsida; order Cupressales; family Cupressaceae; genus Cryptomeria; species Cryptomeria japonica. The sequence continues at coordinate 175,600,920 of NC_081406.1, read as the reverse complement.
GAAGATAACCACATCCCAAACACGGAAAGGAACAAACACGGAAACCTAACCAACCAGAGAACAAACCCCACTCAAGGGGGCAACGGCCCACCCAAACCCCCACTAGGGGGGTATGGGGCAAGGGAGAATATTTCCCCTTACGCCTGTGAGCAACCACAAACCAGGAAATGCTAACATCCACCGAAAGGGCCCCCGCAGGGTCAACAACATCGATGACAGCAAAAGGCTGGAAGAGGGCCATAGGGGGTTGCAAAACAACAACAGCAGTAGGTTGTGACTGAACACCAGTAGCAGAAGCAGATCTAGTAGCAGGGGAGGATTGCAGGACAGAAGAAGCGGAAGTAGGGGCCTCCGGAGACGAGGCCACAAAAACATTAGTAGGAGCAACAGAAGTCGTGGGGGGCACAACATCATCGTCATGGGAGGATCCAAGAAACACATAATCCGTAGCAATAACTGTTAAGTGGTCAGCAGTAGCATTCTTCCACCAGGTAGAAACCCCTTTGTTTTGTGGAGAAGAGCAACCCGAAGCAAGATGGCCAATAGAGAAGCATCTTCTGCAGCACCGAGAAAGGGGAGGCCTTCAAAATCCAGTAGTTGTGATCAAGACCTATCCCCCACCATAAGAACCACATCACCTAGGAGAGAAGCAGAGATGTTGATATCAACAAGAATGCGGGCAAAGGTAGTGTGTTCCATTAAGGACGTAGCATCGTCAACCTTCAAGAAACGACCAATAGAGTTATCGATCGCCTCATAGCAAGAGTGCTCCCAGAAATGAAGAGGGAGATTGATGAACTGAACCCAAACTAGACGCACATTAAGTGGTTCAGTGAGAGGGTTGAAAAAGGTTGTCCAAGGCTTGATAGAGAGGGAGTGCACTCCCCAAGCCCATAGCTTTCTCAAAATAAAATCCCTATCAGTGGAAGAAGTGAAGGAAGCAATGAAAAATCCTTTAGCACAGGGAAAAAGCTTGATATTGAGAGAAACCAAAGGCTGCCAGGAGTCACTTACCTAGCTATGAAGGTCTGGTAGGGAAGGCCAGAACCTAGAGAATCTGCACACCAAAGCACAACGCTAATAAAACCCAATGTTGTCCACAACATCCTATCCGCAAACCACCACAAGGGAGGATTTCACACAAGGGAGAGGACGGACCCCCTTAGAGGGTTGGGTGAAAGATCTGGCCACACGAGCAAAGCTATGCTTACCAGTATGTTTGGTAAAAGGACCAGCGGCGTCAATGATAGGTGGCAAGGTCGTTTCCCCATAAGCCAGAGAGCCGATAATAGCAAGATCCACAGCTAGGGAATCGGGGGGTGGATGCAGTGCCAAGCGCATCAACAACCACCAAAGGGGTCACTGACCAAACAACAGTAGCATGGATCATAGGATCCGTGGACCTCACGCAAGGAAGGGGGGAAAGCAGAGCCCCACACATCCACAGCAAAACCAAGGGCATTCAAAAAGAGGGAGGCAGGAGAGTCGTTGGAGGGAGGCGGGAGAGCCATGTTGTTATTGAAATAGTTGTTAGTAGAAACAGTTGTAGAATATCGTTTAAAAATGAATGTTAAGACCATACTTGTGGTCCTAAACTAAGTTCAAGATGACACAAATAGTATTAACCTAGGATTGGGAATAGGCAAATTAAGGATAGAATCTAGATCTATTATAAAAACACAAAATAAAGATTATAGGAGAAATAATAGAGACCATATAAAGAACTAAATATTTATTATTTCAAATTAAAATTTTGATTAGAGATAGACATTCTCTCTCTCTCTCTCTCTCTCTCTCTCTCTCTCTCTCTCTCTCTCTCTCTCTCTCTCTCTCTCTCTCTCTCTCTCTCTCTCTCTCTCTCTCTCTCTCTCTCTCTCTCTCTCTCATCACATCAAACTCTTCTATATTAAGAATTGATCTGCATCAATTGGGAAATAAAGTACATCACCATAGTTGGATATATAAGTCAAACAAATGCCCCAACATTAAATAATTTGATTTGCATTTATCCTTAGAATTTGTTGCATCATCATTTTGTAGTGTTGTGTAATATTTCCATCTTCGATGCACTTCAAGCTATGAGTATTTAAATTCGATGTGGTTCCATGCATGACCTCTCTTAGGATCCAAAATGAAGTAGGCAACATTAGGAATTGTTGTACATTTCAAAAACTTGGCACATCATTTAAATAAGTTATAATTAAATAGTATTGATCTAGTTAAGCTACTCAAGATGGAAAACATGAATGTAGTGATCAAAATCACATGAGAATTGGATGCTATATTAAGAATGATTGATAGAACATATAATCCGAATTCAACTAAGAAGACGTAAACTTGTAGAAAGTTGTGGGCATAAAAACTTGATACACAAATTACTCTAAAACATCTAGAAACTACAAAAGTACCTACAAAACAAACAAATGTTGAAGGAATATTTTTCTTATTTCTAGGTCATTTCTCTTACACCTTGGATGATCTTAGATCATAAGGAATATGTGTTTAGGTCTAATTCTAGTTCAAGAGGATTTCTAATTCTTACACAAGAATATGCATTTGAACACTAGATAATTACATTATATACAAAGGGTTGAAGTAAGTCCAAAACAAGTAGGAAAAAGTGTAAGTGTTGTACTTTCTATCTCTATAAATTATGCCCACTTTGATATGCATGTGAACTACCATGAATATTACAACAAAAAGTAAAAACTATAAACTACAGATATATATATATATATATATATATATATATATATATATATATATATATATATATGTTATAGATATGGTTAACATAGCATGTGTTGTTCAATAGCTATGTGCCAAATCCACAAATGCGTTAGTTGTAACTAAAGAATTTTTTAGTGGCCATATGTCGCCAAATGATATTTTTATCATTTTTGTGTCTTGAAATTGTTGAATTGTATCAATTTTGTAATTGACCTTCTTCATCCAAATTTGATAGATTTTTCTATCTCTATCATACAATTTTCCTTGATATAGATATTATAATTCATTACAAAAAATTGTTTTTCATGATATTTAATCAAATTTGGATGCAATTTAACCTTGATATTATTGGGCCAAATTTTAATCTTTGTATGTAGCAAATTGATATTTTATCATATTTTGTGTCTTGAAATTAATGAATTGTATACATTTTGTAGTTTACCCTCTTCGTTAAAATTTGAGATATTTTTCTCTCTATCATGCATTTTCCTTGAGATGGATATAATAACTCAATAGAAAGGAATTTGATTTCCATGATGTTCAATCAAATCCTATATCAAAATTGAAGATGAACATTAGTTGAGTGTTGGTGTCTATGTTGATGATATCAATTTTAGTGATAGTAGTGACTTGAGATGTGCAAATGATTTTTTGAAGAAATGAAAAGAGAGTTTGAAATTTCTATGCTTGGTGAGTTGTCATTTTTCTTTGGTTTACAAATTTCTCAATTAGAAAGAGGTATATTCATATCAAAAACCAAATTTGTCAAGGAGATGTTGAAGAAGTTCAAAATGCAGGATTGCAAATCTGTTAGAACATAATGTTATTAGGGGTCACATCCTAACAATATTTATATATAATGTTCTAATATAAGGTTATAAAACCTTACATATTATATGCATTATAAGCATATCCTATTTGAAATAATTATAATCTAATAAGTATTAGATTATTAATTATTTATGAATGGGGGGTTATTGAAAAGTTTTGGCTAGTGAAGTCACCCTTCCTCCTATATTTAAGGAGGTTCTCTCTCATTTGAGAGTTGTTAGAATTTGGAGCTTTAAGGTGAGTTGTATCACTATGAACAAGAGGTATTATTGGCCATGTGGAAGTATTGGAGGAGTATCCCCAGGTTCAATTATATCATCTTATAGACTATATATTTGTAAGTGTTTTAATAAAATGATGCTTTATGGGGTTCTTTACTTGAAAGGGTTTTCCCCATGTATATCTTGTGCAATTTGTGCATTTATGCATGTATGGTTCTCATCTTATTTATTTATATCTTCTTTATAATGATTAGTATCCCAAGATCCTATTTTCTAACATGGTATCAAAGCAGGTTAGGCTATACTAATTATTTTTACTGGTTATATTAAAAAATACATTCAACTTTACGAAAAATTTATTTATGCAAATTCATACAATCCATACCACAAATCTTAGTTATTCCTTCAAAACATATGGTGCAAGTTATATTACATGGATGGTACAATATTTTAATAATAACTATCTTCTATGTGTCTTTGAATCAAATGGGAAAAATATGAATGTAGCTCCTGAAGAATCCAAATGGCCTTGAAGATTTATGGAAGAGTTCCATTTGGATAAATGTAAAAGTACCATATTACTTGAAGTTAATTTACTCTTTCTAGAGAATATCATTTCTAAAGATTAAAATGAACAATGAAGATCATGGGCACCTCACTCAAGTGAAATCATGAACTATAATAAAGACACCTTGAAGATCATGGGCGCCTCACTCAAGTGAAATAATTCTATAATAAGGAAACTTTGAAGATCATGGGCACAGACTATAACTTTGAAATCCTATGTGCAGTGATTGGCTTTTAGGTGGTGTCATTAAGGGGGAGTGTACATGACACCACCTAGTGGCTAAATCCGAGATATAAGACCTAACAGGCATAAGACCTTTAGGCATTATATGCTCCAAATTCAAATAATGCTTGGCCTTAGGTGATTCCATTGAGGGGAAGTGTGCATGTCAATGACACCACCTAGTGGCTAAATCCTACGGGTAGGCATATGTCCTAATAGGTATGAAATGAGACCTATATAGGCATTAGTAAGTTGACCTATATAGGCATTAGTAAGTCCTTTAAGCCTGCAAAAAGGCATGTGTAAGTCATTTTTTTTTAAATATTGCAGGTAGCCATTAGTAAGTCCTATAGCACATATGTGCTTAAGTCCTACGGGCATATTGCAAATTCTTCTCCTTGTAAATCTTCCACTTGTAAAAGCACTGTATTAAGTCCTATGGGTACTATGTAATGAACCTGGGGAGAGTCTAATTAGAGGAGACCACAGCTCCATTATAGTTTTTTAAGAGCTCATAGCATCATTTTTAAAACACTAGGATTATAAATTATGACAAGATGATTTTCATGTTGTCCAGAATGCATGATCTTCATGTTGGCATATATTTGTGTCCCTGTTTATCACTGTCAAAGAAGGCTTGCGTTACTAGGGTACTTCATTTTTTCTTTTATGGAAATTGACATGTGATCCCCTATTAACATTAAGGGGGAGTGTTAGACCATAATGTTATTAGGGGTCACATCATAACAATATTTATATATAATGTTCTAATATAAGGTTATAAAACCTTATATATTATATGCATTATAAGCATATCCCATTTGAAATAATTATAATCTAATAAGTATTAGATTATTAATTCTTTATGAATGGGGGTTATTGAAAAGGTGTGACTAGTGAAGCCATCATTCCTCCTATATTTAAGGAGGGTCTCTCTCATTTGAGAGTCGTGAGAATTTGGAGCTTTATGGTGAGTTGTATCACTATGCACAAGAGGTATTATTGGTCATGTGGAAGTATTGGAGGAGTATCCCCAAGTTCAAGTCTATCATGTTATATACTATATTTTGTAAGTGTTTTAATAAAATGATGCTTTATGGGGTTTTTTACACTAAAGGGTTTTCCCCATGTATATCCTGTGTAATTTGTACATTTATGCATGTATGGTTCCCATATTATTTATTTATATCTTGTTTATAATGATTAGCATACTAAGATCTTATTTTCTAACAAAATCGGTCAATATGCCTAAGGTTATTGGGTGTAAGCTAAGTAAGGATGATGTATCATCTGAAGAAAATAACTCTGTACATATCAATGATTGGAAGCTTTATGTATGTGATTGCATCTATTCTTAACATTATGCAAGTAGTATAAATGGTTGCAAGATTTCAAGTAGCACCTAAGGAGACACATGTAAAGGCGATAAAAATGATTTTCGAATATTTAAAAGGTACTATGGACTATGGCCTGTGGTATCCTAGAAGAATTTTTCTTAATTTGATAGCATACAGAGACGCAGATTGGTCTAGAAGTGTTGATGATAGAAAGAGAACTAGTGGTGGGGCATTATTTCTTAGAGATAGTCTTGTGTCATGGCTAAGCAAGAAGCAAACCTTTGTCTACGATGTCTTAGAAGCAAAAATGTTAATTTGATAGCATACACAAATGCAAATTATTGGGAAATAAGGTGTTGTAAACCTTGCATAATAATGTTATAACTGTAAATTTTATTTATTATGTGAGTTGCACATGGACGTGTAACATGTAGAGATTCCGTTGGAATATTCTTGGGGCTACTTGACGAGTTGTATTGTAAGATTGTAATATTATATTGTAATTATTTAATATCAAGTAAAGATATTGAAAAAGAGAAAACTTAGTACCCAATATTAAATGTGGAGTTAATGCTTAGGTAGCACACGGTTTTAGTCACTTGGTTTTGTGGCACATGGTTAATCTACCACTAGTTGTATTTGTGTAAGCTTATGACTACAAAAACAGGCACATGTTTAGTGGTTAAGATTGGTTGGTGTTTTGGGTTGTCATTGTATTGAGTCCTTTGGAGGATTGCATTTGTGGAGAATGGCATGGGATATGTGGATTCATTCTTGGAATATGGGAATGCATTGGAGGGATTGATGGTTCAAGGGTATTCATGTTGATAGTGCTTTGTATTGTTTTATGAGTGACAAATATGATGGAGTATAGATGCTTTTGGAGGCTGATTTTTTTACCTCATGGTGGTTTTCCTAGGGTATATCTTGTGTCATCTTGTGGCTTTCCTATTTGATCTTTGCATAATGGTGATTGTGTAAGCTTGTATGCATTATTTTCTTTCCTAGGTTATGTAGGAAATGGATTAAATGATTGTGGGTTTAGAGCATTATTTCCTAACACAAGTTGAGTATTAAAAATTTGTTTTTCTTATTTTGCAAAAATATTGAACAACAAAAAGGAAAAACATTTTTTAATATCCACCAAGTTTCATGCTAATGTTGGAGGGAAGGATTAAAAATTTTCCCCTTTTGAGAATTTTTAGGGTTGTGGAATTACAATAAATTTTAAGGTTTTTTTTATGATGTTCAAGATGTCCAAGGAGTTTGACCCACATTCTAACAAATAAATAGAATTCATGGCATGTTGAAATGCATTCAAGGAACCATCCTTCATCCTTAGTGTGGAAGCAGTGTCTTGTTTACATACATCTCACCCACATTACAAAATAGGAGGGAAATCTTACATGATGCATAAAAGTGGAGGTTTTCCAAGGTGTTCATTTACTTCACCCATGTTGTAGGCCCTAAATTGTACAAAGAATGACCTTGTAGTTGTGAACCTTCTTAAATTCCCTAGTGAATATTTGGCCAAAGTGACATAAAAACATTCACATCTTTGGTGATGTAAAAATATTCACTCTACCTTTGCTCGCCTATTGATTGACATTGACACATCTCTAGCCCTCCCCAAGGATGTGGTGCTTATGGTTGGGGATAAGCCTTGGGCTCAACCACTGGATTATGAGGGCCTCCCCTTTCGCTGTCGACGATGCTTCTCAACGAGACACTTGGCTTCAACCTGCTCTCTCTCCCGCCACAGAGGCACTGCTACTTGGTGGAAGGATGCTACTGAAGATCACTTGATAATTAATGCTTCTGACTAGGTCTTGGTTGAGTCCTCTCGAGATGAGGTGCCCCTTACTGCTGATGATGCCTTTGCTGAGGCTACTACTGTGGTAGACTCTTCCATCCCCTTGGCCCCTACTCCTGTTGCTCCTGATCCTCAGCTTCGCTCGTCCACTGGTAATTTTGTCTTTCTTCAGCAGCAGTCTGTTGTGTTTCTGCAGCATCAGGCTGCCAGTGTTTTGTTGTAGCAGTCTGACAGTGTATCTGAGGGGTCTCCCCCGCCTGATTTGTCTTTGAATATTCCTAATGATAGTGTCGCCTAGACGGTTGTGTGTTGCAGGCGGAAAGGAAAATCTTCCCCCCTTCATCAAGGTGTGGACCCTCCCCACTCTTGAGCTAGGTTGGTTTGTCGATGGTTTGACAGTGGGTTTGTTTGCCCTGTCTAACCTTGTTTGTTTGGGGTTTTCACCCTTTCTTGGTTCCTCTTTTTCAATTTTCCGTTCAGCTTTGTATTGGGTCAGTGCCCTTGTTATCGCTGCTTTTTTTATCAAAAACATTCACATCTTTGGTGACCTTTGTGGGATGCTTGCTTGTTGGGCATCTAAAACAACTAGCCTCGGATATCCATTGGGAAAGGAGTTATGTGAGACCTAAAACACTTAGAAAAGAATACTCAAGAACTAACAATAATTGTTAGCACCTCTTGAATAGCCACAAAAACATAATACAAATATAAAACTACCTAAAAATGACTCAAAACAACACTAACTACTTTTTCATTAGCACTTCGAGGAAAGGACAAACTATAACAATGTACAATAAAACTTATTAAACCTAAAAATTCAATCCTATTATGTACAAGAATTCCTAGAATCACCTTAATAACAATGTTTGAGATGTATCTCATTGACTGAGATATGTAGCTACTCTCCATGTCCAATTTAAATAGTTGAAAGGCATTATGTTGTTTGCAATCAGTATTCATATAAGGTCCATTGCACATGGAATCAAATTTAGTATGCCTTAGAAGTCTACTTTTTAGCTCATCCAAATTGAGGATAATTTTTCCTTCCTTCAAATTTCTTGGGTCTACCTTCTTATCAAATAACATTTTCACTTGAGCTTAATGAAGCTCCAATTTTTTCATTGCGTGTTTTTAATTTTTGATATGTGGGGAAATGAGATCCTAGCATAGGGACATAAACTAACATCTTAAATCACCATTGATGCATATCATTGGGGAATCAAAAATTAGTGGGGAATCAAAAATTAGGTTTAACTACAGTTCTAATAGGAGAGTTGAACACTAAGTTAGTTTTGTGACTAGTTTTAATTTTCTATGGATTTTGAGATTGTGAACTTTATGCAAATGAATTAGGATAAATGATCAAAAATGATAACTTTCAGCATAAATAGTGAAATATAGAATTGGAAACCAAGACAGTAGCAGAGATCTGAAAATAAGATATAGAGAGGAACCTGTAACTACAATTTCAAACAAAATATGATAGACTATGGAGTATGGAAACCTATTTGAGGGTGTCTTCATCAATAAAAGGTTTAGAATTTTCAGATCATAAGGCTCTATAGATCTATCTCCTCAAAAATAATCAAAAATTGTTGGACATTAGAGTTGGGCGATTTAGTCTAGGGGTTTATGTTTGTTCAAAGTCTGGGGCTATCTATCTCATTATACTATACACTCTTGTATCCTCCTCTATAGTTGGATTTGTATCCGCACACACGAGAAGAGGGGAAAATGTTGTGTTATAGGGGCTTGCCTAAGTCAAAATTTGTGTTGGTGTTTCTACCTCAACTATAGCTATATGATGATGTAAAAGAGATCTTTTCCCTAAGGAGGAAAAAGGCTATTTATTATAATTGAAATGTAGAAATGAAATGTTATTACCTTAGGATTGATAATGGTAGTGATGCAATTCTCTTCTTTAGAAAAGTCCTTCAAGTGTTGATGTAATAACATGATAAGATATAACAAAATCAATCATGAAATGATACTTGAATATAGGTTGTTGCTCCTTATACTCAAATCTGAAGATTCTTGCTCAATAGTGCTTTCTCAATAGGAATGATAATTCCTCCTCTTAGACTTTATGAATGATAAATGATTGATTTATATAAGATTCACAAGGTAATTATAAATTTTGGCTAATACCCAATGGTCAAATAAAAATATTAGGATCAAATCACAAATGGAAAGAACTGACACTCACACATTTGAATTTGGGCCCTTTTTGGAGGGACAAAGGTTTTGGGCACCCTAGTCCACGTATACTAGGGTCTTGGGTGCCCTAGTCCACTCAAAGAGGGACTAGAGAAATGTTGGTGTAGAGTATCAAGACCTAGGACATAGGATTTGTTCATAACATTGGCATATGACAATAATTGTGTAAGATAGGACCAAAATATGCTTTAAATGAGCTAGGAGACAGAACACTAAAGCAATGGCCAAAAATAGAGTATGATATTTAAAGGAAATATAATATACTACACTACATTTATCCCCCACTTTAGTCAGAGTATGAACCTAAACTCATACTCGTGATAAAGGAGAGAGAGCAATTGAGAGCAAGACTTACAAGAGATAAGATATCACTAAGTCAAGGGAAGCAAGCCCCTAATCTAAGGATGTTAAATCATTCAAAAACATCTAAATCGAGATACGCAGAACACAAGACAAGACAAAGTAAAATAGAAGGTGTAGACGTATAAAAATGACCATATTCATAAATGAATATTTTATGTTCATTTCTATATTTAATTAAATCCAATTTAATTAAATCACCCACATTCCTCTATTTTAAGTAAATTACTCAATTTATTTAAATTAAATTCACTAGGCCCCTTTCGCATCATTTAATTGAATAAATCAATATATTTAATTAAACCCCTTTCTAGATACTTTTAATTAAATTTACATTTAATTAATAGTCCACCCCAAATTGAATAAATCTAATTTATTCAATTTCCCAACTTGCAACCAAATTGAAATAAAGCAATTTATTTTAAATTAATTCTATTTTCTCTCCATCCACTTGCAAAATCCTACACCTCCCACTTGCATCCTAACCCTCTTTCTAACCTCTTCTAGATTCTTCTAATCCTGATTAATTAACCCAAACCCATCCATTATCCCTTTTCCCTAAATTTGAGGAGGTCACTTCTCAAATTTGGAGTAAAGTCTTCAAAATGCATTAAAGTCTTTATCCATTCAACGAGCTAACTTGTTGAATACCCCCAAATTTGGAAGGACTCTTACAAATTTGTCCCCAAAGTCTTCATAACCATTAATGGTTAACTCAGCCCTCTTACATGGTTAAAGAATTTCCATAAACTCAACCTCCATGTAACCCAAGGGTCTCATCAAGCATTTATTGATTTGACCATGGTTATCCTTAAACCTTTGCACAAGAGTTAATCCTTTGGGTAAAAGCTTTATCCAATGGATAACCCTAACTTAACCTTAACCCTTAACCCCTAGGGTAACTATGAGGTCTTCTCAAGCATTTAATGCTTCTTACATCTCCTCTCAACCAACCTTATGTTGACAATTGTCACCATTTCATTGGTGCCAATTACAAACATGGATTCCCAACTTTCAAACGTGGCCCTTGATTGCCTCTTTCAATCCTAACCATCCATTGCCCTATTTTTGCTATAAATAGAGCTCTCATTCCTCCATTTTTTAGATATCCAAGTCTTTAGTATCCCACTTATACTAAAATCCATCCAAGCTTTAATATATCATTTTGTGCTCATCATTTAGCCTCTCTTTTCAATAGGAATTAATCTAAATATACATGTTTAGAGTATTTTCCTTATCATTTAGCTTAATCATAGACTAGTATAGCATGCTAGGATAGTTTTGTTTACTAACCTTGTCATCTTATAGCTAGTTTATTGCATTTGTAGCATCATGCATAGCTTAGGGTGCATCCCATATTAAAATCAACCAAAAGCATCCCTCGTTCTTGCATTTGTCATCCCTAAACCACTTTGCTCAGTGATCTGAGAGCAAAGAAATTGGTTTGAGGGACCTTGTGAGATAGAGAACCATGGAAGCAACCTTGGGAAGCTGAGCCATACTTCATGACTCCATAGCTTGCACCAAGAAGTCTTGTGGGTGTGTGAGCAAGGCTCCCTAGAACTCCATTTTTCACATTTCAAGTTCTATCGACCCACTTTTCCTGCATACAGAAGGCAAAAAGGCAAACAAAGTAAACAAAAGGATACAATAATGGGTTAGTACCAGAAACAAAGGCTCCAAGTCAACTAGTTGAAGAGAGCTCAATATCAAAAATATCCCAACCATTAATATCATTCTCGGAATTCTATCACAAGAGCACAAAGGGACTTTTAGAAAGAGCAAGAGCATACATCCGATGTACCGTTTAGAATATGTGGATGCGCAAAGTTAGCTATAATGTCCTATTGAGGTTGGAAGTCATTGCAATTTCATTACACCTGATATAAGAAGCTCTATTAATTACAAAAGAGGTTGCAAGAAAACATTATTATACATAATTCAATTAAGAAAAAAAAGAAATATTAATAGACTTTTAAGTAGTTAACCATGTGAAGAGGGGGAAAGATGGAAAGAGGATATAATGATCAAATGTAATGAAATAACTAATAAAATATTAAAAACATCAAAAGACCATTATACCTTATATATTCTCCTTCTCCTTCGGATTTAGCTTGATGAGGTTGAACTTGCGCCCTTGTCTTCAACCTGATTGGATGTGCTCCTTTGTTTGATGTACTTGGCTCTCCAAGATTGTGCACAAGGTATTGGATGATGAGATGGAATGGATGGGAAATTGGCTAAGTGATAGGTGAACGAAAATTTTGCTAGAGTTTGGATACTTGGATGGTTTTCTAGGCTCAAATTGACAGCATGAACTTGGATAATTTTGGAGATGGCAAATGAAGGAGTGGAGTCTCCAATTTATAGAAGAAGAGGGGAGGAAATGAAGGGTTAGGATTGATCCAAGATGGAGGGTCAAGATTGCATGTGATCCCACACATGGCCCAAGGGGAGTTGACAAGACAAGTGTGGAGTCAAAGAGATATGCCACAAAGGCATTTCTTGTCTCCACACTCCTCAAGGTTCATTGGGAAGGCTTCCCAATGCACCTAGGGAAGAGAAAGGGAATAAAATATTCCTTGAGTGATGAGGAGAAAGAATTAAAAATTACTTAAAAGAATGCTCATAGGGATTGGAGGAATAGAAAGGAATTAAAAACTCCTTGGGTGAAGGGATACCTAGAGGAATGTGAGATTTTGAAAATCTCACATTCACCTAGGAAAAAGGCATTTAAGGAAGGTGGGTGAGTGAGGGGATAAGGAGTTGACTTTGTGGCTAATCATGAGGATTAGCCACTAGCAACTCATTAGAGGATAGATTAGAAGAATGATTAAGTGGGATTAGGGCAAGTGGGATTTGTAGGAGGATTTGACTAGGAGAGAGAATGAGTGGAGGGAATTAAAAATTAGAAGAATAATGATAAGTGAGATTAGGGGTGCTTCTAGAAGAATTAATTAGGTCAATGATGGATTAGGAAAGGTGATTTCACCTGGATTAATTAATTAATAGAGATTAATTAATTAAAGGGGGGATTTAGGAAGAATTGATTTTGGGGATTTTGGAAGAATAAGAGTAAATTGATTTATTAAATAAATCAATTACTGGACTATAGTGACAATATTAATTAAATTCAATTAATATTGAGAAAGAATAGGGATTATCATAATTAATAAATTAATTATGTGAGGCAATTAAATTAATTAATTAAAAACAATTAATTTAAGTGTCTACAGCATGAAATCAAACTACTTACTTCCACATTGTCCTCCAACAATTCTTTCAACTCAAAAGCACCATGAAGCTCTAAAACACTTAAATGTCTTAATGTAAGCCACGTTGAAAGATTATTTAGAGGAAAACTATCCTAGCGAAGCCAAACAAGATGTTTTGTTAATGATGCAAATTCTTCGGAGTGAACTCATTTCCTTCCACAAGAAGAATTTCTAATCCATTTGAGACTCCCACTAATTGATGTATGTACTCTTAGAACACTATAAAAGTATCTGAAGGTTGTATTCCTCAAGTTGGTATTTCTTTCTGAATGGGACAATTTTATTATACACAATAGCCTACAATTTTTAGATTGCAACTTAAAATTTTAGATTGAATATTACAATTTGCAAATTATGTCATGTTCTTTCATTTTATCTTCAAACTCCTAAGTAATTTGAATTTCAATATTAAAATTTGCAAATTATGTCACATTGAATTCTAAGTAATTCTAATAGGATACAAGTAAAAATATAAAAAAGAACAAGACTAGATTCTAACATTTAAACAAAAAACCTCATAATAAACATTAGTATTCAAGAAACATGAAAATGTTACCTCAAATCATCAAATATATCCTTTGGGTAAACAAAGAGACTATAAACAAGAATTTGATTAAAATATGATAGTTTAGATGAATGCAAGCTCATTTGTGGGTATTTTCTTGGGAAGATAATTGCTCGCATGTTCGAAACTTCATTTATTATGTAATAATCTTGGTTGGTCTATATATTAAGTTTGTATTTTTCACTCGTGTGCAATTAAAAGATCACTTGCATTCAAATGGTTGCACCCTATTGTAGCATCGTAAATTGTATGCCCTTAATTGGGTGGTACAATTCCACGCTTAGGTTAGCACTCGCCTTAGTGTGTTTGCATCTTGCATTTCAATTTCTCTATAAGCATTTAATTAATTAATTTAATTAAATCTTAAGTCTTATTTCATCACTCTACACATCATAAAATTGGGCCCTTAACCCTACGTGTGCCTCTTTTTATTTTATTCTTTCAATTAATTAATTTATCAAAAGCCCTTATTATGTCTTATTTCAACCTTTAAGACTTGATTCTGCATATATAAACACCTTGAATAATCACATCCTTCTCGAATTCACTTTAGAATCATGATACCTTGCTTCCCTAAAAAATCTGGAAAAAAGTTAGTTAGACCATGGCGCGGCCTCTTGGTCCCTACTTTTTCTCCCCTAATTTTGAGAACATGTTTTGACGGTATTTTTATGTTTAAATCCAAAGGATTGTTAAATTATAATGATTCTAGTTCGGCCAATGATCAAAAACAAAGTTAGGGTTTCATACATATAGCCTTTTCTTTCCTCATTTGAAGGATCCATCTGCAAGCAATTTTGAAGGAGCCTCTTATGAAGTGAAAGTGCAGGTTTATGTGAAGTTTTCATCAACAAATCAATCATCTATGAAGTATACATCAACCATTTTCATCACCAATTGGAGCTTTGAAGACATTGAAGAATAATAAGAGATCACCGACTGTTGATTAGCATGTACCTCTCCCTTAGGGTTTGGTATGGTTTCATGTTATGTTCATGTCTTTGTATGAGCTTCATAATGATCATTTTCAGATTTTCATTCATGCTTTAGATTTCCATAGGGTAGAACTCTAGATTTACTTTCTTGTTCATTTAAGATCTTGCACACACCTTTTCAATATATTATCAGTTATTTATAAAGGTGGAAATCACCAAAGAAAGGGGTTTGACTAAGGCAAGACCCTATATAGCCACCTAGACACCATTGTTCAAGTTGTAGGTGCAAGTACAGAAATTTGACAAACATACGACATTCAGAACCGATAGATCACACAGGGATAGGCTCAATCTCAAAAGAAGACCTTACTTTTCTGAGACCAGGGCACCACGCCCTAGTCCCTTGAGTTTTTTTTAACTTCTTTTGGTAGTTCCATAGTGTAGACTTCTAGGATCCAAATTCCAAAAGTACAACAAGGTACAATATCAGGGACCAAGGCATGGCACCTTCATCCTGCACAATCAACATCAAATTTCAATGATAGGTGCACATTTGAATTCCCATTCCTTCTTTGTATTTAGTATCTTAGTTTTAAATCTACAAATTTCAATGTTTTCAATTTACATTCGCATCTTTATTTATCTCCTAGCATAGTTGATCATTGCATTCCACTTTGCACATGTCCTCTTCATAGAAGTAAAGGAATAGAAACCCTAAAGATATTCCTTGACTCTCTCTTGCAAGAAGTAGTCAAAGTGAATCATCTCCTTAGGCTCTTTCATATTCTAATGTGTGCATGAGAGTGGGATTAGGTCTTAGTCTACTTGATTCCATTTTCATCCATCACATTTTGGTGAACCCGACGTGAAACACCTTTAATTTTGATTTATGTTCTCAAATCTAAGTGTTTATGCAATTTAAAATTCAAGTTTTCATTTAAAAGTTTGATTTCCTTGCAATTTTTTTAAAAATATAGAGGTTAATTTTACTAAAACCCTAATTTTTAAATTTCAAATTGATCAACTTGTGGGTTGCTTAATTTGGATTAATTATTTTAGATTTGATTTTAGAACACTTTTCACTCATAGATCTAATTTTCTAAATCAAATAAATTTAGAGTTCTTGCATTGGTGAAAACATCATAAAAATTGGACATTGTTTTCTATTTCGCATATGCTAACATTTGAAAAAGGAAAATTGTTGTCATAGTGCATCATCTCATAGGTGTGGTAATGGGTTAGCCTCCCTTGTTTCAATTTACCCCTCTCTTAAAGATCCTCCTATCCATGAGGACATTTTAGTGCAAAGAAGAGTTGTTAACAATTCCTTCAAAACTCTCACATGTTCTAAGGATGAAGATTTGAAGAACGATGTTGATATTTCTCCTAAAATGTGCCTCTCCCATGAAACTATCTTAGAGGAAGAGGATGATATCATAAATACCTTTCTTTTCTTAATGTTACCTTACCTTCCATACATGATACTTCTCTTAGAGAAAAATTATTGATGGACATTGATTCATCTTCTCCCAAATTTGGTCTAACCAATGGTGGCATATTAGTGCAACAAGAGGTTATGAACACTTTTTTTAAAGATCTCCTTCCTAAGTGTGAATCTTTGAAGAAGGGTGTTCATTTTTCTCCTAAAAAGTACTTCCCCCATGAGGACCATTTGGTGCAAATAGATGGTATTGTCTCTATTTTTCCTAGTGATAGCATACCCTCTTTTGATTTCAATAAAATTCCCACTAGAGATAAAGCATTAATAAGTTATGAATATACCTTGGAGAAAGAAGATGAAATTATAAGTAATTTTCTTAATGCTCTGTCTCCTAAAGAACCCACTAAAGACATTTTGAGGCAAGAGGATGATTTCAACAACACATGTATTAATTCTCTCCCTTCTAAGGATGAAGCATTAATAAATAGTGTTATTCCCTCTCCAAAATTGCCCTTAACAATGGGGACATCATGGTGCAAAAATAATTTTTTACCACCTCTCTCAATGATCTCCCTTTTTGGGATGAACCTTTGGAGAATGATGTTGATTACTCTCTTACTATGTCCTTCCCCCATAAGATTACCTTGGTCAAAAAAGAGGACATTATGATAACAAAGGGTGATATGAAGCATTTCTCTCTCCTCCACTTGGCTCTACTGATGAGGATACCCTAATCCAAGAAGAGATTGTTAATATTTCTTTCAAAGATCTCCCTCTCAAGGATGAAGCTTTGATGAGTAATGTTGATCCTTCTCCTAGAGTGTGCCTCTCCCATGTAGATTATTTGGTGATAGAGTATGATATGATCTTTGCTACTGACACTATACCCTCTTTCAATAACTTTACCTCTAGGGATGAAACATTAATACCTACTTCTAGTCTATCTCCCAAAATTGATCCTATCCATGATAACATTTTGGTGCAAGAAGAGACTATCAACACTTCCTTCAATAATCTTTATCATTTGAATAATTTTCATCCTTCTTCTAAAATCCATAAGCGTATCTTGGAGCAAGAGAATGATCTTAGGTCACAAGGATTTGATATTCCTAAACCATATTCTATCAATATGATACATGTAAATGGTTATGAAACACCTAATAAACCCCTCTTCACAGTTCAAGGTGGAAGTCCTTCTCCAAATTCTCAACCTCTAAACAAGCATCTCTTTGTGGTTCAAGGTGGTTATAGTAATGATTCCTTTTGCACTCCTAACAAACTAGTTATTACTGTGCAAGGAGGTTATCCTACTAAAAGCCCTTATTAGTATGTTAAACAAATCACCCAAGAGAGTTACAATTCAATTGCTCACACATATAATACGTGGAAAAATAGGCAACCTAATCATCCTCTAGTTATCCCTTTCACTTCCTGCTTCTCAACCTATTCTTCCACCAACACCCCATATATCCGAAGCTCTTGGTAAAGAGTATGACCTTATTAAATAGCTTAAAACTACTCCTGCCGAGATTTCCCTTTGGGATCTAATTCAAAATTCATCCATGCATCATGGACTGTTACAAGATGCTTTAAAAAATTAAGATGTCTCACCCGCAGTGACACCTAATAATATGCCTTCTTTGATTGACTCTGTGATGACACCCAAAGCTCAAATTGTATTCACACAAGATGAGTTGCCTTCTCATGATGCCCAACATCAATATGATCCTCTTATGATTTTTGTCCTTATCAATGGTAATGCCATAAGAGGAACCCTTGTTGACAATGGCTTTGGCCTTATTGTTTGTAGCATTAAATTATTGCATAAAATCAAGGTGGATACATCTCTTATTAAACCAAATCCTCTTCCTATTTGTGGCTTTGATAATGTTGCTAGATCTTCTTTAGGTACTATAACCTTGCCTATTAAGGTGGGACCTCTTATTTTACCTACACCTATTCATGTCATGTGTGATGATCTTAATTATAACCTTCTATTAGGATGACCTTGGCTTCATTGTATGCAAGTTGTCTCTTCTACTTTGCATAGGCAACTTAGGTTCATCTACAACAATAAGATGTATACTCTGTTTGTTGATACCAATTTACAAGCTCCATTGCAAACCTCATCTTCTTATTCAACTACTTCTAATCATTCTTCAAATACTCCTACATCTTCAAGTACTCATGCTTCTTCAAGTACTCCCGATTCTTCTTCCACTCAAATTGAACCACCATCACCTCCTAAAGATACCTTCTCACCGAAAAAAGTGTTCTTGGAAGATGATTGGGGGTACTTATACTTTACACCTACCTTTGTAGGGGAATACAATGTCCCTCCAAGACAACCTAAGATTAAGAAGGAAGATAATAGGGTGGAAACTAAAAAGCAACCCACTTTGTCTAAACAACTAAGCAATAATTTTGTGGCTGCTTCTAATTCAAACAATTCTTCAAAATCTTCTTCTTATTCCTTTGATTATGGTATTGAGACCTATGAGGACCCACCATCTCTTTCTGATATGGCATTCCTTTATAGTCCAGGTTTTCACATTTTAGGTAAGAGTGGATATAATTCCAATGGTTGTGGTGCAAATGAACAAGGGATTAAGGTTCTTTTAGAACAAAAAATACGTGAAGCTTCATTTGGACTTGGATATAATCCTTCAAATCCCACCAAAGCATCTAAAATACCATCTCTCAATTTGAATGCTATATTTAGTAGCGATGATGACCTTATCTCAATTAAATCATCATCTACATCTCTCAACACTCATCCCACTCGTAAGGAAATTATAGTGATTGGAAAGTCTCTTTATGAATCTCCCCAAGAGATTTCCAATCCCACTTATGAGGCTTTATCTTATATTAATTCTATCATCCTCTCTTCTAGAAATAACGCCCTAATGAGTTATACATGTCCCTTTCCTAATGTTTCTTGTGTGCAAGAGGAGCATGACTTAGTAGCCTATTCTTCTCCTACAAACTACTCTCTTGATCAAGACTTTAAGATTTATCATCTTATACATCTTTTTAATCTCACAGATGGTAGAGCATTTAACATGTCATATTCAAATGCCTCATCCAATCTATCATATTTGCAAATAACATTAATGACTATTATGTTGCTCATCATTATGTGGCATTGGTAGCTCACTTGTTAGGGGCTCATTGTCATTCATGATAGTACAATTTCACATGCAATCATACTTTCGAAGAAACATAAGAGCCTATTTATGTCCCATCTCTTGTCTCTATGTATGGGAGCAAGAGTGATTTCAAAACATCTCTCCTTCTTAAGATCAAAACTTCCCCCTTTGTGAAATAGTGTCTTCTATAAGGATCTCTTATTGATTGTAGAGGTGTATATTCCTATTGGTAATTCCCTCTCTCATATTGAAAAAGTATCCTTGATGAGGATCTTAAGTACATATCCTTAATTGGGACCTCTTCCTTGATGTGGAAGTCTATAATCATTCATCAAATCGAGTGGTATCTTTTATAATGAACCTTTCTATGTTGCGAACGTGCTTATCCCTGATGAGGATCCATGTCCTTCTTTTAGAAGAGTGTTTCTTTTATAAATGATCCCTCTTTTATGTCCTTGCCTATATGCTTGGGGGCCAAGGATGATATTTCAATCCTCTATTCTTTTCTCCAATGATTCACCTTTCCTTCGTGGAGTTTCATTTTTCAATTGATGTTATCTCTCGTATAGAATATGTGTATTCCTTATTTAGGACCTATTCTCTATTTGAAATGATACATCTTCCATGAACGACCTCTCCTTAGTGAAAGTGTGTAATCTTTTGCTAAGAATCATCTTTTCCTAAATATTAGAGAAGGTGTGTATTCTTCTTTTCCTTCTCTCTAAAGATGTTATCTTTATTAAATATTCCCTCTATTCTCAAAGGAGGATGTCTTTGGATAATGATCTCTTCCTCCTTCACAATTTAAAAGGTAATTCTTTTCCAAACCCTAATTCTTCACTTTTCCGCTTAATCTTTCATCTTGTGTTAGAGAGTTCCAATCCTCACACTCTTGGTTGTGTTCAAATTGTGGTTTAGTTATCTATCTTACCAAATGATTCTCCATTAGCTTTTATCTTGTATCAAACCTTGTTGTGAGCATTTTTCATCAATTTTCTTTCACAATTCGATGTGGTAAACATGATACCCTGTTTCAACTCACTAATTAGCAAGCCAAAACAGGGGGGTATATAGCTACCCTCTAATTTCATCACTTCCTTACTACGCATTTAGGTGATTTTGTGATTTTATAAAACAAGTGGTTTTGTAGGGTGTGGTTCCTAACAATGTACTGCAAATACTGTTGGGGGCTTCATTCGACATCTTATGGATATATCCCTTTTCATGAATATTTACTCATATGACCGCTAAAGTGGGGGCTAAATGTAGCATCGTGAATTGTACACCCTTAATTGGGTGGTACAATTCCACGCTTAGGTTAGCACACGCCTTAGTGTGTTTGCATCTTCCATTTCAATTTCTCTTTAAGCATTTAATTAATTAATTTAATTAAATCTAACGTCCTCTTTCATCACACTACACATCATAAAATTGGGCCCTTAACCCTAAGTGTGCCCTTTTTATTTTATTCTTTCAATTAATTAATTCATCAAAAGCCTTGATTATGTCTTATTTTGACCTTCAAGGCCCGATTTCGCATATCTAAACACCTTGAATCGTTGCATCGTTCCGAAATTGACTTTAGAATCACGATACCTTGCTTCCCTAAAAATTTGGAAAAAAGACAGTCGGGCCATGGCGCAGTCTCCTCGTCCTTACTTTTTCTCCCTGAATTTCAGGAGCATGTTTTAGTGGTATGTTTATATTTAAATCCAAAGGATTGTGAAATTATATTGATTCTAGATTGGCCTATGATCAAAAACAAAGTTAGGGTTTCATACATATAGCCTTTTCTTTCCTCATTTGAAGGATCCATCTACAAGCAATTTTGAAGGAGCCTCTTGTGAAGTGAAAGTGCAGGTTTATGTGAAGTTTTCATTGATAAATCAAGCATCTATCAATTCTACATCAACCATTTTCATCACCAATTGGAGCTTTGAAGATATTGTATCTAAGAATAGGAGATCACTGACTGTTGATTAGCATGTACCTCTCCCTTAGGGTTTGGTATGGATTCATGTTATTTTCGTGTCTTTGTATGAGCTTCATAATGATCATTTTCATATTCACATTCATGCTTTAGATCCATTATTGCATTTGTGATTTGAAGCATTTACATTTACATTTACATTGATTTAGGGTTTACTCTCAAGCGTAGGGTAGAGCAGAGATTTACTTTCTTGTTCATTCAGGATCTTGCACACACACAAGATTCTTGCACACACATTTTCAATAAATTATCGACTATTTTTGGAGGTGAAAATCACCAAAGCAAAGGGTTTGACTAAAGAAAAACCCTATATAGCCACCTAGACATCATTTTTCAAGTTGCAACCATAGGTACCAAAATCTAACGGATGCATTACATTTGAAACCAACAGATCACACAGGGATAGGCTCAGTCTCAAAAGAAGACCTCATTTTTCTGAGACCAGGGTGTGCTGCCTTGGTCTAGGACCAAGGCATGGCACCCTGGTCCCCTAGGGTTTTCAACTTCTTTTGGCAGTTCCACAATGCAAACTTTTAAGATCCATATTCCAGAAGTAAAACAGGGTACAGTATTAGGGACCAAGGCATGGCACCCTGGTCTTGCACAATCAGCATCAAATTTCAGTGACAGGTGCACATTTGAATTCCCCTTCCTGCTCTGTATTTAGTATATTAGTTTCAGATCTACAAATTTTAATGTTTTCAGTTTACATTCGCATCTTTGTTTATATCCTAGCATAGATCATTGCATTGCACTTTACATATCTCCTCTTCATAGCAGTCAAGGAATATAAACCCTAAAGATATTCCTTGACTCTCTCTTGCAAGAAGTAGTCAAAGTGAATCATCTCCTTAGGCTCTTTCGTATTCCAAAGTGTGCATGAGAGTAGGATTAGGTCTTAGTCTACTTGATTCCATTTTCATCCATCACACGTGTATAAATCTAATAGTATTAGTAAAAATCCTAAAAAGAACAAGTCTATATTGTGAAATTTAAATAAAAAACTGATAATAAACATTTAAATTCTATAAACATGAGAATATTACCTCGTAATAAAAATTGATCCAAAATTTTGAGAATTTTGTCTTCTATGTTGTCAAACAAACAAAAAGTTGGTCAAATCGTTATGGAATATATCGTGATGGAATATACAAAATATGCTTGTGTGAAATTTCAACACCATGAAAAAATGTTTCTTTGTCAAATAATACGTAGAAACCAAATAGAACTAGAGAATGTGGGCTTGAATCAAGGGTCAACAACTCCTTTTTACTTTTTTAAGTACAAGCTCTTTGACGAGCACTAGATGACCTTTAACAAAGTGTGAAAGAAGAGAGATGGATAAGAGAAAGAGAGATGGTTGAGATACATGGAGGGGGTAGAGATAAATGGGTAATGAGACCTACACAGAGAGAGGGGGGGGGAGGAAGTATCAGAAGAGAGGGAGTGGAATGTAAAACCTTAACTATCCATTATCAATCATAAACTATAAATAGTAAGCCTTTGTCAAAGTGGGAGAGAGAGAGAGATTTGGCACTCGCCAAATGTAAAAAATGCATCTTTTTAGTTTGGCAAGCACCAAATGCGGTGCTTGCAACATTGGCACATACCAAATTGTTTTCTTTGGAAAACACCGAGCCTTTGGCTTGGATATTCCTTGGGCATCCAACCCAAAGGCTTGGACGACTATTTTAGGCCTAAGATGTGGTTTTTTTTAAGATGAAAAAAAATTATCATATTTTTGGTCATGCTCTCCGTCAAGTTTAAATGCGTTTCAATGCAAATAAAAATAAACACCATGAAAAAAAATTATCATTATTTTGGTCATGCTCTCCATCAAATTTACGTGTGTTTCAATGCAAATAAAAATAAACATCATGATGACATTAAGTTCTCTCTTAGCTATCCAGCCATATAATTATTTTCACATTTTGATTATGTTAAGGTTTTCATCTCTAATTTTTTGTTAATGTGTCTCATTTTCTCAAAAACCAACATGTACTATTTTGGGCATAGATTTTTACTCATTTATCAAATTTTGAAACAAATTACATTTTTTACTCTAGACTCCATTCTACACACTGGGAAAAAATTGATTTTTTATTAGTTTTCAAAAAAATTAGAGGGCGCATACTAAAATTTCTATTTTTCAAGGTGTCCACTTTAAAAATTAGCAAAAAATCATATATTCATTAAAAAATTAGCCAAAAATAAAACTACCTGGTGTTAGCTAAATTCTCACTAAACAATATTAGATTTAAAAAAAATAAAAATAAGTTGACATTTTAGGGGAGCACAACAGATGCTATGTTATGTTTTTCTAAAAACAAACATGACCACTTTGTGTGCTCCCCCTTTTGAAAACCCTTAATCTCCACCATTTTGAAAACAAAAAAGTAGTTTAGAACGTAGACTTGAAGCAGTACAACTCTTGTTCTTTTGCATCTTCAAATTTTGAGAGTAACTATCTTCATTTTCTTGTCGAAGTTCAAACTTTGTTGATTCCAGGGGGAAAAAAAAAAGTGGCATCTTAAGACCCCCTTTTGGTCCCACATCTTGGTGCACTTACCCAGATAGTACCCAAGGATTTATCCTAAGCAAATACCAAATCCAATCTTATTCAACCTCACACCCTTAACTTTAGTATTCAATTAAGAGACAAATTTGGTAAGACTTTTCTCCCTCCTTTGAACGATTTTCCAAGAAATGTTATCTAAGTTGTTAAACCTAGGAGAGGGGTTATAACCTCTTAGATGTCCCTTCCATAGGGACAACACAAATAAAGGAACCTCTAATAGGGGAAGTCATCTACTAAACAACTAAAGCGGGGGCTTGATGGGACTCACCATTAGGATAAGAAGGAGCTAAAGGAGCAAAAGTCTCTAGAGTCATGCTAACCCCTTGAGAAACCCGATTGGGAATAACAAGGAGAACGAAAAGAGATGACCCAACATCTTGAGAAGACTTATCATCCTTAAAGGACATCAACCAAAGAATCAAAGGCAATAATAATCAAGTGACTGTTGTGAGATTCTTCCACCATGTAGCCACCCCCTTGCACTTTGAGAGTGGGCAATCAAAAGTGAATTGGTTGATGACAAAACACCATCTAAATCTAAAGGGTAGACCCTTATAAACAAGTGGTTGAGCCTAAGGCCTATCCCCCACCACTAAAACAATATCCCCATTTAAGACATCAATGTCCACTACAATCGGAGCACACATGAAGTGAATAATGAAGGAAGTAAAATCAACCTTCAAGAAGCGACAAATTACATTGGCAATGGCCTCATAGCAAGAATCTTCCCACAATTGGAGAGTGATTCATTTGCCTAACTTAAAAGTGATTTGATATTGAAAGGTTTCGAGATGGGGTTGGAGGAGAAAGCTTAAGGACCAAATGGGACTACTCTCCCCACATCCATAACCTATTGTCGAGCACCAAATTTCTATTCTCTAATATGTCAAAAGATACTATGAAGAAGCCCCTAGCGCAATGATATAGCTTAATCTTACCATCAATGAGAGACTTCCAATATTTCCAAACCCAATTGTGTAAATCAAGAAAAGATTACCAAAAATCTTTAAATTTGCAAACCAAACCCTAGAGAAGACAAAAGCCTTCATTAGCCTTCATTTCTAATCGCATCAAGTTCTCAAACCACAACATAGGAGAGGTTTGTGAGGGGGGAATGGATTAATTTTTTTTCCTATAAAGGTGGTCGAGCAAGATCCCCCAACCTAACTATGGCCACATAGGTCCACAAGTAACCAAAATTAAAGCTTGAAGCTCAATGCAAAGCCTTCACATCCCCAAGAACACATTGATGAAGTTCCCCAACCTCCAACCCACCACCATTATCATCACCAAGGTTGCCACCTGTTAGTGTAAATAAATATTCATTATGGATATTATTACACTTTACTTAAGTTAACTTAGGATAATGCATTTCTTCGTAGTTTGGATTTGAGACACTTAAAGAAGTGTGCACATAGGGATAGAGCTTGTAGGAGAAATTCCACCTTTTGTGGTCTTGTTTTGTTGTTACACTCCACATTTGGTGGGTCATCCACCTCATGTGGAATATTATATTATTTCTCCTACCTACCCCTAGTATTTCTTACCTACCCTTGTTTCTCATTGAGCCACATGTCATAATTGTGTGCTCGTACATCCATATGGCCTTGCCTATATAAGAAGGCCTATATTCATTGTATTGGTGAATTCAGTTGATCATTTTCATATTGATGAGAATATAGTTTGTTCTTGTCATTCTTTTGTCTCTACTTTTATACTTTTCATTGTGCCCTTGATCTTGGCAAAATTTCACATGGTATCAGAGTCATTGGGGCTTCATTGATTGGATTTTGGAGACATCGTGGAAGGCTTCTATTTTTGGATCTGAGGAATTGCAATTTTTGGAGACATCTTGGAGCGTTTTCGACCTCACCATTGCATCCGAGAGGCCATTTCCATAAAAATCGAGTATAAATTCGACCTATTTTGTCGAAAATCGATTTTTAGGTGTGGAGGAAATTTTCTACCCAATTCGGGCAGTACGGTACAGAATTTTTGGATTTTTTCAAAAAAAAAAAAGATTATTTTTTTTCTGAAAATTATTTTCCAGTTTGAAAATTTAAAATTTTTGGGATCCGTACCTTCTGCCCAGTCAGCAGCGCACAGTTAGCACCCAGTCAGCAGCACCCAGTCAGCATTTTCTTTGGAAATTTTTAGACCCCTCTCCGTTGAGCTGTTTGGAATTTTGAGTCAACTTTGGAGGCCCATAACTTGCTCAATTTTGCTCCTTTTTTGGTGCATTTTTTTTTTATTTAGGCTAATTTTTTGTGCTCTTCACAGTGGTGTGGTTATTTTCTGGTTTTGGTGCACAGGTTTTTCAAAATTTTCAGATTCTCTCAGTTGTACCTATCCAATCCTCAATTCTGCAACTTCAAAGGCATCGTTTGAGCTCATACAACCTCCTTTTCAGGTGCCGTTTTTTTTTAAAGTACATTTTTTTTCATCTACTTTCATAATCTATGATCAGATTTCAGAGATTTTAAGTAGAAATTGTACTTTCAGATATTGGTCTTATTTGGCCTATTTGGTACTTGTAAATTGCTTGGATCTTAGTTTAGATCTCTTGCATTATTAGTTTGAGTCTCTTTTGGCCTTATTGAGGCAGTTGTAAAATTGAAATCAGAAGTCCACTTTGCCATTTTTTGCAAGTGGCCCATTGTACATGCACTAAGTATAAAGTGTCAAATCATCACTTTTGGGGGGCTTCTTTGATTGAGTGAATTTGGGGGGGTGTCTTGTGTGATTGTGCCTCTCTTTCCTTGTTCTCTTTCATTTTTGTTGCAATGAGTCTTCATAAATTTCCACCTTTAACTCCACATAATTATGCATCATGGAAAATTAAAGTATGGAGCAAATTAATGGAAAAAGGTCTCACGCATTACATAGATGGAACAATAGCAACACCACCTGATCCTAAGGCTAATCCTAATGCTCAATTAGAATGGCTCACTAAGAATTGCATGGCTCTTGGAACTTTGCGCAAGTATGTATCAAATGACCTCATCTTTCATATTGAAAAGTGTACTACAATCAAAGATGCTTGGGATATGTTTCAGAAATTGTATGGTCAAGTTGATGACATCAGAGGTTATAAGATTGACAATGAGCTCACCAACTTGGATCCCAAGAGTTTTGATACAATCCAAGATTATGTCACCAAAGCAAATGAGCTAAGAGCAAAGCTTAAGGATTGTGGAATTGACAAAAAGGATGCTCAATTGATATTCAACTTGTTGGACAAGCTTGCACCAGAATATGCAGCATTTGTGTCTAGCTTCCAAACTCATCGTTTGACAGTGGGGAGTTCCTATGTTATGCCTTCATTTGATGCTTTCACAGAAATGTTGATATTGGAACAATCTAAGTTGTTGAACATGGGGTTTCTCAAGTCTTCAAAGTCCAAGGCTTTGGTGGCTAATCAAGGGAATCAAGGAAGTCAAGGCAAAGATTCCAACAACAAGAAGAAGCAATCTAAGTCACAGCCACAACAGGAAAAAGGACAATCATCCTCTCCATCACAAGGCGATTTTTCATCCTCTTCCAAGAAGGGGACACCACCTAAGAAGGATAAGCCAACTTGTGCATATTGCAAGAAGTATGGTCATGATGAGCATCGATGCCACACAAAGCAAGTTGATAAGTTAACTAATCTTCTTAAGAAAAACAACATCAACTTGCCATCCGCCTACACAAAGAAGGATTCATCTCCTTCCTCTTCCTCACAATCTAGGGGAAAAGGGCAAGCATTTGTGGCTACAACAAGTTCTTCACAGCAGTGGATACTTGACTCGGGTGCCTCATATCACATGGGTTCTACAAAGGAGCAGTTTTCTTCATTGGAGCCATCTAAGGTACCTCACATTTACATAGGTGATGATACACAAGTAGAGGTTGAAGGAAAAGGTTTAGTTGACATGGATGATGGAACATTTGAGAATGTTCTCTATGTTCCTAACTTGTCTACCAACCTTCTCTCTATCTACCAAATCACTCACTATGGGAATGGGAAAAAGGTTGAGTTTACACTAGATTCAGTTGTGGTAAAGGAACTTGATGATGATGCCTTGGTAGCAGTGGGACAAGTCAATGACAACTCAAGGCTTTATTCATTCTCCCACTTTGTGCCAAGTTCACCTTCTAGGGCCTTGCTTACTCATTCAAATTCAGAAAGTAAGCTATGGCATGAGCGGTTTGGTCACCTCAACTACCGCTATCTTCAACAGCTCAGCACTAAAGACATGGTCACAGGTCTACCTCGAATCAGTTTTTCAAAGGGTGTATGTTCATGTTGTTCCATGGGCAAGCATCCCGAGGAAAAGTTTGATAAAGGGAAATCTTGGAGAGATTTGGAAGTTCTTCAACTTGTTCACAGCGATGTAGCAGGTCCATTTCCAACACCTTCATTTAGTAAGGCCTGCTATGTCCTCACCTTCATTGATGACTACTCCCGCTTCACTTGAGTCTACTTTCTTATTCATAAGAGTGAAGTATTTGACAGATTTCAGGACTTCAAGACTCGTGTGGAGAAGCAATCTGGTAAAGTGGTGAAGATTCTTCGCACAAATAATGGAAGGGAATATGTGAACAAAAGACTTGAGGATTTTTGTACATTTGAGGGGATTGATCTTTAGCATTCTGTCGCATACACTCCACAGCAGAATGGAGTTGCAGAATGCAAGAATAGAACTCTCAAAGAAATGGCTAGTTGTATGATACATGCACGTTCTCTTGATCCCGCCTTTTGGGCAGAGGCTATCAGTTGTGCCACACACATCCAAAATCAGGTTCCTCACAAAGCTTTGCAAGGTATTACTCCTTTTGAGGCTTGGGCTGGTAGGAAATTGATTGTGAGACATTTCAGAGTCTTTGGGTGTCTAGCATGGGCTCGCATACCTCCACAGAAACGCAAGGCATTGGAACCTCAGAGTCGGCCTTGCATATTTGTTGGATGCCCTGAGGGTGTTCAGGCATATAGATTGATGGATCCCGAGACACATGAGGTGTTCATTGAGAGGAGTGTTCACTTTGAGGAAAGCTCTCCTAGCTTAGCCTCTCTACCTCCTCCACCTTCCTCCATTGTGGATAGTGATGCTAGTGATTCAGATGATGAGACTCCTTCAACTCCAACTCGCAGGGTTACACCTCCACATGGTCCACTTGCAGTTGAGGAGCCTCGTTCTCCACCTCCACCTAGACCTCGTTGGGCTCGACAGACACTTGTGTCCGCAGGTTCTCTTTTTGGGGATCCTTCAGATACATGGAGAACTTGATCACAACATCAGGATCTTTCGCATGCATTCATTGCTACTGCTTTTGATCCACAGACATTTCGGGAAGCATCAGGGGTTCCTGAGTGGGACCAAGCTATGGAGGAAGAGTATAGTTCCTTGATGAGGAACAACACGTGGGATTTAGTCCATCTCCCTAAGGGGAGAAAGATGGTTCGATGTAAGTGGATCTATCGGACCAAGTATGCTACTAGTGGTAGTGTGGGTAAGTATAAGGCTCGGCTTGTTGCGAAAGGTTTCTCTCAGGTTGCAAGTGTTGACTATACTAAGACCTTTGCACTTGTAGCCAAGATGAACTCCATTCGCTTGACACTTGCTATTGCTGTAGCTCATAGTTGGGTTCTACATCAGATGGATGTGAAGAGTGCTTTTCTTCATGGTGACCTTGATGAGGAGATTTATATGGAGCAGCCGCAGGGTTTCATTCAGGATACTTCCTTGGTTTGCAGACTAAGGAAATCTCTCTATGGCCTTAAACAGGCTCCCAGGGCTTGGTATGCCAAGATGGATTCCTTTCTTCTCTCAGCAGGGTTCACCAGGTGTCATTCTGATCCGAATGTCTATATTTTGCGACAGGATGACTCTCACTTGATCCTTGTGCTCTATGTTGATGATTTGATCATTACAGGGAGTACCGCATCCATCATTAGTAGGGTCAAATCTGCTTTGCATGACAGATTTGCTATGACTGACTTGGGTCTTTTGCACTACTTTTTCGGGATAGAGATTTCACAGTCACCTTCTGGGATTACACTATCGTAGCCCAAGTATGCTCTTGATCTACTTGCACGCTTTCATATGGCTGGTTGTAAGCCTGCACCAACTCCCTTTCTTTCCGGATTCGAGCTTGAGGCTCAGTGTTCTTCTCCACGAGTTGATGCCACTTTGTATCGTCAGCTTGTGGGTAGTCTCATCTACTTGACCCATACACGCCCTGATATTTCATTTGCAGTTGGCATGGTTTCCCGCTTCATGCAGGAACCACATGAGCTTCATTGGAAAGCCGCCAAACGCATCCTTCATTACATCCAGGGTACACATCACTATGGGATTCACTATGCAGTAGGCACAGGACTTCACTTGGTTGGTTACACAAACTCTGATTGGGCTGGCGATCTTGATGATCGTAAGTCTACTTCCGGTTACAATTTTCACCTTGGTTCAGGCCCCATTTGTTGGCAGAGCAAGAAGCAGCATGCTATTGCTCTTTCTTCGACTGAGGCTGAGTATCGAGGCGCTATTAATGCAATGACTAAGACCATTTGGCTTCAACAGATTCTCACAGAGTTTGGGTTCACCACTCCACGACTGACAGTTCTACATTGTGACAATCAGAGTGCTATTGCTATCTTAAAGAACTCGGTCCAACATCAGCGAACCAAACACATCGAGATCCATATGCACTATATCCGAGAGTTGATTCAGGAGTAGGTCATTGATTTGCAATATTGTCCTACAGCAGAGCAGGTTGCAGACATATTCACCAAACCTTTCATTGAGAGTAAGTTCTAGCAGTTACGAGCTCTCTTGGGGGTGCGGGATGTGTCATTGGGGGGGTCAGCTAACTTCTCCTTCCTCTCTTACAGGGGGACTTTTTCCTCTTTGAGGTTTTGTCCTTCTTCTTTGAGAGTCTTTTGTACTTTCATCTCTCTTTTGGGGGGGAGTTTTTTCCCACTGGGTTTTCTCCTTTTCTCCGTTTGTGAGAGATTGCATTGCATGGTTTTGCTTGCATTTGCATATTGTACATGGGTACCTATCATGGCCTAGTAGCCGGGACCCATCTTGCATTGTTGACTTGAGTCTTCATTCCCCTAAGTTGCACTTAAGGGGGGTTGTTGGTGTAAATAAATATTCATTATGGATATTATTACACTTTACTTAAGTTAACTTAGGATAATGCATTTCTTCGTAGTTTGGATTTGAGACACTTAGAGAAGTGTGCACATAGGGATAGAGCTTGTAGGAGAAATTTCACCTTTTGTGGTCTTGTTTTGTTGTTACACTCCACATTTGGTGGGTCATCCACCTCTTGTGGAATATTATATTATTTCTCCTACCTACCCCTAGTATTTCTTACCTACCCTTGTTTTTCATTGAGCCACATGTCATGATTGTGTGCTCGTACATCCATATGGCATTGCCTATATAAGAAGGCCTATATTCATTGTATTGGTGAATCTAGTTGATCATTTTCATATTGATGAGAATACAGTTTTTTCTTATCATTCTTTTGTCTCTATTTTTATACTTTTCATTGTGCCCTTGATCTTGGTAAAATCTCACACCACCAATGCTTGAAACAACCATTGTCATTGCCAAAATCAGTGCCCACATCATTATCATCACCTTCATCAAATTCTCCAAGAAGAGCTTTAACTGGAAGAGTACAAATAGTAAATTGAAGAACAAAGCCTCCCAAACACCCCTCAAACAGGTTTATGGTCAACACGAGCAATAAGGATTCTATTATAGATAAGAGTCTTCAAATAGCTTTGCACCCCTTCAAAGTATTATATTTGCCACTAAGAAACTAACATGTGTCATATAGTGGATATACAAAGATTTGTAGATGCATACTAAGCAAAATATGTACATAACAAAAGGTTTACTAACGTTTATCATTGATCTCTTTGATGGAGAAATTGATTGGATGATCAAATAATAGGTTGCTCTTCTGACTACAAATTCAAAGTACATGACAACAACTCATTTGTTAGAATTAAATGGTGTATACCTCACGTCAACAATGTTAGTCATTGTTTAATTATTGTGAAGTGTTGTGATGTCCGTCCCTCATTGAATGGGGGCATCATATATTGAAGAAATCTCACAACTCATTAGTTAGCAAATTAAACCACCTATCATTTATCTTATGACAATTACAAGAAGTCATTGAATAGGATATTCCTAAATGGACTCGAAGTAGAATCTTTGATCAACAAAATATAGTCGTGTAAGTAATAAATATAATTAGAGCTCCTACATAGAGTGTTTGGAGTTGCATTTGACCCCCTTTGTCATAAGGGTCAAAGATCTTCATCAGGGAGTTACATTTTATTTTAATTTAAATATTCTTTAAGAGGGGCACACGAGTCCAACTTGATCTAGTTGACACAGACTTGGACAATGTTTTTGAGCCCATGATTTGGGAAATCCATTAGTAGTTTCCTAAATTTCCTTGGCCTATAAATTGAGAATTTAGGAAGGCGATTGTAATGATAACTTGATCGCAAGTGCATGTTTTGACTCCAAATTCAAAGATTGAAAACACTTATCTCTATATTGTATTGGAATAACTCATTTCAAATTAATGCATTGGATATACATTGTAAATTGAATCCTTTTTGTTCTTGATAAATTAAAATTAATATAGATTTGTTTTTGCTTGCATCATTTATCTTTCAATTAGTGTGACCCTAATCTTGTTTCCTTTCATAAATTAACCAAAAAAAAATTGTTTAACAAACCATGACATAAATCATTATCCAATGGTTCAATTTGTTGAAAAACCATATTGAATCAAAAAGCTACTTAAGAAAAAAGTTCTAAAAGAAAAATA
The DNA here is from genome assembly GCF_030272615.1 of Cryptomeria japonica. Classification (NCBI taxonomy): domain Eukaryota; kingdom Viridiplantae; phylum Streptophyta; class Pinopsida; order Cupressales; family Cupressaceae; genus Cryptomeria; species Cryptomeria japonica. The sequence continues at coordinate 175,567,841 of NC_081406.1, read as the reverse complement.
AAATGCAAGCTTTAAGTTTGGCATTTGCAAAATAGAAAAAATAATCAATGTAGTAACCTACTGCCCTCATTTAGGAAAAGGGGCCCTTTCTCTGCCTCGTCCTCTTTTCTTTTGTTCATTTTTATTATCTTTAGTGATTGCAAAATAGGAATAGGCGCATAGGTTTTATAAGTTTCTCCTGGAATAAGAAGCATTAGTAAGCCCCTTTCAGGATACAAGTGTTTTAGGTTTACCTTTATTCACTTCATTTTGCTTATTTAGAGAAGATAGCAACAAGAATACATCATGACATCCCTTAGCTGTCCGAGGACAACCCCATTTGTCGTTGGTATAAAGTGGACGAATATCCTTCAACCATCATAGTTGTGATTCCCATTTGTTGATAGAAAAAAGAGAAATGAGAATGAAGGGAGTATCCCCTCCCGATCCTGCAAAATGTCCTCAATTGGCATCTACAACCCTCGGATACACCCCCAAGGAACACCGATACCAATGTTAAATTACAACTCACTACACTCACAAATGCAACAAATAACAAGCTTCCATGCTTGCATTTCTCGAGCACCATTCTAATAGGGATCAATTTTCCGATCCTTCGGTTATCATACCGCCTGCAAGTCTATGAAAGCATATCACATAGCACATACATCAAAATGACTGTTCATACGTCAATATTTTGTTTTTTATCAGAGTACCAAGGATTTTTGTATTTTTATTGTAGTCACAGATTTCTGTCAATATTTTGTTATATACCTAACCTAGAATATTTTTGAGCTAGTAAGGCACATTGTGTGATGTATTTCGTGAGTGCAAAACATTAGTAGCAGTGATGAGGCTAGACATGAAAAGTTTTACCTTCCATCCAAAACTAAAGATTGTTTAGTAATTATTATTCCTCATTTCCTCAAGACTATGCATGAAAAGTATTTATTTACCATCCAAAACCAAAGATTGTTTACAAATTATTTGTTTCACATTTTCTGTCCACGTATAAACGTACATATAGTAGTTGAATTTTATCAGAACATCATCCATCCATGCCTCTATTGATTGTATTCCTTTCGTCAAGACCTTTCAAGCGATTCATAAACAAAAAATCAAACAGTCCAAATATCAAGTAACAAGCTTTGATGCTTTCCCCAGCTGTGCACCATTCTCCTAGTGATAATTTCCCACTCCTGTTATCATACCCTCTTGAACGACCATGAATTCATATCATATAGTGCCCATAACAAAATGATCCTATTCATTTCTCAAGTTGATAGTTGATTTTATTTTGTATCTAAAACCTTAAATATTTTTTATTTTGTATTGCAGATTATGTGTGGAATATCCGTCTCAAATGCAAAGGATTAAATGTCTGATAAAAATCCTAGACCTGGAAAGTATAAACCTTCTATCGAAAACCAAAGATTATTCGGATATAACCACTTCTCGTTTCTTTGTACACAAAGATACACGTATGTACAGTCACTGAATGTTGAGCATTCTTTTCATAACATAATTTAGAATTCCTTTTTTAATTATTTGATAGGTACCATATTTCTCGTGATCAATTTCCCAATAATTTTGGTGTTCATAACTCTTGCAAGACTCTGAATGCACATTATATAGCACATACAACAAGATGAATCTCCTCGTTTCTCAAACCTTGAAAAATTTATTGCGAATTACATGCAAAATGTTTATCTCACATGCACGAAAGATTAAAAAGTACGATGTAACAAGACCTTAAAAGTGCTTACCTCCTACAAAAAACAAAATCAGAGACACCACTTTCAGCAAGCACACTTGATACTACAAAATATGGCCATCATCCTATTACACACGGAAACATATTTTATAAGCCCTTTTTAATTATTTACAGGCAAGGTGTTTCGAGAATGCAGCTTCTGCAATAAACATGGTTTTGCTTCTAACAATATGACAATATATTCCAGAATATATCAGCATCAGCTCTAAACGTCAAAATTGTGATGATATTAACCATACTAAAATGTTTCTAAGGATTTATCTGAGCTCTGCATTTGACGATAACTTTGTTTTGAAAACAACAGTTATAAAAACATTCCAGTCTGTTTTTTTCCTATAATAACAAACATCTTCTCCATAATAACAATGTGACAATATATTCCAGAATATATCAGCATCAGCTCTAAACCTCAAAATTGTGATGATATTAACCATACTAAAATGTTTCTCAGGATTTATCTGAGCTCTGCATTTGACGATAACTTTGTTTTGAAAACAACAGTTATAAAACATTCCAGTCTGTTTTTTTCCTATAATAACAAACGTCTTCTCAATATTTGCAATGGTACTCAACTTGGCGAATTTGAATATGCAGATCTTCGAAACATGCCCAAACAAATGATTACTTATCCACCAGCTGATCCACCATAAAGATACTGACCTTGCCACTATACCATTGGTAAAAACCTTAGTTTAATATGATGGCAAATTGCATTACCCTGGTATATTTTACACAAGCTTTCCATTTGCTTCTACATCAAACTCAGAAATGTTAAAATTGCATAAAATACTAAAATTTCTCTTGAAATAACAAGCAAAAGGATATAATTGAATCAAAATTTGTAGAACTGGAGCTGAATTTCCTCAACATGTAATGAACATTGAACCTCCCATATACTGACTACACCCAGTAGTTTCAATATGCCATAAACCTGCATAAACAAGTCATGGAATATTTAGGCAATTAAATCAGTTTTTGCAGACACAACAATCATGCATGCCTCTTCCAGCAGACATGAACTCGCTTGCAAGCTGATCCTCGAGCAGAATTAAAAAATGATTGAACTTTCAGGGAGAGGTGTATGCTACATGAGAAGAAAATGCTGTATCTGGTACAAGAATATAATACTGATATCCATGCCAATGAAATCCAGCCAGCAGAGGCAAGCTGACACGAGGCCAAAAGAATTGACCTACACTGTCAAGTTCAATTAAATACAAGAATCGCAATGAACATGGTAAATTTCTAAGAAGATACATGGGAGTAAATCCAACCAACCATGTACATGTACATGTACCCCATAAAGGGTTGCCGCCAATTAGGTGCCAACAAAATATCACTAGCAGAGACAAGCTGACACAACATAGAGCCAAACGAGTTGAGCCAACTTCAAGTTCAATTAAATCCACAAATCCCAATGAAGATACTGACTTTTTGAGAAAATACATGGAATGAATCCAATGCACCATGTACTTCATGAGAGGATGTCATCACTTAGGTGCCTAGGATAGATTCCAGGTATCCTTGGCTCTCAAAATTGACAAGAGATAACTCATTTGCTCCCTACTTGAGAACCTTAGATCCATGACTTGCATCATGCATCAAAAGAGCCAATGTTGCAAAGTTCAATAACAATTAAATCTCTGTCAACATTTGAATATCTCAATCCAACATGTTCTTTTCTTCACTGAAGTAAGGAGGACAGTTTCCTTCTAGCCAACCTGAAGAGAAAAGAGTGTACAATTACCAACCAAAGCAGAGAGCATTGTCATCACAAGGATCTGAAATATTCAACCATATTTTTCAGAATCTTTCAGCATAGGATCACCTCAACCAAGAGGAACTGTCCTTCATGACAAAGTAGCTGATAAAGTGATTAACCTCATTTGAGAATATGAAGCACAGTTCCTAGTAACAAATATTTGCCAGAAATTAACATAGCCAGTTTTGCAATAGAATGGCTCTGCTCTGGAAGAAATAGAATGTAATTGTTCCCACTCTCCTTGCAAACACTAAAACAATCTATGTTGCCAACGGGATTTAGCAAAATGACGCTGCATCAGACGCACATAAAGACCATTCTTTTCCATCAGAAAATCATGAGTACCCTCTTCAATAATACGGCCATCATTTAATACAACAATTGTGTCTACATGCCGCATCATTGCAAAATGATGTGCAATGATAAGTGTTGTCTTGTTCCCCAGTATCAACGTACCTAAAGCTTCTTGCACCACACGGCTAGACTCTGACTCCACATTAGAGCTTGCCTCATCCAACAGCAATATTGGTGCATTCTTCAAAACAACTCTAGCAATAGCAATTCTTTGCTTCTGACCAGGAGTGAGATCAATGCCCCTCATACCGACATGGGTATCATATCCATGTGGCAAGCTGCTTATGAAGTGATGTGCATTTGCTATCCGCGCTGCTTCCTTCATCTCAGCTTCACTTGCATTGTGTCTAGCATAAATTATATTTTCCCGTATGGAAGTAGAGAAGAGAACAGGCTCTTGTTGAACAAGACCCATATGACTTCGAAGCCAGCGCAAGTTTAACGTCCTGATATCTTTCCCATCCAGAAAAATTTGACCAGCAACCGGGTCATAAAAGCGCTCAAGAAGTGCAATTAATGTGCTTTTACCTGATCCAGAAGCTCCCACTACAGCAACAGTTTGACCACCATTCACTTTGAGGTTGAAATTACTTAAAATTGTCACTTCTGGACGGGTTGGATAATGGAAATCAACATTTTTCAGCTCAATTGTTCCATACACATTAGGAAGCTTCAATCCAGATGCATCATCTGAATCAATCTTAGGTTTCCGATCAATAATTCCAAAAACTGAAACAAGTGACTTGCGGCGTTTCAAAATGTATGGAGCTAATCCAAAAGGTTCTACCAGTGCAAAAGATACAAATGAAAGTATCATGTATTCTTTCAAGATTCTAGCAATGTCACCATGGCCCCTCTTGATAGCCATGGATGCATACCATAGCAGAAAAGCATTACATGCAAAAAGAAGAAATTGTGATGCACCAAAAGCAATTCCTTTTAGCTGTGAATAATAAATGCTCTGTGTAAGAATACAGTCCAACTGTACTTTATAGAGTTTCATCACCTTTTTTCCAGCACAAAATGCAACAACAGTATAAATATTTCTAACTGCATCCTCCAGAACTAAGGAAGCCTTCCTATGCATTTCTTGGATACCCCCTGAGAATCCAGCAAGCCACATTTTCTGTGCACAATAGCAGGCTAAAAACACTTTAGCTTACTGCAAATAACATCATAATCTATGGATTAATACATTTAATATAAAGAATAGGAACATGTAAGAAAATAGAGTACAAAACACATTTAATATATATGAAAATATAGTACATACAATTATCTGAGATATTACAGAAAATTAGGACAAACCCTCAGAGATTTTGGCAGTCTGTTAACAATCCAAAACTTGCAAATCATTGCCAAACAATATTCTCATTTCAAGAATACATTATATATTGTCATCGTTTGAGTACTTTGTGGTCAGGTCATATATGTAGTTGTCGTGTAAATAATTGGTTTTAAATACTTAATGTGTTGTCCTGCATTATTTTAGTCCATGTATTTCGAATTTAAAACACAAGATATGATGCAAAGGAGGTTAAGAGATTAATAAATTAGGATAAGGGTTAAATTGCCTCTAGATTACAAAAGTACCAATATATAGAATAACTGCAACTATACTCTATTTAAATGAGTTACCATCTGGAAGTGAAGTACACAACTCAACCAGATGTATTCCAGTACTAAAGCATGCTGAATTTCCTTATAAAGCATGTAAATCAAATTTTGAACATGGAATTCATTTGCTTTAAACTTCCCCACTTAACCCCACAACTCCAAATGTCTCTTAAGAGTATTTCTATTGAAAACATGTCACTTACAGTGAGCATAAGATTTGATGTGCATGTAAAGAGCAGTATTTCAAAGCATATTTCTGTAATCTTACCTCGATCTGATTGAGACCAAAAAGGAAACCTTGATAAGTTTCATTAAAGAATTCTCTAGTAAATGCTCTTTTTATTATATATTGTGACTTGTAATGGTTGATGTCAACAATCAGAGGTGTTGTCAAATGTGGTGATTGGTAAGAAAATACACTAGTGTTGATGTTATAGCAGCAGGAGATATCTGTCCCCTGACTGCTATCTTAACAATTATTAATACCTTATTTATTCCCTAATCATCGCTGTCTTTTATCTGCATTTACTAAAACGACTGACTGTTTGTATCCATTTGTTATCAGATAATTAAGTATAGTTGTCTATCAGGTGTTAGTTATATCACACCCCCTTGTTTTGACAGGTTACCCCAATTGGGGTCATGTCCCTTCATATATCCTGGACGGGTATAGTATTTCTTTAATCAGAGCTTTAGAGAATACATAATCATCAAAAGAATATGCTGTATCTATTTGTGTGATATCCGTGAAAATATAGCTGTGCATATTCGCATTATCTTTAAAAGTTATATGCTGTTCATATACTGCAATCTCTGTGAATGATCTGCTGTATAGTTTGTGGAACAATCAGTGAATGACCTGCGGTTATTATGTGTGTGAAACCTATGAGAATTACATGCTGTATTGCGCGTGAATTATATGATGTGCACACAGTCAAAGCTCATGATATATATATATATATATATGCTGGGTATCTTATATGCCTGTCATTAACGCCCAGCAAACTGGAAAACAATCGAATTAAATACATTGGAGAAATCTAGGACTTGAAGAGAAAATCGATATCTTCAATATATTGATATATATTGCTTCAGATTAATTCAAATCTAACAAATATTAATTCTGTACTTCTGCCTATATTATTCTGATCCAAAATCAACAACTAGAACTTGCAGTTCCATTATCAAATTTTTGCCCCCAACATAGTGTCGGCATTCAAAGAGTAAGAATGCCTCAGTTGAGAGGTGGCCAGTTCCTTGGACTTAGCAGATACATGTTGCATACAAGCACCCCCGGTTGTAGTATATCATCCATTCATACAAATGCTTTGTGAATTTAAGTATGCCCTTTATTAAGTTAATCCTAGTCCTGTATTCTATGTCTAGGTAATAGTTGTTAAAATAGCTTTCGTGTACTGTGATTCAAAATACATAAAAATTCTTTTAGATGTCTTTTGTATAACCAAGTTCAATTTAGACAAAAGCATTTCCTTCGAAAGACCATTGATTTTTTTCTGTTATAACATTTAAGTACACTGACACCTAATATGGGCTTGTGTAAAAATGGTATCAAAGTTCAAAATTATTGCAGACGTCTGACAGATCCATCCCATTAAGGTGGTCAATTGGGATGTTAAATTACAAACAAGCGATGTCTTTTTTTTTCTCTTTTTGCAGGGCATTAAACTCAGTCCACCATAATTTTAACAGAATGACTATTCTAACTTTATTGAACAAGTCAAGATTTACACTGTTGCCCAAAGATCAAACAAAAGAGATCAAACATTTTAACAGACAGCCTGCGTTTCTCATAGCCTCTCTGAAGACTGGTCAATGTTTGTTTATTGACAGGGAAAACCCTGGTGAGAAAGGGAACCCAGAACTCAAAGCTTTTTTCTTTTACAATGCCAAAACCCAATCACCATCACAAAATCTGTGATTATGTTTGCTTGGGTTTGTGAAGAAGAGGGAAACCGCATTGAGCTCCATAATATGGTAAAAGTCCATATAGAACAGACATAAGGAAGATGCAGAATTTGATCAAAGTATGCAACCATACTAAATGTGATATAAAGAATGCACAAGACAATGACCAACAACTGGAAATTGTGTCTTCGTGAGACAATTATAATGAAGCCTACTATTCTCCTGTGCAATATATTCATTGTTTACAGATGCAAATTATAACTTTAAAAACAATAATAAACTAATACAAACTATATTATTATATAAAGATTGAGATCATAGCATCGTATATTCAGAGTAACACTGCATAATCATGATTCATAAGACAGAATTGGCAGAAAGAGGAAAAATTTCATTTATGCACATCAGCAATTTACAGGTTCTCCAATAGGGACAAGAGAGCTCCTATCAGTGTATGTTCAGGCTATGATAGACATATCAATCAAAGGCAACTGCCTATATGCAGATAAGAAAAAAAACTAAATGACAAACACACATGCACGTCACTCCGTACTTAATTATTCCCATGCCAAAAAAAATGGTTTATTGTATCATTTACTAACAATTATAATGTTAATTTATCTGCATACCCTTATCCGTTTTCTAAAACTTGTTGTCCCTTCAGACACTGTCAAGTACTAGGATGGGGTTCAGATGTACATGGTGGCATCTGCTGCTTACTCCATTAGTAAGCCTTAATCGAATTTATTTCATTCACTTTCATTCTCAAAGGCTTCAAGTTTGGTTAACTTATTATGCGACTATTGAATCTTAGGAGTTTGCTTGGCTAGTATATGTTCCAAGTTTATGTAGATATTTGTTCAGCCAACTGCTTCATAAAATCAGCTTCTAGTATGCTGCTTACTATCTTTAACCTGCATTTCTTTCAGTTCCCTTTTAAATTACCTACTGACATGCTGATTATGATTTTCAATACTTCCGAAGGTATCCCCTTAATTTAGTATCTTAGTAGCAGCCTTGTTTATAATTTCAAATACATTTCCAGGATATTCCTGATATAGTTACAAGACTCACCCAAACTCAGCAAGTCCCAAGGCGGGTAGAGTGAACCGAGGCCCAATGACTTGGGACCCAGATACCTAGTGATTCTAGTGAATCTAATAAGTCTGGCTAGACTCACCAAGTCTCACTGAACCCAGTGAGTCTTGTTGCTGTGTCATGTCCCGCCATAAGGAAGGTATCAACGCTTAAGAAAATGGTCTTATTAATAAGACTACACCATTTTCTATATTGGGACCAACAGTCACACGTGAGAGTTGTTAATATTCATTCCTTTAATCAGCGATCTGTTAGTCTTAACCAATCATGGAATAAAGCAATGTCTAACAAGCCACGATGGATGAAGAGGCTTGGGGTTGATCTAGAGAATATGTTTATACTCATACGAGTGATTATTAATCAGAGATGAGGAGCGACTACACTGAGACAGCAATTTCTACAATATAAAACAGCATCGGTTTATAAATGAAAAGTCAATAGACAATTCTACAAAGACGTGCCTTTTTGGAAGGATTGTGACCGGGTAAAAGACATAGCCCTTCGCTACGTCTTGAGGCATATATAAGTCAAAGCATTGAAAGGGATCAGGGGGCATGGGACTCATCCAGGAATTCAATCAGATCTGAAATAAGAAATCGAAGATAAGAAATAGAGATACAGATCATCAGCAATCAGCAAGAACATTTATTGCTAAAGACATACTACAGATCAACAGCAATCAACAGGCAATCGAGGAACATCGATGGAGAGGAATTATATCCATAAGATGGAAGGCATCAATCAAGAGGAGAAATAATCAAGCAATCAGACAGATCAGACATAAGAGATCAGACGGAGTTATATATAGGAATTGCATATTACATCAAGTCTTCAGTGGAAATATTCAGTGCAAAAACAACTATAGAGAACTGCAAAAATCAGCAGGCAATACCAAAGCTCTCCAATAAGAACCAATAGACCCATGGTCGACACACAGAATTCTAAAGGGACTAATCTCAGATCAAACTTTATTCAGCAGTGCAAGATTATTGTCCTTCTGAGCACTCTCGTTCCCGTATTCATTTCTGGTATATATATGTGCGCGTGTGTTGCTTATGCATAACAGAAAATGTTAAATGCATGTTCATATGATAGAATACACGATATGCCTGACTGTCTGAAATCCATTTTGTTGGAAGGGCCTGAGGTGTAAGCAAAAGGGGTTTGAGAGGGCTAAGTAGGCCATCCTAGAGTTGACCATACTGGCTCTTAGGACCAGAGGGCACTTACGTAGAAGAGCCAAGGAACCCACTTATGACCTCTGCCCAACTCCACAAGATGGCACCCATCTTTAGGGAGATGAGGCATTGATGGGGAAAGCAGGTACAAGCCGCTAAGCAAGCAAGAGAGCTGTGGAAGACATCCACTCTTGGGCTTAATGTAGAAATGGCTTTAGGAGGAGCCATCATGTCTCTTCCTCCAAACCCCAATATGCTTGTATAATATTGTTGATAGTACATGAATGTGATGTGATCTTGTCTAACCCTAATGATATATATATATATATATATATATATATATATATATATATTATCATTGCAGGATTCAAATCCAGGTTCTCATCATTAAAGGAATATTTACTCGGTAAGATGTTACCCTAACCCTAATTTGTTGCAATTACGATTCTATGGCAAATTAGGTGAGGGACATTACATGCTGTGACTCGGCCAACTGAAGGGTGAAAATGAGGAAAAAAGAAGAAGAATAAAAAAGTGAAAACACTCAAATGTAAAAGGGTGAAATTCAGGAATTTTTTCAAAGGTTTGAAGGAAGGACTCTTTGAGGTTGGTCAAAAGCAATAAAGTTATGAAAAAATGGCATGTACCATGAAGGTCCATGTGGTCTTAAAGACTTTAATTTAGGGTTGGTGGTGAGGGCTCTACCACTCAACTCCCCATGTATCATGATAGGGAGCACGCCAACCCCTCTACAAGCTGCCACCTCCAAAACCCCACTATAGTTTTTAAAAAAAAAAATTAAAATCATTTTGGAAGATGCTGGATGAAAAAGCAACACTTTTTTTTAATTTTTACTTTTTCCCAATTAAATCCCAAGCGATTGAATCACATTTATACACTTTTTGTTTGCCAAGTCAATCCCTATCCTAAGTCATGCTTCTATGGCTGTAGCAACATTCATAGACTTGTCTGAGATACTAGCATTGTTAGAAAATTCATTGATGTCAAGTACAAAATTAGAAAAATTGATAAGATGCAGTAGTTCAATAAATTTTGTTGTTGTGTAGCTAGGTCGGATCCCTTCTAGGGCCGACCTAGTGCACAAAATGCCAAGTGGCCTGTCGGCCTTGGCATTTGGATATCTCAGTTGTATGAGTCTAATTTGGGGCAGGCCCTATTTGGGCAAACCACTTGTGTGTAACTTGTGATTAAGTTAAATGTAACTTGCAACTAAGGGAGACTCATATGTAGCTTGTAATATATAGGTCTAACCCTATCCTTGGCACCAAAAGTATATGGCCGACTTGAGGTCCATTAGGAGGTATTGATTCATATATATGCAAGGTCATGAATTGAATAACATGAAGGACATGTAGTGTGCTCGGGGGTAACAATAAGAGCTTATCGTCTATGGTTGGGAAGGCAACAGATCTGATGTTTGCCTGTGGTTAACGAGCACTACCATAAAATCAACAAATTTTGTAGAAACTCTAGTCTGGTAAATGCAGATTGGGTTGCTGTTGAAGAACAAACAAATACAGATATATAGGGTTGATGAAGGTAGGTCAGGTTTGCAGACATTGATACTATGTTTATGAATAATCATTGTTTCATCCTTGATCTTTCTGTGAACTTTGTCTTCTATTCTTCTGTTCTTTAAATCAATCAAAAACAGTCACATGAGATTAATATTGTTCTTTACTAAAGACGGCATCTTTTGCAGTTCACATTATTTTCATCAGACTATATTGTTTTGAACAGGAGTATTAATATGTTTTTTCTGCATTTATCAAAGATTAATATCGGTTATGAATATTCCACCTGTCTTTGGCAGTTACATCAGAATATCATTGCCATAACAAATAAAGAATATCGCTTTTCATAAAAATGTTCAAAGAATTACATGTGTTGTGAAGCAGTTGTCAGTTATAATTGGGAGGACAGTTGTAAGAAGTTATAACTTGTTTCTATAACCATCTATACCTGATCGATGGTTTGAAGGTTGTTTATATATTTGTTGTGTGAGGCATAGTTTTTTGGATGATAGATATTTTCTGAAGCATCAAATGGCAGTCATATTTCAGTGAGCATTAAGTTTTTTTTTGAGAGTTTCCTTATGTAATGATTGCAGCAGTACATCTCTGCAAATGAGAAAAGTTAGAGTGTGGATGGCATCAATCATTATGAGCCTGGAAAAGTAATTTTGCAGCAAAATATTACTGAATGATTTGGTGAGATTATTTGAACAGCATATCTGAAGTTGACAAGATTTATCTTGGAAACACTTGCAGATTTCAGATGTTGCAAAGTGTGAATTAAATCAATTTTAACAGTGATATTTTGAAACCTTTTTGATGAGTTTGTTCTGATTTGTGTGAACAGGATTGTTGAAGGTTGCAGACAGTACTCAGTTTTTAACAGTTTGTTTGCAGATTATTAAGTTTGTCAAGTGTAAAAAGTGTACACAAATATCTGAAGGATGATTATATTCAGTTTGTAACAATCTACTTATATAGGTTGGATTATTTGTCATTGATGTCAAAGGCTGGATTGAGTTTGTATGTGAATTTTGGTTGAGCTCCCTGTGTGCCTGGTTGGTTGAGCTCCCTGTGTGCTTGGTTGAGCTCCCTGTGTGCTTGGTTGAGCAGCTTGAGGTGCTTGTATGCCTGCTTCAGCTGCTTGTGTGTCTGCTTCAGCTAGCTCTGTGCCTGCTTGGTTCTTGTCAACTGCTTGTCTTCCAGTGGTGACAAATCAGACTTTATGCCAAGTCATGTTTTTGAATATTCTATGAGGCCCATTTCTTATTTTGGTCAGATTGTGTTTAAGTTCGAATTTGTCAAATTCGTCGACTTTTTCTGGAGAGTTTTCTTTTGGTAACTCCTCTTTTACGGGGGGCAACTTTTCTCCTTGAGTCATGGAGCTGAAAAAGTTATTTTTGGGCAGTCATCATTCATATGTTGTGGGAAGAGGAATACGTGTGCTTAAGTTTTTTGTTTTTTTAATATAAATGAACTGAAATTTCTGTGTATGGTCGGCTCTTTTAATGGCCACAATTCTCTTTGAAACCACATCGTGGGTCAAAAATATGGTTTGAAGCTTTTATTAAGAGTATGGTTTTGATTCTTTTTGCTGGAGTTGGTAACGGAAGTGAGGAAGAAGCCTATTCAATAGCCAACATGGTAAAGGAAGAGTATGGTTCTCATTTCTGATGAGTGCACTATGTTCAAATTTTTGGTGAAGTACAAATTGTGTGTGGGTGTGGGGTCCGTTTTTTAATGTGTCGGTTTTTGGCATACTTGTCTTCTGTAGATGATCAATGTGAAGTTATCTGCAGGCAAGCTCTTGTTTGGGTGTGCCGACTTGAGAGACATGGAGCTGGACGTGTTCCAATAGCAGGTTGTTGTTTTTTAACGGCATAGAAATACTTCTGCAGTATGTGCTGGGAAATAAAAAGTATGTGGAGATTGTGGAGCACACAAGTTACGTTTTGTTTTTTTTTTTAAAGTTAAAAAGTTTGGCAGGAGCTATTATGAAGAGGCGTAAGGGTGTGCGATATTTGGGTTGGATTAATCATCTGGTGCGATTCCTTTTTAATTGCAATGTTCAAACCTTTAAAAAGTGCCATAATTTTTGGAGTAGAGAATATAATGAGAGTGGCAGCCTGTAGTTATGATTTGAATAGAGCAGACATTTTTGGGTGTATTAAAATTATTGAGTGATGCACGTCAGCTGTGACAGCATGAATATGAACTAAGCAAGTTGAAAATTTTCTTGAAGACTGAGGGATGTTTTTGCAGGGCAGTCCAAAAAATATTCTCTTCATTTATGCTATGGGTTCCTGAATTGAATTTTTGAAGATGTCCATATTGGAGATTTGCCTTTTGCATTGATACGCTAGACAAGCTTTTCATTGCTGTGTGAATTTTTGTGTCTGTAGTGTTTGCTTGAAGAAAAAGTTTGATGGTTGAACATTCTATGAAAGAGATTTACAATGTATGCATTGCTGTAATAGTTCTGAGAAACTTTTATTGATTCTGTTGTCCAAGAGTTGGTGCTCTTTACTGAAATTGGTGCTTCAGCTGGTTTGTGTTGGTGTGTGCTGTTGTAAATGTTGTTCAATTTTCAATTCAATATGCAAGATGTATTCTAATTTGTATTCTCTATATCTATGTATTATCTATCTCTATTATAATTCTGACTATCTTCTTTGTTTGGCAGGTGAGAGGAATATTTATCAATTTCAATATCCTCTTCACAAATATCAAATGATATATATATGCAAGAGGAGAGGATCAAGCAGTGCCTTGACCGGTCATGTCCCCAATCAAGACACTACTTGATCCCACCCTTTGATATATATTATCAACCGGTGTTTCTTTAATTACCAGCCCGATACTAATCGGGGTCCACGTAACTTAGTGTGTATGTCAATCGGTATTTACGATGTATGCCAATCGGTATTTGTGTGGCATATTAACCGATGTGAATCAGTGTCTAAGTTAACCGACATCGATCACTAACTAAAGGTTATATATGTCAAGCGGTGCATACTTTGCCACCCGAAAGCAACTTGATAATCATTATTTGTTTATCGCTGGGAACAAATCCAATGTAAATTGTGATACATGGTTAACCCGATAGCCATCGGTGATCACCGATATGCCATGCTATAATATGATTATCGATATTGATCGACTAAGTATATTTAATATATAAATGAGGAAGGATTATCAAATGAAATAGCTTGAAGTTTTCTTGATGGTTTATCAATAGGATAAATGATTGAATGAGAGACTTCATTTATCTCTCATTCAATCATTTATCTCTCTGAAGATACCATGCATTAACACTCCCTCTTAGCTAGGTAAGATAAATGAGAGCAGTGTATCAAGCATCACAATTCAAATGATAGTTAGCATTCTTTACACAATCCAACTTTCTAGGAAATCATATCACCTAATCACATGATATGAAGTATCACCTAAACACGTGATACAAAATCTCTATCACATCAATCTTGTGATGACAAGATATCACCTTAGCATGTGACATCAGTAATGCCTAAGCACACAATACTTAAGGATAATCATATGAGAAAATATTCAATTCTCATCTTTATCCAAGTTGTGGTAGGTGCACTAACATCTCATATAAATGTTTTACCACAACACAATCATGGCTCATCCATGACACACCAGAAATCCAACATGATAACTGGTTTGGACATTATAAGATCGTCACCTTATAATGTCTCCATACAAATGTTCATTATCTTGGGAGATCGTCACCTCTTAGATATGAACCCAGGGGATAAAATCCAAAATGTCCTATCATGACAAAGAAGTTTACATATTAAACATCTTATTGATATGTAAATACAGATTACAAAGCAAATTACCTTTCTATCATACCTAAACCTTTTCTGAAGTGATCAACCTTCACTCTGGAAAGAGGTTTGGTCAAAATATCTGTCGTTTGATCTCCTGTACAGACATATTCTAATTGAATCACATTTATGTCTACCATATCTCATACATAGTGATATGGGATCTCAATATGCTTGATCTGTCATGGAACACTGGATTAACTGAAAGTTTTATGCAGCTCTGATTGTCACAATGTATAATAGTGGGTTTCATAGGTTCTCCAAATAACCCCACAAGCAACTTCCTAAGCCATACTGCCTCTCGAGAAGCCATAGAAGCTGCAATGTATTCTGCCTCGGTGGAGCTTTGAGCTACAGAGGACTGCTTCCTGCTGATCCAAGATATCATGGTTGAACCTAGACTGAAGCAACACCCTGAAGTGCGTTTTTTTGTCAGTTACACTTCCAGCCCAATCTGAATTTGTAAATCCATGTAGGTCTATATCAACTTTCTCATATTTGAGACCAAGGTTTAGGGTACCTTGTAGGTATCTCATGATGTGCTTTACTGCAACCAGGTGTATCTCCTTAGGTTCACACATGAACTGACTTAAGGCATTGACTGCATAACAGATATCTAGCCTTGTATTCACCAGGTACATCAGGGACCCAATCATCTGTTTGTATTGAGTAGAGTCAGTGGGTTGTGACTCTGCTGCTGCTTCCTTAAGTTTATGTAAATTGGTTTCCATAGGAGAGGTCATGGGCTTACAGTTTAGCATTCTGAATCTCTTCAAAATATCCAAGGTATACTTTCCTTAGTTTTTAGTATAATGTTGTCAGAATTCTGCCATACTTCCAATCCTAGGAAGTAATGAAGGAGTCCTAAGTCCTTCATATCAAATTCTTTGGATAGATCTTTCTTGCATTGATCTATAAGATGATCATTTCCTGTGATTAATAAGTCATCAACATATAAAATCAACATTAGCATATCACCTTTATTTCTTTTGTAGTAGAGATTAGGATCTACATCATTTTTAGAGAAGCCTAGTCCTGAGAGATAGGTGTCAATTCTTTCATACCAAGCCTTGGGAGCCTGTTTAAGCCCAAAGAGAGCTTTCTTGAGTCTACACACATGAGACTCTGCATTATAATTTTCAAACCCTTCAGGTTGCTCTAGGTAGACTTCTTCTGAGATCTCACCATTTAGAAATGTTGTCTTAACATCCATCTGGTGTACCTTCCATCCCTTTGCTGCTGCAATGGCTAATACAGCTCTTACTGATGTATATCTGGCAACAGGTGCAAAAGTTTCTTCATAATCTATTCCTTCCTTTTGTGAGAAACCTCTAGCTACAAATCTAGCCTTGTGTTTTTCAATACTACCGTCTGCAGCATGTTTGATCTTAAAAAGCCATTTAGATGAAACGACAGATTTCTTTGTTGGCCTAGGAACAATCTCCCAAACATCATTTTTCATAATAGATTGATACTCTTCAGACATGGCATCCTTCCATACTTGATGTTCAAGAGCCTCTGATACATTGTTTGGTTCAGCTTTAGAGAGATCATTCATAAGGGCAACATAGCTAGTGAATTTGTTAGGCCTTTTGCTTTCCCTGAATGTCCCTGAAGGAGCAACAAACTTCTAAGCTTCTGCTACAGTCTTGGTGGCCCATAGTGGTCTTTTCTTGAAGTTTTCTCTAGGTGGACTTTGAGTTTCACTTATAGTTTCCTCAGGATTCTTCCTCTGAAGCTCAGGAGTAGGATCTCTATCTATGCTAGGGGTGGGGATATAGACTTCAGGGTCTAGAGAGCTTTGGGCTCTTTTGAATGCTAAGTCTTCTTCAAAGATCACATCCCTGCTTAGTTCAATATTCTTTTGACCAGGTATATAGATCCTGTAAGCTTTGGAGGTTTCACTATATCCTACAAAGATTCCCCTTTTTCCAGAAGGCTCTAATTTTAATATTTTCTCCTTAGGTACATGAATATAGACAGGGCATCCAAATATCCTAAGGTGGCTAATATCAGGTTTTGATTTAGTAAAGACTTCCTCAGGGGTCTTATCTTCAAGATGAGTGGGGAAATCTGTTTTGAATATATACAGCAGTGCTAATTGCTTCTGCCCAAAGATTGATATTTAGATTCTGATCAAGAATCATAGCTTTGGCAGCTTCAATGATTGTCCTATTTTTCCTTTCAGCTATCCCATTTTGTTGAGGGTTATAAGGTATTGTTAACTCCCTCTTAATCCCTGAATTTTTACAAAACTCTTTAAATAATTCTGATGTGTATTCCCCCCCCCCCATTATCAGTTCTTAGGGTTTTAATTTTATTTCCTGTGTAGTTCTCTGTTAGTGATTTGAATTCTTTAAACCTATTAAGGATCTCTTCTGATTCTTTACATTTTAGAAAGTAGATCCAAGTTTTCCTAGAGTAGTCATCAACAAATATTACATAATACAAAAATCCCCCCAATGAAGGTACAGACATAGGTCCACATACATCAGAATGAACTAACTCTAAATTTTTACTTGTTTTCCTAGTACTATCTGAAAAGCACCCTTAGTATTTTTACCTAGGGCACATCCTGTGCATGGCCCTGAATGGTATTGCTTTAACTTAGGTAGACCTGTGACAAGGTCTCCCATTGATGATAAAGCTCTAAAATTTAGGTGGCCTAGTCTTCTATACCAGATTTCATTTGCATCTGTAGTTTCATGAATAGGGCTAAGTTGGGCTTTGTGCATAGCTCATACAAGTAGCCTTGTCTTTGATCAATTGTTTTAGCTTTCTTGATGGATGAGTTCTTTGGCCAAGCCAATACTTTGTTGTCCATGAAGGTTACTATGTATCCAGTGTCCTCTAGTGCTAATATTGAGACTAGATTTCTCTTGATGCCTGGAACATATAGTACTGCTCTAAGTTGTAATGATACACCCGACTTTAGTTTGATGGTGCAAGTTCCAACTCCTTTGACTGGATGTGTAGAGTCATCTTCAATAGTTACTTCCTCATCATTCTCCTCTTTCATGGAGTCCAGTACTTCTCTGAATCCTGTAATGTGTCTGGATGAGCCACTGTCGATCACCCAGGAGTTCACTTTGTTTGATGCTTGGTTTGTGAGTGCTAAATAGAGTACATACTTCTCGGAGTAATCTTCCCTTTTAGATTTTCCTGTTTTGGCAAATGTGGCTTGCTTAGCTCTTTCTGGACATTTGGCAACATAGTGCCCAAATTTGTCACATTTGTAACACTGAATTTGAGAAAGGTCCTTCTTGAAGGCGTTCTTGTCGTGACGACTTTTTCTCTTCCTGAATTGCTTCTGCTTGCTTTTCTTGTTTGAGTTCGTATTTAGAACTTGAAGATCTTCATCTATATTCTTCTGTTTGATCCCTTTCTTATTTTGCCTTGATTCCTCTTGGAGACAGTCAGCCTTTAGCCTATCGAATTTTGGGAATTCATCCCTTGCACTGATGCCTTGGACGAATGTTTCCCATATGCTAGGCAACCCATCTAGAGCAATGAGGGTTAATTCTTTATTTTGGATCTCATATCCAAGGGTTGCCAGTTCATCCCTTAGGGTAGATATTCGCATGAAGTAGGCATGGACTGATTCTCCTTTTATCATGGCTATGTGATTTATTTCTCTTTTTAAAGCCAAGGTTCTATCGGCATTAGATATCTCAAAAGCATCTTCAAGTGCTTTGAACATGTTGAAGGTTGTTTCATGTTTCCTTCTTATGGGCATGATATTGTTTCTTACCCCATCAACTATGATTTTAATAGCCTTATCATTTCCTTCTCTCCAAATTGCTTTGTCAGGTTCAGTCTCAGGTTCTGCAGTTTCAGTCTTTACAAATGATTCGACTTTATTTTCTTTTAGAATCATTTGAATTCTGAATTTCCATGCTGAGAAGTCATCACCTCCTCCGAGTCTGTCTTCAAATCTGATAGCGCTAGCCATTGAGAGAATTGTGATGTTGAATATATGCTTGATTTGAATTTTACGTAAAATTCAACAACCTCAGGTTCGATTTAACTATAGCTCTGATACCATGTAAATGTTGTTCAATTTTCAATTCAATATGCAAGATGTATTCTAATTTGTATTCTCTATATCTATGTATTATCTATCTCTATTATAATTCTAACTATCTTCTTTGTTTGGCAGGTGAGGAATATTTATCGATTTCAATATGCTCTTCACAAATATCAAATGATATATATATGCAAGAGGGGAGGATCAAGCCGTGCCTTGACCGATCATGTCTTATGGACATGACCGATCAAGACACTACTTGATCGCACCCTTTGATATATATTATCAATCAATGTTTCTTTAATTACCAGCCCAATACTAATCGGGGTCCACGTAACTTAGTGTGTATGCCAATCGGTATTCACGATGTTTGCGTGGCATATTAACCGATGTGAATCAGTGTCTAAGTTAACCGACATCGATCACTAACTAAAGGTTATATATGTCAAGCGATGCATACTTTGCCACCCGAAAGCAACTCGATAATCATTATTTGTTTATCACTGGGAACAAATCCAATGTAAATCGTGATACATGGTTAACCCAATAGCCATCGGTGATCACCAATATGCCATGCTATAATGTGATTATCGATATTGATCGACTAAGTATATTTAATATATAAATGAGGAAGGATTATCAAATTAAATAGCTTTAAGTTTTCTTGATGGTTTATCGATAGGATAAATGATTGAAAGAGAGACTTCATTTATCTCTCATTCAATCATTTATCTTACCGAAGCTACCATGCATTAACAGCTTTAAGTTGGTGCCCACATATGTAATCTAGGTTGGTGCCCAATCTTTTTAAATGAAAGCTTTGCATGCCATTCTCCCCCTTCAGTAGAAGAATTGTGTTCTACAAGCATGACCCCACATAGAGCTAGTGGTGTTGGGCTAAGCAAAAACAGCTCCTCTCTACCATAGTTCATGACTCTATATTGTGGTTTTTGGTTTTTATGCCAAAGATATATAATCCATGAGTTTTGTACACACTTACAACACTTGAGAATATTTATATAATTAAAAATGATATCACCTTCGACTCAAATCCATTTGTATTCATTTTCTCAATGTATACTTGTATATGTCATCAAAGTAGCCTCTAGTTTATAAGTTTATTATGTCTTTAAAGTTGATTAATTGAAGGGTGTATGATAAAAGCTTTATATCCTCTAAACCATCTCTACAATTCATATTTTTTCAATTTGCCAAGTCTTGGCCAAATCTGAGCAGGGAATCCAAGTCCAAGTCAAAAACTAACTTTTTGAGTCTAAAGTACTCTAAACCAAGTCCAAGTCTTGTAACTATGATGCTTGAACATGAAACTCTTTGAAATCATGATTAAACCCACTAAACTCTATGGTATTGACTCTATATATATAAGGCACAGATAATTGTTATCCAACGTATGATCCATTGAAGATGACAGATCCCTCATTACAATTGTCCAAGCTGAGTTTTCTCCCTAGTATTTTCATCTTGAAGCCACATATAGGCTTGTCTTCCATATGGACTCAAATTAATGAGTAGGCTTGCCTTGGGCGAAAAGAGATGTCAAGATTTTGGCCTTTATTCTTAAAGGTGTATTGCTTCCTTGACTCAAATATTATATGCTTGCAAATTCTTTAGAGACCATCAAACCTCCTGGAAAATGAAACTCATCATATAAGACTTTAAAACAATTAAACATCCATCTAGGTGGTTACCAATATATCCACCTGATTTATTCAACATTGTTAGGTTAATCACAGTCTGGATACATATAAATGATGACAAGTCTCAAAAGGTAAGAACCTGGGTATCATAGCATGATCCACCTGGGCCATTACAATTGCCCTCTCACAAACTCTGGAATTTGGCACTCATCAAATATGTATATGTCACTCGTTTTACTTATCAGACCGTGTCTTGCTCTATTTCCTACTCTACACTCGACTGACATCAACCCATCATTTTGTCATCTTACCCTCTAGACCCCAGTCATCAATTTCTCATCTGAAATTGACATATATGAATGCTGTTCTAATTTTTCCTTTTGTATTAAAAAGTGACTACTTTCAGGAAATTCTTTGTAATTTGTAAATATATACACCAAATATAGCTCATAAAATATTTACATTTACATGGAAACAAAGCAGAAAAGAATATACTGTTAGTTGTTTTGCCATTGATGTCATCAAACGGTTTCTGCCTTGTATGGTGATGTCTGTCTCTGTCAACAGGCACAGATTCATAGTCGGAATAATGTCTATCATTTACACTGAGTTGTTGTCAAAAACAGAAAGTATTGTGTTGCAGCGATAAGTGCAGAAAACAATTACAGAAACTGACATTTGGCAATTGCTTTAAGATCGGTTCTTTCAGAATCTTCTCGAGTTTCAGTCCGAACTTGATCATATTCTGTGCTGATATCACACGGGTTTTAGATTGGAATCTATTGTTCCGTAATTGATCCTTGGTTCTCAGCACACTTTGCAAAAGCCTATATGCAATTAGTCATTTGTATTTAAAACAACATAAGGCAGTTATCTATTAGTTCATTTGGTTGAAGTCGGTTTAAGTACAGATTTTTTATTTAACAAAAATGGGAAGGAAGAACTAATCTATATCAAACTATTTCTTTAACTAGTTCTTAACTAGAGGTAGTTCAATCAGTTGGTAACCAGTGTTCCACGGCCGTTGGGGACAGGGAGACAGGGGGACGCAGGGACGGGCTTTGGGGACAGGGGGACAAAGGGAAAAAGTTTTGGGGATGGGTTTCGGGGACGAGGGGACTTGGGCCTGGAGGGGGGAAACGTGTTTCCGTGGAACACTGTTGGTAACCGACTAGGTGATTAGGCATCTTTATTTATTCGAAGAATGAGTGCTTCTTTTGGGAGTAATGCATGTGATGAGAAGAATACATGACTTCTGTTCTGAGAATGATTTTGGACATCTCTGAACACGTGATTTGAGGGAAATGAATCTGTATCAAGAAATCTCATAGATGCGATAATGAAGGTGGTGTAGCACGTCAAAACTCTTATATGCCCTGCAGATTCTTTGGTGAGATTGTTTCATGATATTATTTTGAAGTAACTATATTTGTCGTTTCAGAAGTATCATCAGTTTTATATGACTATGACAGTTTAACAAAGTGCAGATTAATGTCTTTCTGAGTGTAATGAGACGGGTAATTGACATTTGCAGTTGAGACAAGGTAACAGCAGTTTGATTACAAACTTCAGAACTTTATTCTTTTCAGAATGTGTCTTGCCAGGATACAGAATTTTTTATTGTCTCTGAGTGTGTTTTGCAGAGACACAAAAGGTTTATTTGTTATCTTCAGAATATAGTCTTCCAAATATACAGAAGCATTTAAAATGTGATAAAAACTGAAAGTATTTGATACATAATTCAGTTTTTAGTGCTTACAGTTTCAAATCACACAGAGGATATATTGATATTTCATTTTTGTATAAAGTGAATCTGTATATTTGATTCTAAAAAGGGAAGTTTGATTTGAAAACTAGAGTTGGTGCTCTTTATAATTTGGGTTGGTGCCCAAAGATTGATTGGGTTGGTGCCCAAAGGATTGTAATCTTTTCAACTGTGAGGCCAGATTAGGACAGGAGATCCTAGTGGCATTTCTCACCATGGTTTTCCCACAGTGGGTTTCCACGTAAAATCTTGTGCCTTGTGGTTTTGCTGTTGTTCCTTTCCTAGTTTCAGTTGTTACACGTTTTACATCTTTTAATTTCATATTAAAGTTTGATAAAAGTTTGAAGTTACTAGAAAGGATTAAAGTTATTGTACTACTGATTCACCCCCCCCCTCAGTAGTACTTCTGTGTTCTACATATACAGTTTGTCAGAAGCAAGGTAAAATAAAGTAAATTTGTGCAACAGACTAAACTAATTTAACTATGTTTATTACGTTTCAAACATAGATTTGGGAAGCATGTATGTATTCACAAGTGCAAAGGAACGGGAATATTCCATCTTTTGTCAGTCAACCTTACAAAATCAGCTGCAGATTAGGCTAATTTGAAATAGCATCATGGAAAACTATTTCAGTACATGCAAATAAGTAAATCAGATGAGCTTCAACAAGCAGAAAGCAAACCTGTGCAAATGCTGAAACCAAAATAAGGGGTAAGGTGGCCAATGCCAGAAGTGCCAAGCGCCACTCCAGCATCACTCCAATGGCAATAGCAACAATGACGGATGTAGCATCTTGGACAAGAATTGACATGCGATTGCTAAATGCTGCTCTAACAAAGGTGGCATCGTTTGCCAATCGCATAGACAATGAATCTGCATTGTTTTCTTCTTCATCAAACCAGCCAACCTCATTTCGCAATATTGCTGCAAGGGAACAGAACATCAGAATTGACTCTATTTATAGATTCTGTAATAGCAATGTAGCTAGTAAAAAGACACATTAATATGCTCCCAACCTATCTGCCAATTCCAAAAAATTTACCTGAAAACATCATTCTACGAATGCGTTCTGTCATCTTCTCCCCCATTATACCAAAGTAAAAGTGTTGCAAAAAGTTTGCTATCACAGTTGCCACACCCATACTTGTAATTAACAAGCACCACTTTTCTACCTCATGTTTGGCATGCTTCCCATGTATTCTTGAATATGCCTCCACAATCTGAACAAGAATCAATGCAAGTAGCGGATTGAAAGATCCAAAAATGGCAGCTCCTACACTACCAAGAAGAGCATAAAGCCATTCTGGAGAGCTTAATTTTGCAAGTCTCCATACAGATGGTGGCTGAAGAATTTGGGAATTTTTTGAGGTTTCCTCTTCGACGCCTGATTGATCAAAGCAAGAAGAAGATTTTCTGCATCTCTTTGAGGGTGATTGTTCTTTTTTGGCATCGAATGACAAAAGAGGTGAAACAGGTGACTCTGGATCTGAATTATTCGTTGATTGGCATTGAATTTTCTGCATATCTAGTCTAGGTAATGATGGCAAACACATGCCAAAGCTATCTTGTCTCCTCACAGAAGGCATTCTCATGAGTGCATCTGATAGAGCTACATTTTCTTGTGTTTTCTCTGATGGTGAACCCTGTAATTTTGCTGAATTGCATGCATCAGAATTCACATCAGGCTGCCTTAAACCATAGTCTCCATTATATCTTTGAACAGATGGTGACTTTGACATTACAGGAGATGGATCCTGGCTTTGAGTAGCAGATATATCCTTTTCTATTTCAAAACTTGCCAATTTATAACTTCTGACTGGAGTCCTGAGAAAATTCACTAGAGAACATTAAAACTTGCCTAGGCACAAAAATTACTCCAACAAGCAAATAAGTTCACAAGCATGTTGATTAATCAAAATCCCAGAGTCAAACAAAACACTTAAGTACAGTAAGCTCAATAAAACTGGTTTTGCACAAATAATTCCAATTCAATTTATCTTTTTAATTGTACAGTTCCCACTATGATTTCTGTTCAATGCAAATTATCTTGTACATAAATGATGCTTTACCTGACCAATCATGCAATATAAAACACAATTATCTGGACGGGAACTCTATTTCATAAGTTAAATCAAATGCAGAAACTTTTCCAATCCAAGACATTAAGAGAATAACATTTTCAGATTTTGATACAGTTTATTCATAGGAAGCAGGCATTGATATAAAAGAAATTACAATCAACATAAAGTCATTGTTATTGGGGAGGATTGGAACCATAATGAAAAGTAGGACCATCACAGGTGCCAGTAGACCTAATCCAGTAGTGATGTGTTACTGTCTATTTATGAATTACACACACACTTACAAAAACATGAATACATACAGAGAAAATTATTTTGGTGTATTTGTATACATGTGTGTAATACACAAACCTATATGTATATGTATATGTATATGTATATGTATATTTATATGTATATGTATATGTATATGTATATGTATATGTACCACAGTTACTAGGAGACTCCTACACTAGCACCCTTGGTTCTTGTCTACCATACCTAAAATGTGTCCACCTCTGAGAGACCCATATGAGGACTTCGCTATATATTAGGAAACTTCAGATGAAGTATTTCAGAATCTCTATACATCTCCTAGAAGGATCCCTCGAAAATTGGAAAACTTCCCATAGAGGTTTCTCAAATATATGCTATATATTATACTGACTTTTCCTAAAGTGCTGACATGCTTTTGACAAAAGCTAAAAGAACTAAAAATTACACTAATAGACTTGTAACTTTCTATGTTTTGCTTAAAAATTAATAAGTTTCCTAACAAATATTTTTGTTATCAAATCCTGAAGAGCTAAAGTACAACAACAAAAAACAATAATAAAGCTTAAGATGTGTGCATGCATTGATGTTTTATCAATTGATTAAAAATATATTATCTCCAAGGACCCTTATATAATGTTCTAAAAATGATGGCATTAGTATTACCGTTGTAGTACAATTTATTGCACTCCATTTTTTGAACTTTTTCCCTTGCACCATCTTGCTTTCCCTGGTTCCTACAAGGAGTCTGAGTTATTTTTATAAGGGCCCTCTTCTTCATACCCCATGCCTCATCCATTCCCCATTGAATTATCTATTCTATTTATAGGCGGCAAGCCTATCCTAAGTTTATTCTATAGCAGATCTGTCTCTCATAGTTTTGTTAGCATTTTAATTCACACCTTTCAATGTGACCCAAAATAGAATAGGTGTGATGTAGGACTACTCTTTGAATTAGAAGGGAAAGATCTCTATAAAACAAAAACTAACCTAATATGAACAATATGCTATTTACAATATTAAAATGTTTTTCTAGGGTGGTTCGCACTCATGCTGCTTAAAATTTATTGTGTCATTGCATATATATTTGAATTCACCTAGGCCAAAAGGTTGACATTATCTTCAACTTAAAGCAAAAGAATTTTGTAATCTTTGACAGAAAATAAATCCTCTGAATACGCACTTACATTGTCCAACTAAAAGCAAAAAATGAGCAATGCAAGTACACAATAAGATTGAATATGCTTAAACACATACCAAAAGTTATAACCTAAACACAATAATTGCATTCAAAGTTACAAGTAATCAACCAACTAAATAATAGAGATTTCAATAACTGCTACGTGATATTTAACTCTTAAAAGCACAATAACACATAAGACAAAACACTTCAACAATAATTTAGAAGGAAAATAGGTGTACTAAATACTATTGATGCATATCATATTCTAGAATAGAAATCTTGTCGATGAATAGTAATTTTAGGAACAAGTGAGCATGAAAATTACCATTACCAAAGTTACTGCATGAAATAAATAAAAGGTTAATTGCACTTGAAAACTAGTTACTGAGTAGATTGAATGCGATGCAATCCTTATTACAAAATTCTATCCACTCAAACTAAAACTATAATCAGGTAATTTCCTTTTAGACTGATGCTAAAAATCATTACAAACTCACACTTGGAACTCACATCACTCACATGACAAAAGATCCAATAGCTGACTCCAGGCTGAAAATAGATGAAAGCTAAACAAATCACAAGCAATGAATATCTCTAGCTGAAAATATTGCATCTCAAAATATGCTCTTTCCTTGAAAATAGTAATGGCTAAGCTAATTTTATTGCAGACTAAAGATAGACTTCTCTTTACATGCAGCCTTGACTGATTCTTACAAAGCTTCCCTCCATATTAATCATGGCAGAATTTTGAAGACACTATGAAACTTTGACCTTCTCTTAATGTCTTGAATATAAATACCCTCTTTTGCACCAAACCCAAACTCGGATCTGTGACTTGAAGGATCTGAAAGCTTTTTCTATCTTCTGCCATCTTTACAAACTTAGCAACACTGAACCTCTATGATAATCTCCTTTGATAAATATAAACAAAAAACCTTGAAACACTCCAAATCACAATTTCTCACTATTTGTTTTCCAAAATAAACCTTTACAATGAAGGTTTGCACTTGATAAGCTGATGTAAATTCTGTCATACAGCTGATATTGTGATTGTATTTCAGAATTCTTTGAAAAAAAGAGACAAAAAAAGAAACACAAGAACTAAAACCAAATCAACAACCTAAACACTCTCTCTAATCTGAAAACCTGATTTTTTTAATAAAACCTTGCATGGAATAATAAAGAAAATCACTACTGCAATTTGAATGAATATTGATGTGAAATTTGCCAAAAAGAAACAGAGAATGCATAACTCAGATGTTATGATTAATGATCATGTATGTACCATGAATTGAAACCCTCTTCAAGGACATATATCCCTGACAGTATGACTGTTCTTGCTGAAAGACACTGCTATATTATATTCTGCCCCTTGCCAAAAATGACTGCTTTTATGATAGAATTTTGCAGCACTCTTGATTTCCCTACAAAAAGTTGTGCCTTGATACTGTATAAGACAGACAAAAACTTGCAAAGAGAAAGAAGACTAAGTTTGCTAACACTCTGCTGCTCGCCTGGCTGTGGTATGAAGGAATGAATATGCAAAAAAAATCTTTAAAGATAATTTTCCTCCCAAACTGTGCCCAAATTCTTATTTATAAAGATTTTTCCTTTTGAAAATCACCTTTCTGAAAAGAGTTTCACTCCTATAAATGACATCATTTTTTCGTTAAAAAGTCACTTCTTTTCCTTATCAAATAGCAACTCATCTTCAAATATTGTCTTTTCTGGGATGAGTCATCTGCTTTACAAATAATAAACCTTGGCTTTTCCAAGAGTAGTCGGTTGCTTTTAGATGTACGCACCTTTGAGCACTGGGTAAATTTGAACTCTGCTTTGAAAGGGTGCACCTCATTATTCCATGTGAATTAACATTTGACTTTTTGAATCTGATTTTGAAATGAAGTTTTCCATACGATGCCTGCAACTATTCATGCCACATGCACCACTATATGGTGTAATTTTTCATAGAAGTTTGAAGACCAGAAAAACCATTCATGAACAAGCCTATATATGGTGCAACTTTCCCCAAAAAAAACTATTTTATAACTATATTATTCTGTGTGCTTCTCATGCCCTGGACACAATTTTTATTTTCTGCAATTTTTGCATGAAATTCTGTAATGTCCCTAATTTGAAATAGAATTTAATGGTAAATATTAATAATAAAATTAAAATGAAAATGAAAATATAAAAGAATAGAATTAAATAGAATTAAAAATTTAATTAAGTTAATGAATCGACAAAAGGCATGAAATGATAAGTTGTGACTCACCCAAATATGAGGTATAAAAGGGAGAGGAGAGCCTCATTTGAGAGGGGATAATTTGGGGGAATCAGAAGTGCAGAACTGACTTAAATAAGAAGTACAGATCTGATTGTGAAAGGTTGTGTCTCTTGCCAAAGGGCCTACATGATGAAGAGGTGTGACCTCTCCCTCACATTGAGAGATATGAAGGAAAGGAATCAAAGCATCCAGTAACATCACCATCGATTAGTTCATATCAGAATAGTTATTAAGTTACAGGCAGTTACATCTTTGTTCTTGGTGGTATGCATAGAAATGCGCTTAATATGTATGTTTACTACGAAACCTTATAATGTTCATACTGTCTTACCCCCCCCAATATTCTGGTTAGAGGAGTTTTGAATACATTCACATTTTATTAAGAGCAACCGATAATGATTGCAATTAAGGTATCACTGCCTTAAGGACCAACAATAAGATTGAAAAATGATTAGTTAAATTAGTGATAGGATCCTTAAACAAACAACCAATAATGATTGACACAACTAAGCAATAACAATAGAGGAGATTATCAAGGCTGCCAGCAGGGATAGGAAACAGGAGCAAGCAGTGACAGGTAAGTATTTGGTACTTTCTGATCTAATATTATAATATGATAAAACAGCATCTTCCATATCATAATCATATTTGTATATCCCTGAATCTGAACTGCTGAATGTAATGTTAATTAAATTGATGGCAATAATAACATTAAAATGAAGAAGCAATTTAAAGACAATTTCACATAATATCACTGTTTTAACACAATATATATTTACATCTCTGTCAATGAACCCAAGGATGAATGAGGCAATCATATTTAGTTTGCACAATTTGTTATCGTATTGTAAGGGAATAATGGCAGATAATGATTAATACAAATTAATACAAACAGTAAGCATTAATGACAATATAATGTAATAGGATTTGTGACAACTATGATTATCATAATAGAATTAAATAATGAATATAATTGGAATAACAAAAATGGTTCATTACATATGAGGGACCCTCTCTCAAGTACGCCACTCCATAGTGGATGCCTAACCCCTGCCACATGGAGCCAAGGGGGATGTAGCATTTGCTCTTGGGCTTAAGAGAGGAGGTGGTTGAGATAAGGGGGAACAGTGATAGGACACCTCACTGGGCACGCCACTCCATGATGGATGCTTAACACCTACCACATGGAACCAAGAGGGATGTAGCATCTGCTCTTGGGCCTAGGGTGGAGGGTCTCTTGGACACCCTATCCAACCAGCCTACCCTAGTGCACTATGAAATTGGATAATAAAGAATGGCAACTAACCTACAATCTGATTTTATATAATACTAATGGTAATCAATACATTAAAAATTTATATCACTCAATCTAATTCATTAGCATATGTTTTAGTTTATAAATATTACTTAATATATGTTCTCTAATTTTGTGTTGCAGGAAAACAATATACAAAGGTACTCCCATAAACTTAAATACCTATCTTAGATTTGGGCAAATTTAGGTTAATGTAAAGTATAACTAATTAGGGGACATTATAAATTCACTAGTTTCACAGGCACTTTTTTAATGTTCTAAGCCACCATTTTTCTGTCATGGGAACATGATCATACACAAGGACACATTTTTTTAATTTTTGAAAGTTTCTTTATCTTCATCATAGACAACATGACAAGATAAATGCACAAAATATGCAAGTTCATTCCTTCCCAATCAACCCTTACTAGGGCATGCAACTATATAATTCCATGATAATTTTTCATTTAAAACATACTTCCCTTATCAGGCACTCTAGGCGTGTAGGGACTTCATGGAAATCAATTTCAAACTCATGAAGTTGAACCTCTTCACTGAGGCATGTCTGTTTATTGCTATATCTGATATATTAAATACAGGAAATAATAATACAAATAACAATGCATACCACATACAAGAGTAAAATGAATCTTTTTTCGCACATGAAATTATTACAGAGAAGACCGGAGATGGTCAGCCAAGGATCACAATTCATCTGACTATACCATACTACCTTCCTTGGCAGTACACAACATATTTATAGGATCTGACGGTTGCCAAAAGGAACACAACTGTCAACCAATGGACACATAACTACCTGAGAGTAACAACCCACTTAATACAAACAATTAATACATTACCAGATAACAAATATTATCAAACATAACAATAAGCATTTTATGCCAACTACAATGTCCTAGCTATGCAATTTCAATCTTTGAAATTTGAAAATACCATTCTCCCTATGCACCTAAACATAATCTTTGTACTTCTGAATTTGATCTTCATTCCTTAAGTTTGCAACTTTCCTAAAAACACTTGTAACTATTGAAATGATTGATATTTACTTCCTACATGTGTATTAGAATATCGTAATGTTTTTTTAATGGTCATCTTAGTCATTTTAGTCATCTTTAGTTAGTTTCTATTTTCAACTTCAGTTTACGATTGTTTCTTTTAGAAACATCGTCTCTCGTAGATTCTTTATATAGAGCTCTTGCTCTGTTGTTTAATAACATCGAATATTTTAACATGGTATGGCCAATGGGATTTCATAAAATTTGGCAAATGTTTTGAGAAAAAAAAAATTGTAACCTCTTCTTGTCTGGAATTTTTTTCCAGAAATTTGTTTTTTCGACTTTTTATAAATCATGAGGTTTTGTTGAAATCTTTGCAGAATTTTGTGGGCTCTTTTGGAGCTATAATTTGAAATTTTTGTGGGTTAGTGGACCTGTGCTCTGTTGAAAATTGTAGCTAGCTCGGATACCTGACTATTGAATTTTAATGTTGTCAATGACAATTAGTTATTACCTCTCATGCAATCCGAACCACTTAGGGCTGGACCCAAATACATGCAAGTTGTAATTATATCTTGCTATGAATATTGGGCAAGACCTATATATAATGTAACTTGTGGATAGGACGGGCCCTATATAAATGTAAAATGTAATTTGGTTTGACCCTAATTGAGCAATGTAACTTGTGGTTCTATATTGAATGTAACTTGTAACTTGTGAATAGGGCAGGCCCTATCTTATGTATCTTGTAATTTTAACCCTATGTTTTGGTCCCAAGTTGAAAGGGCCGACCTAGAGTGAATTGGGAGGCTAAGTCACATATATATACAAAGGCTTAGTCATTGTATCCATATACACTTAGCGAATACACTCTTCATTCAGCAGCAACCTTCTCCTAAGGTCAGCGAACACCACTCCAAGGTCAGCGAAGATATACTTAAGGACAGCAAAGATACTATCAAGAACAGCGAAGTCATTCCTAATGACAGCGACTTCATTCTAGAGTCAGCGAACTTGAAAGACAGCGAATATTCTCCTTGATCTGCAAGTTGTGTTCCAAATAAGTTCTTATTGTGTTATGCTACTGTGCTCACCCTGCTGTTCTGAATACTTCAAGTGTTGAAGTACAGTTGTAAAGTCTCATACTGATTTGTCTGATAAAGATCTGGATTCAGTTGGCTGGGTTTTTCATCTCCAAGAGGGAGGTTTTCCCAGGGTATTTTGGTGTTCTTTGTGTTCAATAATTTGATTCTTTGATTTTGCTATCTATATTTATCAGTCTGATCCTAAAATTAACATGTTTGTGGGTAGTTTGGAAGTTACGTTTGAAGATCGTGGAGGTTTTCTTCTGTTTTTTCGTGCTCACGGATTTCTGGTTTTTATTCACGATTGTGGTGTTTTTTCAGATCCTCTATACCTACCCTCTAGGGATTTGTGGAGTTGGGCCTTGTTCGATGTCTTCATCTCCCTGCAACAATGCGACTAAGGCACGCAATCTTCCTCTTTGTTGGTCACCTAGAGATGTTCTAATGGGTTTTAATAAAAATTTTCCCTTAAAAAAAATTTGATGGGTTTAAATAATTTTTTCCCTTAAAAAATTTTGGGAGGGTTTTAATAATTTTTATCCTAAAAAAATTATTTTGTTTGGTTTATAATTTTTTACCTTAAAAATTATTCTACAAGGTTTATAGTTTTCTCCTTTGATTTTTGCCTCAAAATCGTGTTAGGTTTTGCCTAATTTTATCCTCAAAAATCATGGATACAGGTGTTCCTGTCTTTGGGTTTTTATCATTTTTTCGGAAAAAAAAACGATACTTTGTAAACGTCAATTTCTAGGTTTGGCGATTTTTTCCTCAAAAATCATGGCTTCTTGCAGACTATTTTGGGGCATCATGCTCATCTGCAAAAGTTTGTGGACAATTTGTGTTATCCATAAGTTCTCCAGATTCTGGGAAGGTCAGTGGTAAGCTCATCTTAGTGACAGGGTCAATGATAGGCTCATGTCGCAGAACGTTCTAAGAAGAAGGGAGCGGCCTTCTTTGTTTTTCTCTGCGTAGTTAGAACGATGACCATAACGGGAGGGTATTAGAATATTGTAATGTTTCTTTAATGGTCATCTTAGTCATTTTAGTGGTCTTTCGTTAGTTTCTATTTTCAGTTTTAGTTTACGATTGTTTTTTTTAGAAACATCATCTCTTATAAATTCTTTATATAGAGCTCTCGCTCTATTGTTTAATAACATCGAATATTTTAACAATGTGACCTCTTTTATATTTTGAATAACGTACTTGAAAACTTGTTTTCAATGTTCCTACAAAGTGAAGAATGAAATACAACAAAAGATAGACAAACAATACAAATCTTTGAATCATGACTATTAAACTTGACTAAAACACAAAAAGACAAGATTTTAGCTTTGAAACTTAACCCAATAAGACAATTTTATATGGGTACAAGAACCTCTAGCTTTTGCGGAGAGAAATTCCTTGAGTGGCTATATTGACTCTTGTGCACCATTGGTCACATTCATTATATGAGGAACTTGGTGAGCTTTTATCCTACTAGCATGTTTCGACTCCACCAACCAACCATTACATTCATCCAACAACTACTAGGAATCTTTGCAAAGGCAAAGTTTTTTGTTGATTTCAATCCTAATATGGGTCAATGCTTTCATATGGAGGGTCCCTTGGGAGACAATATCAATTTCACTAGTCTCTTGAAAGTTGAACCAACCAAAAAGGTTTTCCCCAACAAGGCTTTCTCATGCAATACCAAAGATTTCCAAGCCCAATGAACATGGAATTCCAATTGTGTTCAACTTGTTTGCGGGATGATGAATGACTCATAGGCCAGACATAGAATTGAGGGGAGGCAACTTTATGTTGAATGTCCCACACACCATTAAATCTAGATCTCTAATCTAATGGCCAATGAAAGTTAAGATGGTTCCTAAGGAGAAGTTACCATCAACTATCCAATTTAATTAATCAATGTTTTAGGTCATTCAAAGAGTCAAGCCCACATAAAGACAATTCCCAAGCCCAGGTGCTCATGAGTTTCTAGATTCAAATACATCTCATATTTGGTTTTCACTCCCCAATAAAAGCATTGAAGCAAGGATTGAATGAGTAGGATGAACTTTGATACATCTACATAGTTTGATGAGATAGGATTTGTTTTCAGAAAGTAGTCAACAACATGATGAAGGCTTGCGGGTCAATCTGATCACCTAGAACCAAGAGCATAGCATTGTATAAATAGGGATAATCAAAAATTCAATCTAGAGGCCACAAGTGGTCATTTTTCCATTAAGGCTTTGTCCCTCAAGATTGATAAAGAAGGTTGTTGCTAACAATGACCAATATAATTAAAGAATCGTCTCCCTATCTAATTCAAAGTCAAATCTTCCTATGCCAACACAAAAAATTACATCTACTTGCTTGTACCAACTTCTAGAAGAGAATTCAATGTTCAAGAGGACATTGTTCCTCTAGTTTAATTGAAAATGCCACAATACTTCCAATTGTAACAATTGCCCTATTGGTGAAGCAATATTCTACCACTAGATTTGTTGCAAGCCATGATTTGACCATGGCATTCCTTCTTCACTCTCTCTCCCATTATTTCTTCTTTGACTATAATTGTAATGTATGAGCTACAGGTGAGTAGATTTCTAGGTGAAGCCCTACTATTTTGCAATTTTGAGCCCAAGGCCCATTGTATTTCTTTTGCTTTTGAAACTTGATAATGATAAAATTGTGTGAATTCCCCTTGCCTTTCACATTGTTCTGAAGCATGCCTCTATTGGCAATTTAACTTCTTTGTGTTCCTCAACTTTCTCTAGCCATCTTCTTCCCTTTTGTTTTCTATCTACATCCAAGTATCTTGATTTGTTTGTCCAGGATACAATGACCTCATATAAGTAAATCCTAACCGTGAGTTTCTAATGACAATGCAAATACAATCTCTTACCTTTCATTGTAGCATGTGTCTTTCCCCCTTTCCTCTTGACACCAAATCTTGTGTTATACTTATAATTCCTATGACAAAGAAAACTCTTTCTATTAGTGCATCACCACACCTATAGATTAGGGTCTCCATTTATGCATTCCCCACTTCCCCTTTTTCTTTAAAAATAGTCGCTAAGAGCTAAATACATATCTTATAAGGAGAGAAACTTCTTATGTTTCAATTCACACCATTCACAAGCTTCCCATTGTTTTGATCTACATACAACATTGGTAGTGAGAGCACATGGCTATTACATTAAGGGGTTGCATTTTTTCAACAAGAATAGTTTCTAGCATGCCAAGTTGGACAACTCTAAAAACTTCATCTTTTTATTCATTCTACAACAAGATTTTGTTCTATCTACCATGTTTTGGTAGTAAATCATAGGAAAACTAGCTCCCATGAGTACATATCTTCCACCTAGCGACTCTATTGGTCAGAGGAAACCATTATTGTATTTCGGCTTCTAGGTCCGTCTAAGAATGTCTTTTGGCACCATGGCTAGCCAAGAAATTTGCCATTCACTACCTAGAATTTCAATGAACCCCTACAACTCTGTTGTCCTCATTTTTGTTTTCAAAAATCAAGGACCATTACATTAAAATTTTGTGAAAAAAATTGAAAATTTTACTCTATGGCACGGTTCCCGAGGCAGAATTTCGACTAATCCTTGGACTGGCTTAATCCTCAGTCCATCCTTGAACCACGTTTCGAATTTCGTCGCATTCTGGATTCATTTGCTATGTCTTTCCTTCAATTTCGGGTTTTTTCTCCCTGACTACAAGTGGAGAATTTTCCTTGAACTGCAAGTTTTAATGATTTCCATTGTTTTGGTCTTTGTAGGGAAATTTTAGGCTAATTACAAGTGCACTTTATTAAAAATAAGAACTTGTAATTTGCTTTTTATTTCCCCCTTGATGCTTTTTGGCTTTTTCAGTTAACATAGGGATTTTTTGGTTAAGTTACAAGTAAACTTGTAATTCTTTTCTAAAACCCCTACTTTAATGGTTTTTGCTTGTAATAGGGATTTTAAACCCCTATTACATATGTGCAAGAGAATTTTCCAAAACTCGATTTTCTCTATAAAGTGCATTTTTGAAAGATTTTAAATATGTAATTGCATTTTAAAAACCCGATTTTGCCTAGGAATGAGATAAAGTGCAATTTAAACTTGCTATATTGCCCAAAAAACCCGATTTTGCCTTATTGATGAAAAAGTGCAATTTTAAACTTGTTATTTCATCCCAAAAACCCGATTTTCTCCAATTCATGCAAATTCGAACTTGTTATACCTTCCAAAAAACCCGATCAGCAAGGAAAAACGTTTTTGAGAATTTTAAGCAAATTTTTGTGGAGAAATTTTGGAGGTAGAAGGCATTTAGGATTCCTTCCTATTCTCATGCAATTGTAGACATCTTTCACGCCATTTGGGGATTTTTGTTTGCTGTTTTTTCTCCTTCAAAACCTACCACGTGATTCCTTGAATCCACTCTTTGAGGGATCTTTACCCCACGAAGCAGCAATCTCCCAAGTTGTTTTTGCATCTCTTGCTTATGCGTTGGAGTTAGAGGGAGATTTAGCCACTTTTCGTGCCATTTTATTTGCATTGGTCGCCACGTTTTTATGCAAATGGCGTTTTTGTAAAAACACGGCAAGGGTTTAGCATTGCGGATTGTCTTTATTTAATGGATTGTCTTCTTCATTCCAAGATTGTTTCATCTTTTTGAAGAGGCATTTCAGATTAAAGCAAGGTATGTTTTCTTTTCCTTTCTTGTTTCATTTTCTTGTTTTCTTGTTTTCTTATTTTCCTTTCTAGTTGTAAATTTGTAAATATGTTGTTCTTGCCCCTAAAATCGATTTTGTGAGAGAGATTTTCCCCCTTCATAAGCGATTTTTGGATTGCATTGTTCTTCCCCATTTTCCCTCTTTACTTGTATTCGGGATTTTAAATCTCAATTACAAGTTGGCTGGAAATCTTTGTTCTTCCCTTACGGTTAAAGAATTTAACCATTTTTGGTTAAAATTCCAAGTTGAAAAGATGTGAAATACCCATCCTTCCAAAATCGGGTTTTAAGAACCAGATTACATGTTTGAAGTTCTTCCCGTTCTCAAGAAAATGACATTCTCGGATCTTCCCATTTTTATCTATTCATGTCACCCA
The DNA here is from genome assembly GCF_030272615.1 of Cryptomeria japonica. Lineage (NCBI taxonomy): Eukaryota > Viridiplantae > Streptophyta > Pinopsida > Cupressales > Cupressaceae > Cryptomeria > Cryptomeria japonica. The sequence goes on along the minus strand of NC_081406.1, from coordinate 175,531,027 downwards.
TATCCGTAGTTTCCATTTTCGTCATTTTCTGCAAGTCTAATTCTCATTTTCCATCCATTTCTCCATTTGCAAATTTACAAGTGTACCTGCATTCGGGTTTTAAAATCCGATTGCATGTATGCTCTTTCCAACTTGTATACTTGCAAAAATTTCCCCAAGATCCGAAATTGGTCAAAATCAAGATTTCCCCATTCCCATTTATTTCCCCTCTTTCTCCCACAAAAATCGTGAAGTACAAGAGTCAAAGTTATTCCCATTTGAAGAAGGAAAAATGTTAGTTGCAGCTGAAAATGATGTTGCCTTAACACTTTTAAGTCTTCATCACAGTATTCTAGGCTATCCATCAATGTCAGATTTGCTGTCATCTCCAATTCCGAAAAAGATGAAGTACAAATATGACAAGTACCAAAATGAAGTTGCGCCTTCCCAAGTTTCCTCTCTTTTGGATCGCATAAGAGATACAGAAGTAGGGCATGTGGATATGTCAGAGTTTGTCAAGAGGGTTGAGGATACACAAGATAGCAATATGCAGCAGCAATTGGATAGCCATATCCATCACGCATCTTCTTTCCCAGTGGCTGCCCTAGAACCTGAATTTGTTCTTGCTTGCGCCCATCACTTTGACAAGGAAACAAGAATCATTAAAAATGATGATGGCGAAGCAACAATCCGCCTTGATGCAGACACAATTGAGAAAGTCTTCAGAATATCTACTACACCTGTTTACATGGAAATCTCCAAAGAGAGTGCAGCTGAGTATTATGTGAAAAGGGAGAAAGACTGCAAATGTCATATCAACAGGTGGATCCATGAGCCACAAGCCGCCTTCTCAAGGTGGGCTAAGTTGTACTGCTATGACTTCAAATGGGAAATAGGAGACATCATAACCCTCCTCAACAGGATAATGGGCCTTGAACATTCTAATGTTTTTGAGCCCTTGATATACCAATTCATAATGTTCATAAGACAGTCCCATCATATATCATGGGGAGAAGTCATCAGCGATGCCTTGTGTGAACAACTTTCAGCAATCTCTTCCACCGTGACTTTCTACATGAACTCATATTTGGTGTTCTTGGCAGCATCGCTTAGGCATTTTCCAAGTCTTTCTACCAAGGGTGATCGCTCGCTTATACCAGTTTGGGAATATTATAATGATAAGTTGCCTTTGAGACCCAGCAGATTGCATTTCAGAAGAGTCCAAGATGCATTCTTCAGGTACTTCATGTGTCAGTTTGACAGAACTTTGAAGAACAAAAGGGTATCAGATGAGGCATGGGAAAGGGTGAGTGAGTATGGATGTTTGTTTCTACAGTTCCTGACCTTCACCTATATGAGAATCGGATGCTATAGTGAGCAACCATATATGCTCCCTAGATACCCAACTGATAAGATCATTCTTATCGAGTTGGGAAGACAGATTATGGCTGTCCACGCTCATCAGTCCGTCAGACATAAGGTTGGAATGGGGATCTCTACAACAAACCCATTAAAAAATAGCCGGTATTCTCTTGTCACATCCGTTAAAGCCAAGGCCATGCAGACCGAAATGTAGAAAATTAAGCTCAAAAGGTTTAAGTCCAGAGCTGATTTTGATTACCGGGGTATGAAGGAGAAGATCAAAAAATCCTTTGTGCACGTGCATCGCATTGAGGATATATGGGTAGATCTTCATACAGAGGTTGAGGTTCTAAAGATGGATTATTGCAGGCTCACTATTGAGCAAGTTGTTGATTTGAACTTGGTGGATATTCCACAAGGGATGATTGACGATGGGCACATACTTGATCCTGAATATATTTCAAGAAGGGTTGAGGAAGCTCCACTTCCTTTAATCCAATGGTCACACAAGGAGTGCATATCCATTCTTGAGAGATTTTAGCCTATCTTGGCTAACACCAACGCTTGGCTGAAAAGTAATGTTGTTAGACTCATAAAAATCAAGATTGGAAAAGAAGATGATTCTAAGGGGCCTCTTGGACGTAAGTCTGAAATTCAGATTGACAACAACGAAGGCGCATCATCTTTGGGCACAAGGATCAAATTGCGAGTTAGTCGAGTAGTAGTGCTTCCTCCTGAGGAGGCGACACTTCGTGGGAAGGAAAAGTCACGGTTTCATGTTCAGGTGATCGATCTGGACAATCAATAAGAAGGGAAGCAATTTGATGATGCTCCTAAGTCTCCAGCATCGGACTCGCCTCATGAGATCATTCCCCCAGTTTCCATTGAGAACGCCCCTTTCTCCTCCTGACTTGCTTGTGGATGAATCTCCTCAAAATGCCATTCCTATTTCGGCATACGAGCCACCTCCTGATCATCAACAAGAGAGTGTGCTAGCAATTCCTGAAGATACTCCTACTTGTATCCAACTGTCAGAAATTGATACCTCCACTTCTGGTTTTGAAGAATTTATGAGGCAATCTTCATGCCCATTGGTTACTGAGCAAACCGTGGTCGCCATCCAAACGAATATTCCTCCCAGGCTGACCACGGTTATTCAAACAGAAACTGCTTCTCCTTTGCCTACAGCTGCTACTGAAGGAGAGTTGATGGCTTTACCTCCATGGCTTAGTTCTTTTACTCCAAAAAGGAAGAAGCAAGAAATCTCACCTAATGCCTTTGATTATCAGCAACTTAAACGGTCTAGATCCAAGGTTGCTAAAAAGGCCAAGACTATCTCCAGAGTAATTGTTGACAGCAACAAGATGAAGGTAGCTGAAATTGTTTAACCCATTGCAGATAAGCCACTTGAAGAAATGTCAGCTGCTGATTACAAAGTTACAAGGATAGAATTGGGTAAGCAAATGCATGAGGTGATTAAACATGATGCTCAGTTTTCTGTAGCTTCACTGGTACAGCGGTGTGATCAACTTCTAGCAAAGAAAGACAAGCTAGAAGAGGAAAACCGACAACTTATGGCAGTTGTTCATAAAATCACAAAACCTGCTGCTGAAGGGAGTAATCCCACAGGTTCTTCTAGTTCCCAAGAATCAATTCATGGAGTGGAAAGGGCTGGTCAAAAGGTACAAGCATTGGATTCCTGGGTTGATCAACTTTATGATCTATGTGCACAAGTGATGAAAGACATTTTTTAGACGATGTCTAAGTTGGAAACAGTTGAAGAGAAACTAGATTAGACTTCCGATACTTTTAAAAAGAATCTGGAAAGTGTTGAAGATAGTTTGACAATCTGACGTACCATGCCCCAACAACAGTTGAGTGTTCTACAGGAGCATGCCATCATCTCTTCCAAGGTCATGCACTTGGAATTTGGAGAGCTTCTGGAAAATAAGGCCCTTGTTCTTAAATCCCTCATTGGGGAGATTGGTGATGCAATGAGATTAAGGGGAGAAGTTTTCCAAGATATTGTCTCTCATTGTAAGAAGGCCTCTTGCAACATAATAAGTCAAGATGGAGAGCTGATTCCAGAAGAAGAAGTTCTTGCTGATTTACAGATGAGGATTCATAATGAATGGAGGAGCGAACAATTCTCAGTTGCTTCAATTCAAATGTTGATGAAACACCAAATCCTTTTGCATGAAATCCACTCCATCCAGGAGAAAAACAGCTCTGCGCTCCTCCGATGCCATGATACCATTGTGAAGACCATGGTTGTTGCCAAGAACACCCATGAACCGGATCCCGATGAACTACAAATGATCATCCACAAGTTTGAAGGATTCATGTCTTCACGTGCTACGGCTTAAGTGTTTTTCAACACTTAGTTGCCTTTTTCCACATTTGTAATCTTTAGTTGTAGTTTTTCTTTTGACAAGTTACATGTAAAAGCCTTTTTGTAAAATGCAAGTTAAGTCATTACTTGCACTTTTGTAATTACATGTAAGGCAACTACAAGTTGTTCAGTTAGGACTGTAGTTGGAATAAGTCTTAGTTAGTTATTGAATAAGTCTTGGTGGTTGAGAGAATCTCTCAAGTTAAGTTAGAATCCTCCCACCTTTTTCTCAAGGCTCCTCCTCTATAAATACTTGAGGGGTCTATTGTAATATTTATCTTTTTGGAAAGCAAGCAAAAAACTCTGCCAAATTTACAGCAAAGAAGTCTTTGAGCTTTCATGTGTGAATTAAGGAATTGAAAGGAATAGAAGGAAATTGTTCAAGCTTTGAGTCTTTGTGTTACATACTTAAGTTTGTGTTCTATATTATCTTTCTTGCAAGTGTTTCTTAAAGAGCTTAATCGCATTTGATTTGCATCTTTGTGCTGCAAGTATTTGAGGTTAATATAGATTAAAATAAATATTCTGTTGAGAGAAGTAGTAAGTCTTTGTGCTTACACTTATTCTTAAGAAAGTTTAGAAGCAGATTTTGTGAGAAATAGCTGTGAGTCTTTGAGCTTATACTACTTCCCATTGTTTTAAGTAGAAAAGAATAACATATTTCAGTCTTTGAGCTGTTATAATTTGTTCTTGATAGAATTAGTATAGAAAAGGGTAGATAGGACTTCATATAATCAAGTCTTTGAGCTTGATATTGCTGTCCCATCCCGAAGGAAGTGACGGAAGTCTTTGAGCTTTCAGGAAACTTCATTTCCTTTCTCTCATTTCATTTCGAAAGTTGTTACTGTTGTTTTATATCAAATCGCTATCACTTTTCTGTGAAGAGAAAAGGATATTGTCTTTCTTGAAAGAAGAAGAAAGATTGTTGTCTCATCCTATTTTATTTTCAAAGTCGTAGTTAAATAGGGGGAACCTTCCCTTAATTAGGAGAGTTTTACTCACACGTTGTGGTTGAAACCACAATTTTGTATATTTCCCCAAGTGTACAAAATTTTCAACCAACAAACTCCCATTACAAAGAGAATAAATCCCACAATCTACTTTGAGAGCACCCCCTCACTTTTTTGGAGATGGCTCAGCATCAATTGTAGAGCAAATGCAAGATATTATTAAACTCCATGAGATTCAAGGTATTAAAGAAAAAGATATTTCCCTCAAGCTTTTGGTTGCATCTCTCAAGGACAATGCACAAAGTTGGTTCTAGGGAAAGGTGGGCTGCTCATGTTTGATAGATATAAAGAGATATTTAATGGAATCCATTGATGACTCAATTCCAAATTCAACAAGACTTGGGAGAGGATAAAGTTGACATGGATCTTCCACCAAGTTTTTCTTTATCTAATTCTTAAAAGAGTTGAATTATGAGTTAACTCTAACAATTAAAATGCTAGGTGGGAAGGCTCTCCCTAGTGCTTTTCAGCTAGTTACATCAGCCAAGCAAGCCCTTATCCTAGCTAGGAAAATATCCCCTCTTCTTGCGGTCCGCTTGCTCCCTTCCCCTTGTACCACCCAAAGTTTTCCAACCTCACTTTGCACCATCCAAAATTTTCCAATGAAACCTATAACTCTTCCCCTTTCTCTCCCCTTGCAACACTTTGAATAAGACAAGGTGGTTCAAGTAAAAAACCTTATTTCAAAAATTTCTAACAAGTTGGTGGTATTCAATAGGTAGATTGCAACTCAATGCCAACCTAAACAACCTATCTATCAAACTCCTCTAAACTCAACCAATTGCAACAATCCCTAACACATCCAAAATCAGCACAGCCAGACTAACCCGTGCTTCCCTCAAGCTACAAGCCCTATAATAAAAAATTAAACTCTTATAATAAAAGATGAAATATTCCTAGTTAGAGAGAAATACTTAAAATGAGGAGGCCATGCTTCCCTCCCCAAATGAGATAATAGATGATGGGCAGCTCTTGGAGCCAAAGATTAATGAATTCCTGATCTTGATTGAGATTGATGGCCACCTAAACGAGGATGAAGACCTTGTGGAGGAGCTCTTGAAAAAAAAAATCTCTAGAGTTGTGGGTTAGATGATGTGGTGGACTTATTTGAAGAGATTCCTTATTTTACCATAGATGGAGTACAAGTGAACAGAAACCATTTAGGTTGGATCCTAAATTGTCTCCCAAGCAACTTTGTGGGAAGCCATTTTCAGCAAAAATAAATGAAAAAAGCATTCAATCTTTTGAGGTCCTAATGAAATTCAAGACCATCTTGGGGACCACTAGACAATTCAACAAAACTATTACTATTACAAAGCAACTTATTTGCAAGGAACCACCGATAAAGCATGTTTGTTTATAAAACCTATTGTCTTTGGAATAAACTTGTTTTGGTTCCAGCTAGATAATTTTTGTACATGGTGATCCAAAGCTGCAAATAAGTTGTTTTGTTTTATTGATCCCCATAAGAAGAAGCAAAGGTGGTGTGGAGTAGTCTTCCTTTCTTAAACAAGAATGTTCCTCCCTTCTAAGTCCATGTGTAATGGAGTAAGATCAGCCTTTTTCATTTGGGTTCATCATTTTCCATAAGCAAAAAAGCCCCTATGAGTCGCCAAGAATTTTAATGCAATTTATTGAACTCCATTTTTTTAACTTTTCCTTTGCAACATACTGCTTCCCCCTGCTTCATATTTTCCTCTATAATTGTACACAAGCATCTTGGCCCTCTAACTATCAATCTAAGATATCTTTATATAGACCCATTTCATAGCCCCTAGCTCATCCCTTCCTTGCTACATAGTTTGCTATATCCCTAGGCAACAAGCCTATCCTAAGTTTATGGGATGTTATGTGGAATGATGGATTTAGTATATGACATTTTGTTTTGGATTGAATTGGATCACATCATATGATACTATTGAGAATTGTGAGAATTTTCTCATTATGTGAATAGTTGTGAAATTGTGAAATTTCTAAATGAGTGAGTTATTTCAATTTGTCTTTGATTTTGATTTCCACGTTCGTTGGAACATGATGAGCCTAGGGTAGGTATTAGAGGCAATGATGGGGGTGGCTACCAAATTGTCTCCAGCCCAAAGTAGCTTGTAGGCTTGATCACGGTGTGGAGAGTTACTTAATCAAGTGATAACTAATAAAACACGGGTAATAAAAATTAACTAAGATAAGTAGATGCCCCTTGCATGCCTTGAGTGCTCGTAAAGGCTAAGGATGTCTTGGGAAGACATGTGCACTCCTCCAGGATGAGTGTTGGACTTGTATGATTGCGTCTCCTCGTCTATATGAGAGGACTAGTCAGCTCTGCCTTCGAGCTATGCAATGATACTCCCCGCTCTTGTTCTCTAACAGCTAGCCCTGTAGTTGAGTAGCACCTAGAAGATGGATATGCCTTCCTTGTTGGTGTTGATTTATGAATGCCTATGTGATTGATATGTATGTTGGCCTATGATGTTGTGATACCCTCATGCTTGCATGTTGTGCATTATCATGCCTTGATACTTTGAACTCTACATGTTTGAATTCAGTGTTATATCTCTCTTCATTGCTCTGTGTGTGTGAGTGCTTGTATGCTTTGTAATTATCTCCTAGCAAGGAAGGAGTGGAACTTTTGGTTCCACATGGTAGAGTGGTGTGTATACCATCGTTGGGGTCTAGAGGATATCTAACTGAGTATGCCCAAAGGATCCTTCTCATGCATTTCCTTCATGTTTATTGTAGTTTCAACTTGTGAAAATGTATAATTGAAGGACGTCGGAGTCCTATGCTATGTAAGAAATGTAATGAAATGCATTCACTCCAGCTTGTATTGAGAGGAAATGTGTTTGGATGAATTATGCAATTGGATGTAGTTGATTTGTGTGTCTTAGCATTGGAGTCGAGCACAATTGTGTCTCAGCGTTGGGTTCAAACATTACTGCTAAATATTTGTTTATGATGCTTAATGTTGATCAAGCCATGTAAATAGGAATCTTCTTTTGGACTTAAAATGAGCCTAGTTGTGTTGTGAGCCATCTTGGAGAGTGTTGTAGTACTCTCCCGATGTTGGCATACCTTCTTGTGGCATTTCGTGTTGTTTTGAGTCATTCTAGGTCTATTTGTGGCCTTTTGGAGCGTCTTGTAAAGTCTTAAGAACATGGAAATGTGTCATAATTCAAAATTCTTTGTTTGTTTTGTCTTAGGGCAGGAGTTTAGGATGTTGGTGAGGTCATTACGCACCTCCCCATCCTTTCCCTTCGCTTGTTAGTGGTGTCCATTGTTCAAGGGAATCGATCTTTCTTCTTCTACCTAAAACCTTTCTGGCATTTTTGTGCTTCTAGAGAATCATAGGTACCTTTAGTCAACTCCAATGCATCTATGACATCTGAGGGACCAATCCCTAGCTTCAATTTGCCCACTAGTGAGGACAGATAGACATCCGAAGGACGACAACACGAGTGCAAGGTTGCCAGGGGCACTATCACCTAGAAGACTCTAGTGTGGCACACTAGTGTCCTCCCTGGGCACTATCAAAGATCAATCATTACTCCTACATTCTTAGTGTCAGAATTAGATCCTTCCCTCGCCCTCATCCTTTTTTCTTTTTTTTCAAAATCTAGGCTAGTGAAATCCTGTGATTCCAGCAAATCAGACGTTTAGGTCATCAAGTGTAAGTCCCCTTGTGATTCCAGCAAAATCACATCATACCGCGAAGAGCTTATCCACGAGTAGAGATCCTACATAACAGAACCTTGGAGTTACTTCGACTAATCCTTCGGCGAGATCTTCAGCAATCGGGAACTTTGTTCAAGAGAGGATAAGGTACCTTTAGGTATTTTATTCTGTGTTTGGTCGTGTACAAAATACACATCAACAGAATTGGCGCTAGAAGGAGGGCATGATCACAATGAATGCCTAAACAGCTAGACTTCAGATTATATCAATTCATGTTTACAGGAGTAATCTTAAAGACTTTTTTTTACCCTCCTCCACGCTCGACAGAATTGAAGTAGAAAGGTGAGCGAATGCGAACTCTTGAATCCAAGGAAGATCAGTGGAAAGTCATCTTCAACACTCGATGGAAGTGATACAAAGAAGGAAGGTGATCGTTGGATCATCAATTGGACTTGCGAAAATAAGGAAGCAAGCTGGAACTAGTTGAGCTTTCAAGTTGAATCTAAGATATTCAAGATCTCTCTTATTCCAGAAAATCCAAAAAAAGAGAAAAAACCAAAAAATCCAAAAAAAAAAAAGTGAAAAATAGAAAATCCAAAAAAAGGTTAAAATAGAAAATCAAAAAAAATCAAAAATCAAAAAATCAAAAAAGAAAAGATTTCTCAATGGAGCGGCAACAATTTCACGAGGAGCAACAAGTTGATTTTCCTCAACTTTGGTGGAGATTAGATACACAGCTTTATCCACGCAAATTGCCCGAGTTTGCAAGACCAGGGCAATGTCGAGTTCATGAGACAGAGGAGCATGATGAAATGCATTGCTTGAAGTACTTATCAAGGATGGAATCGACAGTGCAGGGAAAGATCTTCTTTTGGGATGTCCCCAGGCCAGAAACAGAAGAAGGCAGCTTCAGTGTCCCAGAAAGCAAGGATCCTCTTCTAAGCTTCTTGTGGATGATCGAGAGTCAACTCATTTTGAATGGTGAAATGCGTTTAGAAAACATATTGCTACCATTGTGGTGTAGAATTCACAACTCACCTCACTCTGAATTTACTTGCTCAGTATGTGAAATGGCTATCAATCAAGTCAGAAACCAGTTTGGAATGCCAACTTTGTCCGAGGAAGAATGTATTATTAACAGATCTTGGAGTGCACATCTTGCAGTTGAATTCAGGAGAACCTATGAACAGGACATTGCTCCAGCATTTGATTGTGAGAAGGATCAATTGTACGTTGACAATACAAATGCACCCAAGGAACAATGTATTACAGTGGATAGCCCGCCATGCCTTGCACATGAAAAGGAATATCATGAAACAAAAGTTGAAGAATCAGTTGAAGATACTCCAGCAGTGATAAAGGAAGATCCAGGAGTTGAACAAGCAATCAAAGAAGAAGATGACTCATTCCTTGAGGAATTCTCATTTATGCTACAAAAGGAGATCCTTAAGATTGAATTGCAGGAGGTTTCAAATGGCATTCTTAAAGAAGACAATCAAGTTGACATATTGAACAAAGAAATACAAATCATCATACGTGAGACCAGGTATGAAGAACAATTCAAAGGGGCGCTTGAAGATTTCATCACCATTATGCTATTTGAGGAAGCATTGAAAGATCTTGTAGAGGAAGCACAAGTGGAATCACTACCCAAATTTTTTCAAGATAAGCAAGTTTCTATGAGTGATATGATCCATCATCAACTCCGACCTCCCGAGACCATGCTTGAAGAAGAAAGGCCACCTGAGATTATCTTTGATCAACTAGAGGAGATCTTTGAAAATCAATCCCTCAAGGAGACTCTCATTTTTGAGGATATGCTAATAAAATTTCATGAAAATGCCTAGTTTATGCAAGATATTTCAATGAAAACAAAGAATGTTGAGCTATTCAAAGGGGCGCTAAGCTTGTTTCAAGAGGAACTTCCTAATCAAGATCAACATGTTGTGGATGCTCGTGGAATAGTTCATCATCAATGGCGACCTCCTGAAGCAGCTGGTGACCTCGCTTCCGACAATACAGTTCCGTCTGAGCCTGAAATGTGCCAGGTTGCCTCTTTCCTTAATCCTAGCTTTGAAAGTTATTATGATTTTGATTATGGGGATTTTGGGAAAACAACTTGCATCTGGATTGATCATGGTCCTAACGAATTACCTCGGTTGATCATTTTGAGTGAAAACTTGCTTGAGTATGAGAGATGCATGGTGAGAGATTGCTTTTCTATGTTTAAGGATGAATTTGCCCGACTGAGAACCATCACGTTTGCCATGCTCCTGTTGCACAACCTGAGAAATCATGTGAAGTCATGTCTATATTTTGCTTCTTTGAGTCGTGTCAAGTCTAGGACTCTTGTATATAGCTTTTAGAGTAGGTTTTCCTTTCACGTGTCTTAGCTTAGAGTTTTTTGAGCCTTGTTCTTAATTTGCCTTGAGTCATTTGACTCATGATCTAGTGTGGCTCAGGTAGTTTAGTTGTTTGCCTTCTTTAGATAGTTTGCTTTTGGTGTGCGCTTTAGCTTAGTTTGCCTTGGGTCAGTCCGTCGGTCGTTTGCTTTAGTTTAGGTGTCTTGAGTGGGAGCCTCTGTCTTGTGAGAAAGGCGTCTGTGTTGTTGCTCACACATTGGCAATATCCTGGATCTTATGTTAGACTCATTTCTTAGATATCTATTCATGAAGTGCTCGGAATCTAAGGTTGTTCCTCTCCAGCTTTATCATCTAATCAAGACTTGTATTTGACTTGGAAGGGAATCATTTTCTGTATCTTGATGCCGACATCTGTTGATTACTATATCTTCAGACATTAATAGACTCCGAGTCATTATGGATTTCAGGCAAAGCTATGATTGGTGAAAAATCTAAAATCTGAGTTCAGTGCCACCGCAATCCTCAAACCCTAGTAAGCTTCATTGCTTACGAGCCAAAGGAATTGACGGAATGAAGAAGCAATATCAAAAGGAAAAAATGAGAAAATGAAAGAGAAAAATCAAGAAAAAAATGAAATGAAATATCAAAATTGGCTAATGGGAATATACGGATAACTCCATCGAGGCTATGGATGCCCGGCTGGCAATGGAGCAATGTTCGTGAGCTTGCGGCGATAACCTCGTCGGGACTATGGACGTCTGACTGGCAACGAGGCTCTATCCAGGATGCTTTTGAGGTTCAGATAAACTATGTAGCTAATCACAGGGGAACCTGGAGATCATAATTGTCTTGTCGAGAGGAATGAATACACTTGCACACACATGCGTAATCAAAGACTAGGCATTTTGATCTGGTTAGGGATTCTTCTTCTTCTTTGAGTATACTTTCTAGTCACCTGATAAGTTGGGTTGAATCTTCCGGAGCTTCTAAGTGTCAATTGAGTCCTTATCTCTAAAATGTTCAAGAACATTTATTCAAGGTGGCGCTAGATGTTGTGACGTATTCACACATCGCCCCATTGCAAATGGGGACCCCTGCTTTTTGCTTTCTGGGGTTTGTTTTCTAGGTCTTTTAGGGTTTTGTCTGTTAGCCTTTGCAGGATGAGTGCAGTCGAGGGGATCGTTGGATTACAGGCTTTGCTTGAGCCAGGGTGAGTCCACAGGGCCCCAGAATTAGGGTTTCTTTGAGAGTCTTCCTTAGGGCCTGGTTTTGCTCTCGTTGCTAATTGTGTCTTGCTTTGTGAGTGGATATCATTCTTGAAGGTCCGAGCTAGGTCGAGTTGGTGAGTGATGAAGTCTGAAATGTCATCCTGATCTTCAAATGCCTTGAAATTTAGCTAAGTCTGGAATGTCCTGATCCTGAAATTTGGCTAAGTCTGGAATGTCCTGATCTTGAAATTTGACTAAGTCTGGAAAACTGAAGAATCCTCCAAAAACTAGATTTTGCAATATAACTCCTGGAGGTCCGAAACCACTCTCAAACATCCTGAAAGTATACATGGAATATAACTTAAAGTATAAGAAACTTATACTTAAATGTTATATTCCATAAAATGATCCTGACGGAGAGTTCAAAATGTCAAATTTCGCTCCTGACCCTTCCAAAGGGTCCAAAGCGAATTTCACTCCTAACCCTTCCAAAGGGTCCAGAGCGAAATTCTCCATAAGACATTCTACTTTGACCAAAACCTAGAACTAAAGCATTCTCGGGCTTGAATGAAGGCAAAAGCACTTGTTTGAATGAAGAAATGCGAAAAAATGAAGTCAGGATCATGGCCTAAGGTGATTTTCACTCCTGACCCTTCCAAAGGGTCCAGAGCGAAATTCATATTTCCTCTATTTTTCTCCTTAGCTTGACCAAGTTTGTAGACTTTTGAGACATAATTGAGAAGGTTTGATGCAACTTTGCCTTGGAGAAGAGATTTTAGACCTTGGGATGATGGATTCTAGCCTGGGAGAGGAATTTCGCTCCTGACCCTTCCAAAGGGTCCAGAGCGAAAATCCTTATAAACCTCATTTTCCTTCCTTGCTTTGGATGGGCATTGGTTTACTAGGCATTGTGTGTGGGTCTTGATGTGTTCTTGCCTCGAGAAGTGTTTTGAAAAGTGAGGATCTTGTCCAAAAATAGGAATTTCACTCCTGACCCTTCCAAAGGGTCCAGAGCGAAATTCTTCATAAGCCTCATTTGCTCCCTTGTTTTGGATACCAACCTTGTTCCATGGGCGAATTTGGGAAGGAAATAACATGTCTCTGCCTTTTGAGGTGATGGAACGTAGAAATGTGAAGGATTTTGGCCAAGATTAGGAATTTCGCTCCTGACCCTTCCAAAGGGTCCAAAGCGAAATTCATCATAAACTTCATTTGCTACCTTGTTTGACCTTGAAACCTTCTTCCTCAGGTGGAAAATGATCTAAGTTTGCTTCTTGAAGTGGTTTGAAGTTTGAAAAAATGAGCAATTAAAGCCTAAATCAAGATTTTCGCTCCTAACCCTTCCAAAGGGTCCAAAGCGAAAATCAACCTAAGACTCATTTCTGGCCTTATTTGACCAAATTTTGATTTGCAAGGCATTTTGAAGGGAAGAGTAGACATGTTTGGATGTTGGAAATGTTTGGAAGCTTTGAAAAATGAAGGATTCTAGCCAAGAAGGTGAATTTCGCTCCTCACCCTTCCAAAGGGTCCAAAGCGAAATTCCTTACAAGCCTATATTTTTTAACCTTGCTTGAGCTTAGACCTTGTTCCTAGGGCGAAGAGAAAGGAGAGTTTACCTTGCAAAGAAGATTGGGATTGAAAGAATGATGATTTTGGTCTAGAAAGGGAAATTTGCTCCTGACCCTTCCAAAGGGTCCAAGGCGAAATTGTGCAAAACCTATCTTTTCCTTTAGTTTCATGCCAAGTCTAGTGTGGATCATGATTAAAGGCGGCCTTAGGAATGACTCCAAATTGCCAATGATCATTAAAAAGTGAAGGAATTGAGCCAAATGGTGAATTTCGCTCCTGACCCTTCCAAAGGGTCCAGAGCGAAATTCCTAAAAACTATCCTTTCTTCCAAATTTTGGGCAAAGCTAAGCTTAGACATGGGTGTGAGAAGGCATTTGAATTGCCTTGAAGTGGAATTGGATTGCTAAGAACGCAAATTTTGATGCCTAGAGGGAAATTCGCTCCTAACCCTTCCAAAGGGTCCAGGGCGAAATTTCCAAATCCTCCTATTTTCCTTGCAGTTCAAGATAAGACTTTGGTTTTTAGGACTCAAAGAGGAGTAAGGCATGATGTTCTATGCCTTGGAAATGTTTTGAAGTTGAAAGGATGAAGGAATTGCCCTAAAACCTAAAAATCGCTCTTGACCCTTCCAAAGGGTCCAGGGCGAAAATCCTAAAACCAATGAGTTCCTTTCAAGTTTGTGCTAAGACAAGGCTAGACCAAGCTAGAAAAAGCCCTTGAGACCACCTTTAAGTGGATGTTTGTTCCAATAAACGATGATTCTAGGTCAGAAGAAGATTTTCGCTCCTGACCCTTCCAAAGGGTACAAGGCGAAAATCTCAAAATTCCCTATTTTGCCTTGCAAGAACAAACCAAGCTTGGGTGGAGTGAATGAAGAAGACCATTGCCTAGCCTTGAGGAGTGGATTGAAGACAAGATGATGGAGGAGTAAGCCCAAGCAAGAAAATTTGCTCGACCCTTCCAAAGGGTCCAGGGCAAAAAACCCTAAAATCACCTTTTTCTTCTAGATTTGAGTGAAACTAAGCCTAGACTTTAGTGAAAGAACCCATCTGGAATGCCTTGGAGAGGTTTTGGACCTTCAAAAATAAGAATTTTGAGCTCAAGACAGAAAATTGCTCCTGACCCTTCCAGAGGGTCCTGAGCGAAATTCCCAAAAATGCAATATTTCCTTCAAAATTTTGATGAGCTAACCCAGTGATGGAGATAAATGAACCCTGGAGATTGCCTTGGAGGAGTTTAATGATCAAACTAAGGTGAATTTTGACCTAAAATGTAAAAATCACTCCTGACCCTTCCAAAGGGTCCAGGGCGAAATTCACATTTTCACCTAAATTCCTCATGTGAAATACCAAAATTTGAAATGCAAGACTTTGATTAGGCTAAAACAAGCATATGCTCACCTTTCGGACCTTTCGGAGGATTTTGGAGTGAAAAAATGGGGTAATTGAGGCCTAATCAAGAAAATCGCTCCTGACCCTTCCAAAGGGTCCAGGGTGAAATCCTTTGAAACTGCTATTTTTCACCTTGTTGGGGCCGGGTGAGGAGCTAATTGTGAGGTAACGTTGAAAGGAGGTCTAAATGAGCCAAGAATGCAAAAATCGCTCCTGACCCTTCTAGAGGGTCCAAGGCGAAATTCTTATAGGGCCTGTCCCTGGAAAGAGTCTTGAACTAACTTCATTTTAATATCTTTTTTGTTGATGATTTAAGTTGAAAATGCTATGTTGAAATGAATTTATCATGTGTCCTTAAATCATCTTTTGGTTTGTTTTGGCAGATGAAAGAAGACCAAGCCAGGACAAGGACAACCTTTTCCAGCCCAGCATCAACAAGGACGACCTTCTCCAGCCCAGCCTCATCAAGGACGACCTCTTCCAGTCCAACATTTGAAGGAAAGAAAAGGTGGCATCTCAGTCATCACTCCTCTAGTCGAGTTGGTACACTTCAGCATGTCCAGATTCAATGTACCTGACTCATCAAAGATGGCACTAACTTCGATGTACCTACCTCGGCTATCCATTGGTTGAATATTCCAGAGAAGACATGTGTCCAAATAATGCAATTATTTCATTGGTCAGTATTAAGTTTGTTGTAACAAACCCTAATTAGGGTTTCATTGTAAAATCTCGGCCATTGATCTCAAAGTGATCTAAGCCATTGAATTGTATTGAGGGTGCTATATAAGCCCTGGCTCCTCATTTGTAAAGGTTAATAGTTAGTCAGTAGTTAGACGGTGAATAGTTAGAAATAGTGAATAGTCAGTTGATAGAATAGCAATTAAAGTAGAATAGAGAGAGAAGGCAAAGATTGTTGCCAAGATGATGTTGTAAAAGACTTGTAAAACTTCATTGAAGAAATGGTGAAATCTATGGGTCAATTCAACAATTTGCATGGTCTTTATACTTCTCAGATTTGATTTCATGTTATTAGATGAGTGGAAGAAATGTGTTTGATTGATGGTGAAATTTGTATATCCATACTACTAGCAGTTTGTTGATTGCAGACTTGCCTTGTGTAGTCAACTGAAATCATTCAGCTTAAGCTTAACTTCAATTGTCGCTTCTTCATTGATATGCATCAGCCTGATGGTGTCTATGCCTGTAGCAATGATCTGAACATCATAAAGCTTTCCTCCGAAGATCGCACTAACCTTGTGGAGATGGTCCTAGGATGTCAAGACAAGACTTAGTTAGAATTTCATCAAAGATCAATCATTGCTCCTACATTCTTAGTGTTAGAATTAGATCCTTCCCTCGCCCTCATCCTTTTTTCTTTTTTTTCAAAATCTAGGCTAGTGAAATCCTGTGATTCCAACAAATCAGACGTTTAGATCGTCAAGTGTAAGTCACCTTGTGATTCCAGCAAAATCACATCATACCACGAAGAGCTTATCCACGAGTAGAGATCCTACATAACAAAACCTTGGAGTTACTTCGACTGATCCTTCGGCGAGATCTTCAGCAGTCGGGAACTTTGTTCAAGAGAGGATAAGGTACCTTTAGGTATTTTATTCTGTGTTTGGTCGTGTACAAAATACACATCAACAATACCCAAGTCCACCTAGGGTGCCATAGTCTTTGGTTGTTTGGCAACAGGCTTTCCAGGGCCCCAAAGGGGAAGTTCTTGGTCACCAAAGCTGCTCGCCGAGGCTTGGAGAGCCTAGGGAACCTCTAAGGTGGTCCAAGTGTGTTGTCAAAGAGTTGTTGTGTAATACTAATGTCCCCTTCTTGAGATATTCCGATATTTTGCCCTAGAACACCAATTGAGGTATGAATTATACTAGGGATGTGCAACTTGCCTCTTTATGTCTCTATTAAGACCTTACAACCAAGTAGATCATTATGAAAGATGAAACATATAATTAGCAATATTAAAAAGAGAGACCTAATCATCGTTACATAATGTGCATGTGGGATGCAATAATACTTCCCCTACAACCTACCCTCATTATGGAGTCCCCTAGAACATCATATAAGACACCTCGAGCTTATCCTTTTCCATCAAGCCCAAGAGCACAAAAAGACACCCGCCATTCGGCCTCTTGGCCCCACTCGGGGTTGCTCTACCTGAATGCAACCTTGTGCTACTCGCATCCCTTATATGTGTTATATTCTACCTTCCATAATGAGACTGTTGGTCGGATGAAGTGTTAAGGAATCAACTATACAATTTATTATATACTTATACATATACATGTATATAGACATATGTATACATAATACCACACATGCACACATATATATCTGTGTGTGTGTGTATAGTGTGTGTATAGTGTGTGTGTGTGCACTATGCACACACACACACACACACACACACTATATATATATATATGCTGTAGCCAAACATACTGTGCCCAGGAAAGAAAAAAAACTACCATACCAACATACCAAAATCCTGTACCCATAACTGATCCCATGCCAGAACCAGAAACTTAGGACTAATCGAATAGAAAATACACAACTAAATAATTTCATCATATGTAAACTTCATGTTTGTTTCCTTAGATCTCATTATTTGAATTCATAACAGAAAAGCCAGAACTAACTTTCTTAATATTTGAACACTATCAATAATAATCTTTGATATGACAAATAATCAAGTAATAAATGATACAAAAAGCCAAGCATGGGAAGTAAACCTGAGTAACAAATGTGTTAACCAAAAAAACAAAGCCAACCAAACTGCCATAAGACAAGTGCCATACACTACTTTGCAAATCAACATAGGTAAATATTATTAACATAAATAACAACTCATAAAATGCAGTACTTCTAAAATGAGAATACTTACAAAGAAGCTAAAAAATACCTTTTAGGAAGCTTGGCCACCTCTTCAGATTGAATGAGTTCAGCATATAAGCCATCAGCAGTGCACAATTCATCATGTGTGCCCATTTCAACAAGCTGGCCCTCTTCCATAACTGCTATATAATCACAATTACGAATTGGGCTAAGACGACGAGCTATGATAATAGTTGAACGCCCCAACATCAGTATGTCTAAAGCTTCTTGAACAGCACGTTCTGCCTCAATATCAAGTTCACCAGTCACTTCATCAAGCAGCAGAATGCAAGGATTGCACAGCACAGCTCTAGCAATAGCAATTTTTATTTTTTGTTCCTCAGTCAAAGATAGCCCACTTCTGGTAATCTGCAATAAGACTATTTATAAGTATGTTGCCACTAGATGCAAAGCAAACCAATGTCTAATCTGGAAATTCAATTCCTATTTTAACATTTTCTCCACCTGAGTATCATATCCATTGGGAAGTGAGCTAATGAATGTGTGAGCATGTGCAATTTTCGCTGCCTCTTCAACTTGATCCATAGTTGCATTTGCCCGTCCATAAATAATATTATCCTTGATGCTTAAACTTAAAAGAGCAGGCTCCTGAGTTACTAATCCTATCTGTTTTCGTAACCACTCAATGTTAAGATTTTTGATATTTTCTCCATCCAGCAGAATTTCTCCTGTAGAGGCATGCAATCACAATTTTCGTAGTTGTTATCAACACCAAAGGATTTAACTAGTCCAAAATTGTCCAGTGAAGTCTTAAAGATCAAATGATCAAAAGTAACATTCCCAGAGGCAAGTTGTAGAATCAGAAATCTCACCCAAAGTAGGATCATAAAAATTCTCCATCAATGGAATAATACTACTTTTACCAGAACCATTCCTGCCAACAATGGCTACAGTTTTTTTGGCAGGTACAGTGAGATAAAATCCACTTAATATTGGGATATCAGGACGAGAGAGATAACTAAAGTAGACATTACGGAACTCAATAACTCCTTGAACACCATTTAATACTTTCCCATCTCGATTATTGCTTGCAGGTGACCGGCTTATCATCTCAAAAAGTCTGTGTGCTGCAATCCTGCCTTGCTCAAATGAATAAAAGTTTGTAGCTGCTTGATTCAGACCTCTGTATCAATTACAACAAAACCTAAGACATGAAAACTTGACTTTTTCAATTTTGCATACTACATTGTGAGCTTCAACTATGTATTAAATTATTATAGCTCAATAGATTTTATTAACGATGTGAAAGACTGGGAGGTGATTCAAAATACCCTTAAAAATAGACATAAGTGTAGAACTTACAGGCCACTCAAAATTATTGCAAAAAGGGCTGCAATAACCTCACCACCACTCACTTTCCCTTTTGAGATCAAAAGCCTTCCAAACCAAAGCTGCAGTGCACAAGAACATATAGCCAACCCATATGTGAAGCCAAGTCCAAGCCCTTGCACAAGACTTATTTGTACACCATAGCTCAACGTAGCCTGGAGTGAATTTGCATATGAATGTTTTCCTAATGTCTCATTTGTAAAGGCATACAATGTCCGTATGTATCCAACTGCCTGCACCAACCAACAACTACGTAGCGTCAGTAAATACCAGTTAAGCATCCCTGGACAAAATCTTAATAATAGACAGCAATTATCAATAAAACTAAGTTAACAGAATAGCGCATTGGCAATTCCTTCAAGCACAAACTGGGTTGGTTTTTGCTACTTTGCAAGTTAAGAAATGCTTAGCTCATAAATGAAAGAGAAATATGTTGCCTTGTGACAAATATCACACTGGTAATTATTATATACAAATTAGAGACTACCACTTTCTAGTTGAAATACCAACTGTGGCTCCTAAAATTGCAACACCAAATTATTTGACTGTGACGGTAGAACGAGAGACCCATATATAAGAGAATTTCACTATCAAAATTTTCAACCTTAGAGATTCATGACTCAATTTTCGGTGTCGTTGTGTATAGTTTCCATTAATATAGATTATATAATAGTCATAGATGTATGTCATATGCTATATTACTAGTATACCTATCTTGGATAAATCTATACAAAAGATACCTAGAGAAATCCTGCTCGAGGTACCTATAAAGGGAGAATGCAAATCTTATAAACCACTACTGTTATAGCTTTTATTTTTCTTTGACAAATAAAAGATTGTGAATAACAATTTCCATAAAAAATTAAATTGAAAAGGGGAATGCCCTTACTGATTAAATTTCCTTAGAGCTTCTGCAATTCTTTCTGATTTAGTTTTATGGAGTTAGCCAGTACCTTAAACTTCCACTACAATATTCACAAATTATATTCACAAATTAAGTGATACTTAAAAATATAATAATAATCGCTGCCAGTTACAACCATGGATCAGCAATGCTTTTAATTCTGCCCTTGATACAATGCTATATTATCACTTTCGCCTGTTCAAGTGTATAAATTGAATAGAAATCATTTCAAGCATAGTTACCAAGAGCTGGGGGTACTTGGAGACTTTGGAGACGGGTACCAGTACCAGTACGGCAAATTTTCAAAAATAGGGGAAGGGTACTTGGAGACGGCAATTTTTTTAATTTAATTTAATAATTTTCAGCAATGGTATCTAATTTAATAACTTAGAAATGGTATGTAATTTAATAGTTTAATAATTTATCAAAAAAATAAGATAATGGTATATAATTTAACACCGATGCTCTAATAAATTATGAAATTATAAAAAAACTAAATACCAATAATAATGCAAGATAAAGTAAATTATTAAATTATGAAATATGAAAGAAAAAATTATTAAATTATGATTTATCTTATGTCTTTCTAGTGAGATGGCAATTTGTTTGAATTTAGGTATTTGCAGCTACAGGAATCGGTCACATCGTGTTTTCAGGTTGGGTGTGGAAATTCATCAAAAAATAATGCAGTGTCTATAAAGAAGGAGCCCCAATAAATGTCTCTCGGCAAAGCGTTTTTGTCTAGTCACATCACCTTTTTGTGCCCACGTTTTTGTTTGCTTGCGTCACCATTTTGTGCCTGTATTTCACTTGACATTGCATTTTTTTGTTTTTGTCTGCCATTTAACCTAATTTTTGGTCAGAGACTTCAGTTTTTTACAGGAGACTTCACGAGTCATCCGCCCAAACCTTGGGCATCCCGCTGACTCCAGAAACTTTTCTAGGATGGGAGACACATCCCACGGGTTCAGCATCTCCAAGTAACATTGATTTCAAGTAATCAATCTTTATTGGAACATACTTTTTATTTTTCTTTTCATGTTAGATGTATTGCTAACTTTCTAATTATTAGAACATATTTTTATTTTTCTTTTGCTGACAAATTTTTGAGAACTGTCTAACTGAATAGAAATCATTTCAATCAGTTACATCTGGAAAATTGAGCAATTTTCGTGAACCAAAAAAACAAAAAGCACAATTTAGTTTTCAAAAAATGTTATACTATCACCTACACATGTTTAAGTTGAATAGAAATAATTTCAAGTAATCAAAATTTTATTAGAACATCTTTTTGATTTTTTTCTGCTGTTAGATTTGTTGGGAACTTTCTAATTATTGGAACATCTTTTTGAATTTTCTTTTGCTTTTAGATTTGTTTGGAACTTTCTAATTGAATAGAAATCATTTCAAGTTGTTACTATAAGAGTTGGTATAGAATGTTCTATACTATGCAGGATTTGGCTAAAGATTGTAGTCACCCATGATCTAGGAACTTCATAAAAGCACAAGAGAGATAGGCTATAGAGGAAAAATGCTATTCTATCAAATGATGCAAATGATAGATTGATAAAACAAGATGAGTTTACAAAGGAGACCCCTTGGTTATATAGGCCAACGTGAATGTAGGATTGCATAAGATTATGAAATGTCTTAATCTTATGACTTCAGACATAAAGTGATAACTAGCCTATGTGTACCCTAAGAAAACTTAAGTAACATGTGTGAAGAGTACCTAGGTGATGAACTAGCTAGGTAAAACACACCTTTCACACCAACAGTTACGTCTGGAAAAATTGAGCCATTTTAGTGAATGAAAAAAAAGGCATAATTCGGTTATGTAACGTCCTTTGGTTGCAGTTTAGTGATTCCCCAAACCAGCAGTTAGAATTAAAATATATAAATATGGACCAATTTGTGACAATTGTTGACCTTAATGCCTTATTCTCCTCAATCGCTACAGTGATATAGAAGATAGAAATTGTAACCATGTAGGGTTATTAGCACCAAAAATGGGGTTGTACAATCTGTAGATCTGTACCCCAAGGTATCTTATGTAGTCAGTTTATAAACCAGAGGACACAGTAAGAGAATTAATCATTTGTGATAGTGTGACTCAAAAGAGTGGGCAATCCATAGTTTATCATCAACAAAAGAAGCATTCATTCATCACAACACATAAATATAGAACCATCATCTTCTTCTATTATAGTATAACTTCATATCAAAATGCAGGTCTTAGTCTACTTTCATACATATAACTCTTATCTCTCTATATTGGTATCTTTCATATATGATTAAAATCAATATGTATACAATATTATTAGAATATTTAATTATATTTTAGTCACCTATATTTAGTTCCTTGTTTAATGGTCATTTAGCTTTTTAGTTAATTAGCTTTTAAGCTTTATTTAGCATTTAGCTTTTTCTTTTTAGTTAATTAGCTTTTAAGCTTTATTTAGCATTTAACTTTTTCTTTTTAGTTAATTAGCTTTTAAGCTTAATTTAGCTTTTAGCTCTTTAATCTTTTACTTTAACATTGTGTTCTAATTATAGAACATCGTCTTGTAACCTCTATATATACGTGTGTATAACGTTCAATGTAATCATCCGATTATTGAATCATTCATTCAATTTATTTTTCATGGTATCAGACCATGGAAATTAAAAATTTCGAATTTTTTCGTTATTAAAATTTTTCTAAGTTTTTTTGAAGAGATTTTTTTTTTAAAAAGAGCAGTTTTCATTTTTTCTCTTCCTGGGCAGACTTTTTTTGCAGGTTGAAAATTTTCCTAGGGTTTCTGCAATTTTCGATTAGGGTTTTGACCCTTCAGTTCAAGTCGAAATTTTATTCTGGTTCCAAATTCTTGGTGGGTTTTTTGCGAACTCAACTGGGTCATCGTCAGATTTTTTGGGTGCATCGTTTTCTGTGCCTCGATTTTGAGCCATCAAATCTGCATTCTGTTTTCAAATTCTTGGTGGGTTTTTCAAGAAATTTTTTGGGTTGGTCTCATATTTTTCTGGGTGCCTCGTTTTTCACACCTCGAATTTTGTGCCAGCAAATTTGCTTTGGAATTTAAAAAACAGTTCACAATTTTTGCTATTTCTGTGGATGTTGGGACTTTTGCTGTTTTAAGTGTACAGAAAATTCTAATTTTTGGGTTTCTTCCAAACCTCGAAATTTGTGCCAGAATTCTCCTACAGGGTTCCAGTTTTTTTAGCAGCTGCTTCTATTCTAATTTTTTATTTAAATCAGATTCTTCTATCTCTTGCTTTCACTCAATTGACCTTGATCAACCTCGATTTCCGTGATGGCATCATTAACCAACATCATGTTGTAACATGATGTGAAGAATCGAGAGGCTGTCATGCTTATCAAACTCTCCGTCACAGATGATCAACTCCCACAGGTGCCTTCAGGTAAAACAGCAAAAGAGATCTGGGATCTTTTGAAGTATCTTCATGAAACATTCGACAAGAGCCAAGCTTTCTTTCTGAAGAATATGTTGTTTTCTATCATGATGGATGAGAAGTCATCTATCCAAGCACATCTTACAAAGATCAAGGACATCCGTGATCAGTTAGAAGCTATAGGTTGAACCATGGTGGAAGAGGATATGGTAGTGATCACGCTGAAAAGCCTTCCCAGATCCTACGAGCATTTCATTGATACGCTCAATATCTCCTCTACTAGTGTTGATTTGAAGTTTCCTAATCTTTGCAACAAGCTGCTACAATAGGATCGATGGAAGAAGTAGTTTGGAAGCACCGCTAGTTCATCCACTGAACAGGCTTTCACAACCTCAACTTCGCATAAGTACAAGGGTAAAGCTCCGTCCTTCCAGCAGAAAGGACAAGGTCAAGGTCAACCTAAGCAGTCTTCCAAAAAGAAGAGCTTACAGTGTTCCTACTGTCATATATATGGCCATTTGGTGAAAGATTGTTGGAAATTGATAGCATCCCAACAATCCAAACAGGGAGGGTCCAAGCAGAAAGCCAATTCTGCCACGCATCCTGATCAGAAGGAATCTGCCTTCTATGCGTTCATGGCCCAAACCTCCTCTGATGATGTTCAATCATCAACCTGGTACATTGACTCTGGAGCCTCTCGACATTTCACACATCATCGGGATTGGTTTACAGAGTACATGCCTTTCACTGATTCAGTGATCTTTGGTGGAGGCAAAGAGTATACTGTTGTCGGCAAGGGCAACGTTCAGATTTCATCTGGTGGGAGGGATTTAATATTCCTCAATGTATACTTTGTACCTGGTATGAAGCTCAATCTACTGTCAGTCAGTCAAAATATGCAGCATTCACCACAGCTGGATGTCGTCTTCGGGTTGCACAAGTGCAGCATTGTTGACAGGGAGACTCACACTACAGTTGCAGTTGGTATTGAGGATCATGGTCTTTATAGACTTGTTGATTCTACTGGTTCTCAGGAGCTCGCCATGGCAGCTAGGAGTGCTTCCATCAGCACTCTTTGGCATCAGCGATATGGGTATCTCAATGTCCACTATCTCTCTCAGTTGGTTCGAGAGGATCTAGTCGTAGGATTACCTGAGATTCAAACTCAGAATCATGGAGTTTGCGGAGCGTGTCAAGCTGGAAAGCAACATAGGACTCCGTTTTCAGATGGAGACGCTTGGAGGGCATCCAAGGTCTTGCAACTCATTCATGCAGACATTTGTGGTCCCATGAACACTCCATCAGTCACTGGATGCAAGTATTTTCTATTATTTGTTGATGATTTCAGCAGACGCATGTGGGTTTATTTTCTTCAGCAAAAATCAGAGGTGTTCACCATGTTGTAAATGTTTAAGGCCTTAGTCAAAAAAGAGTCTAGCTGTTAGATAGTCACTCTTCGGTCCGACAATGGAGGGGAATTTTGTTCTACGAAGTTCACCAACTTTTGTGCATCACATGGCATTAAGCATCAGCTTACCACACCTTACACCCCACAGTAGAACGGTGTTGTTGAGCACAAGAACCGTACAGTCACTGAGATGGCTCGGTCTATGTTGGAGCATAGAAATGTTCCAAAACACTTTTGGGCGGAAGCGATCTTCACTACAGTCTACCTTTTGAACCGGTCTCCCACAAAGGTCGTTAAGAAGATGACTCCAGAGGAAGCTTGGTCTAGCAGGAAGCCCAAAATCAGTGATTTGAAAGTTTTTGGCTCTACAGCTTATGTTTGGATTCCAGATGCCAAGCGCACCAAACTGGATCCAAAGAGTCAGAAATTGATGTTCATTGGCTACAGTGACAACCACAAGGCATATCGACTGGTTGATATAGACACTAATCACCTCATATTCAGTCGAGATGTAGTATTTGATGAAGAAAGAGGGCCTTTTTAGCCTTCCTCTCCTGATTTGAGCACTGAGGATCACCCTCCAAACGCTGTAAGTATGGGTGTTCGTCTTCCCTTAGCTCCACTTGATGGGAGGGGTTTAGTTGACTCTGAAGTTGTGGGGTCTCCCAGGCATGACATTGCACCCCCTGACTTTCCTCAGGATCTTCTTGATCCACATCCAGAAGAGCTTGCTCCAGATATTCCAAGCACTCTTCATCCTGCAGCAGATGTTGGTACTTCTACTCTTCGGCCTAAGTGGTGGGCCAAGACCATTGGTGATCTTCATGATGATGAGCTCCTTGAGGGTAGATCAGTTAGAGGTAAGAGCAAGCAACACACAGTTAATTTTGCTCTTATGGCCAACATTCATAGTATTTATGAGCCTCAAACATATGCAGAGGCTAAAGGTGTACCTGAATGGGAAAAGGCTATGGCAGCGGAGCAACATAGTCTTCTGAAGAACAACACTTGGGTATCATCCGATCTTCCTCCAGGAAAGAAGCCCATTGGCTGCAAATGGGTGTTTAAAGTATAAAGCTGATGGGAGGCTTGATAAGTACAAGGTTCGATTGGTGGCAAAAGGGTTTTCACAGAAGGATGGCATCGACTATGAGGAGACATTTGCTCCCACAGCCAAGATGAGTACCATTAGACTTGTCCTCGCTCTCTCAGCTCAACTTGGATGGAAAGTCCATCAAATGGACGTCAAGAGTGCCTTTCTCAATGGTGATTTGCAGGAAGAAGTCTACATGATGCAGCCTCCAGGTTTCAAGGTTGTCGGTAAGGAACACCAGGTATGTAGACTAGTCAAAGAACTCTATGGCCTCAAACAGGCTCCTCGTGCATGGTAAATCAAAATTGATAAGTACTTGATTGATCAAGGCTTTCAGAGGAGTCCTTCAGATCCCAATTTGTATGTCAAACATACTAGTGATGATATTCTATTTCTAGTAGTCTATGTTGATGATCTCATAATTACTGGCAATGCAGCACATCTAATCATGCACGTCAAACAAAATTTGTGTCAGCATTTTTTAAATATGACAGATTTGGGACTTCTCCATTATTATCTCGGTGTAGAAGTTTGGCAGACTGATAGCCACATATTCATTTCTCAGTCAAAGTATGCCAAGAGCCTACTA
Source organism: Cryptomeria japonica (assembly GCF_030272615.1). NCBI lineage: Eukaryota > Viridiplantae > Streptophyta > Pinopsida > Cupressales > Cupressaceae > Cryptomeria > Cryptomeria japonica. The sequence continues at coordinate 175,504,443 of NC_081406.1, read as the reverse complement.
GATAAGTTTCAAATGCAAGATTGTAAACTTGCATCTACACCTATGGAGATAGGGCTCAAATTATCAGCCAAATCAGATTCACCTATAGTGGATGAGTCTTCATTCAAGCAACTAGTGGGCAGCCTCATCTATCTCACCGCCACTAGACCTGACATCAGTTATGCTGTGAGCTATATTTCTCACTTCATGTCAGCCCCAAAAGTTGAACATTGGGTTGCAGTGAAGCGTGTGCTTAGATATGTGAAGGGCACTCATGATTTTGGCATTCTGTACAGCAGAAGCAAAGATCCTAGGCTGGTTGGTTTTATAGACTCAGATTGGGCAGGTTGTGTTCATGACAGAAAGTCAACTTCTGGATATGTTTTCAGCTTGGGTACAGGTGCAGTCACATGGACCAGCAAGAAGCAACAGGCAATAGCTCTTTCCTCGACCGAAGCAAAGTATCGGGGAACTATTAAGGCAGCATGTGAGGCAATTTGGCTTCGTAGGATGCTTGCAGACATGCAAATGTCTCAACCAGGACCTACTCCCTTGTCAAAATGCAGGTCTTAGTCTACTTTCATACATATATCTCTTATCTCTCTATATTGGTATCTTTCATATATGATTAAAATCAATATGTATGCAATATCCTATTAAGGGACATGACTCCTAAGGTCGATTAGTGATTTATTCCTATTCTGCAGACCATTTGTAGTAGCCTGTAGTCGGCTCCATTTCTACTCCTTGACCTGCTAACATCATCCCCCCTTTTAAAATGATGTCTTGTCCTCAAGACATGATGCTTAGCTAGGGAGGAGGGCTTGATAAGTCACCTTTAGTTGGTTGACTGATTTCTCCCAATGTGATTCTACTTCTTGTAACGCAGAGTATTGTCCTTGAATCTGAAACAGTGTTGTTTATGCTTCTATCAACCTACCAATGGTCCAAATCTGTTTGGTTGTCTCTTTTGCTTCCGCCATGATGCCTAATAGGCGGGCCATATGACTGTTGATGGTCTCCCTCATCCACGTAATCTATTATTTGACTTGTTCCCTCTAGATGTGGAGCTGTAGCTGATTGTGCAAAGTATCCACTTGTGCTCTTACCACACCATCTATATCTTGTAGAGGGTTGTATGTTTGTGCTATTTGTGCTATCCGGTCTTCTAGCCTTTGCATTTCATCCCTCAGCTTCTTAGTTGTGGTAGGACACTGTAGACAAAATTGCTAGATAACCCCAACCTTTGAGATACTGAAACTTAGGTTCTTGATTTGCTCCTCTAATTTGGTCTGTGTGGCAGCACACTTCTTAAGATATTCATTTGTCTTCTATTGTATAAATCTCCTCTTGGGCTTCTTTTCTTATTTTGTCCTTGCTGAAGGCCAAATCTCCTTGTAGATTATCCACCAGTTATTTGAGTTGTTGGGCAAGTAAAGTGCAGCATCCTGGGGTAAGTGGGGGAAAGGCACTTTGGAGGGTGTCCAGCACATCCTGTAATTGGTCCGCATTGTGTACATGTCCACTCAATAACTCATCTCTTGCAGTGGCATGAAGTATGTCTCCTAACTGAATCTTCTAAAAGGGTGAAATGCTAGATAAGTCCACCTATTGTCTGACCATTGGTACTTGTAGGAGTTTTGATTATCGTACTATTTTGATATGTTGGTATTGTGCCAAGAAATTCTTTATGGCAAAGATGGTATCCATGGAAGTGGATGTTTCTCTGAAGGTGGTGTCCTTGCCCTTGTCATCTTCCTCTCCAATTGGAATGTTCTCGGTGGCAATGGCTCCTCTACCTCTTCATCGTTAGTCTTGAGCATCTCCTCATACAACTTTTGAATTACATCTACTGTCTCCTTTTGGAGTTCATCTTAATTCTCCGGGTCCTCCTCCATGAGTTTGTTAATTTTGTGCTTTGTGCAGAGCTCTTGGGCCTACGCCTCGACTAATGTCTGCTTCTGCTCATCGGTGATATTGGGGCTAACTTTAGAGATTGACTTTTCCCTTATTCCTTCTTCCCTTTCTATTGCCTTCACCCTCTTCACCCTTATTGCGGCCAAAATCTCTACCAAAAACTCCTTTTAGTGCATCACTCTAGTGCTTTGTTGGAATGATTGACATACTCCACCAAGCATTGGGGATAGTTTTGTCTTTACTCTCAACATCCATCTCTACATACAATTTTAGAAGTCACAATAGCATCCCATGGTGTAAGATGGCATTGTAAGTCGCTAGAGTATCTATGGGGTCATGAGGGGGCTCTGAGCTTGTTGTTCTTCTTGCTAAGCGGCCTCCATGGTCTATCATTTCCTTTTTCTCCTTTGTGGAGGTTGTTCAGCCTCTTCTTCTCCAATGTCTTCAACATCTATATCTTCTACTTCTTTTGTCTCTTTCTCAATTATTTTTGGTGGGTTTTTAGCCATTTTCTTTGGTCTGGCTCCCCAAGTTTTTTGTGTTCTACCTTTCTGCAATGTGGACATTGTCTACGCTAAGGAGGTAGCACCTTTGAACTTCCCTAGTGATGCAATGTGGAGCCTCCCTGATCCTCTGATGGTGGTAGGCTCTCACTGTACTATCATTGCAAAGAACTGGGCAAACCCTCCTCCTGAAATTCTCCATTATTCGTGCATCTTATCTTTGTTCTTCTCCAACCTTTCGTGTGACTATTTCTTGATTCTATTGCACACCTCCTTGAGATGTCAAACCGCTCTGCCTTGGGATCTTTGGGCTTCCTGAGGAGGGTGGTAGCATATGCATCTACTTATTGCATGGTGATCTCATAGGGTAGTCATGATACCCAAACTATGCAAGGCCCTACATCCTCCATGTAGGTGTAATCCTTGTCCACCATGAATGTTATTGTGGTTGTGTATCAAGTGGTGCATTCCTAAGGAATCCTTCTATTTTGCATTTGTTCCTAGAATGTTTTGCAAAACCCCCAATATGCAGCTTTATAGGAGGAATTGCCTAGGAATTGCTGCATATGGCATTTGATTTGCACTACAACTGCCTAGTCTCTTTGAGATATCTTGCCCTTGAAATTTGGTAATTTATTGAGAAAAAAAAATATCAAACAAATGCACAAAGTACCATACCAAAAATGGTATTTTGAGCCCTTGATTTTTTTGATGTTCTCCACTAGTTGCTCCCTCATGACCTTGCAGAGATCATAGTGCTTCCCTTCTACCAGTATTTGATATGTTGTGTGAAATGTGGTAGCTATTGCTGAATCTTTCCGGTTAGCATAATTGATTTTGTAGGTGATTCCCATGGTGGCATACCGGACTCCAACAATTGCCCTCACATTCATGCTTTGGTCGTCAAGTTTGCACCACTTAACTCTTACACTTCATTTTTAATAGCCTTCTTTGTTGGAATGCTGCCCACCATACTGAGCCCTGTCACTGCATGAATAGCCTCCTTTGTTATCTTGTGGGGTTTATCTAGATAGATGGATTCGTTATGAACCCAGCTCAAAGCAATTTTCATCCATTCATGTTCATCATCATATTAGTCTGGATAGTCTTTACATACATCGAGCTTCTTTTTGCCAATCTCTTGGTACTCATCCTTGTATGCAGTCCCATAATCCTTAAGGAGTTTCGACAGAGTTCTTCAAACCAGGTGTGGTCAATTTCTACTATCTGCTCGTAAATGTACTTGCAGACATCATCTAGGTATACTACATGGTGGGGTATATGGGAGAATGTGCCCTCTGTATTAGTTGCTAGGGTTTTGTAGGGATACTTTTGGTACTTTCATCGGGGTTTCTCAAAACCACTTACCACAGTGGGGGTGGCCATTGATTTTGAGCGGAACAATTTGCAAAAAGGGTGAAGGACTGGGTTTTGGACATAGCCTATGGACCTTGGAATGCAAAATGCACAAAAGTCAAGTGAGTGAATGAGTGAAGTGTGAGGTGTTAGATAGGAGAGTGAGTAGGTAGTGCATTTAATGTTCTTCCCATTATGTGGGCTTTCCTTGTCATTTATTCCTAAAAGTTTATGTTTTTCTTTTTGGGTTTCTAAATTTTTTGGTTTTCGGGTTTTCGAACTATGGTACATAATATACAAGATTTGATTTTGTAGGATTTGCTTTTATGCCACCAAAAAGTAGTAATGCTTGATACGTGTGTCGTTAATATGTCCTATTATGAGATTGCCATCCAACTGTCTCATCTTTACCGCTCTGGATTCAATGATGTCATGTATGTAGTATGGCCCTAGCCAACGAACCTTCAGTTACCCCTTTTTTTCAAATTTGCTATTATAAAGTAGTACCAAGTCCCCTATTCTAAATATTTTCAACCTTAAGTTTTTGTCATGCCATGCTTTTTACCTCTATTGCTCAAGTTGATGATTATACATTGCAATTTGCCTGTGTTCATCCATTTTATCCAAAACTTCTATCTGTTGTGCCAGAAATTGGTCATCCTCTAACCGCAAAGTGAGTGTGGTGCATATATTAGGGATTATGAAGTTCAAAGGAACTATAGCATCAATGCCATAGACTAGCTGAAATGGAAGGAACTTACTTGTTCTATAATATGAAGTGCGGTATGCCCACAATATCGTAGATATTTTTATATCCCAAATGCTCCACTAGCTCCATTAGCTTGTGGGTGATACGAAGAACTCTTGTTGTGGGCTACCATAAAGCTCTGTAGTAGTTCTTTTATCATCTTGTTAACAAAGTGTTTGCCTTGATCACTTACTATACTCAATGGACATCCATATCTTGTAACAATATTCTCATACAAGAACCTTGTGACGGTCTTTGCAGTACAATCCCTTGTGAAATTCTACCTCCGCCCACTTTGTCAAGTACTCTACTCTGTTATAATGAATCTTGCCTTAAAATGCTTTGTTGGTCGATCAATAGGTCCAATGAAGTCTATGGCCCATTTATCAAATGGATTATGTGCTTGTACCGGTCTCAAAGGCATCTCATCCCTTGCGGTAGGTTTCCCCACCCATTGACAAATGTCACCTCCTTTTGTATACTCCTTAGCATCTTTATGTAGACTTGACCACCATAATCCTGCAAGTTATACTCTTATTGGAGTGATTTCTTCGCAATTATGTTTCCCTGCTATTCCTTCATGTGTTTCTTTGAGAATTGAATGTCTTTCATGTTTTTACACTACCGATCTCAAGATATCATCCCTCCCTAGATGGTGCAATTCTCCTTTAACCAATGTATATGTCGCAGCCCTCCGCACTAACGATTGTTTGTCATGAGGTGAGATATCTTTAAAAAATTCTTTGATAGAAAGTAGTATAGCAATGTCCTGTAGTTCCTCTGGTACCACGTTGATCTGGAATAGATGTGCGCCAAGGACGTCTTTGCCTTGAGCTTCTAGATCTTGTCATGTTTCAATTTAGGATAGGTAAAATGCCCTTGATTGTTTTTCCCCGGTTTCACCATAATCTTGATATCAAATTCTTGGAATAATATTAACCATCTACATATGCGGCCATGCATAACTAGTGCTTCATGACAAATAAAGAATGTAAATGTTGTGGAGAGCAAATAATGTTTGTATTTCTAAAGCACATAGACCATAGCCAATGCCTCCCTTTCAGTTGTAGTGTAATTTTTTTCTGCAGCAATCAATTCTCTATTGGCAAAGGCAATACGATGGTCTTTGTTCCCTTTGGGTCGGGCCAACACTGCTCCTACGATGATACCTAAAGCATCTACAAGAACATGAAAAGGAATATTCCAATCCGAAAATGTAAGAATTGGTGCTTCAGAAATCTTCTATTTTAAAGTGTCAAATTCTTTCTGAGCCTCTTCATTCCAAGCAATACTCCACACATTCTTCTTCTTTAGGAGTTCTAGTGGCCCAGTAATACTGGCATATCCCCTTATTAACTTTTTCTGGTATCTAGTATATCCCAAAAATGTCTTAACTTCTAGAGCGTTCTTAGGCAGTGGTAAGTTCAGTATCCAAGAAACCTTCATAAGGTTTACCATTAATCCCTCTTTGCATATAATGTGGCCTAACAGAGTGTCAAAGGGTACCACACAAACATACATTTCTTCAAATTCAATGATATTTGCATACTTCTACATCTATTCAGCATCATGTGGAATACATATATATGATCTTTGACTAATTCATAGATCGTCTAGTCATCCAAGTAGACTTGCAAAAAATCATGTATGAAATCCTTATATGTGTTGATCATTATCCTATTGAATACCGCATGGACATTCTTAAATCCAAATGGCATCACTATATTGATATAAGGACCCCCATTCTGTCGCAAAAGTGGTTTTTGGTTGGTCTTCTTCCCTTATCTTGACCTGGTAATATCCGAAGAAGCCATAAATGAATGAATATATCTCTCTTCCTACTAGTAATTCCAAAATTTCTTCTATAAATGGAGAGGGAATGGGTCATGTAAGCAAGCTTTATTTAGTTCCTTGAAATCTACACAAATCCTTATCTCTCTAGTCTTCTTATTATGGATCACCATGGGACTTACCCATTCAACATCTTTCACTAGTTTGTTGATTCTAGGAGCTAACATCTAATCCAATTCTTTATTAAGTTATTAACATTCTTTTTCCTATTTGGGTTTAGTGTCAAACTAGTTTAGTTCCTTCCTTCAGTTGGATTTTCATGACCCCTACTTCCTCCTTAATTCCTTTCACATTTGAAACATTATAGGAAAGAGATCTTGGAACTCTAAGAGGGCCTCCACTACCTGAGCTATGACCTAGGACTCGAACCTAGGACCTTCCATCACTGCTGGAGTGCTCTACCACTGAGCTACTGGCCCTTCTTGGACCAATCCATTGTCGGTCCGAGTGTGGCTTATTTCCAACACCAACACCCCCCCTTACGCCACACCTCTCGTGTGCTTGGGGCTCCTAGCTTGGACCAGCCTCTGATACCATGTTGAGACATGGACCAACTAGGACTCGAACCTAGGACCTTCCATCACTGCTGGAGTGCTCTACCACTGAGCTACTGGCCCTTCTTAGACCAGTTCATCGTCAGTCTGAGTGTGGCTTATTTCCAACACCAACACTTTTCATCCCAATAGTCTCCTATTTTTACCACCTTGGGGTCTCCTTTTGTCTCTATGGTTGTCACCACCTCAAAGTCATGTTTTACCCCCTTGACATTAACTTCTAAATGTTTCCAAGGACGCAGTGTTTTCATGTTGGTTCCATCTGCCAAACTGATGTTGTAGGATGTTGGCTCAAGTGTTTGGTTTCCCCAAGTATTCCCATATCCTTTTTGGGATCAAATTCATATCTGCCCCTAAATCGACCATAGCTTTAGCAATCATTTTGTGATGAATCCAGAGGTCAATCATGATTTGTCTGGGCTTCCAATGCCTACATACTATTCTGATTTGCAAAGCGGATTTCTTGTTGCAATATTTGCTAATCTGTTTCAATTTCACCAACAAGTCATGTTGTCTTGCCATTTGTGCCATCTATTTTAGGACTCTTACCTCTTGTTCTAAAAAATAGTTATTTTATTCCCTCTATTTGTTCTATTCCTGCTCCACCATCCTCTAAGTCTGCTCCATAATTTTAACATGTTGTTGCTTGGTGGGGCAGAACTTTTCTTCCTCTTCTGAGCTTCCTCTTCAGTTGGTACCACCGGCTGCTTTTTGATATAAGTCCCTTGCCCAGTTACCATTGTTTCGCTATTCTTTCCCTTTTGTTTAAATTTGATGTGGTATTCTTCTTCTTTTGTTTTGCTCTCTTTTGAAGTATAATTTTCATCTTTCCCAACTCTGTGGCATCTCCTTGTTCCTCCTAAAGAGTCTTTGGCATTTAGCAAAGGAGCCTTGCTCCCCTATTTGCATTCAAGCTTTGTGGATCATCATTTTGGGTTTGAGATGTTGTACTTTTGTAATGTTGGTGTGCCTTGTTGCAATTAAAGAGGTCATTGGTCTTCCTAATCACAAAAACCACCCGTTTCCTTTTCTCTCCCCAACACTTAATTGTGTAATAGCTTGTTTCGTTGTAATTGAAACAAGTAGCATTTGCTCACCTTCCTCTTCCTCAGCCTCAACCTCTTCCTCCCCAAAATCAGCCATCATTATTCTAGGGTTCCAGATTTGTATGGCATTTGCATTCCAATGGTTCTCTTGCCATGGTGGTATTTTGTATCCATTATCCTATGCATATAGTTTGGTTTCCGCCAGTCCCTCTATCATAATTTAGTTCTTTTACCCGGAACCTCTGAGATGGGCAATCTCATTCTCTGCAAATACCACAATATAGTGAATTTGGTAAGGTAACCATGTAGAGGAGGCATTCCAATGGTTCTCTTGCCATGGTGGTATTTTGTATCCATTATCCTATGCATATAGTTTGGTTTCCGCCAGTCCCTCTATCATAATTTAGTTCTTTTACCCGGAACCTCTGAGATGGGCAATCTCATTCTCTGCAAATACCGCAATATAGTGAATTTGGTAAGGTAACCATGTAGAGGAGGCCTACCTTTAGTGTGTTTGCCTTTATCTCCCCAATTTCCTTAGGGCATTCGTTTTGCATATGACCCTCTTTGTTGCAATAAGAGCACCATATGTTTGGTCTATGTGGTCCCAATTCTTGTTTCATGAGTTCCTATCTTAATCGCAGCTATTCAATATCCATTTTTAACTGTTCGACTCTTGTATTTTCTCTTTCATTTTCTACCTTACGCCATGATTGGTTCTCTATCTGATAGGCTAGCATTACTAATTCTAAGTTTTGCCATCAAAGTCATCGTCAACTCCAATGTTACCACACAAAGGAACCATTCCATCTTCTATTTGTCATTTAGGGTTTCTTCCAACCTCCTCATTACCTCTTTTGAGTCTTCTGTCAAATTTTATAATTGTTCGTCCTCCGGCTATGATGATTCCCTTAGTTTGCTTACTCCTATAGGGAATTATGTGCCATCAAAATTTTCCAAAAATGCCTTCTGCACCTCGTCTCGTTGCTTATCATTATGTGGATATGTTTTGCGGTTCCATTTTAATGGTGTTTTGAGGTACCATTTTAATGGTTCATTCCTTATGGAACCAATGACATCGAACAATTTTGTGCTGTCATGGTTCTCATTTCTGCTCTACCATATGGATTCCAATAGGAAAATATGTTTTGCAGCGTCATTTGTATCCTTTTCAAGATGGGCGTCTTCCTCATCTTGCTCATTTTGTCTTCTTCTTTGGAGGTATTCCTTCATCGACTTCTAGAATTAGTCTAGATATTACTTCCTTGATTTCCCTAGTCGACGGTCTGAGTATCACTTCCTTGATTATCCCAATTCACAATGTAAGTTGTCCACAATTATGTTTTGTTTGTGCTTTCCTCCGATTATTCTTCACTTGTATTTGTCTTCAATGTAATTGGCATAGGGGATGGCTCTTGGTCCAGGGTTGATGTTTGTTCATCATACCGTTTCATTTCCAAAGATGACATTTCATTGGTAAGTAGCACTGATTTATATTCAGCTAGTACTTCCTCAAGATTAAGATTAATTTCCACTGCATCTTTACTTTTCTATTTCAAAATGTTCGTGGTTTTTTATTCTTTTCTTTTTCCTTTTATTTCTTTGGCTGCACCCACGTTAGCACACTCAACACTGCACCTTCTTTGGCATGCTTCCTTCTACCTTTTGAATTTTCTTCCGCCATTTTGTCGACTCGTTCTTTTTCTTTCTTTTCTATCTCTTTCGCCCTCTTGCAGTTTCTTTCCTTCCTTTCTTGAGTTTGCCTCATTTTTCTTTCATCGTTATTCTTGCCCATTGCTTCTTCAATCAATTCTCTGGTTTCCCTTGTGGTTTTGCTATCTCCTTTATCCATCTTCGATATTCTTTAGGTCTTCATATAGTCCATGGTCTCTTCGAATCTAAATAGTCGAATCTTTTCAGAGGTCCTTTTAGATCCCTCCCCCTTTCCATTTACCATCCCCTAATTAACAAACCCCTCTCACAAAGGTGGCCCTTACAGTCTAGCATAATCAATTTTCTACCACTTTTCCTTCGTCCTTATGCTTTATAGTTTCTTTAATGCTCTATTCACGGCAAAGGAACTAATGTTAGCAAAAAAAATGGGGGGGTACAATTCCACAAATTTGTTACCCAAAGTATCTTATGTAGTCATTTTATACCCTAGAGGACATAGTAAGAGAATTAAGCATTTGTGGTAGTGACTTAAAAGAGTGGACAATCCATCCGTTTATACCCTAGAGGACACGGTAAGAGAATTAATCATTTGCAGTAGTGACTTAAAAGATTGGGCAATCCATCAATTTATACCCTAGAGGACACAGTAAGAGAATTAAGCTTTTGCAGTAGTGACTTAAAAGAGTGGACAATCCATACTTTATCATCAACAAAAGAAGCATTCATTCATCACAACACATAAGTATAGAACCATCATCTTCTTCTATTATAGTATAACTTCATATCAAAATGCAGGTCTTAGTCTTTGCTTTCATACATATAAAAAGCTTCTCTGTATATCGATATCTTCCAAATATGATTTACAATCAATATATATACAATATCCTATGAAGGGACCTGACTCCTAAGATCGCTAGTGATCTATTCCTATTTCGCAGACCATTTGCAATAGCCTGTAGTCGGCTTTGTTTCTACTCCTTGACCTGTCATGCTCAAATTGTTTTGGTTGGTACAAGAGTAGAATCTTTGTGAAAGGTGCACAAAGTGAAATTTTGTACAAGGCTATGTTATCACAATGTGGCACAAGCAAGTAAACCTTGTGATTTGCATAAATGTTATCACCAATCTGGATTTGAATAGCAAAAAAAATGTTTTCATTGAAGGTTACATTAGAATCAATGTTGAGCTTGTTGTTGAGAACTTGACGTTGGAATCGTTTGCCTTTATGCCAAAAGCTCGAACTATCAATGCCTGATACAAACACTAGATTTAACCTGACCCACGGGAGGCAGTTAAGCCATGTCATGAGTCCCCAAGGCTCTGATAACAATTGTTGGAATTGTTTGCCATTGCGCCAAAAGCTCGAACTATCAACAGCCGATACAAACACCAGATTTAAGCCGACCCATGGGAGGCGGTTAAGCCATGTCAAAAGTCCCCAAGGAGGTGCTGACCACCAAGTCAACACTTGAGATAGGTAATTAGATGGATTTTTCTATCGCTAAGGACTTAGCAAATTTTGCATTTATACCATGATCTCTATAAAAACCAACATAAAGAGAAACATATAATTATCTGCTAGAGGCTTGCCACCCATTTTTACTGTTGAATATGTTCAGTATGATTCTTTTCCTAATAAAAAAAACAAATGGCACAAACAAAATCAAAGTTGTTCATATATATGTGGTCATTTGAACATAAAATGAGTGTGAATACATAAGAGGAGCTTACTGTAAAATAATAGTAAAATGTAGTACACAGTACCCTTTCAAAGTAACCAATAATGTACAAAACCAGAGGCTGTGATAAAATTTGCTGTATATCTTTGTGAACAAATATACAGGAAGTTGTCTCTTTTTTTCAAAATGTATGCATCTAGACAAACTACATAACAAAATGCTGCAGAGAAATTTAACCTGCTCTGCAATACTGGCTGCTTCTGCATATGCATCTTGAATATTTTCAGCAAGTCTATGGAGAAAAATATTTGATATTCCACCAGCGGCCACAATGAATGGACCAGTAGCTAATGTCAAAAGAGCTATCTGCCAGCTATTTATAAATCCCACAGCAAGGCCTCCAAAAAATGTTGCCATGTTATGGACATAATTGCCAACCTGTTACAATTTCATTTTGCTTAAACTCAAGTGCTAGTTGAATACTAGCAAAAAATTACACAACATATATGTCTTCAGAGATTATAGTAATTGAAGAACCAAAAAAGAAAATATACCTTCTCACTAAGTGCAGATTGAATTAGAAGCACATCCCCTAACACTTGGCTTACAATGTCTCCATTATTTCCATAAGTATCAAAAAAACTCATGTCCTGATTTAACAATACTTGAACATACTTGGCTCTAATGACAGCTGTCTGTCTCTCTGCAGTTAGAATCCAGCAGGATACCTCTGTTTTCATAAATCAGGTTAGAATGGGATGCATCTGCAAAATGAGAAGTAACCCAGAAACTAACAGCAAAGACCTCAAGCCAGATACAACTTTAAAGCGTGATATAAACGAAATTTAATCACCAGATGCTATTGGATTAAAACAAAACTGGAGCTTTCAAATATTTTTAAAAAAATAAGGCAAAGATCCAAATCCAACCAATGATGTATTAATGAGGGGGCAAAAGAAAGCTTACCAATCCACCCAACAACAAATACGCCTGCAGCTATATAAACAATATACAGAGCATGCTGCACAGAAATCAGGTATTCTATAAGTGAATGTTGGAAGTTTCTGAACACAGGTACACTTATGAATGATGTTTTAAAATCCCAACTCTGATTACCATTTCCAATGCAAGCAAATAAAACAACAATAGAAATATAATGTTTATCCCTTCAGAGTTAAAACATAAATTGAATTTGATACATCATTTACAAATAAAGCACTTCCAGAGCATAAAATGGCAAGAGTACCGCTACTACATTCCTGTCCAGTATAGAATACTTCCATCCAATTTGGCAGAGTAAACTATTGATTAATCCTAATAATAGAAAGAAATCATCATCATCATCCACCTAGAGGCCAGCAGACATGCCAGCTAAGCAAAAAGGACCACTTCATCTTCAGATGTCCAGTCTAGTAAATGTGTAGAGACTAAATCATTTTCTGTCAACCTTTCTAAATTATAAGAGCAAAAAATGCATGGATCTCTGTTGGAAATAAGCCACACTTGTACCAACAATGGACTGGCCACAAAGATAGCAGTAGCTCAGTGGTCCTAGGTTTGAGCCCTAGCTCATCACCAGTAACTCAACATGGTATCAGAACCAGGGTACACTGAGAACACCAACCACATGCAATGTGGCCTTTGGGGGGTGTTGAAAATAAGCCACACCCAAACCAATGATGGACTAGCAACAAAGGGGCCTGTAGCTCAGTGGTAGACCACTCCAGCAGCAAATGGAAAGTCCTAGCTACTCCATGAGCAGCAGCTCAACAATCTCTTCATCAAAGAATTTACCCAAAATCACCATTGGAGTCATCTAAGAGAGTAGTCATTCACATTGTGAATATCAACACCTAGAACTGAAAGGATCGAATTTGAGGGCATCAAGAATGTAAGACATTTGTAATTTATATCACAAGGCACTATACCATGACTCGTAGCCCATGATTGAAGCTTGTCCTACATTTTGAAACTATGGGTCTTGGTAGGTTTTCTGTCACACAAGGGTTTTCTGAAAATTTTACAAATTTTCAACAAATGCAATTATTTTATATTAAATCTTGTATCTAATTAAGAAATAGATAACATCGTAACTCCAAAAATGCACAGTCAAACACATACCTTAACTTTTTTGACAATTGATCCCCCTGCCAAAAAAAACTAATAATTCAAACTGCAATCACTGAAAAATGTCTGCCAGTGACATACAAACTTGAAAACACCAACAACTTAACACTAGCTTCTATGATCCCAAGGTCAAAATAGGCTTGCAAAGGCAAAAAAATCAATTTTACTTTCTTGAGGCAATCTATTTTTGGCACTAACGGTAAAATAGATTGCTTATCTTCCCCATTGGGTGGGTTTCAAGGTGTAGTTCAATTATTTAAAAAATTTCCCAAAAGATATTACAAATATGTCACCAATAATTGGACAATCTTAAGAGTAGAAAAGGTCAAAATTCCTTTTGACAAGGACTGTATCCCCAAAAATGCCACTATTTTTCCAACTTTGAGCTGTAAATGTAGAACTAAGCTTGCTTACAAGTGCACTATTGTTAACCATAGGCTGCTGCCCTTTATTGTTAATTAAGAGAGGATTTAGATTATTACCTAGGCGGGAGCATGCTAGCTAGGATTTGTCCCAATTATGGAAGGTTTGCAGACCGCAATTTTGCATGGCCTAAATTGATTCCTGTTGTGACATTTTCACACATCGCCCCATTGCAAATGGGGACCCCTGCTTTTTGCTTTCTAGGGTTTGTTTTCTAGGTCTTTTAGGGTTTTGTCTGTTAGCCTTTGCATTTTGAGTGTCGCCAAGGGGATCACCTGGATAGCAGGTCCTGCTTGAGTGATGTCCTGATCCTGAAATTTGGCTAAGTCTGTGATGTCCTGATCCTGAAATTTGGCTAAGTCTGGAATGTCCTGATCCTGAAATTTGACTAAGTCTGGAAACTGAAAAACCTCAAAAAATTAGATTTTGCAATATAACTCCTGGAGGTCTGAAACCACTCTCAAACATCCTGAAAGTATATATGGAATATAACTTAAAGTATAAGTTATACTTAAATGTTATATTCCATAAAAATTATCCTGATAGAGAGTTCAAAAAGTCAAAAAGCGCCCCTGTCCTTCACTGAGGATCCAGAGCGAAAAGCACTCCTGTCCCTCACCAAGGGACCAGGGTGAAAAGGCTTGTTGGAGTCATTCCTAACCTTGTTTGGTCAAATTGAGACATCAAAGGCATGGTGGAGGACGAAATGAACATGATAAAGCATCCTGACTTGATTAAAAACAAAGAAATGATGAAGTTTTCACCTAGAAGGTCAAAAGCGCTCCTGTCCCTCACTGAAGGACCAGAGCGATTTTCTTTATATACACAAATTTAGACCTTTCTTGGACATTAACTTTTATTCATAGCATGAAGTAAGATGAAATCTTCCCTAGCAAAGGAATTTCGAGGTGAAAAGTGAGACAATTTGGCTTAGAAGGCAAAAAGTGCTCCTGTCCCTCACTGAAGGACTGGAGCTTGAATTTCAAATTTGCACTACCTTTGCAAGATCAAGACAATTTTACGATTTGAAGAGGTCAAGGGAAGCATGATTTATCCATTGAATATAATTTAAGTGGTCCACAAAGGAGTAAATCAACCCAAGTGACAAAAAGTGCTCCTGTCCCTCACTGAAGGACCAGGGCGATTTTTATGAAATCAACAATTTCCCTCCGAAATTATGCTAAGGCAAGGTTGTGCGAGATAGGAAGGATCTTCTAAAGCATGGTGAACAAAGATTTGACTTCAAAATTTGAGAATTCTAGCCTAAAATACAAAAAGTGCTCCTGTCCTTCACTGGAGGACCAGGGCGAAAATCTTGGGAGAGCCTATTTTACCTTGCAAAAACAAGTTAAGCATGCATAGAGTGGACAAAAGAGATCATTGCTTACTCCACAACGAGAATCGACAAATGAAAGGTGAAGGATTAAGGACAAAAGTGAAAAAGTGCTCCTGTCCCTCACTGAGGGACCAGGGCGAAAATGTCCTAAGACACGTTCCTTCTAAAGATCAAGTGAATTAAACGCAAGACTCCAATCAAAAATGCCATTTTAAATGCCTAGATGAAGTTTTGAACGTGAAAATGAGGAATGCAAGGCCTAGATTGAGAAAAGTGCTCCTGTCCCTCTCCAAGGGACCAGAGCGAAGTTAATGGCATTCATTATTTTTTACCATATTTGGGCGTTAATATCCTCCAAATCGCATTAGATGCCAAATTGCTAGCTTTGGAATATTTGAAAAAATTAATTAAATTGGCATTTAATAAATTAATTTTGGGCCTCAAAAAATCGAATTTCTATTATAAACGCATTTAAAATTAATTTTTGTGAAATTAAAAATTAAAAATGGAGCGCTTGAGGGCTTATTCTTATTATTTTATCAAGTCGGCATCTCCTTTTTGCAATTTTATTTATTTTCTTAGCCTTTTGTTGGCAAGTCGGCCTTGGAGGCAAAGGGGTGAGCGCTCTATATATTGGATGTTTTTTTTCATAATTCAAATCATTCTTGCATTATCTCTCATGCGAACTTGAAGAGCAATTTGAGGAGGGCGAAATTCATCTTGAAGGCTATTGGAGAGGCGTATTTCTTGCTAGTTTGGAGGATAATTTCCAGATTTTTGAAGACATTTGAAGGCGAATTTCCAGATTTTTGAAGAGGCTAGTGGAGTTTATTCTTTTCCAAGCTAAAGGAGGCGCAATTTGTTCAAGAGAAGGCTGTGATCTACACTTTGCCTAGCGAAATCTATATTTTTTTACATCATTTCTTAGAGTTTAAAACTCAAAAGAGGAGGTATGAAGAATCATTTTTGAAGTTCTTATTCAAGACTTATCATTTTTGAAGTTTTTATTCAAGACTTACTGTGATCCCATTGCAATTTTGTAAAATCTAAGTCTTGAAAATCCAAATTCCATTCATGATTGATTTGAAAATGTGTAGTTCTTGATTTATCATGACTTTTTTCAAATTAATATCTTAAGTTTTACCTTTGAAAGGTCTTAAATTTCATGCTTTGAGGTTTGATGCTCAAAAGACTAACTTTAATATTTTGTGTAGGCATCAAATGGAGATCCCGGAGTTGGAAAATCAAGCCAGATCAAGGACAGTCTCCTCCAAGACGATCAAGCAAGGACAAGGGCAACCTTCTTCAGTCTAGCATTGACAAGGAGGCCCTTCTTTGGACTAACGTCATCAAGGGCGACCTCTTCCAATCTAGCATTCCAAGGCGAGGTACATCATCATCCTGCAAATCAAGGACATGAGAAGTCAGAACAAGGGTTCATTGAAGAAGCAGATAATTCCAGAAGAGTTAATTAAAGCTAGCTTCTCAACAACATCAAGTTGAATATCTACCAAGTTACAAGTGTCAGACCAGGTAGCATCCTAGTCATCACTTCTCCAGTCAATGTGGTCCACCTCAGCATGTCCAGATTCAATGTACCTAACTCATGGAAGGTGGCACAAACTTCGATGTACCTACCCCAGCTATCCTTTGGTTGAATTTTCCAGAGAAGACATGTGTCCAATTGATACAATTTTATCATTGGTCAAGCATTAAATGTTATGTAATGGTTGTAACAAACCCTAATTAGGGTTTTCATTATTGAATCTTGGCCATTGATCTCAAATTGATCTCAGCCATCGAATTGTATTATGGGCACTATATAAACCCCGACTCTTCATTTTGCAATAGATAGTAAGTTAGAGAGTTAGAAAGGAGTTAGTGAATAGAGAGTAGCTAGCTAGTTGATAGAATAGCAATTAGAGTAGAGTAGAGAGAGAAGGCAAAGATTGTTGCCAAGATGTTGTTGTAAAAGACTTGTAACTTCATTGAAGAAATGGTGAAATTTATGGGTCGATTCGACAATTTGCATGGTCTCTATACTTCTCATATTTGATTTCGTGTTATTAGATGAGTGGAAGAAATGTGCTTGATTGATGGTGAAATTCGTATATCCATACTACTAGCAGTTTGTTGATTGCAGACTTGCCTTGCGTAGTCAACTGGAATCGTTCAGCTTAAGCTCAACTTCAATTATCGCTTCTTCATTGATATGCATCAACCTGATGGTGTCTATGCCTGCAGTGATGATTTGAACATCATAAAGCTTTCCTTCGAAGATCGCACTAACCTTGTGGAGATGGTCCAGCGATATCAAAACAAGACTTAGTTAGAATTTCATCAAAGATCATTCATTGCTCCTACATTCTTAGTATTAGGATTAGATCCTTTCCTCGCCCTCATATTTTTTCCTTTTTTTTAAATCAAAGCTAGTAAGAGCCTGTGTTCCAGCAATATTCAAAGCAGATCAAACGTTCAACCATCAAATGTAAGTCCCCTTGTGATTCCAGCAAAATCACATCATACCACAAAGAGCTTATCCACACGTAGAGATCCTACAACGAAGAACCTTGGAGTCATCCTGATTGATCCTTTTCTACGATATCTTCAGCAATCAGAGGCTTTACTCAAGAGAGGATAAGGTACCCTTGGGTATTTTATTATGTGTTTGATAGTGTACAAAATACACATCAACAATTCCATAAGATGCAAATTTCACCTTCATATATACCTAGCCAAAAAGACAAATTAAAAAAAGTTGGTCGAGTCGACCAAATACATGTTCTCTATATTGCAATGAAGGGGGCCGGCCAAAATAGATTAATTTTCTCTTCAATATAAGGGATGACATCTTGAAGGAAAACCCCAGCTTAGGGTCGGCTCTTATTAATCTCTAGCGCCCAGGTTTTATATTAAAGGAGTCTAGATAAGTTGGGATCTATTGTATTCATTTGTAAGGGCATGATAGAAGGTCGAACCAAATTATTAACTGTTTGTAAGAATATTACAATATGAGATGGCCGCACTTCAAGCAAGCCATACTAGTGATTCCATCAACTAGCATTCCAAGTGGGGTAGAGAGGTCGTGGTGCATCTCATGTAGAAGACCTATCAAAGCTGATCTATAGGGAAGAGGGCGATTCAAGCCTTATTTCAAGCCCGATCAATTTTGTTGTGTATCAAGGCTTTTTCGCAGCCAGTCTACAAATGTTGAAGACCATGCAAGGGAGAACAGCATCAATTTTCCAGTGTTAAAACCCAATTGGGAGGCAAATGATGCTATAGATCTACGTTGGTTACTTGTAAACTGCAATTGTGAGGTCATGAGACAATTGAAGGGCACTTGGTTACTTGGTTACTTGTAATCTAGAAGGGTGTGATTCGTTGTCTAAAAGGGGATATTTGTTCTGGGAAGGGTAGAATCTTGTGTTTAAAAGCCACAAACGGATTCATTGAGAGGGCATGAGGCCCAAAATCCTATTTGAAAGGCACCTAATTCTCTATTGCAAGGCACAAAACCTTGTTCGTAGGCACGAATCCATGAACAAACAAAGGTGAGACCAACCCATGTTGGATGCATCCATGTTGAATGAGTGTGGCACTATTCATAGAGTGCAGCAGGTAAAACAGCAAATCAAAAGGTAAAAAAGGTGTGTATATATTAATGACTTGTTGCAAGCCATTCAACTACTATTTGAGGGTAAGACAATTGTTATTCCAAGCCAATCCAAATAGTCATTGAAATCTCATTGTGCATGTCGTCACGTTGTCTTTGATATTGTATGTGATAGCCCAAAAAACGGGTACACCCAAACAGAAAGAGGCATGAGATTTTTGCTAACCATGAACCTTTTTTTGAAAAGGTCATGAGTTGACCCCAATCCACAAGTCCAACATCCAAGGCCACATGCTTTTTGGACAATTTCTTTGATCCAAGGCTGCATGCCTTTTTGCGACTCATTTGTTTCAGCTTGTTGTTGCATGTTGTGATTGGTGTGTTTATTTGTTGTTGCATGTTGTGATGGGCACCAAATTGTTTCAATCATAGTTTTTTTTTACATCTGACAAGTCTTTGAATGTTTTTTTTTACATCTGACAAGTCTTTGAATGTTCTATGAGCAGCATTGGAATGTACCCTAAAATTATAGAGTTTCAAGTTCAAGGGAGGGAATATCAAACCGAATCAAGGGAATGTTCCTATATTGTGTTTTGTGCACTTCCGAAACATTTCCTTCAGTTTTTTCATTTTTTCAAGCATGGATTCAAATAAATCCATCACACACCTTTAACAACCATTAATTATTATAATTGGAAATCAAAAGCACAACTTGTGTTAAAAAATAAAGGGTTCCATATGGTAACAATGGGCACAGAAAAAGAGCCTACAACTGATGAAGCTAAAAAAAAATGGTTTAACAAATGTGATCAAGCCTTTTGATTTTTCTATCTTAATATATCTCCCAACCTCCTCTTTCATGTTAAAGCCTCAAAAACATCCAATGATGTTTGGCTTGCATTAGAAAAACTCTTTGGGAAGGTAAATGAAAATGAGAGGTCATGAGTTGGAGAATGAACTCATTAGTTTGAGTCCCAATTCCTTTGACACCCTAGAGGACTTCTTCACCAAGTTCAAATCACTAAGTTTGCAATTGAAAGAATGTGCAATAGTGAAAAAAGATGATCAATTAGCTCTTTCTATACTTTTGAAACTAGGTCCTAACTACTCTGTGTTTGTATTTGAAATGGTAATTGATTGATGTATTTACAATGGAGAAGAACGCTCCATTTAAAGGAATTACAAAGACTATGTTTCTAAACGAAACAATCATGAACAAAATGCAAAAATAGAAACTAGCTAAATTAACTAAAGTACATTAAGTGACCATTAAATAAGAAATACACTAATATTACTCTAATACCCTCCCTTAATGGTCATTCTATCAACTACACCAAGTTTCCCCCTAAATTTTACAAACTTATCCGAGCTCAGAGACTTGGTGAGAATGTTTGCAGTCTAGTCCACAGTAGGAACATACTACAAGACCACAGTTCCATCTTCAACAAGCTGATGAATGAAATGACAATTAAGCTCCACATGTTTGGTTCACTAGCAGAAGATAGATTTTTGGCAAGTTTTAGCAACCCCTGATTGTCACAATTCAAGGGTGAAGGCCCTACTTTTGAGACATTTTCATGTCAAAAAGCATCCACTGAAGCCAAACTGACTCACATGCATACTCTTCTTCTATCAAAGACAAAGCTACTACGTGCTTCTTATTTTTGGTCCATGTGACTGCATCTGTGCCAAGACTGAAGACATGCCTAGAAGTAGACTTCCTGTCATCAACAGAACCTGCCCAAACTGAGTCTATAAAACCAATCAGTCGAGGATCTTTGCTTCTGCTATATAGAATGCCAAAGTCAAGTGTCCCTTTCACATATCTCAGTACATGATCTGCAACCCAATGTTTTGCTTTAGGGGTTGTCATGAAACGAGATATGTAGCTCACAGCATGACTGCGATCGGCTCTAGTGGTCATAAGGTAGATAAGGCTGCCAACTAGTTGCCTGAATGCTGACCATTCTCCACAGGTGAATCTAATTTGGCTGATAGTTTCAGCTCTTTCTCCATAGGTGTAGATAAAGGATTGCAATCTTGCATCCTGAACTTCTCCAGTAAACTCCTGGCATACTTTGATTGAGAGATGAAAATGTTGCCACCTGTCTACCAAACCTCTACACCGAGACAATAATACGAAAGTCCCAAATCTGTCATATCAAACACCTAACACAACTTCAGTTTGATTTGCTCAAGCAAGTGTTCTCCACTACTAGTATTGATGATATCATCAACATAGATGACAAGAAAAAGCGGTGTCATTACCAGCACACTTGACATACAAATTGGGATCTAAAGGACTTCTCTAAAATCCCTATTCAACCAAGTATTGATCAATTTTAATGTACCATGCCTTGGGGGCTTGTTTTAGACCATAAAGAGCCTTTACCAGTCTACATATCTAGTGCTCTTTGCCTGCAACCTTGAAACCTTGAGGAAGGGTCATATAAACCTCTTCCTCCAAACCACCATTGAGGAAGGCACTCTTTACATCCATCTGATGGACTTTCCAGCCAGACTGAGCTGCTATGGCTAGAACTCGTCGGATGGTGCTCGTCTTTGTTGTGGAAGGAAAGGTTTCCTCATAGTCAACTCCTTTCTGTGAGAAGATTTTAGCCACCAACCAAGCTTTGTATATATCAAGTGTTCCATCGGCTTTTTACTTCACTTTATAGACCCATTTGCAGCCAATGGGTTTCTTTCCAGGTGGAAGATCTGACAAAACCCAAGTGTTATTGTTCTGAAGACTATGATATTCAACTTCCATGGCCTTTTCCCATTCAGGTGATCCTTTTGCCTCTGAATAAGTATGGGGCTCAAAAACACACTGAATATTCACCATAAGAGCAAAGTTGACTATGTTCTTCTTCTTGATCTTGGCTCTAGAAGATCTACCCTCAACAAGCTCATCATCACGCACATCGCCAATAAGCTTTTCCCACCACTTAGGATGGAGAGCAAAACCATCTTCTTCCAAATCAGGTGTAGAAACATGACTTGGGCTGCCTAGAATAAACTCATTTGGACGTTGATCTAGGTTATCCTAAGGGAACTCTGGCGGTACAATATCATGCCTTGGTGATTCCACAACTTCAGGTTCAAAATAATTAAAATCCCTTCCTTCAAGTGAAGCTAGTGGAAGCCTAACACCTATATCAATTTCCTGCAGAGGTTGATCTTCAGGTTGCTAGATGGAAGAAGTGAGCTGAAACAGCCCACTATCTTCATCGAAAACCACATCTCTATCGAATGTGAGATAGTCAATGTCCACATCAATCAGCCGATAGGCCTTAGATTGTCACTGTAGCTTGTAAGCATCAACTTCTAACTCTTAGAATCCAACTTTCTTAGGCCTTAGATTTTTGGTTTCTCCCAGATTATGTGGGAGACCAATTTAGAAGGTATACTGTAGTGTAGACTACTTCAGCCCAAAATTTCTTAGGCACATTCTTGTTTTCAATCATACACCAAGCTATCTTTGTTATGGTTCGGTCCCTCCACTCAACAACAACATTTTGCTGAGGGCTATAGGGTGTGGTGAATCGATGCTTGATGCCATTTTGAGCACAAAAGTTTGTGACTTCAGTGGAACAAAACTCACCCCCATTATCTAAGCTAAAAGTTACACTCTGATGACCTGATTCTTTTTCAACTAATGCTTTAAACTTCAGAAATTCATTAAAGACATTTGATTTTGCTTTTAGAAAAAAATACCCACATTTTTCTACTAAAATCATCTACGAATAGAAGAAAATACCTAGCATGAGTGATCGATGTCGTATTCATTGGTCCACAAACATCTGCATGAACCAACTGGAATACCTTGGATGCTCTCTAAGCTTGTCCATCGGAGAATGGAGTGAGATGTTGCTTCGCTACTTGGCAAGCTCCAGACACACCATGTGTTTGTTGCTGAGTGTCAGGTAAGCCTTCTACCAAATTCTCTCAAGCCAACTGTGAGAGATATGATATGTTGAGGTGCCCATACCATTGACGCCAAAGAGTGCTTATGGAAGAATTCTTCACAACCATTGCAACCTCCTAAGACTCGTCAGTATCAATCAATCTGTACAATCCATGATCCTCAAGGCCAATAGCAATTGTCATTTTGGACTCCTTATCAATGATGTGGCATTTGTGTGCACTGAAGATGACATCCAACTTTGGACAATGTCGCATCATCTAACTAATAGACAGCAGATTAAGCTCCATGCCTAGAACATAGTATAAGTTAATGAATATGAGATTCCTCCCACCAGATGTTATCTAAACGTTGCCCTTGCCGACAACCATACTCTACACCTCCTCCAAAGATCATTGAATTGGAGCAAGCCGTGTACTCCATGAAACAATCTCTTTTGTGTGTGAAATGTTGAGAAGCTCCAGAATCAATGTACCCGGCAAATGATTTAAGTTGGTTTGCTGGTCTTTTCGCCATAAAAGCGTAAAGAGCATACTCCTTTTGCTCATTGTGCTCTGCAACAAGGGCCTTCTGCTAAGACCCTCCCTGGATGGATTGCTCGTCAACCAACCGTTTGTGGAACTACTTCTTCATGTAGCCAAGCTTACTACAGTAGTGACATGTGATAACCTTCTTGGAGCTTCTCTCAGGTTTGCTCTGCCCTTTTGGCTGAAAGGACTTGCCTCTGCCTTTGCCTTTGCCCTTGGCTTTGGCAGTAAAGGCTTGTTTTGCAGATGATGATTCATTGTCGCTCCCAAATTGTTGTTTCCACCTTTCTTGTTGTAGAAGTTTATTGCACAGTTTAGGAAACTTGAGGTCAACATTTGTGCATGTATTGTTGAGCGTCTCAATAAAATGTTCATATGAGCATGGTAAACACTTGAGAATGATCACCACCATGTCTTCTTCCTCCATCTTGCGACCAATACTGCTTCCCAATTACGCTGATCGTACTTGTACTGGTCGTTTCCTGCCGCTGAAGGACGAGCAATCTTACCCAGAACAATCCGGTCTAGACATCGGTATTCAAAGATTGTGAGCATGCGCTTTTTCCATGTGTTGTATTTTTTGTCATTGAAACATTGATCATTTTCCAACATAAAATTGGTCAAAGACGCCATCCCTCCTGCATTCCAATGCATGAAAAACAAGGTAACACTGCAGCAACAACGAACACAGCTGATTTTTATGGTAAAAAATCAGTCAAAACCCTAGCATTAACTTCAAGGCACAAATCTTGAGGTGCTGCTCTGAGAAGAAAACCTTGATTTTTGTACCAAAAATTAGTCAAAAAGATGCATGTAGAATGAAGTTCCAATAAAAATTAAAATTCCATGGGTTGTGAAAACCCTAGCCGCAAGTATAGGTACTCAAATTGCAAGAAACCCTAGATTGGGTGCACAGAAATCATCACCAAAAATTTGTCCCTTGGATCGCAGTTTAAAAACCCTAGGATTAAACAGCAAGCAACACATGATTGTAATACCAACAGCCAAGTTACGGGGATAACACTGGAAAACCTTCAAAAAACCCATCGCAAAACCTGACGAAGGTCGCAAGGAAAAATCGTCCTGTCACGGCTAAAAATGAAGAAAAAACCTTCAATCAGCCTTGAAAAATCCTGTCGTGACTTTCAACACGCGACCACAAACTACAAACGCATAGATTTGCAGGGAAAACAAAAAAGCACAGCAAAAAAAAATGTCGCAACTATTGCAAAGTCCACATGATATTCAGACCACCATAACACAACCCTACACAACTCCTTCTGCGATCGCAGACCCGCGATTGTCAACAAGAAACCCTTGAACATGATTGGAAATCCGTGATTTCCACAGAGAAAACCCTCGATTTTCAGAAACCCACGTCCGCGATTTCCACTCGAAAAACATTGATTTTTATTGTAAAAAAATCAAACCAAAAAACTTCTAAAATATTCTTTCAAAAAATTTAGGATATCCCACAAATTTTATTTGAAAAAAAAAATTGCCAAAAAAAGATTTAAATGGCTCTAATACCATGGTAATTGATGTATTTACGATGGAGAATAAAGCCCCATTTAAAAGAATTACAAAGACGATGTTTCTAAACAAAACAATCATGAACAAAATGCAGAAATAGAAACTAGCTAAAATTAACTGAAGTACATTGACCATTAAATAAGAAATATACTAATATTACTCTAATAGTATCTACCTTTTACTAAGTTCACTAAATTGATAGTCTATATTAATCTTAGAACGGTTGCAAAAACACTCTAGAGAAGTCTCATGTTCTGTTGGAGTGGTCAAGCAGTGCATTCATACAAGGAGGGGTTCAAGTTCAAATCCCCACATTGAAGTAATGTTATTGCAATATTGCTCTAACTTTGGTTTTTTGTCGATATCATGAAAGTTATTCTTAGTTTTCAAACTATTTACAATCAATTCAGATTTATTTTTAAATAAAGAAAATTGAAGATTCACCTATCTATAACATTATTGTTGTTTTTTCATCTTTTGGAATCTCACTCACTTCCACTGAAAAGGCATTTTGAATTTTTCCAATAAATTTAAGACAGGTATGTTGCATGTTAAATCACCATTTTCACAAATCTTGGACTTCTGGGAAAGCAGTGATGCTGGGAGTAATTGGCCAAGTATAATTCTAGTCAAATGCCTCCTAGGGTGGTTGAAATTAAAAAGCCAACCCCACTTTACAGCCACGCTGGTCATGAGAACATATCCTAATGGGTACAAATTTGAAACAACATTTCTAAGAGATACCCCAGATGGAAATTGATCATCATAGAAAAGACTTAATATAGAGAAATCAAAATCCCAAATTAACAATCTAATCAAAATTGACTGTGGAAGCTCCAAACAGCAGCCTGTCTATGGTGAATTTTTCACAAGAACTCTGCAACATGGCAGTATTAGATATTTCAGATACTATGGCAAAACCTCAAACTTCAAGTGTTCCTGGGACATTCTTGCTGCAAATGGTTCAAACTTTTCTTTGAAGTACCAGTTGAGAAACTATGATAGGCCTAAACCCCCATCAATGAGACCATGGAGTTAGACCTGACAGTATACATTATACACAGCTTGGGGGATTATTTACAAAATGATGTAGTTTGCAAACATCACTTGTTTAAAAACTCTCAATTAAATAGCTAAAAATGTAGCAACACCTGATGTTGAGACATGGACCAGCTAGGACTCGAACCTAGGACCTTCCATACGCTGCTGGAGTGCTCTACCACTGAGCTACTGGCCCCTCTTGGACCAGTCCATCGTCGGTCCAGGTGTGGCTTATTTTCAACACCAACACCCCCCTTAAGCCACACCTCTCGTGTGCTTGGGGCTCCTAGCCTAGACCTGGCTCTGATACCATGTTGAGACATGGACCAGCTAGGACTCGAACCTAGGACCTTCCATACGCTGCTGGAGTGCTCTACCACTGAGCTATTGGCCCCTCTTGGACCAGTCCATCGTCGGTCCGGGTGTGGCTTATTTTCAACACCAACACTTGAAACCCTGGCACCCTCCATGAGACTATTGTGTGAAACCCTTGAGTTATTCACAACTTAGGGGACTATTCAAGAAATGATGAAACTAGCAAACATTCATTGCTAAAATATATATAAATAAAACCAAACTGAATTTTAGAGAGGTCTTAGAAGAGATGAAAATTAAATAAAACTGTAGCAGGGTAACAAAATTTTGTGTTTTCATGGGACTATCTTACGGCAAAACTTTTCAAATGGCAAAGACACTTAAAAAAATTATGATAGCCTTCCTCCGTTACACCTTTAATAAGGATGTCTAATGTAGTTAGTAATATAAACATAGTGATATATAGTAATACAAGTAGAATAGTTGGAATAGTTGGAATAGTTGGAATAGAAGGATAGGGCGGATAAAAACAAATTCAAAGGTGGACAGGAATAATTTGAAGTGGATAGATAATTAAAATCATTAAAAAGCAAGGTAGAATTTTAACTTATATTGCATGCTTCTCTTACATAAGAAGATATTCAGAAATAGAGTAATAGCAGATAGTACAAGAGGCTAATGATCAAGCCCTTCCCATTTTTGAAATTTTCTTTTTGTTTTCAAATTTGAAATTTCTGCAAACTGATTCCATCGTGGGTAGCAACTTCATCCTTCACCTTTTAATACAACAATAGTACATTTGGTACCCCAAATCTCTTACAGTTCAGACCTCTGTTTTTAGAAGTCTGTTGTAGAATTTCTGGCAAATTTTCTGCTGGCCAATTTTCTGTCAATCTGATCTCTCAGTTGCAATGAATAGCTCAACAAGCCCTCAAAGTTCCCATGGAAAACTTAACCAAGAGCTTCATGATCAACAAGGACAACAAAATGTATTTCAGATCCATCTTGTGAAGCAAATAATGAGCATTTTCCAACTATTGATTGAACAATAGGGGTAACCTTACAATGGTTCCACCTCGTGACTTGACTTCATTTACACAACCATGTTGTTACTTCATTTCCTACAAACATCAAGGAAATGGATAATGAAGCATTGCGCACTCCCCAGATAGCCACATGATCAATGATGAAGATATTGTTTTGACCACTAGGCTTTTTCTTCCAATGGTTGAATCCATAGGTCAAAGCCATGTACGCCATGTTGAACCTCATCCTATCGTTCAAACTACAATCTCCATTCCTCTTCCTCAGGCTAGTTTGAAATTCAACAAACTGATTATAACTCCAATATCATTTGCCTCCTCAATTAACAATGGCTCCTGATTCTAAGTGAACTTCGTCAAAACTCTAACTTGGACTCTTCACATTCTCAGGATTAGCATCCTCTCCTCTTGCTTCATTGCCTCTGTTTATTTCCTTCTTAAGCAAGGAGGGCAACCAAAAACTATGCTTTCAAAACTCCTATTATTGACATCAATGACAAGATTCAACACTTTTGACAGCATAATACCATCTCTTTTGAATCTTTGATACAGACATCCACCATGTAAAGCATCAATTTCTAGAACTCTGATCTTCATATGACAATTTTCTGTGCACATTCAGATTGTATCCATCGAGGAAGTGCATTGTCACTGTTTGTGGTTTTGCATGCACTGCATATCCTGCCAGATCCCATCCTCTCTTGGTTCATCTTGACAGCTACACAATACTTGTGATTTATTTATAGAAATTGGAGGCAATTTCTCTAAGCAAGGAAGAAATGGTAAGGGCATTAATGACAGCAGATTAACTATTTTTATTTTTTAATCAAATCCATACACAAGTAGGACAGCTGGAAATTATAGATAGGAATAAATTTAAATTGGGTAGATTGTTCAAAACACTACATTTCATTATAAGAAATTGTATATATATACACAGGCATTCAGATATAAATTCATCTCACCTATAGCTATAGTGTTATGCAACGTATTACTTTGAATTGTAAAGAAAATAGAAGGGAAAAAAATAGCTTCAAATGGATCTTAGAAGAGAAAAACCTTGGTAAAATTGTGATACAGTTCATGTCTTTCAAAGGGAGGGCCGAGAAGAGTGAACAAATCAATGATCTGTCCAAAAAAGTGAAGATAAACGACTAGAGCAGCACCGTGCGCAGCAGCAGCCTGTTTGGAAAATCAAAATGGTAACAAGGTTATAATAGTACAATTTACTAGAACTAGCTTGCAAAAAAATTATCCAAACAAAAATATATGCTACTAAATTACATTCGAACTCTTGAAAGCATTGATTATTACAACTAGCCCACAAATACAAAAATATTTAGTATAGAATTATATCCTTCCAAATCACATTCAAAATATCAAAAGTACAATCTAGCACAAGAAGCAAATAACAAGCACATAGAATTGGTAAAAATTGTCTCCCACCAAATTAGGCTAAAACTATCAAAAGCATAACCTACAACATGCCCATAAAGCACAAAGATTTGGTACAAATTGGTAAAAAATCACAAAAGTATAATCTACAACTTGCTCACAAAACTTAATCAAGATTAAATGCACCCCAATATGGAAGCAAGAAAATCTACCTAAGTATGGGCGCAATTGAACAACAAGCTTGCAATCCCACCCAAGGAGGGTGCAATCTCACCAGTGTCATGCAAAATTCATACAAGAGGAGCACAGTTGCAAGACTAAATGGCAATTCCACCCTAATCATAGAAGGGGAGCACCAAGATTTGCAAGGCAAGGGATGAGGTTGTGCATCACAATCAAGGGTGATGCCAAGGAGTTCAAGAAGATGAAGGATGATGCATCAAGACTCAACAACATGAAGACTTCAAGTTAATAATGCATGCAAGGACAAGATTCACACTTCAAGAATGGTATAGAAGATGATCAAATTCATAGCGTTCAAGTTCAAGACATTACTCTACAATGAAGGATATTTTGCAACAATCTTGAATTTCCTCCGGAAATCCAAGATTAAAGTCAGTACATCAAGGAAATTTCAAGACTAGCTATACATTCCAAAGTGAAAGGATTCGAGATCAGGGATTGAAATGCTACCCAAAGAGGTGGATTCCCAAATGCCAAGAGGATTGAAATTCAAGGGTGATTAAGCTAGATAGTTTCAGAAGAGTTAAGCAAAGTTAGAAAGTCAGCTTGATCACAATGATGATACAATTTGGGAATAAACTCCATCACATCAAGCAAATGGATAATGTTGAGTATCAAGAGATATGCCTCGATCACAAACACTTTGTGATGATCTACACGAGGAGTGATAAGGTGGCATCCTATTCATCACCACACCAATCAAGAGATTCCAAGTCAACATGTCCAAGTTTAGTGAGCCTAATTCATCAAATGGAGGAGCAAGTGACATGTGTCACTTCGTCAAATATTGTTTATCTTACCTACCTTCTTTTCTCATTGGTCCACATTCAATGTAGGATATGTGTCCACCAAAATGTAGAATTCTCATTGGTTAAAGCGAGTTGGTTGTAACTAACCCTAATTAGGGTTTGGTTTTGTAATCCCGGTCATTGACCTTGAATCAATATGAGCATTTGAATTGTAATGAGTCCTCTATATAAGGCTCAGTCCTCTCATTTGTAAAGGTTAATAGTTAATAATTAGCACTTAGAAGTAGCAATAGAGTAGGAGGAGGAAACTAGAGATTGTTGCCAAGACTTGTTGAAATAAATACTTGATTTCATTGATGCTATGATGGATCTTTGTGTTATTTCTACAATTTGCATGGTTTCTTGTTGCTTCTCAAATTTAGTTAAGTTCATTGATCTTAAAGGAGAAATGCAATGATATGTGATGAATCCCTTGCTTCATACTTTTTGTGGCTTGCTGATAGTAAGCTACAATGTAAAGTTAGCCTGAACCTCATTATTGTGCTAAGTTCGATTGTGGATACTTGTTCAAGTTGCGCCAGCATTGGGTATTTGGATGATGTTTTCATAGTGTAAAAATCTTCCATTTCCTTAGAAGATTGCATCAATTTTGCATAGTTGTTGTTATCGTGACGAAGCAAGGCTTGATCAGAAGGAATTTGTCTATCAAAGTATCATCCAATATCATCATTGTTCTTAGGACTAGATTAAATTCCCTAACCATTTCTCTTTTGTCTTTTATTTTCCAAGTTGAGTTGGATTCCACAGTCCAGCAATGTTCATAAACGTAAGTCCCTTGCGATTCCAGCAATATCACATCATACATCACTGAGTCTATCCCAAGCATAAAGTTGCATTGTTCGCATTGTAAACCTTGGAGTTGTCTAACTTGATCATATTATTTAGCATGTGAGGTTTCTTTGTTCAAGAGAGTATAGAATACTTAGAATTTTATTCTATGTTCCAAGTGTCCTAAAAAACACATCAACAAGTCCCAATATAAGTCATGCTTGCAAGAGGTATATGATGGCATCAACTCAATAATTGATAAGATGAAGACCATCTTAAATGAGAATGAGCAAGATTCTAAGGGAAGATCCTTCAAACAATTGCACAAAGTATTGTTGAGTGATGGAACAAAATGACCACCCCATTACATCTTGCCTTTGCATTGCATCCAAAATACTAAAGCATTGAGATTCTTTCTTTTGCCAAGGAGGATTGCACCATAAAAAAGATTTGAAAGTCAATGAAGGGTACAAGCTAGCATTTGCTAAACTCTTCCCTACAACAACTAGCTCATAAAGAACAAAATTTGTACAGAATTGTATCATGACAAATTGAGTTAACCATTCAAAGCAACTTTATAATGAATCTCTCAATTAACCATTTCAGAGCAACTTTATAATGAATCTCTCAATTGTCCCAAATCAAAAATGCCTCAATGCCTTTTTATATATTAAAGCATAAGCAATAGTTAGGAAGGAGGGTAAGCTTCATCTATGTCCTTCAATGATGACAAAATCAAAGAAGCTTCAATAACATTCAATTAAACATATGATAGTATATTTTTGAATCATAAAAACACAACTTGATACAACTAGCTCATTAGCTCATAAAAACACAAATACTAAGTACAAAATTGTGTCTCGCCAAATTAAGTTAAAAATCTTGAAAGTGGCTATATATAATAACTCTCTTAATTGTATTGAACCAAAGAAAGCCTAAATAATTTTTTACTAAAAAAGCATAAAAAATAGCTAGGTTCCTAGAAAATTGCATTGTGCCTCTCAACAGTACCAAACCAAAGAATCATGCACCGCTTAAGTTGCATAGCAGAGATCATACGTAGGGATATTGGTCTTTGAACTCCAACAATCTCCACTTCTCTGCCAAGGTCATCTAAACACTCCACTGTCTTCTTGTGACAATCCACATGAGCATTGGGAGATGATAGCAAAGAACCTTAAGTCATTTTGGTTTGAATAAGTCTTGGTGGTCAAGAGAATTTCTCAGGTTAGTTTACGCACATTCTAGCTTATGTCTTCTTTAGCACAAACAAAATGACTAGAAGGGGCAAGGAAGTTGCGAGATGTAAAAGCCAAAACAAGCTATTTTCAATGCTTTTTGTAGCCCAACAATCTTCATTTTTTGAGGAGTGAAAAAGCTAGCATACTTTTAGTGTAAATGCCAATAGAACTCCTTGAGGTTCTTCTAAACTACGTACATCATTAAATGTGAATGATGATGATAATAATAATAATGCTCTTTATGAAACCCCATATGATGTTGATTGTTGATTTTATTATTTTAATATCGAACAATGAATATCTATCATAGAATTCAAGTTTGAAAATTTGGCAATGAAGAAGTAATTTTAAATTATAAAATAATTTTATTTATTGTATACATGTTATGTGGTACTCTAAACCTAATTCTTATTTTAAGCTGAAAATATGCATATATTTATGGGTTTTATATGTTATTTGTACAAACATACCCAAAACAAACCCAACTCCAAAAAAATTGTCATAGAAACATATCTTAAAACCCAAACCCCTAACTTGTAACAAATGCATAAGAAATGGTTAAGGAGAGTAAGTTGCATCTTTATCTCTCAATGGTATCAAACCAAAGAAAATTTCATGCCTTTTAATTAAAAAATTTGTAAGAGATCATATTAAATTGAGCCATAAAAACAAAACCTATTACAAAAATGATAAATAACACAAAGATTCAGTACAAGTATCTTGCCAAATTAGAGTGAAGAATCTCAAAAGTGCATTTATAATAATCTCTCAATTGTATAAAACCAAATAGGCCTCAATACCATTTTATTAAAAAAACATAAGAAGTTAGGTAGAAGAGTAAGTTGTTTCTAAGCCTCACAATGATACCAAAACCAAGAAGCTTCAATACCTTTTAATAAAAACATTATAAGAGAGTATAAAATTGAATCATAAAAAACACAACCTACTACAACTAGCTCATAAAGAACAAAATTTGTACAGAATTGTATCATGACAAATTGAGTTAACCATTCAAAGCAACTTTATAATGAATCTCTCAATTAACCATTTCAGAGCAACTTTATAATGAATCTCTCAATTGTCCCAAATCAAAAATGCCTCAATGCCTTTTTATATATTAAAGCATAAGCAATAGTTAGGAAGGAGGGTAAGCTTCATCTATGTCCTTCAATGATGACAAAATCAAAGAAGCTTCAATAACATTCAATTAAACATATGATAGTATATTTTTGAATCATAAAAACACAACTTGATACAACTAGCTCATTAGCTCATAAAAACACAAATACTAAGTACAAAATTGTGTCTTGCCAAATTAAGTTAAAAATCTTGAAAGTGGCTATATATAATAACTCTCTTAATTGTATTGAACCAAAGAAAGCCTAAATAATTTTTTACTAAAAAAGCATAAAAAATAGCTAGGTTCCTAGAAAATTGCATTGTGCCTCTCAACAGTACCAAACCAAAGAATTGTCAATAATTTTTAACATAAAAAATATAAGAGTTCCTAGAAAATTGAATCAGAAAGAACACAATCTACTACAACTGGCTCTAAATAATTATCCTGCCAAATTGATTTAAGAATGTCAGGTGTGGCTTTACAATGCATCTCTCAGTCATTCAAACTGAATAAGCCTCAATACCTATTTATTAGAATGCATACTGTTTGTGCCTCTCAATGGTGACAAACCAAAGAATCATTTTTTCTATAAAAAATGTAAGAGGTGGTACAAAAGTGAGTCATAAAAACTCAATATATCATAATAGGTAGTTTCATTAAAACCACCAAGATTTGGTACAAAATTGTATCCTACCAGATTGTGTTATAAATGTCAAAAAAGGCTTTCCAATGCATCTCTAAACTCTACACGACCAAGGAAAACTCCTTGCCTTTTGTTTTAAAAAATAGTAAATGGTAACTGAGTAGCAGAATAAGCTGCTTGTGCATCTCTCCATCAAACCAATCCAAAGAGGCCTCGATAAATTTTTAACAAAAAGATGTAGATGGTATAAAATTGAATAATAAAAGTATTACCTACAACAAATAGCTCATAAAGAAAATGGAGATCTGTAAAAAATGGTATCCTGTCAAAATGAGTTAAAAATCTCATAAATATGCATCTGATGTATCTCTCAATCATACCAAACCAGAAAGGCATCAACGCCTTTTAATGTGTAAGAGGTGATTAAATTGCAGACCAAACTGTTTCTGCCTCACTTAAGTAAATCAAGCCAAAGAGGCCTCAATGCAATTTCATAACAAAATGCATATGAGATGATAAAGCAGCAAATTAATATGTTTCTGCATATCTCAATTCAGCCAAACCAAAAAGCCTCAACGTATAAGATATGCAGATTAAGCTGTGTCTATGTCCCTGAACCATACGTAGCCATAGAAACCTCAATTTAGCCAAACCTAAGTTGTCTTAATGCTTTTTCATAAGAGATGCAGCCAAAGATGTGTCTGTGTCTCTTGATTTTACCAAACCAAAAACATCTAAATACATAAGAGATGATAAAATGGCAGATTAAGTTGTTTCTACATCTCTCAACTCAACCAAACCAAACAAGCTTCAATTTCCCTTCACAGAAAAAATTATAAGTGATGCCCAAGTAGTAGATTAAGCTGCTTCTGTGTCTCAATTCAACCAAATCAAATAGGCCTAAATGCCTTTTCATTAATAAAACGAATATGACATGCAGTTTAAGCTGTGTCTGCATTTCTCAATTCAACCAAACCAAACAAGCTCCAAATTCCTTTTACAAAAAAATTATAAGAGATGGTCAAGCAGTAGATTAAGATGCTTCTGCGTCTCTCAATACCAACCAAACCAAAAAATCTCAATCATCGTACCAAACGACAGAAGCCTAAATTTAACTAAACCAAAGGAACCTTCATAACATTTGATACCAAAAACAAAAGTAAGGCGAAATTTAAGATGCTTCCGGTCTGTTGATTTAAACCAAGCAAGAAAACCTCAATTCCATTTTATTTTTGAAAAAAAGAAAAGAAAAAAAAGTCAGTAGATGGCAGATTAAGCTATTTCTACCTTTCTCTGTGCAATTTTATTATATAAAAAATGCTTACAGAGATGTTAAATTAGAAAACAAACTTACCAGTGAACCGAGGACCATAAGAAACCAATCAAAGGCAGAGGCGTGCGCAAAAAGCCTTAAGAAAGGCACAGCCGCAGGGGGAGGGTCCATTTCTTCTTCAGTGAAATCAATGAGGCCCTCATCATCGTCAGGGATCTGTGCACCCTCCACAAAATTCGGCAACGGCGACTCAGGCGGCTCCGAGACCTCTGAAACAGGCGTTAATGGCTGTATGTGCGGTGGCGACCACCCAAAAAAACCCTTGGACATCATTTTTCTCGTTGCAGGCCCTAAAAATTTTATGCCATCCAAGGGTTCTAACGAAGAAATAGCTGCAGCTTTAAGCTCGAATACGTCACGAGTTCGACGCCCCGCACAAGCTGCTGACTATCATAGATCCTCACCCGCGGTCAAAGATAAGCTCGGAATTTATAGTTGGGAGTTTGGTAGCCCCTGGCTTTGTTGTTCCCGTTTTTGTTAGTCACCCAATTTAGAGCAGCTTTCTGACAAACTGGCGTCGTTCAGTCCGTCCTAGGCATCCAAATTTAGAGAGTGGTCTCCAAGAGTAGCGTTGGGCTGGCGGTATATAATATTAATGCCCAAAATCCAAAAACTAGGAATCTGTTACCGTTAGAATATGGTGATTTGTTCAAATAGACAATTACTTGAAATCGAAAAGTTAAATCAGATATTGGCTTCTGGGAATGTAAACGAGGAAATTTTTGTTTTATTTAAAAAAAAATCTATTGTTTTATTTTAAAAAAAATCTATCGATGATTTGAAGATATTCAGATGCTCGTCTTCTCTCATTGTCCAGAATATCATGATACATATTACTTTATAAAAAACATTGAATTCAGAACGAGATAAAGATAAAATTATTATTTATTTTTTATTTATTATTAGTTTAGATATATTTGCGGTAGGAGATAATCTGATTTCGTTTTATAATCTGTTATCTGAGGGATTTAACTCGATAATATTTGATTTATTTTTTAACACAATGTTTGGTTCAATTTTTTTTAATTCAATGTTCTTTTAAATAATGGATCTATTAAATTCAAAAGTGACATTTTAAAAATGAATTTATTTAGAAAATGTTTCTAGAAAAAATTATGTGTTTTCTTTTTAGCATTATGTAAATATATTATGGATTCTAGAAAATTTGTGCCAACTATTTCAAAAACGATATTTGATGTAATGTATAAAATTTGAATTAAAAGTAAGATGTGTTCAAGCTTAAGATATGTGGTGAAAATTAAATGAAACAAATAAAAGTTGTTGTTATACATTTGGAAGTAGTCTAGTTATTTAAAAAACAAAAAGTAGGGTCATGTTTCTTTCATAACTCTTAAATGTGTTTGTCATTTTATGTGGAGATGGTTATTTTTCATTAAATTTTACAATAACCACTATCAAAGAAACATTAATTTTTAATTCTAGTCGATTGGCCATTTATTAGAATGGAACAAGACAGTAGTCGTTACGTCATTTATTAAGCATTAATTTCTAATGCATAAGATTTCATCTCGACACTAAAGTGTAGCCAAATATTATCTCTATCTACCTTCAGACTTGGCTACAATGAAATTGTTACAATTTTTTTGCACAAATTAAATATTATAAATAGTAGAATCACAAATGTTGTCACCCCTAGTCTAACGATCTACTACTAGAACAAATTTTAAGCATTCTAGGGATAAATATATGTAGTGTATTGTAGAAATATTGTTTACAGTGAAAGCCAAAATTTAACTAAAAGGTCTATTCAGATTAGGTGTGTTAAAAGACCTTGCAAGTCTTAAAGTTTGAAATAATAAATTATTTATTATTTTATGTGTCCTCATAAAATGGGATATTAATTTTATTCCTTAGCCATTCTGCCATGTGTAATTTATTTATTTATTTTTGCATTTATGTGTGTAAATAAGTTTATTAAAGAAAATCTTGTAATAAAGAATGTGCAAGAACACCTATGACAAAGATATGGTATGGCACATAATACTCTTGATAAAAGGGTAGCATAATGGACTTGTAAGGGCATTTTATATGATTAGTTGAGCATGGGATGTAATGAGTGCTTCACAAGGGAGTGTTTTGGAGTTACATAATGAAAATCAAAAGTGTTTTTGGATGAGTCATTTTCTATTCATGAATGTCTCCACACATGTGAGGGGTTTGAGAATTCATACCATAACATTTTTGGATCTAGTTTGGGCCCATAGTATTTCTTTTTGGTGGTTCTTTGGGATCCCTTAAGTCTATATATTGGAGGCATGGGTTAGAGGACATAAGAGGTGTTTTTGTAACGTTGCAATCTCGTATTTCTACTAGAGGAAGATGATGTTGATCTCTATAGAGGCATGAGCCTAATATTGTATTGTAGTGCATTTTATTGTTGCTAAATAATACATCTATATAATTTTTTTTCAAGGTATGTATATGTCATTCTCTTTCGTTTGCTTGATTTTCCTTCTATCTCTCTCGTTCTTTATTTTCTATGTGATGTTTTTATGTTAAAAAATTGCTAAATATTTTATAATTATAACTAATGTGTTAATATCCTAAAAGGGTTCATATGAAAATGCCTACAATGCTTAATAATTTTGTGGGTAAATTTCCTAAGTGTAAACTCAATTCATATTCAAGTATGTATTGTGTAGCTTAAACATTTGTATATTTTTATGGTCACTTTCTCATGTTATAAGCTAAGGTTCTAGGTTTTATTTTTTAACACCATTATTTTTCTATGTAGGAAATTTAGAGTGTGCAGCTTGTTGTCCCCAAATCACTTTGTCAATAGCAAATATGCATCACAAGAAACTTATACTCACTTTGAGGTAGATATTTTTTTCAAAGCCTTATATGCTCATAGCATTCAGCAAATAAGCATTTAGTCAATAATTTTGGTTGAAAAAGATGTAGAAATATCTAACCTAGCTTAAATGAATCTAGCTAGTTCATATGTTTGATCAAAATTGATATTTAGTTAGAAATACTTAAATTTACTTGTGTTAATAAGTTGACCTAAAGTGTGACACAACTTTGAAGATGAATATGGTTATTCTACTAAACCTATACCAATCTCAATTTATGAAAATATTTCCTAGAATATCTAATTTAATAGTTTTAAAATTCATCTAAAACTTTCTTTTTGTACAAAAAATCAAATATAATATTTTTTCTCATAAACAACCTATATTCATTTATTAAACCAAAGTAAATCATTTCTAAGGTATTTTATGACAAGAATCCTACCTCAACCCTTATAGAAATTTTGATAACTAATAAATATGAATTGAAATAGTTCATAATAATCCTTTAATTTTCAAAAAAGAACTTCCAAGAATCCTCAAGCTTCAAGACTTGTAACTTATTCTCTAGAATTCATGATTCTTAAAAAAATTTAAAAAACTTCTCCTCTTTTAATAAATATATTCATTTTCCTTCCAATTTGTAAATTAAAACAAGAAAGTGAAGTATAATATTGTATTCCTTATAAAATAAAATAATATTAAAATATCATATTTTTTTCATGTATATTTTTTTTATGAATAATAATATTTAATTTTTTTAATTAACTAAAATTATAATGGTACAATATTCACAAAAAAAGGTGGATGTTAAGAAGACACGCTCACAAAGTCTACACAATACTAAGTCAAAATGGAATATAGTATTTTGAAAGACCAAGCTTGGACATAATGTAAAAAAACTAAGTACCAAAGTAAATACAAAAGGAGGGTGGTCTTTATCATTGTATTTTCTCCAAACATTAACATGGAAAGGGTTATCACTTATAGACTCCCAACCAATGAGTGCACCCTCTTTCTTAGGAGTATAATCAAAAGGGTGAAGAGCATGCTCCAAAGAATGGTTAGCTCTAATTGACGAACATTACCAAAGTTTGGTCAACTAGGATCATCATGCTTGTGAGAAGAGATAAAAGGCGGCATTGAGGGTTGGATTTAAATGTGGGTAACATTATCTTTGTTTTCATGGGGCTAAGGGCTATGTCGTTGATAACCATAATCTCTTTTCAAAAATTGCCTACAACCTCATTGCTTCACAAGAAGGAGAAGGAGGTGGGAGTATAGAAATAATGTAAGGATAATTTCCCTAATAGTCCAAAAGAGCATGTAAATGAGTCAATGCGGATGTAATTTTACTAGACTACACCTAAATTATAATCACATCAAAGAAAATCATAATTTTAGTATATAAAAATAAATAAAAATTATCAAAACATCATGAAAATATAACAGCATTACTCTCTTTCCAAATGATAAAGAGAATATCCACTATGAAATCATATTGGATCTAGCTATGCTTGAAAGGGGTACAATGTGATGGAAATAATCTCACATACACATGCTCTGATATCAAATGATGCAAGAATAAACCTTGCGTACAAACTCAAAATTTCAAAAACGCATATTGCAAAACATATACTCTTTGTTAAATAACTATTAGATTGCAATCTGTAAACAATCTGCAAACAAAATTACATCTACAACTTGCAATTACATTCATGGCCTTCTATTGGTCGATTCTACACCAGTTCCAATTGCTAAATCACTCTACCATTGTCTGCGATTTAGGCTCAGTCTATTTGCAATCCCAAACTCCTCATTCCCTTACGCACTTCTTTGATGGCTATCTTATCATTATTTTCCTCTCCCATGTCGGTCCCTCTTCTCAATCACGTCATTATTTTTTTTTATCTATAATGCCCTCTTTGTTCTTCACTACGCATTTCTTCCCTTTGCGTGCTTCACCCTCAAATAGTTCACTCTTATTCAATGTAGCCACATCATAGTGCCTTGTCGTGGATCACTCCTCTGACCTCTTTTATTGTAGTGCATCCTCGAGGTCGATTCCTCTTTGTAATTTACAGCCACATGCCCCTGTGCAGTGCCTACTAATGACCTCCTTGTAACAAATTCTTTTTAATCCATCCCTTTACCTCCAAATTGTTCCACTTCATCTACGTTGACCGTTAATCTTCAAACCGTCCTCAAAGGTTTGCTTCCTCTTACCAAAGGCAACTATATTGACTATCCAATTTCCTACTCATGTGGCGAAATAAAATAACCTAATGTTCTTACATCACAAAGCTAATATCTTATAAGAACTACATTCCATGAAAAAGGAGAAAAACATGAATATAATTCGAGGCTTCCTTAACCTTGGTGTAAAACTAAAAAGTATGCTGGAGAGTCTCAAATTGTCCATAAAATGGACAATGGAGATTAAAAACCCCCAAATTCATTAGGTTAGAACCAAGTGGAAGGCCTTGATAAATAATACATCAAAAAAAAAAAAAGGATAATCTATCCTTTAGAATAGTTGACCAAGCAACTTATAATCTATGATTCAACCACATGAAGATGAGGAGAAAGACACAAATACCCCTCATGAGGTTTATATATACCATTTTCAAACTTTCCACCAAAGCTTGAATTATTTGACCCCAATTTTGTGAATCATATAGGGGAGGAATATCATCAATAACAACATGAAATGCTATCTCGATCTTGTTTAGACAAGTCAAATTTTATTTTAATCTCTAGCCAAGAAATAAAATTCTTCATGGCTCTGTGAATGATATTTTGTCGAATTTTGATGCCTTGTTCAAGAAAAATTTTAACGTGTGGAACCATCACACTTTAGTCAATGGGTGATCTAGATAAAAGAGCATAAGACCATAAAAAATGTTACCAATCAATTGAAAGGCAAATAAGGAAGTCAGTTATTGTTCAACAACTCCTAGGTTTAAAGCCTCCAAACCTCTAAATACCTTTAATGACAAAAATGCAATAAATCTAAATTGGTTCCCTCATTGTGAGGAGAGTGTGAAGATCTTAAGCCTTTCCATATTTGTTGTCTAAAAGGCCTAAATTGATACTATGCTTGATGAGAATTTTTTAGGATTTATTTCCCCCAAGAGTTTTTCAAATATATTTAGCACATAGGAAAATACCTTACCAACAATTTAAAAGAAAAATTGGGCCAACAATATCATGAGAAAGACAATAATATTCACAGGTAGTATGTAAAATACTTGGTTCTCATCGTTAGAGGCCCAAAGAAAGTCTCAAAAAAACATAAATAGTTCAAAAAGATAATTTTAAGGTAACTAATTAATAAAGGAATAATAAACATGAGTGGTAGACAATTCTTTTAAACAAATATGGGATTTGTCAACCAAAGAATGAGATTTGGTAATCTCATAATTAAACTTTTTTCTCAATCTCAGAATAATGAATTACCATACAGCAATATGAGAAGCTTGAAAATAAAATGAAACACTGAGAAAATGAAACAATTTTCAATTATTAATCCATTTCTAGTCAAATTTATCTAGGACTGGCCTAACTTAGGAATAAAAGGTGGCATGCAACACTAGGTATTTTGTCATTAGATAAATGAGCAAGACGCACGGAAAAAAGTATCAAGACATTGAATGACCGAATTAAAATTGTCCTCATCTTAAATGAGGGTGAGGAAGAATTGTTGGTAAAATGACCATCAAAAAATTGATTGGGAGAATCAACCAGGGTTTGGGAAATCACATGAACTAATAAATAGTCAAGTACACAAAGAGGCAGAGCAAGAGGAAGTCCTTAATGGATGGACCAAAAAAGCATATATGAATTGGATTACTAACCATTATGGTAACATAGATTGAGGCATTAATGTATAAAATTTGGATAAATTAAATAAATCAAGGGCCAAATACAAGCACTTGAGACATGAGAAGAACATGCCTAAGATTAAGAGCTAAATATTTGACAATAATCTTGTATGAGACAATCAATGAAGTGATAGGCTACTAGTTGTGAATTATTCAAGATCTACAACTTTATGTATGAATTTAATATTCTCTTTATTAATTTAATTTCTTAAATATTTAGAATTAAAATCCTCAAGATAGATCTTATGAATATCATCACCTACTATATCCCAAAAGTCTTTGTAAAATTCATAAGTAAATCAATCCAAACTAGGAGCTTTGTCTTTAGATATTGTAAATATTGACTAGTTGAAGTGTACTCTTGAGTAGTAAGAACTTCCCAAATATTTATGCCAAATACGAGAGTGAAATGTGATATCACTACCTTGACTTGTACAATGGTTACTACACTAAAATAAATGAGAAGGCCAAATGACACAAGTTGCAAAAAGTATAAAAAGCTAAATTTCTTGTAAATGAAGAATGCCCATCCTAAGAAATTGAAGTTAGCATATCAAATGTAAGACTTCTAAGGGAGCTCCATTAGACCTTATACATCCTAGGAGATAAAATTCAAAAGAATTACCAAGAGCTATTTCCTCATCATCCAACTCATCAAGAGTGGTATTTGATAAAAGAGCTTCACTTGAATCAAAACTTCATATGTAGATGTTAAGATGGAAAAATGTATAATTCTATGGCACATATTCTCCCTCTTCTAGATATCCCAATGGATTATGAGGCCTTCACTACCCAATTGGAAAAAGGGAAGAATATTGAGCAATGTTAGTTGGTGGTTGAGATAACAATGACACTACTCGTAGGGCTCTCAAAATTTTACATCTTTAAAAGCGAGAATGAATAACTTTTCTAGACTAAATTTTTTGCAGTATATATAAATCTTGGCCCCCTGATATTGATGAAGGCTTGGGGAGGAGCATTATTTCCATTTTTTAGCTTTTTAATTATCAATTATATGCCACCCTTCCTATTTTTTTGTAGGAAGCTAAGAACCAAAGGTAAGTTGTGTGAAAGGTTTCGGTTGGGGAGCAATTGTACTCTTAAATATTATGTTTAAAGGGTTGACAATGATAACAAGTATTTGACAAATTTAGGTAAATAATATGTTGAGTGTATCACATTTATCCAATATAGATACCTGTAGTGCCCTTTAAATCCTTGGAGAGGTCCACCTCAACATATACCCACCACAAAGGACAAAGCTAAATAGAACAATTTGGGTTCTACATAAACCACAATGCCTAAGGAAGATATTATTTGACTTTTAAACAATATAGCATAGAAAAGGTAACCTAGGGGGGCCAACCTGAATGGGGACACAAAGAGTCCTCTTATAAAAAATAATAAGGTCCTAGTCCAGGGTTTTAAAATCAACAAAGAAGAACATATATGCGAAGGGCCATGACTGAGGATAGTCTTACGATGGTTGGTTTCAACAAAACAAAAAAGAAAAATAATAATAATAAGGTTTTACATGACATCATGGTTGATTCCATTTAAGACCCTAAGACCCAAGCTTTATTGATCCATTCTTTCAAAAAAAAGATTTAATATAAAAATATTAACTTTTCTAATTTTATCTAAGTAAAACAATTCATTTTAAAACTAATATTATAGTCTATTTTACAATTAGAATAAATGTAATAATTTATTTCCTAATTCCTTAATATAAACTTGCAAATTCAAAAATTAAATAACTTAACAAATTAAAATAATTAAAACTTATTTCGTTGTTCAAATAAAAAATAATTATTAAAATGAATAGATAAAATGAAGTAATATTAAGCACTCATAATTAACCATCACTAATAATATATTTACTTCAAATTAAATTATTTCCTCTTATATTGATTGATTAATTAACTTTTTTTTTCATCACACTTGGATCATATAATGAAATACTTCATCTCCATGACATAGCTCACATTTCCCATTACCTATATCTATTGTACAATACATCATGTCACACAAACTCTCAATAGCATTTTTTAGTTATAACATATATAGAGAATAAAAAGTTTACCCATTGCTCACATTTCCCATTACCTATATCTATTGTACAATACATCATGTCACACAAACTCTCAATAGCATTTTTTAGTTATAACATATATAGAGAATAAAAAGTTTACCCGTTGGGCTACTTGATTTTGTAGTCTTAAAAAATAAAAATAAAACATAATATAAAGTGAACAAAGCACCTTTTCACATAACATTAACAAGTAAAGTCAATAAAATATCATGAAATGATAACATTACCATGTAAAAGAAAGTCATATAAAGATAGTAAAAAATAGTTTTAAAAATATTTAATTATCCTTTTAGATAATGTAAGATAGAAAAATAAAAAATAAAAATTATTGAATATGAAATAATGATAGTGTGGAGTCATCTATTGATTTTCCTTTTGAAAACTAAAACCATCGCTATATATAAAATAGAACAACACGACATGTTTGATACTTTATTTGTTTTGAAGTAGTAGAGTTATTAAAAAAAAAAGTAGGGTCATGTTTGTTTCGTAACTCCTGAACGCATTATGTCATTTTTTGTGGAGATGGTTGTTTTTCATTAAATTTTACAATAACCACTATAAAAGAAACATTGATTTTCAATTCTAGTTGACTAGTCATGTATTAGAATGGAACAAGGCAGTAGTTGTTATGTCATTTATTAAGCATTAATTTGTAATGCATAAGCTTTCATCTCGACACTAAAGTGTACCCGAATATTATCTCTATCTACCAACAAAGTTGGCTACAATGAAATGTTTACAATTTATTTGCACAAATTAAATATTTTAAATAATAGAATCACAAATATTGTCACCCCTAGTCTAACTATATATTACTAGAACAAATTTTTAAGCATTCT
Source organism: Cryptomeria japonica (assembly GCF_030272615.1). Classification (NCBI taxonomy): domain Eukaryota; kingdom Viridiplantae; phylum Streptophyta; class Pinopsida; order Cupressales; family Cupressaceae; genus Cryptomeria; species Cryptomeria japonica. Next base: position 175,460,067 of record NC_081406.1, on the reverse strand, counting down.
AGGGATAAATATATGGAGTGTATTGTAGAAATATTTTTAACAATGAAAGCCAAAATTTAACTAAAAGGTCTATTTAGATTAGGTGTGCTAAAGGCCTTGCAATTCCTAATATTTGAAATATTAAATTATTTATTATTTTATGTGTTCCCATAAAATGGGATATTCATTTTATTTCTTGGCCATTATGCCATGTGTTATTTATTTTTCTTTTAGCATTTATGTGTGTAAATAAGTTTATAAAAGAAAATCTTGTAATAAAGAATGTGTAAGAACACCTATGATAAAGATACGGTATGACACATAAGACTCTTGATAAAGGGGTTGCATAATGGACTTATAAGAGCATTTTATAATATTAGTTGACCATGGGATGTAATCAGCGCCTCACAAGGGAGTGTTTTGGAGTTGCATATGCCAACTTGCATAATGGAAGTCAAAAGTGCTTTTGTATGAGTCATTTTCTATTCATGAATGGCTCCACACATGTGAGGAGTGTGAGAATTCATACCATGACATTTTTGGATCTAGTTTGGGCCCATATTATTGTTTTTTGGTGGTTCTTTGGGCCCCCTTAAGTCTATATATTGGAGGCATGGGACAAAGGACATAAGAGGTGTTTTTGCAAGGTTCCAATCTCATATTTCTACTAGAGGAACAAGATGTTGATCTGTATAAAGGCATGAGCCTAATATTGTATTGTAGCACATTTATTGTTGCTAAATAATATATCCGTATTAGGATTTTTTCAAACTATGTATATGTCATTCTCTTTCGTTTGCTTGATTTCCCTTCTATCTCTCTCGTTCTTTATTTTCTATGTGATGTTTACAGGTTAAAATATTGTTAAATATTTTATAGTTATAACTAATGTGTTAATATCCTAAAAGGGTTCATATGAAAATGCCTACAATGCTTAGCAATTACATTTGATCAAATTTAATTAATGACAATTTTTTAGGTAAATTTCCTAACAAGTGTAAACTCAATTCATGTTCAAGTATGTATTGTGAAAATTAAACATTTGTATATTTGTATGGTCACTCTATCATGCTATAAGATAAGGTTAAACATTTATATATTTGTATTTATTTTTTAACAACATTATTTTTCTATGTAGGAAATTTAAAGTGTGCAACTTGTTGTTCCCAAATCACTTTGTCACTAGCAAATATGCATCACAAGAAACTTATAATCACTTTGAGGTAAAAACAATTTCAAAGGTTTATATGCTCATAGAATTTAGTGAATAATTTTGGTTGAAAAAGTTGTAGAAATGTCTAACTTAGCGTAAATGAATCTAGCTAGCTCATATGTTTGACCAAAAATGATATTTAGTTGGAAACACTTAAATTTGCTTGTGCTAATAAGTTGACCTAAAGTGTGATACAACTTTGAAAACGAAGATGGTTATTCTACTAAACCTAAACCAACTTCAATTTACCAAAATATTTCATATAACGTCTACTTTAATAGTTTTAAAATTCATCTAAAACTTTCTTTTTGTAAAAAAAATCAAACATAATATTTTTTCTCATAAACAACCTATATTCATTTATTAAACCAAAGTATATCATTACTAAACTATTTGATGATAAGAGTCCTACCTCAACCCACCCTTATAGAAAATTTGATAAATAATGAAGATGAATTGAAACAATTCATAATAATCCTTTAATTTTCAAAAAAGAACTACCAAGAATCCTCAAGCTTTGAGACTTGTAAGTCATTCTCTAGAATTTATGATTCTAAAAAATAAAACAAACTTCTCCTCTTTTAATAAATATCTTGCTTTTCCTTCCAATTTGTAAATTAAAACAAAAAAGTGAAGTATAGTATTATATTTCTTATAAAATAAAATAATATTAAAATATCTTATTTATATTTTCATGTACATTTTTTTATGAATGATTATATTTGATTTTTAAATTAACTAAAATTATAATGATACAATATTCACAAAAAAGGAGAATGTTAGAAGGCGCTTTCATAAAGTCTACACAATATTAAGTCAAAATGAAATTAGTATTTCAAAAGAACTGTTGCTCTTCTTTTGTCATTTGTCCTTGATGTCAAAACTTGGCATGTTCAATTTGGCATCACATTCAGATGGGTTGATACATTCAATTGACTTGTCACATTGTTGTCATGGTTCAGTGCTTACATTCAGATGTGATATTCTTGGGTTACTGATACTTTGGTACATGTGCAGATCACAGGTTCATGGTGATACTTGTCACACTCGGGGTTGTATATTTTAGTGGTCATTATACTTCATTTGTGGGTTTATTCATTATACTCATACTTAGCACTATTGTGCATCTTTGATCATGAGATTTTGTTTATAGTGCTTATATTTGTTCAAATGCTAATAGCATGGCACTATTTTCAAATTGCGATGCACGAGTCCATTATAAAAAATGTTGTCGGTATTGGTTTATTACTTGGCATTAAAACTGACATTACAAAAGGTTAGCGGGCTCATGATATATAAAGTTATCACATACATTGGGCAGATTGTTTTGACTTTTTGGCATATACATTTTTTTTGTTCACATGTCACTCAGCAGTGACATGGATCGACAATGATGATGTGGGCGACAATATTATTGTTTGTTTGATTATGACAAAGATTACTTTATAACTCATGTGGTAGTGAGTACAGTATCATGTGTGTTTCATTTGGACACGTTGGTTCCGGATTTGAAAATGATTATACTTTGACCTATGGACTTCAAACTCTTATCGGTGAAAGAAAGAAAAGTTAGGGCAAGTAAATGATATTTTGTTTTACAAGAAAAGTTAGGGCAAGTAAATGATATTTTGTTTTACATTACAAGCTACCCTAATCCGTCGCCATGAGAAATTAGTTGCAGATGTATTATGGGTAGTTCATCTCGACCATTATTGTGGGTCTTCACTATGGTATTATGTAGATTGAGATAGTACGAATGTTGGTCTTTTGGAACAAAGTTATTGGGTGAGTTCACAGATTTTAAGGGATTTGTCTTTCAGTCTCATCCACCATGAGAAGAGACAATATCATTCTATTTTCTCTATGTGATTTTGAAAGGTTAAATGTTCGGTTGAGTTTTTTTTTTAAAAGAGAAATAGAGCACATATTTTCCGGTTATTATGTTTGAAAAGTATATTACAAGTGGAGACAAAAGAATAACTTTTTTTAGTTACCCGTTCCTTCAAGGTTAACATACAGTTGATGAAATACTAGAAATAGGGTTCTTTATACGGTGATGGTTTTAAATACAATTTGTGTTCTTTTTTTAATAAACAAACCCAGATTTCTTTTACAAGGGTTTTGTTGTTTTGGTGAGGGAAGTTTCATAAATTGAAAAAAAAACAAAAAAAAAACAAAACAAAACAAAACAAAACAAAACAAACAAACAGACGAAAGTTTGATTTTTTTCCAGGGTTATCTTATTATTTATTACATGTTCTCAACATTCACTTTTTTTGGATAGTGTGTGATAAAAAACAAAGAGATAAAGAAGTATTGAAAGATCCTTGTGTTAAAAATCGAAAAAAAACCTTTGTATATGCATATATGAAAATTTCATCTCTGGTTAGTGCAATAGAGACTTTAGTTTTGACAATGAGAACTTGAGAATCATATGTGTATCTATTGTTTTATGAAAGTACTTGTATTTCAATTGTATTATGAAATGAGTTATATTACAGATTTTCCTACTATATGCTATCATTAGATTATGTAATTGCATAAGTCAATTGCAATTGCATAACCTTAATAGTGTGCAGTGTTTTGTTGATAAGACATGAAAAGAGGTGTTGAGTTGGACCCCACCATTGTAGACAGTTGAAAAGAGGTGTTGAGTTGGACTCCATCATTGTAGACAGTTGAAAAGAGTTGTTGAGTTGGACTCCACCATTGTAAACAGTTGAAGTTTTGAGATTATAAAGAAGACAAGTTCGAGTGGTTTTTTATACCCCATGAGGGTTTTTCCACTTAGGAAATCTTGGTATAATGTGGTGTCATTTGTCTTTCTCTATTTAGCTTTATATGTTCATTAAATGTGTCAAGCTTTGATACTTAGTTTGCTCAAATCATTCATTCGGTTCAGTTTGTACATTCAGATGCAAAAACTATTTTATGTTCTGTATTCTTACGTTTAAGAGTTTGTCATTATTTTTTGCAATGTCACTTCACATTTGAATGTTCAAATTCAGCAAAGTTGATTCTTGTGAAAAGTTGTGTTACAACAAAGCATAGGCAGGTTGTTCAATGCATTTTAAATAAGTCAAATGTCTGTATAAAAGTTTCAGTTGCATTCATAGAACATATTGAGTTCAGATTCATTTCAATCATGTTGTGTTAAAAGGGTCTTCATATTGTTTCAAGTTTAAATTTTTGAACCTGAAGTGTAAATTCACTTCACTCTGATTCACCCCCCCCCCTCAGAGTGAATCCACTTCCAACAAGAACAAGCTTGGACATAATGTAAAAAAACTAAGTAGCCAAAGTAAATACAAAAGGAGGAGGGTCTTCATCATTATGTTTTCTCCAAACATCAACAGGGAAAGGATTATCACTTATAGACTCCCAACCAATGAGTGCACCCTCTTCCCTAGGAGTATACTCAAAATGTTTTTGAGCATGCTCCAAAGAAAGGTTAGTTGTAGTTGACTAACATTACCAATTTTTGGCTAACTAGGATCACCATGCTTGTGAGGAGATGCAAAAGGTGGCATTAAGGGTTGGGTTTAAATGTGGGTAACATTGTCTTTGTTTCCATGGGGCTAAGAGCTATGACATCGATAACCATAATCTCTTTTCAAAAATTGCTACAACCTCATTGGTTCACAAGAAGGAGAAGGAGGTGGGAGTAAATAAATTATGTAAGGATAATTTTCCCAATAGTCCAAAAGAACATGTAGATGAGACACATCAATTGTAATTTACTAGCCTACACCTAAATCATAATCATATCAAAGAAAAACATAGTTTTAGTGTATAGAAAGAAATGAAAATTATCAAAACATCATGAAAATATAACAACATTACTCTCTTTCCAAATGATAAAGAGAATATCCACTATGAAAGCATATTGGATCTAGGTATACTAGAAAGGGGTACAAGGTGATCAAAACAATCTCACATACACACGCTCTAACACCAAATGATACAAGAAGGAACCTTGCCTACAAACTCAAAAACACATATTGCAAAACAAATACTCTCTGTTAAATAACTCTTAGATTGCAATTTTCAAACAAAATTACATCTACAACCTACAATTACATTTGTGGCCTTCTATTAGTCAATTCTACACCAATTTCGATTGCTTAATCACTCTATCATCATTTATGATTTAGGCTCAGTCTATTTGCAATCCCAAATTCCTCATTCCCTTACACACTTCTCTAATGGCCATCTTATCATTAGTTTCCTCTCACATGCTGGTTTGTCTTCTCAATCGCATGCCTTTCTTTTCTTTATCTATAATGCCCTATTTGTTCTTCACTGCATATTTCTTCACTTTGTGCACTTCACTCGCAAATCATTCACTCTTAAATTCAATGCAACCACATCATAGTGCCTTGTCTTGGATCACTACTCTGACCTCTTTTATTGTGGTCTCTCCTCAAGGTCGATTCCTCTTTGTAAATTGCAGCCACATGACCCTGTACAATGCCTACTAACGACCTCCTCATAACTGATTCTTTTTTATCCATCCCTTTACCTACAAATTTCTCCACTTCATTTACGTTGACCATTAACCTTTCAACCATCCTCAAAGGTTTGCTTGCTTCTGCCAAAGGTAACTATATTGACTATCCAATTTCTTGTCCATGTGATGATAGGATCTACCTTTACCCAAACTATTTCCTATCAAATAAGACCAAAATAAAATAAAATAATAAAATAAAAGAGAATAACCCGATGCTCCTACATCACAAAGTTATATCCTATAAGAACTACATGCCATGAAAAAGGAGAAAAACATGAATATAATTCAAGGCTTCTTAAATCTTATTGCAAAACTAAAAAATATGTTAGAGAGTCTCAAGTTATCCATAAAATGGACATCAGGGATTAAAAACCCCCAAATTCATTAAGTTAGAACTAAGTGGAAGGCCTTCATAAATAATACATCACAAGAAAAAGGGTAATCTGTCCTTTAGAATAGTTGACCAAGCGACTTATAATCTATGATGTGAGGTTTTAAGAGAAGACTAAAATTGTGAGTGATGGTTAAAATGATCGAACACATGAAGATGAGGAGAAAGACACAAATACCTCTTATGAGGCTTATATATACCATTTTCAAACCTTCCACCAAAGCTTGAATTATTTGACCCCAATTTTTTGAATCATATAGGGGAGGAATAACATCAATAACAACCTGAAAAGGTATCTTGATCTTGGTTAGACAAGTCAAATTTTATTCTAATCTCTAGCCAATAAATAAAATTCTTGGTTACTCTATGAATGATATTTTGTAAAATTTGGATGACTTGCTGAAGAAACATTTCAAGTGTGGAACCATGACACTTTAGTCAATGGGCGATCTTGATAAGAAAGAACATAAGTCCATCAAGCATGTTACCAATCAATTGAAAGGCTAATAAGGAAGTCATTTATTGTTCAAAAACTCCTAGGTTCAAAGCCTCCAAGCCTTCTAAATAGTTTTAATGACAAATTGTGAAAATTTGAATTGAGTCCCTCATTGTGAGGAGAGTGTGAAGATCTAAGCCTTTCCACATTTCTTGTTTGAAAGGCATAAATTGATACTATGCTTGATGAAAAAAATTTAGGCTTTATTTACCCCAAGAGCTTTTCAAATAAATTTAGCAAATAGGAAAATACCTTACCAATAATTTAAAAGCAAAATTGGGCCAACAATGTCATGAGAAAGACAATAATATTCACGGGCAATATGTAAAATCCTTGGTGCTCATCATTAGAGGCCCAAAGAAAGTCTCAAAAAAAATTTCAATAGTTAAAAAAGATAATTTTGAGGTACTTAATAAAGGAATAATAAACATAAGTGGTAGACAATTGTTTTAAACAATCATGGGATTTGTCAACCAAAGAATGAGATTTGGTAATCTCATAATTGAAATTTTTTCTTAATCTTAGAACAATGAATTAACATAGGGAAATATGAGAAGCTTGAAAATAAAATGAAATAGTGAGAAAATTAAACAATTTTCAATGATCAATCCATTTCTAGTCAAAGTTATCTAGAACTTTCCTAACTTAAGAAGAAAAGGTGGCTTGCAACACAAGGTATTTTTCCATTAGATAATTGAGCAAGAGGCTCGGAAAAAAGTATCAAGGCATTGAATGGCCTAATTAAAATTGTCTTTATCTTAAATGAGGGTCAAGAAGATTCATAATAAAATGACCATCAAAAAATTGATTGTGAGAATCAATGAGGGTTTGAGAAATCACATGAGAGGCTGCTAATAAATAGACCAATCCTTCTACATCAAGTACATAAAGAGGTAGAGCAAGAGGACGTCCTTAATGAATGGAACAAAAAAGTCTATATAAACTCGATTACTAACCATTAATGGTAACATAGACTGAGACATCAATGTAAAATTTTTGGATAAATTGAATAAATTAAGGGCCAAATCCAAGCACTCAAGACATGAGTAGAACAAAAAGGCTACTCAATGCGGTTGTAAGCCTTGGAAATATTAAATTTCATAAAAAGAATAAATGATTGAGAACATAAAGCCCATTCTAATCCTTACAAACCAACAATTATATTATCCAAAATATATCTATACTTGATGAAATGAATTTAATTAGGGTGGGAAGTGTAGGAAGAACATAGCTAAGCTTAAGAGCTAAATCTTTGACAATAATCTTGTACGAGACAATCAATGAAGTAATAGGCTAATAGTTGTGAGTTATTCAAGATCTCCAACTTTATGTATGAATTTAATATTTCTTTTATTAATTTAATTTCTTAAACATTTACACTAAAAATCCTCAAGATAGATCTTATGAATATCATCACCTACTATATCCCAAAAGGCTTTGTAAAATTCATAAGTAAATTAGTCCAAACTAGGAACTTTGTCTTTAGACATTGTAAATATTAACTAGTTGAAGTGTACTCTTGAGTAGTAAGAAGTTACCAAATATTGATGCCAAATAGGAGAGAGAAACATGATATCACTAACTTGACTTATATAATGGTTACAAAACTAAAATAAATTAGAAGGCCAAATGACACAAGTTGCAAAAAGTATAAAACTAAAAAGCTAAATTCCTTGTAAATGAAGAATGCTCATACTAGAAAATTGAAGTTAGCGTATCAAATGTAAGACTTCTAGGGGAGGTCCTTTGGACCTTGTACATTTTTGGAGATAAAATTCAAATTTAAGTGCCAAGAGTCGTTTCCTCTTTGTCCACCTCATCAAGAGTGGTATTTTATAAAAGAGCTTCACTTGAATCAAAACTTCCCATGTAGATGTTAAGATGGATAAATCTATATTTCTATGGCACACATTCTCCCTCTTCTAGATATCACAATGGGTTATGAGGCCTTCACTACCCAACTGGAAAAAGGGAAGCATATTGAGCAATGTTAGTTGGTGGTTGAGATAAGAATGACACTATCGGTGAGGCTCTCAAAATTTAACTCTTTAAAAGGGAGAATGAACAACTCTTCTAAACTAAAATTTTCAGAATATTTTAAAATCTTGGCCCCTACATATTGATGAAGTCTTGGGGGAGGAGCATTATTGCCATTTTTTTTAATCTTTTTTATTATCAATTATATGCCACCCTTCCTATTTTTTTGTAGGAAGCTAAGAACCAAAGGTAGGTTGTGTGAAAGGTTCCAGTTGGGGAACAACCGTACTCTTAAATATTATGTTTAGAGGGTTGACAATGATAACAAGTATTTGAAAAATTTAGGCGTATAATATGTCGAGTGTATCACACTTATCCAATCTAGAAACCTGCAGTGTCCTTTAAATCCTTGGAGAGGTCCACCTCAACATAGACCCACCACAAAGGACAAAGTTAAATAGAACCATTTGGGTTCTACATAAACCACAATGCCTATGGAAGATGTTATTTGACTTTAAAAAAATCTAGTATAGAAAAGGTAACCTAGGGAGCTCATCCTAAATCGGGACACAAAAGAGTCCTTTTATCAAAAATAACAATGTCCTAGTCTAGGGTTTTAAAATCAACAAAGAAGAATAGATGAGCCAAGGGCCATGACTGAGGATAGCCTTAAGATGGTTGGTTTCAACAAAAGAAAAAAGAAAAAAAAAATTAGTAAGGTTTTACATACATCAAGGCCAATCCAATGTAAGACCCTAAGACCCAAGCTCTATTGATCCATTTTAAAAAAAAAAATATTAACTATTTGTAATTTTATCTAAATAAAATAATTCACTTTAAAATTGATATTTCTTATTAAGAAATATTATAGTCTATTTTACAATTAGAATAAATGTAATAATTTATTTCCTAATTCCTTAATATAAACTTTCAAATACGATAATTAAATAACTTAGCAAATTAAAATAATTAAAACTTATTTCGTTGTTCAAATAAAAATCAATTATTAAAATAAACAGATAAAATGAAGTAATATTAAACACTCATAATTAATCATCACTAATAATATATTTACTTTAAATTAAATTATTTTCTCTTATATTGATTGATTAATTAGCTTTTCTTTCATCACACTTGGATCATATAATGAAATACTTCATCTCCATGACATAGTTCACATTTCTCATTACCTATGTCTCTTGTATAATACATCATGTCACACAAACTCTTAGTAGCATTTTTTAGTTATAACATATATAGAGAATAAAAAGTTTACCAATTGAAAGGCTACTTGATTTTGAAGTCTTAAAAAATAAATATAAAACATAATATAAAGTGAATAAAGCACCATTTTACATAACATTAACAAATAAAGTCAATAAAACACCATGAAATGATAACATTACCACATAAAAGAAAGTCATATAAAAGATAGTAAAAAATAATTTTAAATAATATTTAATTATTTTAGATTAATGTAAAAAAAATATTAAAAAAATATTGAATATAAAATAATGATGGTGGGGAGTCATCTATTGATTTTCTTTTTGAATGCTATATTCTAATTGTATTGAAGAATGAAATTTTTTTCCTAATTTTCTCTAATCCTAAATAAACAAATATTGTAAATGAATTATACTTATCACAATAAAATAAACCCAAATCAAATAATAAATAATTTAACAAAGAAACCTTCAAATAAGTATGATAAGCAATATCAATACTAAAACCCACATATTTGTCCACTTCACACAAAAATAATTTAGAATGAGAAAAATAATGGCATAATTTGCTCGTTACTATTTATGGACTGCAAAATCCAAGCATAAAGTTACTGCACAGGTATAAAAATGCCAAGGATGCTATGTCAAAAATAATTATTTTATAATTTTATGGATACATCATGGCGTACGTTTTTGAGAAATAAATTGTCCCACAAGTGACTTTTACAACCCTTAGGGATTGTTTTCTATCTTAAATATACAAATGCCGTGCTTGAATTTGGCTTTGACCTTTTGTCCACCTCCCTTTTAGTCTTTAAGAAAAACATAGTTTTTATTAAAAACTTTTCTTGTTACGAAGATGTAAAATATTTATTTTTTATTATTTTACAGTTGTAAATTAAAAACTTTATTGTTTTGAAGAAGATGTAAAATATTTATTTTTGATTATTTTATAGTTGTAAATTTAAAACTTTGTTATGAAGAAGATGTAAAATATTTATTTTGATTATTTTATTATTTTATGGTATCAGAAATTCAATATTAGGTTTCAATGCTTGAAGTTTGGGAATGTGTTTTATGTCCTTAGTCTTTGTTCACTCGTAATGTTACTTATTATAAATATCTTCTAAATACATTTTAATTTCTTTATGTTATTTATTATTTTATTTAAAGTTTGAATATTTAAATTTTATGATAATTTTTTATTTTTCGAGTTATTGTATTTTTTTAATAATAAATTTTATTTTTATTTTCTATTTGTATCGCATGTGATGAAGATCAATTATCTTGTTATGACAAGAAAAAAATATTTATGTTAATCATTTAAGTGTGTTTCCTTCAATCAATAATCAAATGTATATTCTCACGACCTTTTAACTAATAGGATTATAATTAATGATTATAAATTACATGATTTATTATTAATTTAATATTTATAAAGAATAATTTAATAAGATTTAAAAGTTTCCTTTTGTATGTAATAGGATTTCAAACATTAAGTATAAATATCTAAAAACTATAAGATAGATAGACTTGACATTACAAACACACTCTCTATGTACGAATAAAGATGATGTTAAGGTCTAGACTCAAAATAATTTTTAAAAGTTAATAAAAATGAGAATGGTTGGATATCAATAGTTGTATTTGCAGAAAAGTGAAGTAATGATTAATAAAGTTGTTAGGCATTTGGATGGCAGATTAGGTGTCAAGAATTTAGAAAATCATGGATTTAATGCTCCAGTTCTCACAAGTTTGTAGTGGTGATGAAGAAGTTTCCAATTATGATTAAAAAGATTTCCTAGGTTGTGTTGCAATGTATAAGCTTGTTCACTAACTATTAAGCTCCAGAAAGGTGACAACTAATGGTTGGAATAGGTTAGGTGTGAATTAGAGGTAGGATGACTAGCACACCTCTTCTTTGGTTTCACTCGGGTTTCCATCAATTATCAAGGGGGTAAATCTCCCTTAGGACCCATTTGTTACTTTTTAGGTTCTATAAAGTTATAAAAATACTAGATACCCATACCATGAATGCAATAAATTTTATCAACCATTTCTCATGAAGTTAGAGGATTCTCAATAGATAGTAAATAAATATTTCAAAATGGTTGTCCTATGGTTTGATACATCAAAGTGATAGGTGTATATGGTGAAAATGGATAACAACAATATTGAAAGACTAAATGGATTCAACCACAAAACCCTAGCCTAACAACAACAAAAATCCACCATGACATATGAAGATTACCTAAGACAATGCAAATCAAATGAAATCACAAAGATTATACCATCACATGTCCAATAGGGTTTGGATCTCCATTCTTCCTATCTCCATTGATCTTGCTTGATATATTTGCTTTCAGATTTTATATGTGCACAAGAGCTCAACAAAGAATGGAAATGTGGTTGCAAGTAGGATCGCATATGAAAGTGCAAAGGCGTAGTGTAGTCAATTGATCAGGTAGTTAGTTAGGGTTGATAATGAAGAAAGCATCTCCTTATATAGAAGACACTATATGAAATGGAGGGATAAGATTGAGAGGTGTAAAAGATAAATGGTCGGCTATGATTAGAGGGTAGGTAGAGAAAATATGAAAATAATGAAAGGGTAGGTAGTGTATGAATTAAGAGATGAATGACATATGTCATAGGTGGAAAAGGTTAATGAATTAATTAAATAAATAAAGATTCATTTAATTAATAGAAGAAGTGGGATCAATTAAATAAATAAGAGTATTTATTTAATTTAGGAAAGGATTATTTAAATAAATAAATGTATTTATTTAAATGAGAAATAAGGCTAGAAGAGGATAAATTAATTAATTAAATAAATAAAGATTTATTTAATTAATAGAAGAATTAGGCTAAAGTAATTAAATAAATAAAGATATTTATTTAATTAAACTGGACAATTTTAGGTGTCTACAATAGGTTCTTGATATAAGGTTTGAGTTGGACAAGGGTAATTTGTTACTGTGAATGAGGTTATTTCTTATTAGACATTTGTGGGAGAGTATTCACATGTTAAGTTTACTTAGGTCCTAGGTGTCATTAGCTAGACTTTAGTTATAATGGAGCCATGTTCACCTCATTTACTTTTACTTATCTAGGCATTTAATATATTATTCATGCATTTAATGTATGTATCAAGGGTAGTTGGCATACCCCATCACACCTTGCCTATATAAGAAAAGCCTCTTGTATATTCAACCATGTTCAATCAATGCATTCTTATTATGTAAGGTATCTTTTTGTTCTCTCTTTTAGAAGCTAGCTTGGTCTAACAAGGATTTTGGGGTGTTGAGGAGTTACATATCTACTCTTACATGGTATTGGAGCTCTAGTGTTGCAAACATCTTCCTAAATTTGAGAATCATCATATGGGTTTGAGATCTTGTTAGGTGCATTTTGGGGATTCGTTAATATCACGGTTGAATCCAAGGTGTCAGAGAAAGTCAAGATTGGGTTTTGTTTCATCAAATTTTGACATATTTTGTCAAAATTATGAGGGTTTGAAGATTGGGCATGTCATTGATCTAGAAGGTAACTATATTTTCAAAGAAATTTGCGAAAAATTATGTTGGATTGGTTGAATGGACTAGAATATTGAGAGGGGGGTGAATCAGTATTCTCATAATTACTAAAACTTTTTCAATATATTAATTTCATCAATTAAGCTCATCGACATGAAATAGCAAATGTAGAATAAACAAATAACACAACTACAAATGGAACGCCAAATTTTATATGTGGAAAACCAAAATAGGAAAAACCACAGAGAGTGTTAACTCTAAAAATAATATAACTAGTTATATGGTGTTTACAAAAAGGGGTGGCTCACTGCAATAGATATAGATAAACTGAGGAAAGTTGCATCTCTAAATGCATGAAATTATTTCCAGGTTAAGCTCAAATCACAACTCACAAATTAAATAACAAATCCGGTAAAGGATCTCTATACCACTACCCACAAACAACCGCAACAGATCCGGTGAAGAATTACTGCACTGCTCTGCCAAACCAATCACTTGCAACAGATCCAGTAAAGGATTACTGCAATGTTGTCTGCACTCTAACTCTACTCTAGCTGCTTTGTTGTCCACACTCGCACTACACACACTACACCCTTTTATCTACCACTTCTCATCATACATGTCACACTCTACTACTCTTCTTCATATATACCAAAAATCTTATACACCGAGATAATATGTCGGCCAAGTACAAGCAATATGTTGAGCTCGAAACAACACGTTATCCAGTAAAGCCTTAACCAAAAATATGATAACAAAGTCAGCCTCCACAAGATCTCCCATACGCTTCCTTTACACATTTCATTTACCGATGCATATACCTTAATTACTGGAGCAGAACACTTGGGTCAACCAAACCCATAGATATCGATCCATAAGCACAAACCTCTAAGCACAACAACTCTAAATCCAAGATACATATACCACACATACCACAGATGCCAAAGCATAAAATATGATAGGTACAACATATATGACTGACATGACAGATGTTGAAACACACAATTGATACCGAGACAAAATATAAACCAAAATAAGCACAACTCAGGTTTCCATAGATGAAGATCTTCCAGGAATGACTCTAGTAGACCATATCTCATACCTTTCATACATACCTATCTTCCAACAATATTAAAAACTACAACACCAAAAACATACACCATCTGGTCAAAATTGGATAACCAGATTTGACATCAATGACAACAATGACAGTATTCACACAAGTCTGACAATCTCCCCCTTTGTCATTGATGGCAAAACATCTAAAAAAGAAACATATCTGCATACAAATCCCCCTAACTCATATATATGGGCATTTATCCTATTCCATTTACCTTTCTCTCCCTTTGATATCAAGGACAAAGGATGCCTTTGATGAAAAAGAAAAGAAAGAAAGAAAATGAGACTACAAAAAGAGTATCAAAATTTTGTACCAACCCAAAAGAATTTCCAGCTGCTCTTCTTTTAAAATAATATTTTTTTCCTTCAATTCTGAAACAACTTCCCAGGAGTGAACAACCAATTCAATGCTCACTGATAAACTTATACATTCCACCAACAAATCAACAACATGAGAAAATTTGTCCAAAGCAGACGGATTCTGCCCATACTCAACTGCACTATCAAGAAATACTGAGAAATGCTCCAATTTTGCCTCAACTATCTCTTTCACTTTCCAGAAAACATTCACAAAATATTATCTTTGCCTTTGCAAGAATAATAATTCAACCCAAAGAGAATTTATCTTTTTCCTCTGATCTTCATCCTTGTCACTCACAAAATCAAAAGACTTACCCAAGGAACTCAAATCATCTTCAATAGCATCAATCTTTGCCTTATGCTTCACTGCAACAACCATCCATGAAAGACAGTACCTATAAACTTTGCTAGCACTGCTGATACATTCTCTTATTTCATCAATGCATACAGACAAGGCTCTCTATGCATCATTGCACTTCTTCGACATACTTTGCAAATCATCATCATTTTCTTCTAAATCTTTAGGATCAACAAGTTACTCAATCATTTTTTCTTTTACAATGTCAAACAGGGATTCTGAAAGCACATTACTAACATCTTCAATTCTGACGTCCTTCTAGACCAAATGATTTATTAGAACATTCTCAATCCTATGTGAGTTGATAGAAGTCATCCACATCTTCCTGATCTTTCTCATTCCATCTACACTACCAATGATCTCTAGCAAATTACACTCATCATTAGATTCTTTTAATTTCTGCTTAGCAACAACCATCTCTCCCTTAGCCACAGGAGATTTCGGATCTTCAATTACAACAATGTCTTTCTCCTATGAATCCTTCTTGCTCTTCTTAGATTTCGGGGCATTGGAAGGCACAAATTCTCTCCTTTTCCTCTTTCCGAAGGATGAATCTTCTCTAGCAAAACTAGTAGCAAGGGATATCGGGCAGATACTCCACATATCTAAAAAATATTTGAAATAAACATTGCATCCATCCTCTCACTTGTCCAATCCATTCAAATATCTAAATATTTGCCTTTCAACTGGGACTCTAGATTCCCATATCACACTCTCCTTAGCTAGAAGCTAAGGGATCCCAAACAATACATAGCTAGGCAAACAAGCAATGATCCAAACTAGAAGGGGTAACCTTTCTCTTTTGACATCTTGATATTTTCTAACAATAAATCCCTTAGCAATTCACACAAGTCAAACACTATCTTCCATAACAAGCATATGCACCATATATACAACAATAGTCGAACTAGAACCTTCCCTATTTCTGAAATAAATCTTGTATGAAATGTCATATGCAACATACCTCAATGTGGGATTGTTAATTTTATCAATCATCAATGCTCTCTAATCGCTTGTTACACCGATTAGGGTTTCAACTTCTTTATTCTTTATAGACTTCTTGACTGGAACAAATCCAATGTCGCATAAACTAGTAATAACTAAAATAATCTCCTTCGTGATTGGATAAGGCTTATCCAACACAATGCAATCATCCTGCACATGACTAAGAATTACTTTGATCACCTCCTCATCATCAAACTGGGGAAATTCAATCCTTTATGCTCTAGCTCCTTGATCTTCTGCAAATATGCATCATTCAAACTCTTTTCCACTTTTCAGATATTATTAGGGTTAAATTCATCTAGAAATACCTTCTCCATGATTTGAGGATCATCTTAGCTTGCATGATTATTCACTCTACTCTACTACTCTTCAATTGTTCACAATCTCCTCAAGCACTAATAACATGGTAAAGAAAAATGATTTCAAACATCGATACTTGTCTTGCCAAAAATCTCCTTTAGGGTTTTGCCGCCAAAAGTGTCTTGTCGATGATGTCAGCATAAACCTCTAATTACCAGATAGCCTCTCTAACACAGTCATGACGGAATGATGACATGATCCACTCAGAAGGGGGGGAACATAGATTTTCCTTCAAGAACTCCCCCAAGTTGAAGCAATATGCTCAGTTACCAAAGGAAGAGGTGCCTACATTGATTTCTAGTACACCGAGCATGCTTTCATTCTTTACCTCTTTCTTTCTCTAAACCAAAATATCCTGTCTCTTTGATCCACTATCCTTTACAACATTGTTCTCAGCATACTTCTCTATATTTTCATTTATACACTGATTACCATAGTGTATGGATTGCTTGCACTTATAACAACTAATGTTCTTTTGTATTGAATTTACTGGATGTTTTCTAGATCTACACTGATTAGATTTGTGGCCATAACCATTGCATGTATCACAATATCCATGAAAGTTATCATTCACCTTATTTTCTCCAACCAGATTATGATTTTGACAATATTTAGCTTTATGACCAAACCTCTTGCAATTGTAACACTGAATGCTTCTACAACTTGCAGCCTTATGACCAAACTTATTGCATTGAAGACAATACCTATTAAATGATGGGTACCTTTGTGCATTAGATTGACAAATTGATGGCCTCCTTCCATTGGTATTTTGATTCCAGGTCTTGTTCGCATCTTCTGCTTTCTTCTATGCTTCTTTCTTAACCTTTTTGCTTTCGTCTTTATCATTCTGATTTTAACTTTCACCGAGCTAAAATTCAAGTCTAGTCTTGTCTAAATGAGCTTTCTACATGTTGATCAATTCTTCCAAGAGCTTACTGATATCAATAAACTTATTCTCTACCTTCAACTTCTTCACTTCTTGTTCTAGCTTCTCACATTATTTGGTCTTTAGCTTGATTGATTCCTTCAAGGTTTCCTCTATTTTGTTCTTCTCCTTAATTTTCTACATTAGATCTTTAATAGTTTCAATCACCTGCTTCAACTGATTCTCAACTTTCTTATGCCTTAATTTGAATTTCTGAATTTTCTTTGTCAGCTTCTGCACACATTCATTGGCTACCTTCACATTCTCTTTCAGTTCTTCATTCTCTAATTCAACACTTTCTAGATCTTCAAGGGCTATCTCCAATTCTTCATCCAACTGAAATTCTCTGGTCATACTCATCAACGTCATGATTCAACCAACAAGGATCTCGCCCAAGCGATTAAGCTTTCAAGCAAGGGACCAAAACTCTGATACCAATTGTTGAATTGGTTGAATGGACCAGAATATTGAGAGGGGGGTGAATCGGTATTCTCACTATTAGTAAAACTTTTCCAATATATTAATTTCATCAATTAAGCTCATCAACATGACATAGCAAATGTAGAATAAACAAATAACACAACCACAAATGGAAAACCAAATTTTATACATGGAAAACCCAAATGGGAAAATCCACGAAGAATGTTAACTCTCAAGATAATATAACTAGTTATATGGTTTTTACAAAAAGGGGTGACTCACTACTAGATTACAAAAGCAGCTCACTGTCGGAATGCTCACTACAATAGATATAGATGAATCGAGGAAAGTTGCATCTCCAAATGCATGAAATTAGTTCCAGGTTAAGCTCAGATCACAACTCACAAAATTTACAATAGATCCAACAAAGGATCTCTGTTCCACTACCCACAAACAATTGTAGCAGTTCCAGTGATGGATTACTGCACTACTCTGTTGAACCAATCACTTCCAATAGATCCCTGAAGGATTACTACAATGTTGTCCCTCTGACTCTACTCCAGCTGCTTTGATATCCACACTCACACTACACACACTGCACCTTTTATCTAACACTTCTTATAATACATCTCACACTCTACTACTCTTCTTCATATATACCAAAAATATTATACACCAGAATAATATGTCAACCAAGTACAAGCAATATTCTGAGCTCGGAACAACATGTTGTCTAATAAAGCCCTAATCAAAAATATGATAACAAATTTGACCTACACAAGATCTCCTATACGCTTCCTTTACATATTTTATTTATTGATGCATATACCTTAATTACTGGAGCAGAACAAGGGTCAACCAGACCAATAGATACAGACCCATAAGCACAAAACGCTGAGCACAACAACTCCAAATTCCAAGATACAGATACCATGCATACCACAAATGTCGAAGCACAAACTATGATAGATACAACTGATATGACTAACATGACAGATGCCAGAACACACAATTGATATCGAGACAAAATATAAACCAAAATAAGCACAACTCAGGATTCTGGAGATGAGGATCTTCCAGAAATGACTCCAGTAGATCATCTCTCATACATTTCATACATACCTATCTTCCAGCAATACCAAAAGCTACAACACCAACAACATACACCATCTAGACTAAAATGGATTACCAGATTTGACATCAATGACAACAATGATAGTATTCACACAAGTCTGACAAATTAGACCCTTCCATTACGTCTACAAGGCCCAAAAACCCTAAAATGTTTGTACAATCATTAAAACTCATCACATTCACTTAAGGCTCTAAGAATTTTTTTGCCACTATAGTAGCCATATGGAATTTGTACCATTGTATGAATATGTACCATACAAAATATACAAGCAATTGTGCCAGCAAAAATCTACAACATATTTGGCATATTCACTAGAATATTTCCCCTCTGCATCATACATGTACTCCTTTGTGTAGTTTGAGTATGATCGCCTACATCATCCCTACTCATAATCAGGATGACATCAATTTTTTTGTCATTGGGTATTATTTCATTAATATCATTGACATCTTCAAACATTTTTTTTTTTTTTTAATTTCATCGGGATTATTTATTATCAATGGATGATATTGATTATTAGTGTTCATGTTTTCTTTTTGATGGCTGAAATTTATTTTTAGTGGTTCAATGCTTATCTCACCCTGTGGGTGATTCTCATAGTACTAGGGGCTATCACCTCATTGGCGGCATGGGCACCTACCACTGGGGTTCTGCCAGCTATTCACCACCCTGCCACCACCCTTGGCGATGCTTTTATTTCTATTGCCAACATTTCTAATCTTATCAGGGATAGTAGGCCTTTGTCCAACAACTTATTTATGTAGCCCTCTTTTACCCCTAGTGCCCAAATTGGGCCTTTTTTCAAACTGGCATAACTTTTCATCAATGACTTAGTTTGTTTTTAATGAGATATCATTGGAAAGCTGGCTCAACCAACTTTCTAGTGGTGTAGGTGATTTTTCTAGATTTTATGATAGCATTTACTGCAACTCGAAGTCATATTCTCCATATTAGACCACCGAGCTCATAATTTTTTGCCATGATCTCTATTTTTTGCGATTCTTGTGATGTTGGAAAGGTATTGAGGAACTCTATCATTGTGCCCATGTACTTTTTCCAAATTTATCGCTAGGTATTATTATTATTATTATTATTATTTTTTAATTGTATGGCATATTAACTCATTACTTGTGCACCCAACTTCTTGGAGAGGTTCTATATTTTTGGAAAGGCTTCATTTGCTATATTGATCATATCTGGAGTTTCTATATTCATGTGATGGTTTTATCTTTGTGATTTTGAAGAATTGCCATAGTTTGTAATGGGTTTTCATTTCATCATTCTTTTATCATCTTGAAAAGAGGGAACTATAAACAATAGAGAGATGACATCATCACCCATCTTAGATGGCTTCATTTGTGTTGTTATATGTATAAAATAGTTCCCCTACCTGACACACCTAGTAATAAATTCACTTGGACTTGCAAAAGGGATCATGTCTTAGGAGAATTTATGCGTAAGTATATGATGCCATATTGAAGTCTATTCTTTATTTTGAATGTCCTCATGCTAGTTGGACTAAAATTTGGGAGTTATATGGATCTCATGATATTCATCCATTCTTAGATGATCATGTTTCATATTGTAATATGCCTCTTCCCCTTTCATAAAGGATACCCTATTATTGTAATATTATTAGGGAGTTTGATTGTTTGGATTACTTTGAAACTTTTGAAGATGTGGATGAGGTTTCTTCAGAGGTTCATGATTCTTCTTCAAAGATAATTTAGCTACCTTCACTTCCATTGATTCCTTGTGCAGAGTCATTGATTGAGACTTTCATCATTCCTGTTCATTAAGATATTAAATTTTTTAAAGATTTGGATGACGCATTTTAGGGGTTAACTCTCCTCTTTGATGACAACTAGTGCACTACTATTTCCAAATCATATTAATCTTTGGATCTTGTTCAACATTAGTTTCTACAAAGTTCCACTTTGTCACCTTCTTCTTTGATTGGTCTTGTAACTAATTAGATTTCAACATTGTCATCTTTCATCGACAAGGAGACACATGAGCATTTTTTAGAGACACCATCATTACTCTTCATGCTTCCATCTTTCAAATAATATAAGGAATGGGAAGAATTCCTGCATTTGTAGTTGGTTTTGTTTCTTCCTATGGGTAGACAAGTTGTTTGTAAGCATCGGATCAAGTTTTTCCTTTAAATACTTACCATTTTTTTAGAAGATTATTCATCATCAGGGGCTTCTTAGCCTCTCTCTTACCATATTATGGTGAGATTATTAATAGCATCTTCATGATGGATGTATTTGTTCGGGGAGGGGGGGGGGTATTGATGAGACTTTATGCATCACTCATTCTATCACTTAGATATGATCTTATTTAAATTCTCTCTTTTGGGGAGGAGTTTTGTCCCACTAGGTTTTCTTGTTTTCTTTGTTTGTGAGAGATCATTTATACATGGGTGCCTAACATCATCACCACATTGCATCATTTGTATAATAATTTCATCTCCCTAAATTGCACTTAAGGGAGGTGTTAGTGTGAATAAGGTTATTTCCTATGTATTCATTTGATAGAATCTATTCACATTTTAACTTTACTTAGGTCCTTGGTGTCATTATCTAGAAGTTAGTTATAATGGGATCATGTTCACCTCATTTACTTTTAGGTATCTAGGTATTGAATATTTGATTCATGTAGTTAATGTTTGTGTCAAGGGTAGTTGTCATATCCCATAACACCTTGCCTATAAAAATAAGGCCTCTTGTATATTCAACCATATTCAATGAATGCATTCTTATAATACAAAACAGATTTTGAGGGTGTTGAGGAGTCACCTATATACTCATACATAATCAATATCAACAAGGAAGGGTTAGTCCAATTTCTAGTAATTATGGTGTTCTTACCTTGTATCCAAGTTTTCTTATTAGAGAGTCCCTCTTACTTTCTTTTAGTTTGTTGGGTGAAAATTTTGTAAACTAATGAAGGTTCACAAAATGAATGTTTCACGACAACACACAGGATGATATCAGGATGATATCTCTCAGAAGGCAAGATATAACCCCTCCTAATTATAAGGGAAGGCTCTCCCTTTCTACTATAGTTGCTTTCTATTTTTCCTACCTCCTAACTTTACACTAATCCAAGGTACAATAACAACTTAGTCCTCTTCTTTCAGAACCAATTATATCTAATTCTCTTTTCAGAATAGATTCCTTCTCTAAATGACTTACAACTTATAGTAATATTAACTAATTTACTTAGGAAGTAAAGTGTCCATGAAAGAAAAAAGTCTTTTGTTACTTCCCTTTTTCTGAAAATGACTTAGGAACGAGAGTTAGCACAGTTAGGAACACAAAGATTGTTTTCAATCTATCAAAATTCCTATCAACCACTGTAACCCAAATATATTGTCAGCTCAAAGACTCAAGAATATATCAAAAGATATTCTACTCTAACCAAATAGTTCGTATAGCACAAAGACTCTACTTTCTATCTTCTAAATATAATTTTAGAGATAATTTGTAAAAACTCAAAGACTTAAAGCAATTCTCTCCTTAACCAATTTCCAATTCTTGAAACTTCAAAGTAACTCAAAGATTACTTGTAAAGACTCAAAATACTTTTCAATTTTTATCACCAAGACTATATCCAGTTTTAATCATTCAAGAACATATGACACCAATGACATAAGAATATTCATATCATATAAAAGATTGAACTCAAAACAAAGTTTGAATGTCAAGATTCTCTCAGCTCTCTTGATTAAATTCCAAATTTACAAAATGAACACCAAGTCTCAATTTGCTTTTGACTTTGGCAGACTAGTACATTTTCCCCTCCTAAATCACCTCGGAGATCACCTTGATAAATTACTCAAAGTATCTTTACATGGGGTTGGGTAAGCCTGTAAGCCGGGGCAGGGTGTGGTCGCCTTTCCTCTCTCTTCTTGTTGCATAAATAAAGATGGAAAAAGGCCCTTATTACAAAAATAACCCTCATATATATAGTAGAGGGTTGCAACATGAAAATAGGAAATTATAACTAATTTTATAACTAAGTCAATAAAAGAGTTCAATTTGACTTAGGACTTGTGCACTCAACAAGTGCAGATGTGCAGTTACAAAAATGACACCTGAGGTGTCAATAGACATAATAAAATGCCACTGGAAACACATAAATGACTAAGTGTCATTCCCTTGAGTTGAATCTCGCTTCTGGAATTCCTTGATCTTCTGCAATGCATTCTTCATTTGAATTCTATCAGGTCCCAAGTTGTTCTTGGTGATGACTTTGACCCTTGTGATAGAATCTTCTAACTCAATACAACACTTCTTATGTTTCTTTATAAGTGAATTAAGAAAATATAGAATTAATATAAGATCAAGTAATTTGTCAATGGAGGACAATGATAAGTTTTCCCTATCAACCTCAGTAGTCAAGAGTAAGCTAAACTCTTTGATGATTTCATCTTCATTGAGCACCTTTTCATTTTTATCAAGGAAAGCACATGGGATTTCAGATTTTGGCAACAATCTCTATTTTCTTATCAACACATTCTTGTTGCGCTTTCCTCATATCCTTAACTAGACGCTCAAGAACATTCATCCAGTGCTCCAAAGATTCTTGTTACTCAATGTACATGCACCATGAAGGAATGACACCATTTTGGATGAGATCATCATGATCGTAATCTTCAAACTTCAACTAAGCTTCAAAATCCTTTTCTTGTGTTTCAAGTTCCTAGGAGAAAATTCCTATAGTATTGTCCACCTCTGTCCTCACAACGTCAAGGTTGTTGACATTTGTGCAAGTTGAACTTAGGAGTCATGTACCTTGACTTAGCATTCGATCCATACATTCTCCTACAACTTTGTTCCTTGATGTGGCCTGCTCAGCTCTCTTGACAACTTGGTCATCCAAAGAAGTCGCCACTGGTTCAACAACTTCTGAAGACTTGGTCACTTTGATAAGAATTGAGGTGAGTTTCTCAATTCATACCTTAAGTTGACCTTTCTTGACCTTATCCTCATCATATTTGGAAATTTAAGCCTCCAAGGCGGATTGAGCATCCTATGCCATAGAATCACGAGTTTGCTTACCCAGATAAATCCTTTGAATGGTATAATATGAGTCTTGGACCTATCTAATGATAACATCTTGATGAGGAATCACAATCTTAGCATACTTATTATTATTCTTATCAACTTTTACCCTTGACAAAGTTTTGGCTTTCTTGAATGTCTTGGACTTCACAGGAACAAGTTGGCTGGAATCAAAATCTACAAGAGAACTAGTTTGTTTGTTTCTTTTCGGTGCATTTGACATTAACCAGGGAGGTAAAGTCGCCTTTTCATCCTCACCAGCTACCATCTCCTGTGAGGTATTGATAGAATCCTAAACGATGGTGGTTAGTATAGGAGAGGTCATGGTAATAACATGGGGAGGATTCTCAAGGGATGATTCATTGGATCTAGGGATTGCTTCATTCATGAACTTATCAAAACCATCCATCATGGTTGCAAATACTTCAGTCAATGAGGGAAAACAAGAAAATACATTCTCATTATTGTCACGGGGTGCATCTAGAGCAAACTCACTAGCAATAGTGGAAGATACATGAATAACAATCGAAGGGAAAATACATGTGACCACTGGAGGCTCAGGCTCAAAAGTAGAAACATGAACTTGTAACATAGATGAAGGAAAAGATACCTGCAGTAAGAATTCTTCTGCTTGTGACATCTCTTCTACATCCAATTCATTTTGTTCTTGCTCATCCTCCTATCCACAAATTAAATCTTCATTAGGATGATCGTCCTCCTCTTGTTCATTTGATACCTATAACTCTGATATTTCCTAAACATTAGAACTCGAAGGTTCTCCTTGAGTTTTACCTTTCTTAGACCCAACTGTAAATTTCAACTTAGGAGCCTTTGTCGGAGTACCAGGATCATGTTTGTTCTTTGTTCTAATCTCCGATCTCTTTCCCATTGGACCAGTAGTGTCATCATCAGAAGTAGAAGAGAAATGTTTTCAAGGAACACCATGCAAAGATAACCAAACATTAGTATTCATAATAATACTCTAAAAATGTTCCCTGATGGAAGTGCACTCCTTTTGCAACCACTGAATGAGAGGCAAAGGAGTAGAAGAAACCTTGTCCTTCTCATACATTGGGTCCAAGATATCACCATCTTCCTCCAAATCTTCAAGAATATTAGCAAGACCAAAGTCCTCAATCTGTTCAACTATCAACCAACAATAATCAAGTTTTATTAAATCATACTCAGACCTACAATCAACCCAAACATCTTCAATCCGATGCACCTATACATACACCTTCTTCAATTTGTTTCTCATTCCTTTATAATCAAAGTCCTTTCTAGCTTTAAAGAACCTTATGGTAAGTCTTCTCATCTCCTCCTCCATTGCCTTGGTCTTAAAGTTGGAATTGATAGAATACTTACAAACGAAAGAGAAAATTTCAAGGTTGTCTTATAACAACCTGATTTTGCCTCATGCACAACATTCATCTGACGAGCTAGTTGCATCAATACAATCTTGTTGGAAGGGTATCTAGGAAGCATGATGGTCTCACCATTGAAACATCCAACCCTAATATGTGTAAAGGTTGGAAACTGAAGGAACATGCATCCATATTGATTCACTACTTCCCATGCATGATTAGAAACTCTCTCATTATACAAGGTCTTATTCAATATAACCATATAATAACCAAAGAAAGCATCATTCACTCTTTAGAAATGATTATGACTTTCTTGAAGAACCAACTGGGAATAATATTTATGCACCTCAATTTGCCTCCTATCGCTAGTAGTAGCAAATCCAAGAAAATGTCTCATTGAAGACGCAACATACACCAAGTAAGAAGTCATATAGAACTTAAATGTAGTAGGAACCTTAGTAAGCTAATCACAAATGGCATCACTGATATGTTTTCCCCAAAATATTTTCTCCTTGTTTTGTCCAATCACATGAATATACTAATACATCCATTTATAGAAAATATTAGAAGTAGGAAGTCCTTTAAATCTATTTAAAAGAGTTATCAAATCATTGACCTCTTCAATGAAGTCACTTCTGGGAAGAGTCTCCAACCATCTTGCAATAGTAGGTCTAGGGGTTTTAAGCCAATTGTCATTCATATTACACCTACACTTATCTGAATTTGTATCAAAGTAGGCTATAGCTAACTGCATTATAATATCAATATGCTTCTCAATACTAGGACACTTGAAGACTAAATAAAATAATTCTTCATCAAGTTTGATAAATTTCTTCTCGGATTTGTCCTTCACACTTCTGCTATCTGGATCAAAATGATTAGCCACTTCTATTACAAATTCAGGATCCTGAGTCGACATGGGAAAAGATGCTACTAAGTGGATGCCACTATTGATAATAGCTTCCATGTCACGATATGAAGGTGGTTTCTTGATTCTTCTTTGAAATTCTTCCAGATCAACATGACTTATCTCCGTGTCTCTAATGTGATCAATATTGGAAGTAATTGAAGAAGGTGGAAAAATCGGATGTGGGTCATGCTTCTTGAATTTCATTCCTTTTTTGTTTGGAGAAACCTTTGCCATTGATATAATAATAACACTGAGAGAAAAAAACAATCATCAGCATTATAATAATATATTGGATCAATTCAATTTTGTTCATATGACTTGAACAAATTCTGAAAATAGTGCATTTGAAACAATTAGGTTTTCCAAAAACCCCTTTTCGACAAATTAACATCTCCATGGTAAATTGGATGAAAAATCACCATTTACGTGTGTGCAATAAATGAATTTTGAATAAATAAATTCAAAAAATTCATTTACAAAAGAATGGGTAAAAAGACGTAATTAGAGTTTTCAAAGTTCTAATTACATTTGGAAAAACCAAAAATAGGTGTAATTTGGGTTTATAAACCCGAATTATCATGACAAAGAGGTGTGGGTCGCGTTCATAGACCCACTAAACACCAAAAAGGAAGATTAAAAGAAATGGTGGAGGGAGAGTTTAGAAACCTGCCATACACCATAACATATAAGAATGCGGTGTCGAGCAGGGTAGCAGACCCGTCATACACCATTTATGGTGTATGGTGGGTCTACAACCCCGCCAAACACCATTAATGATTAGTACAAAAAAATTGGGTAAACCATGCGTTGGACGGGGTCGCAGACCCGCCAACACCTTAATGAAATCCAAGGAAACAATGTGTGGTTGGAGTCGCCGACCCGCCACACACCACACTGTGGTGTGTGGTAAGCCGACGGCCCCGCCCACACTGTAATGCAAATAAAAAGCATTCGGTATAACACAAAAGAAAGGTGAGGTCGTGGTGAGGTCGCAAACCCATCACAAACAACTCAATGGTGCATGTCGGGCCCACGGCTCCGCCACAACACCAAAAAGGAAGATCAAAAGGAAACAATCGAAATTGTTTAGATATGATCCAAATGAAAAATCAGGTAATAAAACCATTGAAATGCATGCAAAAATAAAAACAAAGGGTTTCTAAAACCCTAGCAAGAGGGAAAAATAGATACATACCCGAAATGCAAAATCGAATTCTTCTCCCTTCAGCCACAAAATCAACTTGGGAAAGATTAAAATGAGGGTAAAAAGAGATAAATAAGTCTTAAAAATCGAGGTAAAAGACTCCTAAACCAATTCTTCCAATGAGCCACAAATAATTCAGAGTGCAATAAATGAGTGCAATTTGGGTTTATAAACCCAATTTGCACCTATGAGTTGTAAATCGGGTCTATGAACCCAAATTGCATTGTAAAGGTGAAAATAGCCAAAAAGAGGTGTAAATCAGGGTTATGAACTCGATTTACACCAAAAATGCCTAACTTAGTGTAACTCAAGTTCGTAAACCCAATTTACACCTAGACTTCACATAAAAGTGAATAAGTGTAAAACATGGGAAAAATGCACTTATGACGAAAAAAATGTCTCATAAAGTGAACCATAGAGTAGGAAAAACCACAAATGAGCCAAAATTTGTGGGGTACCCTCATTTTTTGCTAACGCTAAAAACGAGGATAACATACTTGTAGATAATGTGGTTTATTTATTTTTGTAATAAGAAGCTCTATCCTTAAGAGGAAAGTTTATGAGGAATGACGTAAGTGAGTTGGCATTCTCCAAATGGATGGTGGTATCTTGGCCAAATATCATTCTACCATCCTTGTCTATGAATTTAGAAAGGATTATTTATTTTATGGTTTTATTTCTTTCGATAATAGAAAGGAATCTTTTATGCACTTGACAACTCTTTTTTCTACAAGGTCATTTTTTGTGCTCATACGGATTTATTTCTATAAATTTCTCTTAGTTTATAAATTAGTTGATATGATTTAGTAATTGGCAACCACAAAAAAAATTGCCATGGTGTGTCTACTTGTTGATCTCTCTTACCTAATCTTTTTATTTCAATACAACTTTCATCTCTATTTGCTTCATGATTTCAATATGTGGATTATGAAGTGCTTTTGTTTAGATGATTTTAATAAAACTATTAACATCATAGACAATCCAAGTTCTCTACAGAAAAATAAAATCTGGGTTTAGCTCTACAATAGGTACTTAAAAAGAAAATCTAAGTGCAAATTTTACATATGTTCCCTTAGTTTTTGGCACGCAATTTCAAAAACCTTCATTTGTTCATTTAATGGCTAATTCTATGTCGAGAGGTCTTATAAGTCATATCATAGTGTCAAAATTCCTTTTCCTTTAAAAATAATTTAACACTTAGTCATTTTTCTCAAAATTTGACTTTTGCCTTGCTTTCAAAACCACTGTCAAGTTTTGATGGGGTTCACACAACCCGTCTTAACCCTGAAAAAGCCTTGTCTTCACAATGTTCTTTAAAAGTCTAAAAGGTTCGAGTTTCCAAAGTTGATCTTGTAAGTAGGTTTTTTCACGATTATCAAGTCTCGACGAGATTCTCACAACCCGCCTTGGACACAACAAAGTCTTTCTTGAGCATCAAAAGCTTTCAAAGATCATTCATTTCTCAACATGACAAGAATAGTGGACTCGCTCACTTGTTGGGAGTCGACAAGTTTCTCACAACCTTGTTGGCATTTGATAATGAATCAATAACTTCAATGATTAAACCGAAAGAAAGACGAACAAAATATTCTCTAAAGATCATTAAAATATTTTCTAGTTTTGACAACTCTTTCGAACATCAACAGGGTTTCCACAAATTTGTTGATGATTGACACATAATTCTAAACTTTTAGTTCTCTAAAAAGATCTCAAAAGCAAGGGAAGAAAGGAACCAAAATAAGAATAAAGAGAGAAAAAAAAGAACAAAGTGAAGAAAGATTGAGGTTTTGAAACCTCTATCGAACTTTGACAAGGTTTCGACAATCTAGCTAAGTGCTAACTCTCTTTTTCAAACGGATAGTTTGAAAATTGGCGCCCACAAATGGAGACTACCCTGCATTGATTGATGTCAAAGCCATGGTAGTTGTATTAAATGCATAGGATATAGTAGAGGAAAATCACTCAAATTTGCTCAATTCAAAAGCTTTTGCAAGCAAGTATCATGGGTTTTGAGAGTACAACAAACAAAATTGAAGAAGATTTTCATCAGTGACCACAGAAATATATTTTATGTCTTAGAGTCATTCAAATTGGTAAGCACCCATTCCTGGTTCTCTAGTAGTTGTCTTTGTCTCTCGTATCGACAATTTTTCCAAATTTTCAAAGCAAAAATCTAGTACCCTAGGTGGCATTCTACCAAAATTTATGCATATTTCAAGGGTATGAGTTTGAGCTAGAGTTTGCAAAAATAAAATACAAATACTTTGGCTATGAGCATCTATCTAACCTAGACAATTATGCATTGTCGAAGATAGGGGATACAAGGTTAGGGAATATCATTCTAGAAGATTCTTGGGAAAGGTCAAATAGTCCAAACAAACACTGATAGTCACTTTCCCAGATGCTATGAAATGCACTAACTTGGTGTTGGAATGCATCAACTATATGAAGTCGTCACTTTCCCAGATGTTATACAATGCACTAAGTTGGTTTTGGAATGAATCGAATACTACAACCCCAACCCTAGAGAAATCAGAACTAGTGATGATAAATTTATCATAACTCTAGACAAAGCTACCATCAATGGGTGTTTCAGATTTCTCAAGAGAGAAGAGTATGATTATTTTGACTTGACTACATCACAAGGGCATTTTAGTGAGAATAAATAATATTATAACAATAAAATTTTTACCACCGAGTGCATTGCAGAGCCAAAGAAAGGAAAGACTCAACTTCTCAAAGGCTTACACAAATTTTATTTCAAAGGTGAAATTATAGACATCACAATACCATTGCATAAGTTGAATGGCAGCATGAACGCCCATGATTTTGAAGAATGGATGTTCTTATTTGTGCAAATTATCTATGCAAGGCAACAATATTTGGATTGGGATACTTTAATCAATGACATCATTCACTATATGATTTCAAAATTTTCTATCAACAAGATTTTCTATATATCTTCCTATCTTTTCTATGCATTGTCTTGCACAAGACTATGGCCAAGACTTAGACATGTTGAAGATTTTGATTATCATATTAAAAAAATTAATTACTACCTTGATTTGTAGTTAGAGAAAAGCTATCATAAGTATAGGAGGGCGAGTGGTGTATTCACCATGAGATTGGTCAAGGAGATGCAAGGAGATTTGGGCCAAAGGATTTCCCTTGAGGCCATTCAAAAGTTATGAGAAAACCCATCAAAATTTATTCTCCACAATTAAATGTCCATTCAAAATTTTTGGCCATTCAATTAAGGATATTAGAGTAACTTATGAGATCATCAAAAGGATTTGGGTAACTTATGAGGAAACTCATCAAAAGTTGAAGAGCACGTCAATTCTTATTGAGGATGAAAATTTAGAAAAATTGTTTTTTGAAATTGCATGCCCATCAATGCAAAAAGAGCCTAGTTAGGCTACCATAGTTTGCTATAATGCATGACTAGAGTGGACTTGCAACCTCCAAGAAAAGATGGAGATGTCCATAATTTTCAGGTAATTTCCTCTAGGTTGGTGAGTAGGACATAAAGAGATAAGGAAGATAAAGATGAGCTAAAGAAAGAAGTAGAACTCCTCACAAGTTGCCTAACGTCACTATTTGACCTATCTGCATAACGTATCCGTCAATCTGACTCCTCTTTTGACCCTAATTCTAAAGATAGAAAGAATATGGTGGGTAAAATACAAAAATAATAATTACTTTTGCAACATTACAAGAGAATGGATAAAGGATTTCAAGGCCAAGGGGCCTCCTTTTAATAAAAAAACTAAGTCTATGCTAATTTGATTTTGGTGAGGAATGGCATTAACACAGCAAACACAAAGCAAGAAGAGGCTACATGGCTACAAATAGATCAACAACTCAAGGAAATAATAAACATGAGTATCTACAAAGCAACATTTGAAAATATTGTCCTAAATGCAAATGATACCAAATGTATAATGTGGATGGAGAGTATCAAATGGAAAGGCTCTTTCCTTAAACAAAATATCAAAGAACAAAATAAGCTTCTAAGAGATTACAATTGAATGCAATTAGACATGATAAAGGAATTCATAGTTATTGAGTGTCAACTCAAGAAGAATGATAAAAAAGGGGTCAAGAAGGGTGACCTAACAAAGGATGTATGCAAAATATTTTTGACTTTTCATCCATTTTTTTTCTTTTTTTTAGGTTGTGACCCCGCAACAAACACTAGCATCCAACCAATGTGTCGGGGGGGGGGGGGGGGGGGGGTCCAAGATTCATGTTGGCATCCACCCAATGTGCTAACATCTAGGTGATGCATTGACATCCTTTCAGGGTGTTGGTGTATATGAGAAGCACTGGCGTCTTGACAAAATTTGAATTTTTAAAAGTATTTAAGATTCTTAGAATGTGTTGATTGATATCATAGAAGAATAGAATTAAAATCAATTATTTTATGATTTTATCCCCTTCCCACTATGTGTAAGCATGGTAGGGGAGTTATACTTACACAAATGTGGAGCCACATTAAGAAGATCCTATAAATGGAGTATACATTTCTCAAGCAAGTTGGACTATGGTGGATATTTATGATGCCCGAGATACGGTTTCAATCTACCATGTTGATGAAATTGATGGAGAGGTGGGATGGAGAAAACTCAACATTTCATCTATCGATAGGGGAGATGACAACCACACTTATAGATTACTGAAATTTGAAGCTACTGATCCACAATGAGTAGGTCGCCATTGAGGAGGACCATGGGCTCACTATCATATATGAGACACAATAGTGTTGTAGGCCATGTGATCATGATAGATATTATCAACTACATATACATGAGGTGCCTTGAGTAGGGTCATATTGCTATTCCTCTTGTGTGGAGGATACTAATAGCCACAATGGCATTGATAATGGTAATAGATAGATGAGGTACACACCTTCACATGGGTTTCATTCACACTATCAAGGATATGGAGTAGTAAGAGAAAATTATTGCATGGTGATGAAGTATGCTTGCACACTTATATCACAATCTTGGACAATATGTACACCTCATGAGCCTCTTGACATGCACATTGTTATAGGTATGGGATTTCAATAACATCACCTATACAAGTCTTGTTAATTACCTAGAAAGATCTCATTTGATGCATTGAGGGATCATGTGTACCCTCTCATATAACATTGGAGATTTAGAGACTTTTTTAGAGGTAGATCATCGATCAACTTCACAATGTCATATTATATACAATCCTTTTAGAGGCATGAGTGTATGGCATGGTGGCATATGATAGTTAGCCCACATGAAATGATATAGATTGTCAGAAAGCAAGAACAATCACACCATTGTGCCTTTTTATTATAGAAGGACCCTGCGACAATTTGGTTTAGTCTAGCAGGTGCCCACATATCTGAGGTCACATTGTAACATCATTAGAGAAGGTGATCAACTCCACCCCATTGTCATGGAAGTTGCATTGAGAAACCTATAAACTAAGGGGGGGTACAAGGCCTTAACCCAAGATGTCGATGGTGTCAACATCACACAAAGTTACATTAGATAGTGGTAGGGTGTAGGTTTGACACCTATTTTTTATGAGGATGCCCTTATAAGCGAGCCTAGTGCCCAGAGTTGAGACAAAGGAACCAACTTCAAAGAGAAAATAAGAGAGAAGGATAGAGTAAATGAGGAGGCAGAGAGACCTAAAGTGATATAAATGGTAGTACCTCCAACAACACCACTATTAGCCTCAACAATTCCACCAATTGGTGTGCCACCTTTTGTAGCTTCCATTGGACTAAGTGTGGCATTGAGTTGTGTAATTGTACTTCAAGACCCACACTAGTAGTCTAGGGACCTAGGTGAGACTTTGATTATGTTATGCTTCTATATGTTGTAGAATAAATATGCTTTGATTATGACAATGTGGTACTAAGGCATCTTATGTTTATATTTTTTGTAGTGTTGACATGAGTGGCTTGAACTTATCAATCGAGTCATAACAAAGATGGTCTTGATGGTCCAGCTCAAGGGGCTTGTGCTTGCATCATATAAGACACAACTCACTACCAAATGACATGTTCAGATCTTTGAGCCCATAATTTAGACCAGGATTGCATATGAAGAGATCTAAGTCTGGGAGATGCAACAATCCATAAAGCTAGCAATGATGACTAAGGTCAAGATTAGTGGGTTGCTAATGTGTTGTCTATTAAGCACACAAATATACTAGGGGGTTAATTAGTATATGTTAACTATAAATTAATTCAACACTAATTATCATTAATAACTTCTCCAAGCATTATAGGCATATATAAGCAAGAAGCAAGCACACATTAACACAAAGAACACTATATTTACATGGAAACCCAGAAAGGAAAAAATATTGTGATAATATTTGCTTGGATCTACTATCCGAGTTCATCCTCACATAAGATATCAAAGAACTTACAATATTCTATAAACACTAGCTTACCAGAGACACCAATCCCCAAATATATTTACAAGCACCAACCTACAAGAGACACCAATCCCCTAATCCAAGATCTCAATGCCAACTCACAATATGAGACGCCTATCTCAAATACACCATAATACACAAAAGATATGTTATGTAGGCCTTCGAGGTTGAACCATGAAAATCTTCTTGATCTGATCAACTTTTGAACACCCTCACATTGTGCATGAGATCTTCAATTAAGTTTGCATGTCGAATAGATAGTTTGCACAACTTTTGTTGGTGATCAATTCTATATATAAACACACTACACACATTGGAATTAATTTTATCAACAATATATATGCATTACAATAATAGTCACAAGTTCATGTCGGCCTAGATCATATTCAATACCTTTTGGTGCAAGTCGGTCACAAATAGGTTCCTCAATCAAAGTGTAGTCGACTAGGTCCTAAATCCCACATGTTACTCTAGGAGTGGGGACATGTTATGTGTTACCCAACACACACTCTATTGGCCTCAATGGACATCCACACGCTTCATATAATTGGTGTATATTACAAAAATTCTAACACAAATATATCTGGAACACCAAAACAAGCTATGAATATGTCACAGTGAGCATAATGTGACCTTAACTTTCCTTCTTCTTGGTATTCACCTTTGAAACATGAATAGATTTATCTTCATCTATAACTTTACTTATCTTCTAAACTTCTAGCCATAAAGAATTTTTGTGATAGAATGCGGTACAAAACAAGTTCTAGAATGTTCAAATATACATCCAGACACACAATTATATAATTTTGGGAGATAAGATTGAAAAAGTTTTACAAGATGAGGGAGCTTTCATTGGTTGGGAGTCTATTGATGAATCTGCCCCTGGAGATGCACGGGGAAAGCTTGATAATAAATTTCCTCCCTCTATTGGGATTTCTTTAGCTATTTAGTGTTATTTGGTTTTTCATTGTTGTTTTGGGTTATGTCTTGCCTAGAATTTGAGAATGTGCACTTATACTATCATTTTTTATGAATTGTGTAAAATTATCTCTTTAGTTTAATAAAGAGGTTTAAAATAGGAAATTCATAAAATAGAAAAAGTCATACAAAATATGATAGTTTAGGAGGATTCAATTGTGTACTTTTTAAGTCAAATTTATTGACCCACATTTCAAGAGTGGTAGTTTACATGAACTAGTCTATGATGACAATGCATGGTTCACTTAGCACTCATTGCATTTTGGTGATGCTCATAGTGATGAAGCATCAACATCTCTAAATGTCACCAATTAGGACTGTTATGAAAATATCTCCTCATAAATGTTGCAAAATCACAAAGGAACTAAAAGATCCATGTACAAAACACTTAAACATTACATAGATATTAATATGTGAGAAGGTTTAATTTAGCCACCTACTTATCAATAGTCAATACGATAGGCTTTTAGTGGGGGATGTTTCCCGCCGAAGTGTAAGACAATTCGATGAGTGTCTCTTTACGGTGACCGGTGGCTTTTATCAGCGAATGATACATGGCGTCTTTGTTGTTTGCCAGAGATTATGACGTGTGTCCCTTACACACATCTCGGATAAGTGGCGAACGATAAGTGATGGCCTTTGCTTTGTTTGGTTTTTATTTCCCATTGTTCTGCATGTCATTCGGTCTGTGCTTCACATTTTTAGAGTTTTGCTAACCGTCTGCAAGTTTTAGTGTTTGTGATATTGGCAGTTCGATTTCCTGCATTCGTTGGTTTATCTGCAGTTGGGTTTCCTGTGTTTGCCACTTTGTGTAGGGTTCTGACTTTCATATTTTAGGGTTTTGGTAACCATCTACAAGTTTTAGTGTTTGTGGTATGTGCAGTTTGATTTCCTGCATTCACTGCTTTATTTGTAGTTGGGTTTCCTATGTTTTCCGCTTTGTGCAGGGTGAGGACTTTCATGTTTTAGGGTTTTGCTAACCATCTGCAAGTTTTAGTGTTTGTGGTATCTCCAGTTCAATTTCTTGCATTCACTGCTTTATCTACAGTTGGGGTTTTGTGTAGCTGCACTTGGTTTTGTTTGGAGAGAAAAAGGGTATTTAGACATTTCCTTGTATTGGTCACTTAATTTTTGGAGAAGAAAAGGATATTCAGAGGTCGCATCATATTTGCAGATGGGTTTTTGACCTTTCTAGCTAAGGTAACTGAAATGGCTGCTTGCGTTGTTCTTTTGTGTTGTATTTTGTGTGGTGATTACATTTTTTTTTATTGATTAGGGTTTTTGCACGTTGGCTTGGTTGATTTATTAACTTAAGCTTTTACTAATTTGTAGGAAGCAGATTTTGGTAATTAGAGTTTGCACCTTGTAAGTGTTTGTAGCTTCATGTTTTGGGTGATGTACAGGTAAGGAGGTTGCATAATGTTGTGGGTTTAAAGATTTTAACATAACAAGTACTTTGTTTTTTAGATTTATTATCTTGCGGTTCTGGTAAATTGTAGAAAGCAAATTTGGATAATTAGAGTTTCCACTTCCTCTTTTTGGTGGTGGTGCAACCTATAGGGGTCGTGGCTTGGGTGTACAAGTAAGCAATTTGCATAATGTTGTCGGTTAAAATATTTTCACAGAAGAAGTGCATTGTTTGTGAGATTTAATAACTTTGGTTTTCGCTAATTTGTAGATATGTGTTCATATATGTCTTACTGCTAAGATATTTGGTTACCCAATTGTGTTTTTTTCTTTGCTATTGTTTGATTATACACTTGACTTGTTTTTACGGTCGCTTTTACAATTTTAGTTTTTTTTCTATTCCAGTTTATGTAATACCCCTAGATTTTGTGCTATGTGAACAATTATGTTCTCAATGGTGAGCATCCTAGAACATAACATAATCTCTGTAAGGTATTCAATGTGATTATTTGCAATCCTCCTTGTTGTTTCGTTGAGTTGATCTAATTGGGTATCTAAGGGGTTGGAGTCGGCCTTAATCTCTTTCATGTCTACCTTAGTTGGAAAATTACTTTTCCTTTTACACAATCGAATATCTTCTGCATGATTGATTGACTCGTAATTTTAATTTTATTTTAATTTTTATGTTAGAGATGTAGCGTCCTAAAATTGTGACACTTGCAATTTCGACTGCATTTCGGTCTTCACGATGGCGACGCAACACGCAACCTGAATGGAGACCCTGAAACCTGATTACGACACTGAAAACTGCATTTTCTTGCACCCTGGCCTGAACCTCCTTTGCACCCTGCTGTCCCGGGAGGTGGGACCAGAGCGCCCAGTGCCCTGGTCCCTGGGTCCTATTTTGGGCCCAGTCTCTTTTGGACTTCGGGTCTTTTATGTTTGCAAATTGGAAAATTATCTTTCCTGGTCGGCCTAAGGTCGGGAAAATCAGTCTATCAGCCCTAATTGACAAGTATATAAACTACATTTTCCTCTCCCATTTGAGAAAGAAAGGGTCATATGTGTACAAGCGTGGAAACTATACTCAAGCATTCAAGCATTCAAGCATTCCTTCAAGTAATTGATCATTTCAAGTCTCCATTCAAGGCTAAGTGTTGCATTCAAGACAAGGATTCAACCATTGAAGAGGAGATCACTTACTACAACAACATACAACATCTATACCTTCGCACATAAGGATACAAACATCCTTAGAACAAGGTATTAGTACTTATTTTACAGTCATTTACATTTACAGCACTTGCTCATTTCTTGGTTAATTCCAAAACCGGGGTTTGACCTAATGGCAAACCCCTAATCCCTAACCCCCCAATCGTCTTCGCTTTTCTGTGTGTAGGTTGCAGGTACGCGACTGAAATTGAAGATCTGGAATCCTTGTGCAGAGACGAACAGATCCCCCTTCGTTTCACGGATTTTTCGGAGGACTGTGGTGCCGGGCGCCATCGTCCCGACAACTTTTGCTCAAATTTCCAGGACAGCGCCGTATCGACATTTTACTGCTAATTCCAGGTCCACAGCTTCATCCTATATCCCTATCTCAGTTTATAAAGCGAATCTTTGTCACTTTCTATGCATTCCTAGTCTGATTCTCCTATGCACATTCTTTACAAAAGAGGGTAGCCTTGCTGTCTTAACCCTTGAAACGCATTTAGCATCCAATCTTGCATTGTGTGGGATTGGATCTTGTGGGTTTCAACCCCTCTTTTGAATGTAAAGTCTCTCCCCTAAGTGAAAACCATCAACCCTAGTGAATCTCCCTTCTCTCTCCTTGGAGTTGGAAGAGGGGAGAGCAACTAGGGTTCGATCGTGATTTTCCGCTTTACATTTTGGTGAACCCGACGTGAACATCCTTTCTGATTATTCATAGTTAGATCTGAAAATTGGATTCCTTGATTACATTTCCATGTTTGATCTTTTGCAAAATTTTAGAGGTTAATTGCATAAAAACCCTAAATTTTCTTTTTAGTAATTAAGCTTGTGAAATGTCTAAATGTTAATGCTTGTTTCAGATCTGCCCTTCTATTACAAATTATCAATTCATATTTGTGCTTTAATTTTGAAAATTAAGTGGTTAAGTGTCAAAACCCTAATTTTTGAAACCCTCTTGATTCGACCTTTGTCGGACAATTTCACTGATCAAAACATCTCCAAATCAGCTGTAACTTTGGATTCCGCAATAAAATCACAATATCTTTCATCCCTGAAAATTTGGAAAAAAGTTGCGAGGACCGTGTGCACTCCGAGCGCCATCGTCCCCGACATTTTTTCCGAAATTTCGGGAGCAAGATCTTACTGTATTTTCCTGCTAAAATCCAGAATTTTGACTGATTTTATCAATTTTAACACCTTCAAAATTACAGTCAAAGTTGGTCTAGCGATTGCTTTGATTGAGGCTTCTAATCATTCAAAAATTGCTGAAATTGAAATTTGTGTCAAAATTGTGTTTCTTACAGTCCTAAATCTGAAAAGTGTGTTTGCATTCATTCGAAATTTCAGTGCTTTATTCAAATTCTTGCAATTTGTGACTTTTGAAATTAAGTGCTTAATTAGAACAACTTTGATTTCCGCTTTCAAAATTGAATTTTGCGTGAAATTGAGTCAATTTTCAAATTTCAAAATTTGCATTGCTCTTGACATTCCCTCTAAAATCATAAAATTCAAAATTTCAGTTTCCCTCTCTTTTTCAAAATTCAAATTTTGCATTTTTCGACAATCTTGATAGGGTTCAATTTTGAATTTGCAACTTTAATTTGGCCTATCTACAGATCGTAAAATCACTCAATTTTTTCAGATTGGCTTTAAAATCATCATACCTTTCATCCTTGCAAATTTCGAAAAAAGTTGCAAGGACCGTGTTGCACTCCGAGCGCCACGGTCCCGGACATTTTTTCCGAAATTTCGGGAGACTGTCATGATTGCATTTAACAGCTTAAATCCAGAAGATTGGCTGATTTTACTGAAAATTGCTGCCTCTAAATTCAAAATCTTCTCTCTCTCTTTAGTGCATGAGTTTTGACAACAATAAGCCCTATTTACACTATTCCCGTTAGACGAAGCCGTAGAATTAAGTCTTTCCGAGGTTTAATTACCGAGGAGATGGAACCTAATTTGAATAGCCTTTTTAACAAGGATATGGGTAATTCCTCTAATCCTCCTAATGATGAAGAAGCTCTCCATGAGGTTTCTGTAGAACAACTTTCGAAATTGGATAATCAATTTGACGATTTTCACCAATGGATGTCTC
This sequence comes from Cryptomeria japonica, assembly GCF_030272615.1. Lineage (NCBI taxonomy): Eukaryota > Viridiplantae > Streptophyta > Pinopsida > Cupressales > Cupressaceae > Cryptomeria > Cryptomeria japonica. The sequence goes on along the minus strand of NC_081406.1, from coordinate 175,420,380 downwards.
ATGAGTATCCCGATAGTCAAGCTCTTCCTTTAATTGAGGGTCTAAAACGTATGCTTCAAAGTGATAAGAATGGAATTGATATTTTGCGTGGTATTGCACACATTGTGGATTCGAATGTGATGCCTATGAAGAGTTGTGCCGAATCTTTAGGTTATACACAACCTCCTACACAAGTCAATCATTCTATTCCTTTGACAACTTCTATTGCTAGCGTACCTACCTTTACATCAAACATAATGGCTACTTCTATACAAGACATTCCCCCTGTGATCAATAGTCATGGGGGCAATCCCTCTTCTTCAATTAACCCTATCCCTTCATTCAATCTGACTTCTTCATTCATTCCTTCAATGAGTGTTCCTATTACATCTCCGCAAATAAACATGACGCAAGGGGGCAATTCATTTAACCATTCCATTCCTCCTTGTAGTGTTCCTCTTGTCCAATCATCCCCTATGATTGATTATCATAGAGTCCCACCACCTTATTCTCTACCTTCTTTCAATAACATAACACCTCCATCTCAATCTAATACATCTAATATGAACTCTTCGACTGAAGCGACCATTAACAATCTTGCACAAACTGTCTCTTCTTTACAGCAACAAATTGCCTCTATGAATCAATCTAAGTTTAGTGTGCCCACATTTGATGTTGCGAGCCCACTTTCTCTTGACATTGTTCGAGCTATCCCTCCTAAACATGTTGAAATCCCGCATTTGGAGCTTTATAATGGTAAAGGTGATCCTCTAACACATGTTAAGACCTTTCAAACAATATGTACCGATTTTGCTTATGACCAAAGGTTGCTTGCAAAATTGTTTACTAGAACATTAAGAGACAAAGCCCTACAATGGTATTGCTCGTTGCCTTCTTATTCTATTACTTCTTTCAAACAACTTGCAAATGCTTTCATTCAACAATTTCAAAACAATATAAGTCCTAAAGTTACTTTGATTGATTTAATGCATTGTAAACAAGGTGTTAAAGAAAAAGTGACTGATTTCATTGGTAGATATAAGCATTTGTATGCTCAAATTTCTTTTCCAGTGCCTGACAATGATATTCAAAGATTCTTTATTTCTAATTTACAAAAAGATATTCGAGACAAACTTCTGTTTTCTGAGTTTACTTCTTTCCAACAGTTGTGTGCAACTCTTCACAATTATCAACTGACTGTGAGTCAAATGGAACAATCACATCCTATGGCTCCGAGTGATAAGGGTGATAGCAGTCAACAACCATTTGGAAAGTTTAAACCGAACAGAGATTCCATCAAATTCAATGAAAACATCATCAACAACAATGTGAATGCAGCATCAGGTGTGCCTCCTATTTCTAAGTTTTTCAAGAGAGAAAGAAAGTTTACTCCTTTGAATGAATCATTGCATAGTATTATGAATAAGTTATTGGAACAAAATGTGCTTACTCTTCCTCCTATAAGGCAAATTGATCCTGCAAAGATTACTTCACCTTATTTTGATAACAAAGCTTTTTGTCAATTTCATCGTCAGCCTGGGCATGATACTGAAAAATGTTTTTCTTTAAAGGGTAAAATTCAAGATTTGATTGATAATAATACTATTTCTGTTTCTGGAGTGAATGATAAATGCAATACATCTGTAGCTCCTCCTAATCAAAATCTTCAGATTTTCACTGATCCATTACCTTCTCATACCTCTAATGCGATTGAGACTAATGATTCCTCTTTTTCATCTGATGGTCTTGTGTCTATGACTCCGAATGTGATTAACTTTGTAGAGCAGCAAGAAAACCCTAAAGAACCTTCCATCACATTTGATTCCAGTGAAACCATTAGGGCACCTGATGGTCCTTTATACATAGTTGCAAAAGTCAAGAATACACCTTGCCGTGGAGTGCTTATTAATCCTTCGTGCATGGTTAATGTTATTACTGAAGAATTTCTTTTTACTTTGCAATTGAATCAAGTGATCTGTGATGAAACAGATGTGATTGTGAAACTATTTGATGCATTTTCTTCTCCTGCAATTGGTTCTATTACATTGCCTATTGAGGTCCATAATAAATCCCTTGATGTGAACTTTTCTATTATTCCATCTTCCGAACAATTTCGTGTGAAGCTTGGCTATCCTTGGCTATCTTCCATGAAAGCTATTGCTTCTCCTATTCACAAGTGTTTGAAATTTCCCCATAATGGTGAAGTTGTTACTGTCAATCATAGTCTCTTTAAACCAGCTGAAAGAACTTCTAGCATTCCTATTGATTACTTTTGGCCTAAACAATTCCAATCTCTTCCTCCGCGAAGTGATCATCTTTTCAAATCTTATCAAAAGTGGAAAACAGATATGATCCTATCTCTAAGTGAACCTAGAACACCCAAACTTGATATTCCTATCATTCTTGAGAAGGAGGTTCTTCCTTTGAAAGATAAAACTAATGTCTTTCCTCAAGAAGATTCCCAACTCGTTCCCATGGATGTGACTATGTCTATGCCTAATAAATCTCCTAAAAGTAGACCTATCCCTCCTCGTCATGATGGACTTGGTCTCCTTCCTAAACCAAAAATTCCTCCTTTATATGGAGCAGTTCCTCCTCCTTCCTTTTATAGAGAGAAGAGACCTTCTTCTTCTCCTATTATCCAGCCTAAGAGACCACAACCTAAACACCCAAGTGGTAAGGATGAGAACATTCCTCCTCCTCAATCTCCTAATCTTCCTACTAAGACTAGACGAAATCGTTCTGCACGTGAACGTCGACGAAAGCGTCGTCTTAGAGCTCAAGCAGCTGCTTCTCAAACTTTGCAATCTCCAAAAACACCTTCAACAAGCATTATTCCATTTTCTCCAAAATCTCCAAAACATAAGATGCATGATGGTCTTGATCCTGTGTGAGTTAAAGATCCTATTTTTATAAATCTTGATGATGATATAGATGAAAATGTTATTCAGGATGAAAATGTTACTTCTCTTGCTTCTGATAGTGAATATGAACTTGTTGATATTGATAACCATTTATCTAACAAATTTTCTAAAGCACTTATCCTAGCTCCTAGACAAGAACAACGTGGCTCGGAACATGAACATAGCCCTTGTTTGGATCTTGTGATAGCTCCATCTGCTGTGTTGGATGTTCCTCCTCTAGCGTGTTCCCTGCCTTCCCGAAACATTGATCAGCAAGATCGAGGGGTAGATGACGTGCTAGACTAGTTACATTAGCATAGCAGATTCTCTCCTCCTCTCTTGTGTTACTTCTTCTATACGTTATTCTCATTCTTCTATTTGTTGTCCTTGGTGTTGTCTACTTGAGGACGATGCAAAGCATTGAGATCTCTCGATCTCTCTCATGTTGACTCAAAAGACACATGTGTTCCCTTCTTCTAGGTGACCTTCCTTGATTGGGGAATGAAGAACAATTATGCATACATACATATGATATATATACATGAATTATCATAGAGCATACTGACCCCGAGGAAAGCGAAGTCACCTCGTGCTTTGTGTTTTGTGTCTATTATCCTTGGGTTTATCTCACACTTGGGGGCTAAATCCTTGCAATAACGTGCTCCTTTCCTTTCTCATTTCTTATGTGTATCACTACCTTAAAGCAATCACCCTTGTTGAGGCGTGTGCGATCGCTTTAACGTAGGGGGGCATACACCCTGTCTATCCCTTCAGGATACATGAAAATTTCTTGGAGAACTCAGCTTTGCCTTGAAAATTTTCGGTATTTCTCTTGCATGACTCATAGTGAGGGAACCTTACTACTGACAGTCATGGTTCTCCCTCGTGATCTTCCCTTTTACTTTGTCAATCGAAGTCGTAAGATCCTTAGTCCACTGGGGGCTTGGTGTGTCTTGCCTCCTTGACGTGGTGAAAGTCTTTCAATATTGTTTCCTTGTACTTTACCAGAAGTATGAGCATACATACTCCCGCTAAAGTGGGGGCTAAATGTAGCATCCTAAAATTGTGACACTTGCAATTTCAACTGCATTTCGGTCTTCACGATGGCGATGCAACACGCAACCTGAATGGAGACCCTGAAACCTGATTACGACACTAAAAACTGCATTTTCTTGCACCCTGGCCTGAACCTCCTTTGCACCCTGCTGTCCCGGGAGGTGGGACCAGAGCGCCCAGCGCCCTGGTCCCTGGGTCCTATCTTGGGCCCGGTCTCTTTTGGACTTCGGGTCTTTTATGTTTGCAAATTGGAAAATTATCTTTCCTGGTCGGCCTAAGGTCGGGAAAATCAGTCTATCAGCCCTAATTGACAAGTATATAAACTACATTTTCCTCTCCCATTTGAAAAAGAAAGGGTCATATGTGTACAAGCGTGGAAACTATACTCAAGCATTCAAGCATTCCTTCAAGTAATTGATCATTTCAAGTCTCCATTCAAGGCTAAGTGTTGCATTCAAGACAAGGATTCAACCATTGAAGAGGAGATCACTTACTACAACAACATACAACATCTATACCTTCGCACATAAGGATACAAACATCCTTAAAACAAGGTATTAGTACTTGTTTTACAGTCATTTACATTTACAGCACTTGCTCATTTCTTGGTTAATTCCAAAACCGGGGTTTGACCTAATGGCAAACCCCTAATCCCTAACCCCCCAATTGTCTTCGCTTTTATGTGTGTAGGTTGCAGGTACGCGGCTGAAATTGAAGATCTGGAATCCTTGTGCAGAGACGAACAGATCCCCCTTCGTTTCGCGGATTTTTCGGAGGACCGTGGCGCCGGGCGCCATCGTCCTGACAACTTTTGCTCAAATTTGCAGGACAGCGCCATATCGACATTTTACTGCTAATTCCAGGACCGCAGCTTCATCCTATATCCCTATCTCAGTTTATAAAGCAAATCTTTGTCACTTTCTATGCATTCCTAGCCTGATTCTCCTATGCACATTCTTTACAAAAGAGGGTAGCCTTGCTGTCTTAACCCTTGAAACGCATTTAGCATCCAATCTTGCATTGTGTGGGATTGGATCTTGTGGGTTTCAACCCCTCTTTTGAATGTAAAGTCTCTCCCCTAAGTGAAAACCATCAACCCTAGTGAATCTCCCTTCTCTCTCCTTGGAGTTGGAAGAGGGTAGAGCAACTAGGGTTCGATCGCGATTTTCCGCTTTACAAGAGAAATCTATTATTCTTTTACCAACACCTTTACCCTTTAACCACCAAAAAATAATCCTTAAACAATCTTCAAACAATGCTATTAGAGGTATAATCAAGCAAATGATGTAAATCAAATTAACATTTTTTTTTAAATTTCAAAAGACAAAATGGACCATTTGATTTTGATAGAGAGAATAGACCATTTGACAACAATATCCAGCAAATCTATCCAAAAAAAAATTGTCTTTGATATTAAAAGTGTAATCCTTCGAGTACTTCAAGTTCAATACATATTGGTAATACTAGAAATTGTGTAGTGGTGATTCTAGAGAACATGCCAAATGAAAAGCAATTAAAATGTTAACTAATTTATGTTGAGATTAGGAACTTTAAGATCAGGAACTGGGTATGCATAGCACCTATAAATAAGACACATTACACATAGTAAGCAACAACTAAATAACATATCAATGCCATGATAACTCAAAATCAAAGAGATTTGATATGTTTTTAAAGATTTATAAGAGCTCTCTAGGAATGATGGGTAATTGAAGAATTAAAAAAAAAAATCCTTAATTTTGAGATTTCATTTGCCAGGAAAATTAATTAGAAGGAACTACTCTTTCTATCCATTAGTTGGTATTCTTTATCAAAGAGATTTGATATGTTTTTAAAAGATTTATAAGAACTCTCTAGGAATGATTGGTAACTGAAGAATTAAAAAAAAAAAATTCCTAATTTTGAGATTTCATCTGCTAGGAAAATTAATTAGAAGGAACTATTCTTTCTATCCATCGATTGGTATTCTTTCTATCCATCAGTAGGTAATCCTTCATTGATAATCATCAAAGTTAATTTGAAAACTCACCTTTTGTATTTCATGTTAAAGAATTGCCTCACATATTCATAGTTACCATTATTTTTAACTAAATATATATTTTATTTAATTCATCATTACCAATTCCCCACATATCAAACAAACAAATATTGAATATTAATGTTGCTAAATTTATTAAAAAAAATTATACTTTATTTCATTTTTAAAAGCACTGGTTACTTGAAGGTCTAACTTATAAAAAATTAAATATTTTTTAAACATGCCATATGCATAATTTTTTGAATAAAACTGCATGCTTAAATATCTAAATATAAATTCTACTATAATAGTTGAAAAAAGCTTTTTAGGAATACATAAATATTAGTAAACCCTATTTTTTTATTAATCATTAGTTTTATCATTTTTAATCAATATTTAATTATTTTAATATTGTCAATCAGGAAATAACAAAATATATATGATCTAAAATAAATAATTATAGTAAGTAAAATAATGGTACCCTATATTTCTACTTAATCATACATTATAATATTATAATCTATTAAAAGAGCTAGCTGATTTATGACTACTACAATTATTAGACATTATAATTCATATATAGTTATATATATTTGTATTATTATTTTAACTTAGATTGATATTCATATTAGATTTTTATTATAAATTAAAAATATTTATGTCTATTATAATCAATATATATTTGATCATGTCTTCAAAAAAATATTAAAATAATAAAATAATAAATACACAAATTTCACAAATCAATGATTCCATCTATGAACTTATATTAAGATATTTTTATAATAATTTATATAATCTATTTTCACATTGAGTTTCAAATATCTTTTGAAAATGAATTTTATGCTTCTCTATGAATGATTAATCGTTTCTTAAAGTGTCTTTATAATGTAAGACAACTTCAAAATTATAACTCCTTATTGAAAATAAATAGTAAAAAAACTCTCAGAATAAATGACTACACAAGAACACAATACTTCTAATTTTATTTTATTATCACATAAAACACGTGAATAAAAATGAACCTAAAACATGAAAAAAGAGATGAGATGTTTACGTACAATTTATACTAAATCTACATTCAAATTCTGTTAGAAAATTTTATATATGACAAGATATATGAACAGGCACCATGTACAAATTCTTTTATTAAAATAATATGGTAGCAATATCGAACAAAGATAATCTATAGACAAATACACAATCAAATTCTGATCAAACAAATGAATGTGTAAGATAATGAATATGAATTTTATTCTTTTAGAGAACAATACACATCAAAAGTGAATGCATACAGTCTGAAATCTGCATACACATTACACCCACAGTAAAAATGTCGTAGAAAAATGGTACTGCTGAGCTTCAACAATTCTTCTCATAAGATCCAGTTGACTATCCTTAATGGAAATCTCATTTGTGAACCAACTGAATCCATTTTGAGATGCTATGTTCAACCCTTAAACTGAATTGAGGTTTGTTGTTGTCTCTGGGCTTGTGATAATAAAAAATGGGCTTCTTTTTGTCTATGACATTTGCATGAATTTTTACAGCTGTTCAAGTAGAACATTCCCATGAGCTTAGTGACTTTGAACTATTTTTTTTAAATAGAAGTAATGCATAAAAAATACATAAGATTGACAGTCAAAACATTGTAAAGACTAATCGAAGAGTACTATAACATGTTCATACAAGCAACAAAAGATGACATGGAGTAGCCGAGTAACACATAACATCAATTTGATTAAATGTAAATTGTTTTAGCTTCATACAGATTACTAACTCTTCCATTTACATACCTTTTTATTTTTGTAGCTGGTCAAAATAGCTTACTATGAAACCTCAGATACAATTAACAAAGTAATTTATTGCACTTGGGTAACCAAATATCTTACCAGTCCAATATGGACCATCAAAAAGTCTCATGTTATGGAACCTCCTTACGTGTACACCATCGAAAACATGAAGCTACAAATACTTAGAAGCTAGAAACTACAAACTCTGATTATTGAAATATGCTTTATACAAATTAGCAAAACCCCAAGATAATAATTGAACCGATACATACTTATACAATTATATATACATATACATGTATTTATATATGTGCATATTTGTCTATATAGTTATATACATATTTATGTATGTATATATATACATGTGCATATATATAGAAACATCTATATGTATATATAAATATATATTTATGTATTTCTTAGAACATACGGTCTTATGTATGACATCATTCTGATGTATTGGATTATTTCAGCTAAGTAATTGTAAGATCGGATACTACATAGTTAAACCAATAGGCTTTTAGTGGGGGGTTTTCCCCGCCGAAGTGTAAGACGCTCCAACGAGCATTGATTTATGGTGGTTGCACATTTTTCCCACCGAATGTGTCGTGTTTGTGGTAACGGCACGTGGGCAATTCTATTTTGCCTTAGATTGTGCCATGTGAATCACTTTTTCTTTGCAATTTTTCAACCACCTCATTATGTCCGTGAAGTGCATTTGTTGAATGCAATAGAGCTGGTTGAGGTGCTTCATCTAGACTGCCTACAATAGGTGCATTAGAGCTCATTGAGGTGCACTGTTTTGACTGCCTAGAAGAGGTTTCTTTCTGTAATATTAACCGAGTTTGTAATTTACTGAATGTAAGGGTCATCTCTATTTTTTGGCTTATTGTTATGTTAAGCAAATTTATAATTTGTTAAATCAAATTCATTTATGTAATTTTCTTCTCTTTTGTTTTCAGTCCTATTTTTCATTTGAATTGTTTCTACCCTGCAACTTTCTTATTGATTGCATTTTACTTTGATGATTGTCCTCAGCAGTGAATTACTCCTTTTTGCATTCTTGAACAATGTTTTGTTTTACTTTGGCATTGGCTACCTTTTCCTCCTGTATTAAGTTTTTTAACGATGTATTTTCACTTGTTGGTTCTCACAAAATACTGACACAATAATTCAATTAAGATTTTACAATGAATAGAGGGATGCAAGAAAGAGAGGACATTAATAGTGTTGTGAGGAAGCTTTTGGAAGAGAGCAACAAGATAAAATAGAACCTCAGAAAGGTTATTCATCAGCTTGAACGTAGAATGGCCAAGTAGTTAACCACCCCTCCTATTCCTGCCATTCTTGTTTCCACCATTCCTAGTATGGGCAATGATGATGAATTTATTAACAAACTCAAACTCTGCCCTCTTCCAATACCAACTCCCGAACAATTAATAGATCCACTAAGTATTTTTGAGCTAGGAGATAAGATCCTTAAGTGGAATGATAATCGAGATGGATGGGTTGCATGTGTAGATACTAACTACAATTAATTAGTCATTGTTAAATTGGTTTTGTTCTTATTTTGATTATATTTTCATATTTGAAGTAGTCTTCATACTCTTCGTACTCGATTCATATATGTGGAAGTCATAAATCAGTACTCTGTTTTTTGTCTTGTTGTACCTATTACATGGGTTGCATGGGTAGATATTGGCTAAATTTAATTACTCATTGTTCCATCTGTTTTGTTCTTATTTTGATTATATTTTCATATTTGAAGTAGTCTTCATACTCTTCGTACTCGATTCTTATATGTGCAACTCATAAATTGGTACTTTGATTTTTTGTCTTGTTGTACCTATTACAAGTAACATAAAAGAAATATTCATCCACCACTATGTTATTTCAGTTTTGCTTTACTTTACTTTGTTTTTTGGGTTTCCTTCTGCCCCATTCCTGATGAACACATAAATGCATTCATATGAGTATTGAAAATTATAATGGCCCATTACATTGGAAACATTATAAATCGTGTTAAACTTACAACAAGACAACTTTTGTAGATAGTCAAAATACCTTGGTATGAAACCTCAGATCCAATTAACAAATTTCTTTATTATATTTCAGAAGCTATATCATCTGATTCAGAAACAAAAATGCCATTGATTGTTGAGATTTTTTGTTGAGCTATGTTTATTAGAAGCTTTTGTACCAAATTAGAACATTAAGCATTGACTTTGTGATGGATTTTCTATGTATTGTGATTACATGCACATATCTCTGTTACAATATACTATTTTTACTGTTTAATTTTACTGGTGTTGTGATTTTGGTTTTCATGATTTTTTACCTTTCTATTTTGTCTATGGTTGACAAAGCATAAATTGTAAGTATCCATTGACATATGACAATTTGACATTAAAATGAGAATGTGACCCATTTCAGTCCCCTTCATATATACATCAGATATAAAAATTGGGTGGTATCTCCACCAATGTTTTGATACCACTCTCAATGAGTTTCTAATTAAGGCAATTATTAAAAGAAGTGTGTGCCTACAAATTATCGTTTTTTGATGTTCATTTTGGTGGTCATTATATGTCTTCTAATAAGAATTTTCAACCTTGTACTAGAACCATATAGACATGAGATGATATCTATACCAATGTTCTGATACACCTCCCAATCATATTCTAATTAAGACAACTATTAAAACAAATAACTGACTACAAATTTGATGTTCTTTTGGTTTCATTCCTCATTTTTGTGAACATTTTTTTGGTGTGCAAGTATTCAATTCACTACGGTTTAGTTAGGTGCTTATCCTTGACACAAAATTTCTCAATCCATTATGTCCTTCTATGTCTTCTAATAAGGATATTTGCAACCTCATAATTGTAGCGTCGTAAATTGTACGCACTCGCTAAAGTGGTACAATTTCACACTTGGTTTAGCTCCCGCCTTGGCGCATCTTGCACTTTGCATCGCATTTTCCTTTAGCACTTAATTAATCAAATTAATTAGGTCTAAGGTCTTATTTCATCATCTTCTAGTTGGGCCCTTTCATTAAAGTGTGCCCCTTTCATTTTATTCCTCCAATACATCATTTAATCAAAAACCCTAATTAGGTCCTATTTTGAACTTGGGGGCTTGATTTCGGGTGTCAAAACATCTCGAAATCACCTGTAACTTCGGGATTCTCACTAAAATCATCATATTCGACGACCCTTAAAATTTGGTGAAAAGTTGTCGGGACCATGATGCCCGGAGTGCACACGGTCCTGGACATTTTTCCTGAAATTTTAGGAGCGCAATCCAATCATAAAATAAAGCTTAACCCCAAGAAATTGGCGGGAGATTCAATCTCTAGGTCGGCCAAAAGTTGAAATTAAGACCTAGGGTTTCATATATAAGAGCTCTCTTTCTTCATTTGAAAAGATCCGGAATTTTTGGTTTAAGGGACCTTCTATGCAGCGAAAGAGCAGATCTTTGAAGATTTCAACAACATTCAACATCCACCCATCAAGCATTCATCAATTTCATTCATCCATTTAGGGCTTTGAAGACATTGAAGAGCAATAGGGGATCACAGACTGAAGATTGGCTTGTACCCCTCCCTTGGGGTTGGGTATGATTTCGTGTTGTTTTCATGTCTTTGCATAAGCCTCATTATATCATTTGTATTCATGCTTTAGATCACTTTGCATCTTGATTTGGAGCATTTACATTATCATTTACAAGCAATTAGGGTTTACTTTCTAGGTTGCTCTAGTTTGCTTACTTGCATTTTAGGATCTTGCACATACACAAGGTCTGCACACACACTACTTTTACAATACAACTTGGCTATTCATGGAGGTGGAAATCACCAAAGCAGGGGTTTGACTAAGGCAAAACCCTATATAGCCACCCACCATACCTTTTGAGATATAAGTGCAGATTTCGGGATTCAGACGACGCCGCAAATTGCAGATCTGACGGAAGCAGACAGAAACTGAGCCACACACCAAATTTCAGGACAAAAGACCAGGACAGGGGTGTGGGGCGCCCTGGTCCTGCCAGGACAGGGGTGCTAGGCGCCCTGGTCCCTGGGACAGGGGCGCTGGGCGCCCTGGTCCTTCTGTCAGACAACAAGTTTCCGCATTTCCTACAACTTTTTAGGTTGCAAAACAGCAGTTTCAGGAGCAGTATCAGGACAGTGGCGCCTGCACCCCCATCCCAAACATTTTCACTCAGATTTTAACTCCGGGTACGCATCCGCATTCTTGCCTTGTCCTTGTGTTTACAGCTTTCCATTGTTTAATCTCAATTCTGCAATCTTGTTCATACTTGCACTTTGGGGTTAGAAATTGAACTTGCATCATTTTATCTTTCAATTACAACAAAGGAATAGAAACCCTAATAGGTAGCCCATGGCTCTCTCTTCCACAAAAAGAAGTAGCCAATTGTGTGATACCTCTAGGCTCTTTCATATTCCACCATGTGTGTCAAAAGGTAGGATTAGGGCATGTTAGCCTAGTCCCGCTTTTTCCCCTACACATTTTGGTGAACCCGACGTGAATCTTATTATTGATTTCTCTTGCATTGCATTTGTTAGATCTAGATCTAGATTTAGTGTGTTTCGTTTAAGTTTCATTTTCTTTAAAAAAAAAAAAAAAAGAAAAAAAAAAGAAAAAAAAAAAAAGAAAAAAAAAAAAGAGGGAAAAGAAAGAGTGTGTTTCTTTGTTTCTTTGCATTGTGTGTTTAAGTTTTATGCAATTTTTATTTCAAAATGTCAGATTTTTATTTGTAAGATGTTCATATTTATGATGATGTATGCAATTATGTTGATTATGAGTCTAGCCAAGATGAATTAGATGAAGCTTTAGATGAGTTTTTGAACCTTAAAGATACCAAACCTTCATTTTACCAAAAACTCATAAACGTTGTTACTATGCCATTTTGTTGTGATGAGAAAGATAAGTCGAATGATTCCTCTCAAGGGTACATTCCTATCAACTCTTCCACTAAATCTAGTAACATGGTTGTTTTCAATGATCCCCTCTATGAAGAGATGTCTCCTTTTGAATCAAAAGATAAACCTTTTAATAGATATGATCATGCTTTATTGGATGATGCTCTTGATGACTTTGTGGCTTTATCGAAATCTTTAAACAAGAACAAAACTTCTAAATTAGTTAACATGATAAACCTGAAAGAGCATGATAAGCCTCTCTTTGAAGTCCAAGGTGCTTATCCTTCTCCCACCTTTCAAGTTCCTAAATCACCTCTCCTTACTGTCCAAGGAGGGTATGGTCATGATTCCTTTCTTACTCCGAATAAACCTATCATCACTGTGCAAGGAAGAAAACCTATAAGTCCTTATAGTTATGCCAAGCAATTAACTAGAGAGAGTTATAATGCGGTTGCCCATACTTATCATACTAGAAATAATAGGCAGCCTAACCCTCCTCCTGTTACTCCAGTTTCTCTTCCTAATCCTCAACCAATTCTTCCGCAAGCTCCACGTATTTTACAAGTTCTTGGTAAGGAATATGATCTCATAGAACAACTTAAAGTTACCCCTACTAAGATATCCCTTTGGGATTTGATCCAAACTTCTTCCGCTCATCATGGAATGTTACAAGATGCCTTGAAAGATTTGAATGTTCCTCCACCTAATACATCTAGTAATATAGTGTCTTTGGTTAACTCTGTGATGAATCCTAAAGCTCAAATTGTGTTTACTCAAGACGAATTGCCTACTAGTGAAATTCAACATCAATATGATCCCTTGATGATTGTTGTTATCATAAATGACACTGCTATAAGACGAACACTGGTAGATAATGGCTCTGGCCTTAATGTGTGTAGCATTAATCTATTGCATAAGATGAATGTGGATACATCCCTTATTGAGCCTGACTCTTGTCCCATTCGAGGCTTTGATAATGTGGCTAAGTCTTCATTAGGAATTATCACCTTACCCCTCACAGTGGGACCGGTTACTTTGCCTACTCTTATCCATGCTATGTCGGGAAATCTAACATACAACTTGTTAGTAGGGAGACCTTGGATTCACAGTATGCAAGTTGTCCCCTCTACATTGCATAGACAAGTTAAATTTATTTATAACAATAAGACATATACCTTGATAGGTGATACTATTTTCAAGCTTGTTTGCAAACATCCACTTCCAAAGGGAGTTCTTCTAAAACTTCCTCTTCTAGTGATGACTCTTTAAATAAGATACCTATGGACGAATCATCATCCTCTGATAGTCAAAATTCTTTGGATGAGCCTGAAGTTCCTGAAGAAGATTCTTCTCAACTTGAATCTACACATGAAAAGGCTTTTGACCCTGAGAAGGTTCTCGTAGAAGACGATTGGGGATCTCTTGATTTTAATCCCACCTTTGTAGGTGAGTATAGGGTTCCTCCTAGAGAGCTTAAAGTTAAAAAGAAGGAAGAAACTAAAAATCAATCAATCTTACCTGAACCTATGAACAATAATTTTGTGGCCACTTCTCAAACTTCTTCTCCTCACACCTCTAATTCTGAAGGATTTGATTCTTTGTCTTATGAAAAACCACCTTCTCTTTCTGAAATGGCTAATCGTTATGGTCATGGTTTTCATATTTTAGCTAAGTATGGGTATAATGGAAATGGTTGTGGTGCTCACGAACAAGGGATAAAGGTTCCTCTAGGGAATAATCTTTATGATGAGACCTTTGGACTTGGTTATAGTCCCTACAAGCGCACTAAAGCTTCTAAGAGACCATGTATTAGTGTTAATGTTATTTCTACATCTCTACCAGTGAGACACCCTAAGTATATTGATGGGGATCCTTCGTGTTCCTATGCTTTGGATGTCTTTCCTATCGATGATGCTTTAGCTGAGTTTTTAGGAGCATATGATACTCTTCCTCGTTATCATCACAATAGGGGATTTCCTTATTGTTTGAACATTGAAGCTTATTTTGGAAGAGAGATTGATAATGATGAGATCGTGGAAGAATTCCCTCAGTTAAAGGATATTCCTCAACAAAGTAATCTTCTCATAAGTGACACAATTGACGTTAAGATGGATCCTTGCAATGAAGAAAAAGTTATTAAAATTGGAAAGTGTTTGGATGAAGAAGAACAAAAACAATATGCAGATTTATTGCGTGAATTCCCTGAGATCTTTGCTTGGACATACTCTGACATGCCTGGTATAGATCCTAAGATTGTTACTCATAATATTGTCTTAGTTCCCGATGCTAAGCTTGTGAAACAAAAGATTCGAAAAATGAATCCTAAGGTAGCTTTGTTTGTTAAGGCTGAAATTGAAAAATTATTGAAGGCTGGATTTATCCGCCCTATTGATTATTCCCCATGGATTTCAAATATTGTCGCTGTGGCTAAATCAGATAATAAAATAAGAATGTGTACTGACTTTCGAGATTTAAATAAGGCTTCTTTAAAAGATGATTTCCCTCTTCCAAACATTGACATGATAGTTGATTCTACAACAGGGCATGCTTTGTTATCCTTCATGGATGGTTTTTCAGGATACAATCAAATTTTCATTAATCCTCAAGATCAATTCAAAACTGCTTTCACCACTCCTTGGGGTACGATTTGTTGGGTGATGATGCCTTTTGGACTTAAAAACGTCGGCGCAACTTATCAACGAGCGATGACCCTTATCTTTCATGATTATATGCATAAGATTTTAGAAGATTATGTTGATGATATTTTAGCCAAATCCATTCTCCGTATAGATCATATTAAGATCCTTCGTCAAATCTTTGAAAGAATTCGTAAATATCACATGCGCTTGAATCCCTGAAAATGTGTTTTCGGTGTGGGTAGTGGAAAACTATTAGGATTCATAGTTTCGCATCGTGGGATTGAGGTGGACACTAAGAAAATAGATGCTATTGTCAACATGCCACCTCCTAGAAATGTGTCTCAACTCAAAAGCTTACAAGGAAAGATTCAAGCTATTCGTAGGTTCGTATCTCAATTTGCAGATCATACTTTTCCTTTTACTCAACTTCTCAAAAAGAATATCACTTTTCAATGGAACGAAGATTGTCAGCAAGCATTTGAATATTTAAAAGTATATTTGGCTAATCCTCCTATCCTTCAACCCGCCGAACCTTCTAAGCCCTTTCTTCTTTATACAGCTGCTTCCCCTCATGCTCTTGCAGCATTATTGGCACAACATGATAAAGATGGTAAGGAGTGTCCGGTTTATTATATAATTCGTACCTTACTCGATTATGAGACCCGATATTCTGCGATAGAAAGACAATGCTTGGCCTTGGTGTTTGCGACTCAGAAATTGAGACATTATCTTTTAAATTCAAAAGTCCACGTCATGGTAAAGTTTGATCCTTTGAAGCATCTTTTCTCTAAAACTGATTTATCAGGACGCCTAGCTAAGTGGGTTATGATGTTAACTGAATTTGACCTTAAATTTGTTTCACAAAGAGCAATTAAAGGGCAAGCGTTGACCAGTCACTTAGTTGAGGCCCCTTCACCTTTCTCCTTCCCTAACCCTGAGTCTTTTCCCGATGACTTCATTCTTTGTATAGGGAAAGATGAAACTTGGGAGTTGTACTTTGATGGCTCTAAGTGTCGTACGGGATTGGGGGCAGGCGTTGTTCTAATTTCTCCTACAAAGAAATCCATTCCCTTATCTTATCGTCTCAATTTCCTATGTACCAATAACATTGTTGAGTACGAGGCTCTTATAGCAGGAATAAAGGCAGCCTTGGCTTTGAATGTAAAGCACATACATATTTATGGAGATTCTCAATTGATTATAAGACAAGTAACAAGACTGTATCAAGCAAAACAGGACAAATTATCACAATATAAAGACCTTGCTATCTCTTTGTTACAAAAATTTGATTCTTATACCATGGAACCTGTTCCTCGAAAAGATAATCGACATGCGGATGCAATGGCATGTGTGGCTTCTCTTTTATCTCTAGAGGACCCTGTGGTTGATCTTAAATTTGTTATTCACAACCTTATTTCTCCAGCTATTGTAGATGATTCTAGCTTGGTGACATGTTATGACTTTATAGACTCAGATGAATGGTATTCGCATATCGTAAGATACTTGACCGATGGTACCTTTTCTGATTCCGCCAATAGGAACACTAGGGCTAGAATCCACAAGCTGTCTGCTAGATATATCATTCTTTCTAATGTTCTTTACCGAAGGGGTTATAACGGTCTTCTCCTTCGCTGTCTTAACAAATCAGAAATCCCTATTGCTCTTGAAGAGGCACATTCAGGTGCCTGTGGGGGGCATTTTGGAGGCAAATCCTTGGTTCAAAGATTGCTTCGTATGGGATACTATAGGCAAACTATGTAGAAGGATTCTTTTTCGTTTGTTAAGAAATGTCATCAATGTCAACAACACAATAATCTGATTCATGCTCCTGCCCAAGAACTTCATTCTCATGTAGCTTCTTGGCCTTTCTTTGCATGGGGGTTGGATCTCATCGGTAAAATCTCTCCTCCTTCATCTCAAGGACAGACTTTCATTATAACCGCAACAGATTACTTTACAAAGTGGGTAGAAGTTGTTCCCCTTCACTCTAATACTGCTGAAGTGATTTGTCAATTTCTTCTAGAAAACATTATTTCTTGATTCGGGATACCTTCCACTATAATCTCAGATAATGGGACATCATTTAAGAACAAGGATGTGAAGAAATTCCTCGAGAAATATCATATCAAACATCGATTTTCTACACCATACTATCCTCAATCAAATGGTCAAGCCGAATCATCCAATAAGATAATTGAACAAATTCTTCGCAAAACCGTGAATAAGCATGGTAAGGATTGGAGTACTCAGCTAATTTATGCTCTTTGGGCCTACCGAACGAGTGTACGAATTGCTACAAGAACCACCCCTTATAATCTTGTTTATGGTGTTGATGCTATTATGCCTTTAGAGTTAGAGATTCCATCACTTAGAGTTTCTCTCAAAGGTATAGTAGATGATGACTCTTATAGAGAACAAAGACTTCAACAGCTTGAGATGCTTGATGAACAGTGTATAAATGCTCTTGAGCATATTCAAGCGTATCACAAAACTCTACAATGAAGCTATAATGATAAGGTTATTCAACGTTCCTTCAAATGATCTATGCACGATGGGTACAGGTCTCCGTATCGCCTCGTGTTCCCCCTTTTGGGGAATAAGAGGAGGATCCAAGGCTATGGTATCATCTCCTGAATGGTGGGGAGCTGCATCTGGCTCCTCCTCATCATCTCTATCCTCCTCCTCCTCCTCGGTACTAGGCTGATCTCCTATGGGTGGATCAGGATCTCCTGCCTCCTCATGACCCTCTCCCTCCTCTAGCTCCTCTGATCTGGATCCCTGATCCTCATCTCGGTCTCCATGTCTCCATGGACCTGGATGGCCTGTCGGGTAATCTGGTGGAAAGATAGGCCCTGGGTATGTCCTCACAAACCATGAGAGATACCTACGCTGTGCTCCGGGATCTGCGGAGTAATCAGTGACCACATCCTGATTGGACCCCTCTATATCTGTAATCTTGATATCATCTATTGTAGGTCTCGCTACTGTTCTGGGTCTGGGAAGGACTCGTGAGTGTCGAGTATAGATAGGTACATCAGCTGGAACACACTGCTCTAGCCCAAACTGCCTCCGTACTCAGTCAAAGTAGAATGGGACTATGATATGTCAGTATCGTCCTCTCAGTAGGCAGTTCCTCTGTAAGCATGCTAGCTGCCTCTCCATTCCATCCCATCTGTGCATCCGCAGATATGGTTTCCATACTGTCACCTCAGCTGTCAATCTATCGAATGTCACTCTCCAATATAGTAGATCCCCAAATCTCCACTCGCCGGTAAGTGGATAGGCAAACACCCTAGGTCGCTCGCTAGCCTCACTCATCGGATAGCCGACTGGCCTGGTGCATGTAAAGAGCTCAAATATCCACACCTACAGAAGTGTGCATGTCATCAAGCTACAACACTGTCCAAACACATACTCCTCGAGGTCGTGATAGAGATGTGCAAGCATACTCCGACCCCAAGTATATACTCTCCTATGTCTCTCCATAGCCCTGATGCACCATGTGAGACCCCCATGCATGTGCGTACCTCGCCCATTAGGGCAGACGGCTAGTGCAATGATGGCAATCATAAGACGTCTCACAAGGGGCACCTCTCTTGTAGGATGTAAGAGCCAACTGGTCATGATGCGACCTCTCGTCTCACTCGGCATGACTCTCCCTATACAGTATATCTGCTCCCTCTAATGGTCCTCCACTGATCGATCGGTCGCGTATGTCACGATGGCTCCTCTGATAGGTAGGCGAAGTATGCGGTACACATCCTCAAGTGTAACCATCATCTCTCCTACTGGGAGATGGAATGTATATGCGTCAGGATCCCATCGCTCCATAAGTGCCATCAATATCGCAGGATGGAATCGAATGGCCGGCATGAGGATCACATACCATAAACCCACTATCGATAACGTATCCCTCTCTGCCTGAGTCAGCTGGGGAATCTGATCTCGCAGACTACGAAGAATCTGCCCCGCAGTGTGCTCTCTCATGTATGGGAGACCCTACAATACAAAAACATCAGTGTAATCAGTACTCAATCATCAAAATCATCTACGCAAAAAATGAAAACTGTCGAACATCGAAAGCTAACCCTGACACCCCTTGCCAAGTCCTGATTGGGACCATGGCGCTCTGTTAGGGACCATGGCGCCTTGTGAGGACCATGGCGCCTTGTGAGGACCATGGCGCCCTTCAGGGACCATGGCGCCCTAATAGGACCATGACGCCCTTCAGGGACCATGGCGCCTTGATAGGACCATGGCACCCTGGGTGGGACCCAGGGTCAGATTCTAGGGCCCACATTCGATCACAGAAACTCAAAGTCAACACAAATGCAGAAAATCAAAGTCAAAGTTTAGTCAACTCACCTCGTCCAGTGGCTTGTCACCGATCACGGCCTGTCGCATGATCTCCATCCTCGTGGGACGCTCCAGTCGTCGTGAAGGCATGATGATGGTTATGTGGGCTCCGCTGCAATGAACAATACTCAGAAATCAACAAAGTGATAAATGCAATAGTCACTTTCGAGGTATATATTTTCATTCCTTTACCTTTGATTTCAAAACCCTAAAATTCCTCTATCACTCATTTCATCATAACTTGAGTTTGGGAGATGCGATTTTCGAACCGTTTGTTGTGTAGGAATCGTATCTTCATTCCCTTACTCCCTGGATGTTCCAAAACGTGCTCTGATGAAGCCTCTTCAGTGAACATCTCTCATCAATAAATCTCTCACATAATTTGTCATAAGTAAACATGCTATCCTGTTTCACCTCCCTAATAAGCAAGCCGAAACAGGGGGGGCATATAGCTACTCACAAATTTCATCACTTTCCTTAGTAAGCATTAGGTGATTTTGTGATCTAACGTGTGGTTTGTAGGGTGCGGTTCCTAACTATGTACTGCAGATACCGCTGGGGGCTTCGTTCGACAGACTTATGGATATATCCTTTTTCAAATAATGTTTACTTTCCTGTACTTTAGCTTGCATATGCACGTAGTACTCATATGACCGCTAAAGTGGGGGCTAAATGTAGCGTTGTAAATTGTACGCACTTGCTAAAGTGGTACAATTTCACACTTGGTTTAGCTCCCGCCTTGGCGCATCTTGCACTTTGCATCGCATTTTCCTTTAGCACTTAATTAATCAAATTAATTAGGTCTAAGGTCTTATTTCATCATCTTCCAGTTGGGCCCTTTCATTAAAGTGTGCCCCTTTCATTTTATTCCTCCAATACATCATTTAATCAAAAACCCTAATTAGGTCCTATTTTGAACTTGGGGGCTTGATTTCGGGGGTCAAAACATCTCAAAATCACCTGTAACTTCAGGATTCTCTCTAAAATCATCATATCCGACGGCCCTGAAAATTTGGAGAAAAGTTGTCGGGACCATGATGCCCGGAGTGCACACGGTCCCGGACATTTTCCCGAAATTTTAGGAGCGCAATCCAATCATAAAATAAATCTTAACCCCAAGAAATTGGCGGGAGATTCAATCTCTAGGTCGGCCAAAAGTTGAAATTAAGACCTAGGGTTTCATATATAAGAGCTCTCTTTCTTCATTTGAAAAGATCCAGAATTTTTGGTTTAAGGGACCTTCTATGCAGCGAAAGAGCAGATCTTTGAAGATTTCAACAACATTCAACATCCACCCATCAAGCATTCATCAATTTCATTCATCCATTTAGGGCTTTGAAGACATTGAAGAGCGATAGGGGATCACCGACTGAAGATTGGCTTGTACCCCTCCCTTGGGGTTGGGTATGATTTCATGTTGTTTTCATGTCTTTGCATAAGCCTCATTATATCATTTGTATTCATGCTTTAGATCACTTTGCATCTTGATTTGGAGCATTTACATTATCATTTACAAGCAATTAGGGTTTACTTTCTAGGTTGCTCTAGTTTGCTTACTTGCATTTTAGGATCTTGCACATACACAAGGTCTGCACACACACTACTTTTACAATACAACTTGGCTATTCGTGGAGGTGGAAATCACCAAAGCGGGGGTTTGACTAAGGTAAATCCCTATATAGCCACCCACCATACCTTTTCAAATATAAGTGCAGATTTCGGGATTCGGATGACGCCGCAAATTGCAGATCTGACGGAAGCAGACAGAAACTAAGCCACACACCAAATTTCAGGACAAAAGACCAGGACAGGGGCATGGGGCGCTCTGGTCCCTGGGACAGGGGCGCTGGGCGCCCTGGTCCTTCTGTCAGACAGCAAGTTTCCGCATTTTCGACAACTTTTCAGGTTGCAAAACAACAGTTTCAGGAGCAGTATCAGGATAGTGGCGCCTGCACCCCCGTCCCGAACATTTTCACTCAGATTTTAACTCCGGGTATGCATCCGCATTCTTGCCTTGTCCTTGTGTTTACAACTTTCCATTGTTTAATCTCAATTCTGCAATCTTGTTCATACTTGCACTTTGGGGTTAGAAATTGAACTTGCATCATTTTATCTTTCAATTACAACAAAGGAATAGAAACCCTAATAGGTAGCCTGTGGCTCTCTCTTCCACAAAAAGAAGTAGCCAATTGTGTGATACCTCTAGGCTCTTTTGTATTCCACAATGTGTGTCAAAAGGTAGGATTAGGGCATGTTAGCCTAGTCTTGCTTTTTCCCCTACACAATAATAGGATCAAAATCAACTTTATTCTGCAAGGCAATATACCAGTCCAAACGACAACACTCCTTTCCTCACACTAAAATAGAAACCATTTGTACACTAATAGTCTAGGTAAATCGTACTTCTCTTGCGATATACATATGTCTTCTTTGCAAATGAAATTCCTTCTTTTCTGTAGTTTCATTCAAACACGCAAAATTATTTCCATCTCGCTAAGTTATTCATTTCTGCACATGTCTTTATCTGTTAATAGCTTTATTTTAGGACAACCTGTACAATATTACTTTTTTAGAATAAATTAAACATATACTTACAAAAATTTGTAATAGTTTGTTAATAACCTATACTGCCATGTACATTTAGTGCTACCATTCCTCTCAAATTTAAAGAGCTCAACCCAAAATGTCATCTCCATCAACTACTTCTGAATCTCTACAACAATCCACAATGGATACTTCAGTAAGCTAATAGATCCTACCTTTTCAAAACCGCAACTTTGTCATCATTACTTTCATAATATCCCTCATTCATAATACATTTTAAATTCATTCCATCCCTTCAATTTTAGCATGCCCCCTCTTTACTAACATATACAAATATAGTTAAGCATTCTATAATTGATGCATTTTTATATCGTTGTCAGATTTAATGGTTCAAAATTCTTTAATTGCATGCACTCCAAAACTATCAGTGAAGGGATTGTCATGTATATGTCTTAGTACCCCTTCACATTAAGTCCTCAATGTTGATATTATCTTTTTGTAGGAACTTGCCCAAGACTGTGCCCACACCCCATGTGCAATTCAATCTATCAATGCTGGGAATGACCTTCCTTCAGCATTGCTCCAAGTTTTGTCATTCTAGAAAATGCAGGGTGCCAAAGATGACACAAACATATATAAACTTGTGTGTTTGATGGAACATACATGCAACTGACAATTATGCCTTCTAAGTATATAGATCTGATAGATTCAGATGCTCTAAAAATAGGTTCTATAGTTCTATTGACAAGTTATACTTGCAGATATGTATGGGACACAGGGTAGGAAAGATACTATGTTATTAAAATATCCTTCTTTGATACTCAATCGTTTCTAGCAACAATCCATAGAAACTTAAACAAAACTATTTTCATTTTACATGACTATTATAATACTTAGTTTACAGATCAAACAAAGCGATTGTCAATTCTTTGGTAAACCTACATACCTGTTCAAATAGCAACAACCAAAAATTTTGGGGCAAGAAACACCATCATCCTCTAAACATCCCCTTTAGTTTGATGCTGCATTACCATCCCCACAATGTACAACCTCTGATAATATAAGCCCTATCAAAAGTTTAAATCCCTACCAAAATAAATGGACAATCAAAGGAAAAGTAACTGACAAACGATCAATACAGTCATATAGTACACCTACCAAGAATGGCCAAGTCTTCAACTTTAATATTGTAGACACTGAGGGTTGTGAAGTTAGGGTTACATGTTTTGATCAAATAGCCCAACTACATTCTGATCGTGTGGAGGTAGGTGCTCACTATGTCATTTCTACGGGGTCCATTAAGGAGGCAAACACAAGATACAATAAATTAAACAACCATTTAGAGATCATCCTATCTGATGCTTCAATATTGAAACACTACACCCATGATGATGATCTTGCTCAGACACGCTCCCCTTTCATGCCAATTAGCAAAGTGGTTTAGCTGACTAATAATAAATTTGTTGACATCATTGGTGTTGTTGTATATGCTGGAGATGCCATACAAATCCATAGGAAGGATGGTAGTGAAACAAAGAAGCACATTGTTAAAATTAATGATCTCTCTGGTTCAACAATTGATGTCAATCTATGGGGTTCAACATTAGAACAAAGAGGCTATGAATCAAAAAATATGTTAACCCCTGATGTTGTACTTGCACTTGTTGTACGCAATGCCCGTGTAGGGTACTTTAATGGAAAGGTTGTCAATATGACATCTGCAACAACATTACATATTAATCCTGCTTTCCGAGAGGCAGAACCCCTCATGCTAAGAGGACGTCTTTCATTGCATTCTCATGATTTCTCTACAAGATTTACTCATATTGATGGAAGATACACTAGGATGACTATTGCATCAATCTGTGAACAAATGATTGTCAAACCAAAAAAAATTCAAACAACTATAGCTGTTGTTCTGAGATTTGTGAATGTAACAAATAAAAATTTCTATTATGCAGCTTGTCCACTAAAAGTTAATGGTAAACCTTGTAAGAAAAAATGCACTCAGTAGGTTGACGATTCATGGTTTTGTCCTAGATGTCAAATGACCATGGTAGAATGCAATTACAACTACCTTTTACCAATGAAACTACAAGATGCACCAGGAACTGTTTGGGCGACTACTTTTGATGAGGTGGGAACCAATTTGGTAAAGAAATCTGCAAAAGAACTTTACATACTGCAAAATGATACCACCACAACACAAACACCTTGTGTTGTCATTAATACACTTATTTCATATCGCCACACATTCACTTTGCTAGTTTCTATCGACACATACAATTCTGAACCTAAGATGAAGGTTACAATTAACAAAATCTGCGTTGTTGATTATAAAGCTGAGTGCGATGCTTTACTTGCAGAGATTGCTCGCCTCTCTGCTCAACCTTAGCCATATACTAGACCTATTTCCTAATTACACTAATTTTGCTTCATACAACACTTATTACATTTCCAATTTTACATATTTTATATACATACGATCCTATAGTAAGTTGTACATTTGGATGTTTTTATAAGCTTGTCGCTTTTCCTTTCAATCCTACGTTGTGTACACCTTTGTTTATATGTTTCCATAATTGTATTTGCATATATGTCTGGTTTCTTTCTCTAAATGGTCAAGTGTATATATATATATATATATATATATATATATATATATATATATATATATATATATATATATATATATATATGTATATATGTATATATGTATATATATGTATATATATGTATATATGTATATATGTATATATGTATATATGTATATATATATATATGTATATATATATATATGTATATATATAAATACTTGCTCCTATGTCAGTATATTTTACTCTATCTAACAAATCTGAAATCTCCATGCTGGTATTGTCATCCTGTTGTGCATGAATTAAATAATTGAATTTTATTCCTTTGCAAATACTTTCCTTCTGTCATATGATTTCCTTATGTCATCCTTATTAGTTTTGCACATCATATTATAATTTACATTAGTTCATTTATGTACGCATAGATATTGTAATAGAAAAATGCTTCCACTTCTTTATTAAATAAGTAACTTCTTTATATCAATGTCTCCAATAATAATATCTAGAATATGCATCTATGTTTACATGTTTTTAAATACATACAACCATGTGCATATTTATGTTTTCACTTACATATTGTACGCTAAGAATGTGCATCTCTGCATATAAATAAATACATATGTACATGTACTTCTAAATATACAAGGTGTTTAACTTCTCCTAAAGCACTCGTCGTTGCATTGCACAATATGTTTGACTACATACTCATCTATGTTGGTTAGTTGCCTTGTAGAATAAATTTGATTTCTTTGAGATTTCTTCCATATATAAGAACTAACTGTTCATATACATAGAAAACATCAAAAAGTAATCTTTACATGAAAACTAATATACACATACATATTTATTTATATATATATACATATGTATATATGTATATATAGACTTGTAGATAAACATAGTCATGTACATATATATATATATATATATATATATATATATATATATATATATATATATATATATATATATATATATATATATATATATATATATATATATATATATATATATATATATATATGTATGTATATCTAAATAAATATATATATAAAAAGTTATATAGTTATATTAACATATACATGTATTTCTATATGTGCATATCTATCTATACAGATATACACATATTTTTATTCAAATGTATATATAAATGTGCATATTTATACATACATCTGTATGTATATATAAATATATACCTATCCATATATACATACCATAATCACTTTCTCGAAATGCTCTCGCAGCAGAACCATAGACTCAACAAACTAAATACTAATAATCTGAAACCTTACAAAGCAAAAACAATTCACGGGAAAGTGAGGACCAGAAAACAACATAGAAGAAAATTACAGATTACGGTTACCTCATTTTAAGTAATCTATACATGAAAACTAATATACAAATATAGATATGTATATACATACACATATGTATAAATAAATATTTATACATAGTTATACAACTATATATACATATACATGTATTTATATATGTGCATATCTATTTATACAGATATACACGTATTTCATTGATATGTATATATAGATGTGTATATATATATCTATATGTAGCATCCTAAAATTGTGACACTTGCAATTTTGACTGCATTTGGGTCTTCATGATGGCGACGCAACACGCAACCTGAATGGAGACCCCGAAACCTGATTACGACACTGAAAACTGCATTTTTCAAGCACCCTGGCCTGAACCTCCTTGCACCCTGCTGTCCCGGGAGGTAGGACCAGAGCGCCCAGCGCCCTGGTCCTTCAGGACCAGGGCGCCCAGTGCCCTGGTCCCCTAGGACCAAGGCGCCCAGCGCCCTGGTCCCTGGGTCCTATTTTGGGCCCGGTCTCCTTTGGACTTCGGGTCTTTTTGTTTGCAATTTGGAAAATAAACTTTCCTGGTCGGCCTAAGGTCGGGAAAATCAGTCTTTTAACCCTAATTGGCAAGTATATAAACTACATTTTTCTCTCTAATTTGGCATGAGGAGGATATGTGTACAAAGCGTGGAAACTATACTCAAGCATTCAAGCATTCAAGCATTCCTTCAAGCAATTGATCATTTCAAGTCTCCATTCAAGGCTAAGTGTTGCATTCAAGACAAGGATTCAACCATTGAAGAGGAGATCACATACTACATGCTACAACATACAACATACAACATCTATACCTTCGCACATAAGGATACAAACATCCTTAGAACAAGGTATTAGTACTTGTTTTACAGTCATTTACATTTACAGCACTTGCTCATTTCTTGGTTAATTCCAAAACCGGGGTTTGACCTAAAGGAAAACCCCTAATCCCTAACCCCCCAATCGTCTTCGCTTTTCTGTGTGTAGGTTGCAGGTACGCGGCTGAAATTGAAGATCTGGAATCCTTGTGCAGAGACGAACAGATCCCCCTTCGTTTCGCGGATTTTTCGAAGGACCGTGGCGCCGGGCGCCATCGTCCCGACAACTTTTGCTCAAATTTGCAGGACAGTGCCATATCGACATTTCACTGCTAATTCCAAGTCCACAGCTTCATACTGTATTCCTATCTCAGTTTATAAGCGAATCTTTGTCACTTTCTATGCATTCCTAGCTTAATTCTCCTATGCACATTCTTTACAAAAGAGGGAAGCCTTGTTGTCATAACCCTTGAAACTCATTTAGCATCCAATCTTGCATTGTGTGGGATTGGATCTTGTGGGTTTCAACCCCTCTTTTGAATGTAAAGTCTCTCCCCTAAGTGAAAACCATCAACCCTAGTGAATCTCCCTTCTCTCTCCTTGGAGTTGGAAGAGGGGAGAGCAACTAGGGTTCGATCGCGATTTTCCGCTTTACACTATACATGTGTATATATAGATACATTTGTATGTATATATAATTATATATCTATTTATATATAGATTTCAATAATGACTTCAACAAAGGATCTCATAGCTAAAGTGTGCACTCACCAAAGTAAACACTAATCAACTGAAATCATGCAAAGAAAATACAATTCACAAGGAAATGACAACTAGAAACAAAAGAGAAGAAGATGATAGATTAGGATTAACCGGTTTTCAATTCCCATCACTTTCTGATCACCACTTCACCAAGATTCGAGCAAAAGACACACGACACAATCCAAAAACGTTTGTATCCACCTAAAAATATCCATAAAACAAACATATATATGTTCTTATATACTTTTATATAGATTCACACGTATTTATATATATGTATATGCCTCAGTACACTTATATATGTATTTACATACATACATATATCTATGTACATATGTATGTATGCATGTATATGTATTTTAATGTGCATATATATACACACATATTTATCTATATAGAAATATGTAACTTTAGAAATATATATTATATGCCTAGGCATGCCTTGATTTTCTTAGTTCCATTAATACAAGACAATGTAACTATATCCTTGTTGTCATACATGCTTCAGTGCCTTCTCTCTTCAATTGTTAGAATTCTAACACACTTATGTTCTCTTACAACTACTAGATATCTATTCAACCTTCAACACAACAAGGCGATGCTATCAAATCCAGGAGGAAGCAAACAAATATAACTTACTATGCAAACAATAGGGTCAATATCTCCAACAAACACCAAATGAAATGACATGCACAAAAATCATCTAATAGTGACTTCCACACACTATTAGAAATGCAAACCAATGACCCTCAGCCAAATAATGTTCCCCATGCACATTGTACTGCTCCTGAGCTCGTCTTGTAGAGTCCTACATTCCAACACACATTGTCTAACTTCCGATTTTTTTTTGACAATTTGGAGCTCACACATGCATGTTCTATTTGTAGAGAAATATATGCAGGCATGATTATTAAACATGCAGACCATGCAGTTGTTTGCATGAGATGTTGTATTGAAAGATTCATTCACCATTTCTCTTCATCAAACAATATGGACCCAGGTGAACAACCTTATATTTTAAAGTGTCTTTCACAAGTAGAAGAAATGCTCATAGCAAGGATTGCTCTTTTTTTGCAAGTTACTCATGCAAGGGGAGGGCAATATAAATATTCACGCCACACAATTAACTTCCCACAGGATATTTTAGAAATTGCTATTTCCTTTCCACGGAAAATTCAAGATTTAGAAATCCTTATTGTCCATAGAACTAATTTGCAAGGGTTAACTTAAGACTGTTACGTTAATAGGTATCATGTCATCAATGCATTGACTTACAAAATACAACATGACCAATATTATAAAGATGTAGTCATTGATCTAGCCGCACTACAACTATTGCCTGAATATAGTACTGACATTTCAGAACTCTCATATTCAGTAGATACACCTCAAGAACAACCTATACAAGAGAATGACGATGTAGCCATCATGAACCAGGCTAAAGAAGTAATGGAAAATACTTCTTCATTTACTCCACGGCTTCCATCCTCAATGCCTGAACTAGATGCAATTAGGACAATCCTATATCTGAATAGTACCGACAACAATGTTGTCCCTTGGCCACAAATCAGTTCATCACCTATTAATGAATACAATACAAAAGGCTTACTTACAATGGAATTCCCAACATTATTTCCTATTGGATTGGCTTTACCACTTCAAGACATAACAAAACATGTACATTTGCATGAACATGATTTGCACTTGATCAAATATTATGATCAAAGATTTGGCCAACATGTCTGTTTCAAATATTATATCTACAATCTTATGATGAGGCATCGATCTCAACAATCAACTATTGTTTTCATAAAGACAAATTTATAAGATTCTCTTCCAGCCAGTGTTCATGCCCTGAGGGAGCACTTACAAAACACACCTTCAAATGATTTGCCTAACCACATCATGCGATATGCTGCCTCCTTGCGCAACACACACACATTTTGGATCAAATCCTATAGGGACCTTACCACAATGATAGAATAATTAGGACCACCAATGCTTTTCTTTACGTTAAGCTCAGCTGATACAAAATGGTCTGACCTGAATAAAATGTTTCCAAACACTTCCTCATAAAATTTACAATCCGCTAGAAAAAAATCTATTGAGAATTCAGTCAATAACCTGCATATAACAGCTTTATACTTGCATCTAAGATTCCAGATCTTTTGTGATGAAGTAATTGTCAACTTGTTGCATACAATGGACCATTGGTACAGATATGAATGGCAACACCGAGGGTCTGCACACATTCATGGATTCTATGGTTGCCACGTGCACCTAATATTGACAACCTTGATTGGATAGATCATGAAAGGATTGAATCAGTTAAAACCTTCTTTGACCAATACATCACAACATGGAATCCATGTAGTGAAGTAGAGTGATCAAATAGGCAATATACACCTGCAATTTCATATCCATGCCTCTCAAACACATATGTCATTTTTAGATCTGATCCTTCCACAGACTACACTGAATTGGTGAATGTTGTTCAATGGCATACAGAGTGTTCAGAGTTTACTTGCTTGAAAAAGAACAACGCAACTCTTGAATGTCGTTACAAAGCACCTTGGACTAAACAACAAAACTCAACATTGACAATAGACCTAACAATAGCCCATATCCTACAAACCAACAAGGAATGATAGTCATCTCAATGTTCACAACCCAACCATGCTAGCCATATGGAGGGCTAATGTTGATTGCCAGGCTGTCTTCTCAAAATAGGCAGTTCTTCGATATATTTCTAAATACGCATCAAAAACTGAACGCAAATCAGAGAGCTATATCGACATGTTAAAATGAATTGTTGCATCAACAAATACAAAAGATACAATTCTCTTAGCATATCAGAGATTTATGATGGGGATAATTTCTGATAGGGACATTAGTGCTCAGGAAACTTGCCATATGTTGTTGAAACTCCCCTTGATCTCCTGCACATGTCAATTTGTCACCCTCAATGTTGGCAAAAATATCTTCCAGCGTATAATAAACTGTGATGAAGCTTCTCAACCATGCATTTCTTTTATTTCCAGTTACATGAAAAGACCATCAGAGTTTACAAACCTATCTTTGCTTCATTCAACCCAACAATATACATACAACCAACAACGCAAAACAAGTAAATGGCAGAAAAGAAAAATAACAACGATTGTAAATGTCTTCCCCCAATTCAAAGCCTTACCTACAGAAGATGATGAGAATTTTGAGTCTTTCTGTTGGAGCGAATTGCTTTTGTACAAGCCTTTCCGCAACATTCCTCTACACATAGGTACATCAAGTGATCAAGTTATACTAAATTGGAGACGACTTCAAAGCACTCATTACACCCGATGGCATGTAAATGGAATTGGAGAACTATCCACTACTGAAAATAATGAAGACCTGCACTTGCAAGATATTCCACAATCAACTGATCAATAACTTTACGAGTGGGAATTCTTGTCACAAATGGGAGCTTCAAACAACTTTGATGTTGCTACTCTTCAAATGCTTGGCATACGTGATTATGACCTCCACTCTTATTGGAGTGAATCCGTACTAATGAATTCTTGCATAACATATCCCCTCAATTCGTTTCAACGAAAAAAAGCCAATTAGTTGCCACCCTTAACACCATTCAATCAAGTACCCCTAATACTTTTGAGCTTGCAACAAATCAAAAAATTGTACTTGATACTATAACCTCCCCACAAAATCTGAATACCTCACCATTACGATTAGATATTCAAGGCATAGCAGGTACTGGGAAATCGTTTCTTACTGACTGTATACGGAAAAAGCTAAATTTCCATTTAGATCCAAAGCAATACCCATTGCTTGTGCTTGCACCAACAGTTGCCACCCTTGGCAACATTCACTCAAGTACCCCTAATACTTTTGAGCTTGCAACAAATCAAAAAATTGCACTTGATATTATAATCTCCCACACTGCACAAAATCTGAATACCTCACCATTATGATTAATTATTCAAGGCACAACAAGTACTGGGAAATCGTTTCTTATTGATTGTATATGAAAAAAAAAAAAATCCATTTAGATCCAAAGCGATACCCATTGCTTGTGCTTGCACCAACAGGTGTATCCGCATATAACATTCAAGCTACCAAAATCAATGCTGCCCTCCGCATACCTATTCAAGAATACCGTCCTTTAACAGGACATTCCTTATTAATGTTTCAAGAACAATGCAAACATTTATAGTACATTTTGATTGATGAAATGAGCTTCCTTGGCCCACAATTACTCATCAAGCTTGATAACAAATTGCGACAAGCATTTCCCACCAGACAACACGAACCATTTGCAGGTCTCTCAGTTGTGTTGGTTGGTGATCTTGCACAACTACCCCCAGTTATGGACAAACCATTATATGCATCCCACTCAACAACACTCGCTTTATGGTGCTCCTTCACTCATGTTGTCACCTTAGATGTTTCTTTCCGCCAAGAAGGTACATCCCCCTCACAAATATAGTTTCATGAGCTTTTGCTAAATGTCCGCAACACAACACCATTGCAAGCAAACTGGGAAAGTCTACAAATGCGCTCAACCCATAGTTTGACGCTTGATGAAAACAACCACTTCGACCAAAAAAAACATTTGTTTGCAACCAATCCAGCTTCAAACTCACACAATATTAAAATGTTAAAGCAATTGCACTCACCAATTGCTCGTGCAACGATAATCATTGCACATCACAAAGAAAAACAAACTCAACAAGATGAGCAACTCTCATATGAAATTCTTCTTTCTATAGACCAGCAAGTCATGCTCATTGCAAATTTATGGATAAAAGTTGGTCTTGTAAATGGTTCTTTGAGACAAATCAAAATGATTGTCTACGATGCAGGTTCTAAACCACCAGATTTACCTAAATATGTTGTTGTGCTTTTCCAACATTACACTGGACCACCATGGGATGGTGCAAATCCAAAACTTGTTCCCATTGCACCAGTTAGTAGAGGAAACCGCACATAGATTTCACTAATGATGGCATGGGGTATTACTATTCACAAATCACAGGGTCTAACACTAGACTTTGCTACAATTGACATTGGTAAAACAGAGAAACAAGGCCTTACGTTTACAACACTGTCTCGAGTAAAATCAATTGAACACCTCTGAAATCACCCACCTTTCACTTACCAGAGGTACTTAAAATTGCAAGGTGGTCCATCAACCATTTCAAGAAAGAATGAAGAAGCTCGTTTGCTGAAGCTTTCTCAGATCACAAAAGCAAATTACTTACAAAAAAATCCAACATGGGTACTGCAACCACAACATCTATACCCTTTTGCATTCCATATATCTTCTTTCATTCATTGCCACACATTATAACTATTGAATCTTGCAGGGTCGGGAAGAAATGTAAAAGATTGCATCGCAACAAGAACTTGCCTTTTTGAATGTTGTTCACATTCCAAAAAATACAAGTTTGCACACTTCACACTGTTTTCCTTGCTTCTATTTACCCTCCTTCTAATGTTTACTCCCTACAATTGTAGTATCTTAGATCTTACTAAACCTTCTCTCGCGTTCTTCTACTTGTTGGGCATCAAAGAAGATATCATTTTAAACAACACATGCTACAAGGGTATTTTAATCTCTTTGACCTTTGCGTTCAATGATGCTAACTCCTGTTTGTACTGTCGATCTTGTTTGTAGATTTCACACCCACCAAAAAATTGACCAAACATATAGTCCAACATACTTTTAACAATTGTAAGTACCTTCCTTTCATATTCTTTTCAATCTCCAATTTTTATCACTTTTAATTATTTAATACATCTACAATGTTCTAATACAATGTTATTTCTTGTAGGTACGCAATGGCAAGTTAAAACCAATCTATAAAATCAAGCAAAGATATACACAACTATACAACATCAACAACTGCTCAATACTTACAACAATTATGTACTTCACAAATAATACATCAAATGGTTGTATAACATGTTGCCAATGCCAGCATGGGGGTTGGAGGGTGGCTAACTTCTATTTTCTAGGAGCAACACATTAAATTGGTTGGGTTTTATACAATCTAAAATAAAATAAAAAATAAAATAAAAACAATTGTAATAACTAATTTATTTTGTTCTTTCATACTGTACATCATGTTGCCTTCAGCAGCATGGGGGTTGGTGGGTGGTTAACTTCAGATTTTGGGAACAACTGAAAACATTGGTTGGGTTATGTACAGTTACATATTTAGATATATATAAAAAATGCATTTTTCTATTCATTTTATTCGTTGCATATTTTCCTTTAATTGCTCTCTTTCTCTATGATGCTCCTACAAAGCCACCACACTTTTCTATTCCGTTAATTCCTTGCATCTTTTCCTTTAATTGCTTTCTTTCAATATGATGCTTTTACAAACCCATCTATCAGCCTCCTATTGCAGGTACTCCGCCCTGCAACTGCTAGTTATAGTGTTAGATAGCAAGGACCCTCTTACTTTTTTACTTTTTTCTATAATGTTAAGCACTAGTAATCATTATGTTTGTACTTATAAAAAAAACACAAGTATCCATTTTCACAAGTCATGTCAAAGAAACAACCAAACAAACAGTAACACATAAGATAGTCAATTATACATACCTTGATAAATATGTTTTAATCTTCTTCTTTTTTCAAGTATTTTCAAATAACTCAAAGAAGACATAGCTAATATGACTACATAATTGATACTCTAAACATCAAACTAACTTTGAACTCTTAACTCACTTACCAACTTTATATAAAAAACAACATCTTTACAAAAATTAAAAGTAAGGAATAACAACTAGACAGCCATCCATTAATAACTAACTGCTGTTAGACAAAAGAAAAGCATCCATTTTCTTAAAGAGTAACAACTAGACACCCATCCATTAATAACTGGTGTTGGACAAAAGAAAAGCATCCATTTTCTTAAAGACAACGCAGGGAAACCATCCTTCCCAATAAAATAACTAAGTTTGCCGCCTCCATGTGGGGGGCTTCATCCTCCTCCTTTTTGCCTGTTCTTTCCTTTGTGCGTTGTTCATATGACAAAACTTTGGACAATAGTGCAACCCACATGTTCTAAGATTCAAAAGACCTCATAAAATCATTGCAAATCATATTTATATATGTCCATAACATTTTGGGTGAGTTGTCAAGTTCCCAACAGGAATGCCTGGCCACCTCCTTTATGCCCTAATCTTTTATAAAGTTATGCCTTCATCTTTCATATACTTATGCCTTGTTTTAAAAAGCACCGGCCTTATGCAACGTTCATATATATGCTTATAAAAATAAGGCCCTGTTATAAGATATCAATTTATTAATATCATATTTTATTTAACTAATAGATTTAATAAACGTTTTTCATTTTGACATGCTTGAAGATTCCCATAATGAAAGTTCAGAGTGGTGCACGCTAGAGCCTGTTCACAACTTTCAGAACAGTCTTCTTTAGTTTTTTTAAATGTTTGAAAAGCAATTACAGTAGAAAAAAGTATTCTAGTGTGGGACAAAGTTTAGTTGTATCAGACGTTCTCGATTGGATTCATTCCCATGACTGTAATCATCAGATTTTTAAGCACGTTATTTGCAATATTTATGTACCATATGCCCTAATTGCATATACGATGTATTAGAGAAACCATTGATGACAGCAATACAATAATGACCGGATTAAAAGTTATCTGTCAGATTTGACCCTAGTACTCTTTCAACTGGATTCTTCTGTTCTACTTCTGACTGCTTTGTACAAGCGCTCATAACGTTATTTGACTTTGTTAGTTTTCTTTTGATCCAACTTGAATTTCCAACGTACCGGACACAGAAATTTTAATATACAATGATGAAAATTTAGAATTCAAAACCATCATTACGATACGGGGAACATAAGAGATAAGAAATTACAATAAAAATAAATAACAGTTCAAGAAAAGACTGCAAAAGAATGAAAGAATACGATTATATTGTCAAATAGCTGAAACCACCAACTCACAAGGATTCAAAATTACAATGATATATTCAGCTGATCCAATCATCTCACTACAACAGCACAGAACATGAGCACTCTTCAACACGTACAAGCTGCAATATACATAGAAGCATATTTAAGAAGTGACTGAAAAGATAATCAACTGGTGGAACGACATCAAACATGAAACTTGAGGAGTTTATGTAGCTGTCTGACACATTTAATCTTTCATTTCTGATGCTGCAAAAACAGACATTTGATCGAACATTTAGTTGTCTGATATACCTGCCACCTTTGTCCAATTTTCAATTAAAAACATATGAAAATGAGTTCGAACATGATAACCGAGTAAAACATTAGAATATCTACTTCCTGATGTAAAATATGATTGGCAAACATTGCTTGGCATCCACTTTTCCATATATGTAACAAGATGCATTGTCTCATAGAATCTGCAATCACATTCTTATGAAGACCAATACCGAAAAATAGCTTCCTTCCATCTTAAAGCATGACAAAAGATAGCTGGAAAGTTATTAAATATGAAATTTCATTTCTTTCTAGTTCTAAAACAGTCTCAAAAAATATGTTTTCTATGTTCACTACGCAGACAAAATGAGCATTTAGTTGTTGAAGATGGTCTTTGAGTAGGGAGGAAGAAGTTGAAACGATGAAAATTCAAATAGTGAACAATAAAATTATAAAATTAGAATGAAAGTGAAATGAAATGAAAGTTTTAATGATATCAAATGGGATCTAAGAGTTGAACCACACTGACACCAACAAAAGTCTCAACCAAAAAAATGTTACAACCTTATTTTTAACTATCTTCTATTTCTTTGTTGATCATGGTTTTTTGTTATGGATTTTCATCATGTAATCCACTCTTTTAGATATTCATCCCTCCTTCAACAAAGTTGTTAAAAATGCCATTTTTAAAATATTTAGATAATTAATGTGTACGTCCTCGTATGTTGTACACTCTATGATGTAATATCATTCTATTTTCACTGATCCTAGGTGTACAAATGACAAATCTTGTCAACCCACTCCTCTTTGGGTGTTTTCCACCTCCCAATTTCATACTTGAGATGTTGTGATCTAGTTCGTAATTGGGCTATTACCATTTTAGGTTTTCATTTCACATCCACCCAGGCTATATAGTGGTTTTACCCATGGTCACAAAAAAGATTAAATTGCTTGGCACAATATGACATAATATTATCTTTTTCATCTATACTGCTTAATCCACATGACTACTTTGACTTTGACTTTCTTTCACACACCATTTGATTTCCGCATTTATGTTCAAGCACTTTTGCATATTATTTCCCTATTTATTCATCCAATTGGCATTTTGCTTTATCCACATATTCTTTCTTCTATTTAACTTTTTCTCTACTACTATTTTGGCCAGCAATGTCCTTCCACAGTCTCTATACTATTTAAATATGCTAGTATTAGAATCATTACAATCACTTCTCAAGCTTCAACTAAGACAATCTCATATGGAACCATGGCTTTTATTTTGAAATTGCTTGTCCTTAAATGTCTTTGTAACCTTTATGTTTGCCTCTATTTCAATATTGGTGTATTGTTGTCCCAAGCTTCACAACCATTGGCATAACAAGTAGACATCTATTGTGAAGCATGTGTAGAACTTCCCAATCTCTTCCTATCACTTTTGTCCTACAAGTCTTCCAACTAAGGGTGCTTTGAAAATCAAGACCTAGCTATTTGTATTTTTTACCACTTGCAAGGTTATATTCATTTGCCAATTGAAAGAGAATCAAATGATATGAATGTTATGTATGTGGAATGATATAAATGTTATATTATTATGAAAATAAAAAAGTTACAAATTTGAGAAGAATTGTGTCTTTGGTTTTGACAAAGGACTGGTCATTTTTGTTTGGTGTTAATATGCTAGTCTGGTTAGTTACAATATTATAGTTGGGCTCGCTGGGTGTTTTACAATATAAAGTATTGTGGATGAACTCTACCAAAATAATATAACATAGAATATTTTATGATAATTGTCTAGTTGGATGGAAGTTTTTATTGAGGTTTTTCTAAGTCCATGATTTATTTATTTGGTCATATCATAAGATCATTAATGGCATAATGTTAGAGAAGATATAGTTTCAATATAGAGTATGAGGTATATTGCCTTAGATTTGGCTATATTCTAGGTTGGAGTCTCACAATATGTATTGAAATATACAAAAAAATTGAATGGAATTGATGAACTCTCAAGTTACCAATATCTAAGCTTTAATTGCTATTTTTAATGGTTCCTAAGTGCTTTAACCTATGTATAGTAGCAAAAATAAGGTTATAATTTAATTATAAGCTATAAGCATATTGATAGTTATTAAAGATAACATGATTATTATGCTTGATCAATTTTTCTAGCACATGTCATATATATAATTATAGTATCATATGGCTATGTACATAACATTACAACCTTATTTTACATATTTCCTCCTCAACATGAGAAGAAACCAAATACAGAAGCCTCCACTCATTGCACATGACTTTGTGCTTTATCATCCAACTATCATAATGTTGTTTTATTATTGAAAGCAACAAAGCAAGGGTGTTGACCTTGTATACAAACAATCCATAGGCATCATAAAAGAATATGCAACAAAACACGGGTGTTGACCCTAAAACAAACTTAGGTTACACAGGCCATTAACAACAGGTCACAAGACCGTTGTTAAAAGCCAAACATACCATCAACAACACACTAGTAGAAAGCTAGGCTCCCAACTCAAGAGTGGGAAGAATGATCCAACCGTAATAATGTTATTTTAGTAGGTGGTAGTTCTTCTTGTACCCTTATCCAACTCTCGATCCATATTCCACTACACTAATCTATTTTTATGCATTTGTAATGTCAAAATTGTTACACCCTTGAAATTTAATGACATGTTTTGGATTTGTGTTGGTGTGTATTCCCCTACTATGCTTTAGGGATCATTTTATCCTTAGCCTTGATTTTTTCGCTTCACCTGAGACCATGTGCTAAATTTTAAGTGATTTCTCCATAATGCAAGCACAACATGCAAACAACTACACGATGCATTGGTGTCCCAAAAATTTTCAAAATTTTAAATGTTGGTCTCCTAACCAACTACCTACTATAACACCATCTAATTGAAAAATATATCTTGCATATGAATCCAACCATTCAACTTCCAAGAAGCCCTTTTGAAAAACTATCTTTGATTTTGCTTCCTCTCTATTAAAAAAGACAAATCCATCCCTTTCTCTCTTCTCCCTTGATTACACACTCCATTGTTGAGGCCTGTTCAAGGAAAAGTGTTGTTATGTCACATTTGCATCCTAATGCTCTCAATATTTTTTTTATCACTTAGTTGGTAATGTTGTTAAGCAAGTTTCCATTCTTGTTTTGGTAAAGATATAATATTTCTAGATCTCTATCTTTTTTCTCTATTCTCTTTGGAAAATATCTTAGTCACCACAATCATCCTTATATCCAATCTCATACATACTAGTTTATTACTCCTTGTAGACCGAGGATTTGATAATCTTATCTTTATTTCCATTTGTTGTTCTTATTTCTAGATGCATGTAGGCTAAGCACACACACATTTTCCTATTTTTTCATCCGACTTTTGTCGAGGTCGAAAAACCAAACTATGGTCTTGATCATTCTTGGCAAGCTCCCGAAATCCCAATCTTTTTTGTTATTTTAGCTATATGTATTTGGAATACTACAACCACACCAAGGTTTGATTATTTCTCTTCCATTCTCTAGCTACTTTATTATTTCATATGTCCTAATTATTTAAACTTAATTTCTATATCATCTATGTATCATGGTTAGTTGCTTTTGTTGTCCTTTTTTATGTTGTGTAGGTGAGTCCAAATTTTGGTAAAATTTTAGTCAAAATTTTGGTTTTTACATTTTTTTTGGACGATAGAGCGAGACTAGGATAATAATGGGTAAAAAAGGGCTATAGCACATTTTTCAAATATCCACACATTATAGTAGCATTATAGGAAATGGCATTTGTCTTCTAGCATTAGGTTCCTTTATCTCTACTATTTATAATTCTAAATATAGCTTGTTGTTTGTGTACTTCAATTTCCTATAAACTAGTATTGTATAACCTATCTCACATTTAATGTAATATAGGTTTAAGAGTATTAATTTTCCTCTATTACATTTTGGTGAACTTAATGTTTAGACACTTAAAACCTATTATTTTCCATTAACATTTATTCTAAAATAAAAACAAAATTTATTTCCTCAGAAAAAAATTGGGGCGCTACCCCAAATCGCATTTCATAGTGCTAAAGAAGAAATATGATGACCTTCAACCAAATAATCTTCTCTTTAATTAACTAATTCTCCGTTTCCATATCTTTTCATAGATTTTTATATATTTTTCTCCTGGGAATATTCACATGCTTACACTGTGGACTGTGTTATTCTCTCAATTTAATTATTCTTATCCCTATGTCCTAGATGGAACATTCTTCCATAGAAAAAAAAATGCATATTCCACATATAAAATTCTTGATTCCTTCTCTTATCTTTGTATCTTTATGGGTATTATGTATGTCTTCCCTTCTATATTAGAATTCTTCACTAGATTTATCTTCATGACATATCATGATGGTATACACGTGAGATAGCTAATGTTAACTTTCTTCTATTTCTACTAACTTGCCCATAGTCCATGATTGCACTAGATGTCCCTTCTCATTTCTTTCCTTTCTTTGGTTGTATGTTCAAACTTTTTGGGCATCCCTCCCTCATCAACTCTAAGGATCTTATTCTTACAGTTGTCAATGCTTCTTAACCGCAGGGTTCTCACATTTCTATTAAAAATCTTTATTTTAGTGTGTCTTGATGAATTTTCTTTGAGTGATGATGAGGCTCATGCTTCTATTATTTTTTTTCTCTTGCCAAGATGGACTATTTTTTGTTCATCTTCTCTTCTTTCTTTGGAGGATGCACTCATTGTGGACAATGTTGACCATGCTAGTATCATTCACCACTTCCTTACATTCACCTTTCTTGAAATTCCTCCTTTGATAGATAT
The DNA here is from genome assembly GCF_030272615.1 of Cryptomeria japonica. Classification (NCBI taxonomy): domain Eukaryota; kingdom Viridiplantae; phylum Streptophyta; class Pinopsida; order Cupressales; family Cupressaceae; genus Cryptomeria; species Cryptomeria japonica. The sequence continues at coordinate 175,379,574 of NC_081406.1, read as the reverse complement.
TGATAATCATTCACATGATTCTATATCTATTATTTTCTCTCCTACATAACAATCACCTCTTTTAGACCTTAGTCCCTACTATTATATTTATCAACCTTATTTATCTACTACCTCTTCTATATCATTTTCTTTTTCAAAGTTGTTACCATATATTTCTTATGAGCTACCTTTTGTTGCTCCTACATTTGCATGGTTATGCTCTCCTTTGTCTTATGATATTCTTGCATACTCCTCTCCTATTTTTATAGGAACTCTTTCTTTTAACATATAAAATGGCCATGCCAATCTATTACACCATGTAGAACACTTTTCCACAATATGCTTGACTCATACACGTGTGTTGACTATGTCCTGGTAAAATTATTTCCTAGCACATTGAGAGATATTGCCTTAGCTTAGCTCTACACATTACCTATTGATTCTTTACGAACATATTCTCAAGTTGTTCATCTCTCACTTCCAGTATAACATGGAACCTGAAATATCTTTTAAAAACTTTGTTCAACGCAAACAAGATGTTAATGAGAGCATTCAAGGCTTTAGTTCTCATTTCTTTTCCCTTTTTAACTTAGTTCTTTGTGCTCTTGAAATTGATCAAGTCCTTCTAGAGTATTCTCACCTCAGATATGATAAACCATCTCCTACCCCTCCACCCATGGATCCCCTTTTGTGACCTTCCCCACCTACTCAACCTTCTTCCTATCCATCCAAACCTGATTTTAGATTTATTACCTCTCTTGCTAGCAATTTTGAGAAATTTCTACTCATTCTTCTATAATCTCAGCTTATAATGTTTCCACCTATCAAATTTAAATAGATCATCCTAAGCATGGTCCCTCATCCCTTCTTTCTTGCACATACCATAGGATGTTTGGCCATTGTACAAATTGTTGACATACTCTAAAGACTAAGATTCAAAATCTTCTTGATTAGGGTGTTATTAGCCTTTTTAACAATACACCTCTTTCATATTATCTTCCATTGGTAGATACAACTAAGTACATGCCACTTTTGGGGCCTCTCCTATACCTTCTATATCTGCTATTTATATCATTATTTATACATATCTCCCTTCTTGTGGTCGTAATTAATTCCATTCCATTGTCAATGTTCCTCTTATGATGTCTGTATTCACTTGTGTTATAACCCTACCTCAAGATAACTATCTTCCTTATTCTTTTGGTAAGTTGGAGTTGACTATGGCATCCAATCACTTCACCTTCATAATTGTTTGATTTTGCTATCACTATGTTGTGTTAGTAGCTATTATGTGGCACACACAGCTTTCTTTCTTTTCTTGTCATTTAGTGACATCACAATTTAGGTGTAACCATCTTCTCTTTATTGGGTAACAATACAAGCTTCATTTTTTTTGTCCTCAACTACATCCTAGTGTGCACATGGACAACTTGTTTTGGAGGAAAATCCCCTACATGTTTCCTTCCTAAGGACATTTTTCTTTATCCCCTTTCATCCACCTTAAATCAATTACACACTTCCTCTATGCAATTATTTTAATGGAGGGACATACATCTACCCTTATGGCATTTCACAATGCTTTCCTAACATTTGATATTTGTTGTCTCAAATACAGAGTATGCTTGGACATGACCACCCTTATTTGGATGGCCTAGCAACAAAGCATGCTAGTCCAAGTGATCCTACACATTATTAGACATCTAGACAACTAGCAACATAGAACACTAGTCTAAGTGATCCTACATTTTCTCAAACAAATCAGATCACCTAGAAATAGATCACATTAGTGTAAGTGATCTTGATTTGTCTAAGTCACTTCACAACAAATCATGTTAGTACAAGTGCTTTGTTGATTCTCATGGATCCTAATGACAAAGTAAGCTAGACCTTGAGTTATGTCATTTTGTTTATCAACTTTCCTTTCTTTTTATTCCCTCCTCATGAACCCTAGCAATAGAATAAGCTAGAGTAGAATGTATTTTCTTTCACATTGATCGTTTCCATTTCTTTTTGTATGCATTAGTTTGTTCTCTATCTGAAGTAATCAATCAACTTATTACAATATTCTTGTCGTATAAGAATTTCTCTATGTGTCATGTCTTTTTGTTTGACTGAATTTTAGAGGCAATGCCAAGTATTGAGACAACTTTGACGTATAGGCCTCCTTCATGTTCATCCTAAATTTTTGTTTGTTTACTGAAATCCTTCTTCCTTTGTATATGTGTGGCCATGTATTGTTTCTTTCCTTTTAACATTTGTGATGCAATTTTATTTTTTCTAATATATATGTTTTGTAGGATTAGATTAATTTTTAATTTTATGATTTTGGAGGACTACAACTCCTAACACTATGGTTTTACAGGTTCTCAATGTAGGGGCACAGTTCCTTTGCTTTAAGAATTACTTTATGCCCTCTACAATATCCTTTTAGAATATCATTTTATGATATTTGATTATAGTTATTTATTTTTTGCATTTTAAAGTATCTTATTGCTTTGTGTCATCAACCCACTAAAGTGGGGGCAAAATATAATATTGGAAATCGCACCTCCTTGTAATTTCATAGTATGTTTTAGACTTGCTTTGATGTCCATTCCCCTAGTATAATTTAGGGATCATTCTAACCTTAAACTTTTCCTTTCACCAATTTGCGAAGTTTTATTATCACATTTCGATTCTTCTCATTGACTTGAGACCATCTATTAAATTGAGTGATTTGTCTAAGACATAAGCATAATGCATGAATGTCTACACAATGCATTAGTATCTTACAAATTTTCAAAATTTAAACATTGGCTTCCTGCCTTGCTACCTACTACCACTAGTTCCAACCCTTTAACATCCAAGACACCCTTTTGAAAACCTATCTTTGATGTTGCTTCCTCTCCATTAACAACAACAAATAACTTATATCTTGTTGTCTTGTCTTTGGGATACACAATCCATTGTTGAGGTTTGATCAAGGAAAAAAATGTTGCATCACATCAACATCCCCTTATTTAATATTTTTGTATCACTTTACTTGTAATGTTGTTAAGGAAGTTTCCATACTTTTTTTTATAGTGGTACAAGCTTTCTTTATATATAATTTTTTTATACTTATTAGAAAATCTCTTAATGACTACCACCACCCTTTTATGCAATCTCATACATAACCTAGGATTTTATATTCATAATTTTATTTTGATTTATAGTTCTTAGTACTAAATGCACTTGGGTTATATACACTAATGCATTTTCCTATTTTCATTTGACTGTGTGGAGTTTGAAAGACCAAACTAAGGGCTTGATCATTCTTGTCAAGCTCCCAATAAATCCCAACTCTTTTTCTTGCTTTTAGCTATATCTACAACTACACTAAGGTTTTATCTCTCTTCCTTTCTATTGTTATTTTCTTATTTCATTTGTTCTACTTAATTTAGCTTAGTTTTTATATCATTTGGTATAACCTAGCTTGATGCTTTTGTTGCCCTTGTTTCTTGTGCAAGTGAGTTCAAAATCTAGTGAAAACTTTTGTTTTTACAATATTTTTGGATGATAGACCAAAACTAGGATTGATATGTAAAAAGGACTATGCAATGCATCACACAAACATCAATGCATCATGACAGTATCGTGTGTAATAAGCTATGTCTTCTAATGCCAAATTCATTTCTTTTTGTGATCATTTTGATTTCAATTTATTGATTATGTATATTAGTTTCCTATAAATTAGCATTTTACAATCCAACTCGCATTTAATGTAGTATAGAATGTTAAATACCACTTTTTCTCAATTACACTTCCATGTATAGCCATAGTGATTGCTCATTTGATTGATTGTTTGATTTTGTGTGTGTGAGCGCGCGCATGCTTGTGTGTGTGCATGTGTATGTGAGTGTGCGGGTGCGCGTGTGCGTGTGTGGGTGTGTGGGTGTGTGTGTCTGTGTGTCTGTGTGTGTACAATTGTTGGTCCTTTTATTCCATATATAGCAACAATTTCATGTATGTCAATAGTTGTGTGTGTGTGTGTGTGTGTGTGTGTGTGTGTGTGTGTGTGTGTGTGTGTGTGTGTGTGTGTGTGTGTGTCTACAATTGTTGGTCCTTTTATTCCATAAATAGCAACAATTCCAATTATTAATGTCATGTTTGTCTTATTAAAGTTGGATGTTTGAAGGATGTTAATATTTAATTGTATATTTAAAAAAAATTGCTACACATTGTTAGGGTTTTTTGTCTTATTAGTTTGATATGCATTATCGTATAAGTAACTGATTATCATGTAGATATAATGAAAAAATCAAATAACTAAATGGGTTTGAGCACTGACTATATAAAAACCAATTATAATTAAGAAATTGTAAGGTCAAAAATTGTGTACTTTGCAATATCCACTTCATGTTTGCATGCTAATTCATTTGTTGTTTTTTTGTGCCTTCACCTCAAATTGGATTGATTTGTAACTACAACCCTTTTCAAACCCCTAAAACCTACCATAAAAGTTTCAAACCCAAACTTAAAAAAAAAATCCTATGCACTTCGATTGGTAGTATTTTGAACACATATACACACCTATCATCGGTGTCTAGATTAACGTTGGAAATTTTTAATTTTAAGTGTCTATAACCATGATTCCTATGTTTCCCTAACATGTTTTCATTTGTACTTGAGCACAAAATAAAATCATATCAAGTTCCACTTGAAAGGGTTCAACTCACATGTTTGCTCCTACTACTAAGGTTTCTATCTATTTTCTAATGCTACATTACTTTTAAGCTATTACATTGAATACATTATAGAGATATCCCTCATAGCATTTCTCTAAAACTTGTATTAAGTTTCACTTGAAAAAGTTCTTTTCACATGTTTGCTCCTATCACGAAGTTTTTCATGTATTATTTGGTGCTATATTTTTTTAAGCTATTACATTGAACACATCTATATAGATATCCTTAGTAGTGTTTTCTCTAAGCCTACATTACAAATATCTTATATCATCCTTGTCCTCGTAGAATTCCTATTCCTTCGCATCATTATCCACCATTGTGTTTCTCCTATAGATCTAACTACAAATCCCCTTATTCTATTTTCCAAAATCGATCCATTACATGCATCAGCTTCAATCTTTCACCACTCACACACAACATTGTAGGTAGATTTCGTCATAGGTTATTATCCCTCTAGGTACAAATTTATACATATCATTCTCACCACACTAGAGCTTCCACACAATAATTTTACAAGGGTTATAGTTGGGTGTTAAAAATACCATGTGGGGGACTAAGACAACCTTCTATATAGCCAAACTCCATTTACCTTCCCCATCTAGCTTCAATTAGAGCTTAAAGGAAGCAAATGTTGAAAATTTCAAAGCCCTAAGAGACATACACCAATGCCTAAACATCACTTATGACCAACACTAACACCTAGACATCACCAATGACCCATAGGAGCACCCACATCTGGCCCCGGTGTCTTACAAAGATGTCCAGCTTCAATATCCTAGTTGATACTAGAGTTATGAAATTCCAAGTGTCCAACTCCAATGGTCTTTTTAGTTTTTCTATCATATTCAACATTCTACATATACATAGAATTAACTTTCCTATTGTCTTTCACTAATTTGTGTCCTCGCTATATACATTAATTTAATTTAATTGATAAATCTAAACATATTTATATTTTATGTTGTCATATCAAAAGCACATTTCAAACTTGTTTTAGATTAAATTCATATGTTGAAAGAGAACCTAGGTTATGCATTTGTTCAAAAACAGAATTAGCCTACGGTATCCCAAATTTTTTCTTTCCTAATATATGTCATTCGATTTTGAAATAGAACTTTTTACTCTTTATATTTATTTATCACATTATTATTAAACTATTTTGAGATATTTCACCACACTTTTTCATATGATATTTCTATATTAGACATTTTCCCCCCTCTTAGTATTGTTCCGACATGTCGAAAGGTTGTGATTATTTAGCGTGTTCTTATTCACAAAATTGTCCCTAGATAAATATGTTGTATTTGATTAAATATTTGGTTACCAATAGATCATATATTTGATTCAAGACAACACCAATAACGTAGGTACCACAGGTTCCGCACAAATTTGAAATAACTGTCCGTAGTCTACACAAACTATACAGTTGATAGCTCCTTTGTCGTTACTAGCATCACCAAGTATATAGTAACTCTCTTCGAATGCGACTTTCCAACGGGTTCACTTCTTTGCAGGGTACTCTCTTGCTCCAAATATGGTAGAGCCAATCCTTACATTTGTGCTTCCCATTTCAATCTGCAGAGTTATGACAGTTATGACATTTGAGTTATTAGTGTAACAAAAAATTATAAAACAAACGGCTGCAACAAACTAAAACCACAGCACTTACTGCCTTCTCAAAGTCGCCTGACATGCCCATTGACAGTTCACATTGGTCTTCCGGTATTTCAAGGGCTTTACAAACTTCAGTTCTACAAGCTGACAATGACTGAATCCTCAAGGAAACAACATAGTTTCAATCCATCAGGAAGAAAAAAGGACCAAAATTTATACGCATGTAAATCATGAACGAAAATGCTCATGAGTTCCGACCTCAAAATTCTCGGGTCTAGATGAGTAGTCCAACATTCCTATGGTCATGAGGCCTGAAAATTCCAAATTCCGACACTCGTGCTTGACATGCTTGGCAAGCTGAACACATTCTGAGGGCTCAACACCATATTTTGCTGCATCCCAAGAAATTAGACCAAAATAAATTTAGATTTTTAATCACTAAAGATAAAAAAAGATTTATTTTGTACTAAAATCTATAAAAGCCAGGGAAAATGTTTTTGATGTATAATAATTAAGAAAACTAAGTTTGAGAAAGTGCATGTATCGGGAGAAAAAAAAAGGAGAACCAAATAGAAGTTTATGCTTTAAGTAATAAGAGGGAAAAACTCTGGTAGATACATCGCACTTCTTAAAAAATGGATGGAAAATGAACTGGTTTTACAATTATTGAACAACTGCATCTCGCTCATGCCGAAATCCTATTTTACCTTCTCTTCGTTTTGTTCAACTCTTGATATTGTTTCTTGGCAATTGAAGTTCACATGTTCTTTCCAGGGCCTGATCTTGTTTTCTCATTTCCTGTATCTTTTCCCTCTCTATTTTATGCTGCTGTTGGCATTTATAAGCTATTTGATTTGTCTCTTAAAGATCTGACTATTACCTTCTATCTGCATTTTCGTTATCCAGTAACTTCACCTTCATTATTTCTATGGAAGCCATTGAACATCTCCATCCCCATGGCACTTTTCACTCTTATATACTGCAAAGTTCAACATCCGAGATTCCTTTTTCACTTTGATTCCCACATCCAACTTTAAATTTCTTTGTTGCTTCTAATCATTTCATCCTGTAGTACCATTACCTGGTACAACTTCATCCCCAAATGCCACAGTTTCTTTGTAGATTTCTTAAATCCCATTTTGCAACATATCCTTGCAATTGTTGGACTCAATTCAATGGGTGTTGGAGATAGAGATTTTGTCCTCGCCCCATTACAAAAGGTCCATATGTGGCAAATAAAATTTAGGATAAGATCCATCACCATTATCGGCTGCACTGAACAGGTCTTTGTTCTTCATTTTCCACCAAAAGGAGTATTAAAAGTTTGAATGGATCCCTTGGACTTTACATAAGGTGTAAGGTTGACCATTAAATTATCCATGTCAAAAGTGACTGGACAGATCAACTCAGCTATGCAGCTCTTATCTGTACTATGGCTAGTAGGGACCAAGGGCCATAAGGAACCTGATACTCTGACTGAACTGGCAACCAACCCAACAAACACGTCTCCCACGATCAAGTCATTAACCACTAACATCAACTGTTGCTCCACCATTTTTTTCAAGAAAATTGTAGACCGATGAGACAATCAAAAGACCAGTAACGTATAAAGAGACACTTGAGATCCAGTCATTCCCACGTTCATTCCATAATACCAGCTTCTTGGATATATTTTAATCTGCCACAGCTACACTTTGATGTACATTAGTAGTGGAGACTGGAGAGTATAAACATCATGGCCTTCACTTGCTTATTTCTTAAAAACCCACAACTGAACATCTTGAAGACTAGTGAGGACTGTATTTGTGTCTCTCTAAGAATTACACATCAACTCTCTTCTATCTATTAGCTCCAACGCACATGAACTGTTAGCAAATCGACAAGCATAATGTTTTTGTTTATCATTGTAATTATTTGCAAATTTTTCAAAACATTCAAATTGTTATATGCAGAAACTTGGGATGACAGTGAATCCATAAAGGAAAATGCTGCTAAGCAGAAAGGAGACAATCATAAAAGAAAAAAACAGGATATGCACTTTATCTTCTCAATTTTCTAAGAAGTGTCTAGCTTTTGAAACTATAACAAACTATGATTACTTCCTATTCTAGCTCTTGCCTTGGTAAACATACATAAACGACTCTCTTTTATACAGGTAGTGGTCAGATTTGAGAAATTTAGGATTGAACAAAGCATAGTAATATGGTGTCTATAATACTAACTCCAAAGGAGTTGGCAGAGTGACAGGTTAAGCTTGTAACCAAGCCTTCTTACAAGATGTAAACCTGAACAGGTACAAGATATGAACAATATAGGCAAGGTTGCTTTTTAGGACAGCCTAGCCATCAGACCTCATACGCATATGAGAGTTCCTTGCAGGAACAAGGGAACTTCTACACTTTAACATGCACATATTGTTCAAATTTATACCTTTTGGAGTTTCAACTCTTTGACAAAGCTGGTGCAAAATCAACTCTTACAAATCAAGGTATAAAGGCAATGTGAAAAGTGCTCTTTCCCATGAAAGGGGAAACCTCATACACCATATCTGACATGCTGGTTAGGATGAGATCTAGAAACTCTTTTTCTTTGTTTTTGTAAGCTTGAATATGGTTTCCACTCCTTGGCATCATTATTGTAAGAAGAATATTGCAGAAATATCCAAGCTATGGTCTTTGCCAGTTTGATCCCATGAAAGATCTCAAGAGTCAACTATGAATCCCCTAAGACATTTGTTAGCACTTTCACAGGTCTAGGAGTCTAACCTTATTTTCCATTCTTAAGATTTGCAGCCAGCGACTTCTCTATGTAGTTTTCTTGATAAGTGTATCAGACTAACTTTGTCCTGCACATAATACATCTTATCAGCATAGTTACTAGACTCGGACATGGCAAGGTGATTTTGGACTTGAACTTGTACCTAGCACAAAACTTGGAATAGACTTAACAACTTGAGAAAAAAATGATATAAAGAGAATTTTTAAGGAAACACATGTTTTTATATGCACTCTTCACTAGATCAACTTTAAAGACAAAAAAACTAAACAATTACACACTGCTTTGCTCATGTACACAAGTGCACATCAAACAAATGAGTACAATTATATATATATTGTGTGTGTGTCCATAAGTATTTTGGTGTACAAAAATCATTGATTAGGGTACCCATGGCATCAGAAACAAAAAAAACATAACATAGAGTCATAAACTATGGCATACAGGAAGTTGCATCACTTGGCCCAACATCACTAGCTCTGTTGTCTTTCCTGCACTTGTGTCTCAAATAGGTCCTCAATGTTGCAGAAGCCATGATACATTTGTTCATGCTCACTCCTTCGCTAGTGCTACTACCTTTGCTCCAATTTGAACTTGATCAACTCACACATACTCATTCTTAGTAAATATAGGCTCATCAGTCTCGGTAATCTAATCTAATAATGGATCAACCTCCTTCAATGCAAACAGGGATAAAACCCAAGCCCAAGATTTTCTTGTGGCAGAGACAAAGTTTGGAATGAACATAGGAAAGATAATTCAAGCATTGCACCATCAAGCTATTGTGTCCTTGGAGTGTATGTGCTAAACAGACTCCAATTGCACTATGCAACATCTTCAAACTTTTGAACCCTTGAACTATATAAATTAAGTTCTTCGAAAATTAAACAATATTTTGGCTATCAACAACTCACACAACATCTTCCAAATTAATCTCCCCATTTGCATGGGAATGATAAACAAATGGGATCAGTTTCTACGAAGAACTAGTAAAACAATGAGTGCATTCAAACTAAAATAGATCACGCATATCGGTCATGTTGTCTTTAGTGTATTTCAAATTTTAGAGTTTTTGTCCAGTAATGTGCAGTCTATAGTAAGCATTGTTGTCAATAAACATTTAGTGCCAGCATTACATGACATGTTAGCATTTGATATTGAGCTATTTCACATTATCCCTTTATTTAGTTGTAGCTCACAATTGGGTTTTACTTATATTCCTCAAAGTTATGTAAACTGTCCCAAATACAAAAAAGATGCCTTTTCTTGATAGGCCTTTCATTCTCTTCATGCCACAGGCAAGAATTGAATTTTTCCATATTAAACTCTAATCTAGATTTATCTAAATATCTCAATTCTCATCATATTCTTGGGCAAGTTTAAAATTGTTTAATATATTTTTACACCTTTGGCACTTGTGAGTTACAGGATTACGATTGATAAAAAATTCTACCTCTACCTTATCGATCGAGTCCTTTTTTCCAAGAGTCCACTACCTGTACAAATTTCAATGTTCTCCAAACCATTTTGTGCAGTTGCAACCAGCAATTAATTCAGAAAGTTTTACTCCTTTCAGTCCAATGGCCCTTGGTCTTCCTCTCCAATGTTGCAGGTTTAATTGTAACCATTAATGTCTAACTTAATGCAAGGTTAATTGTAGTGTGTGTATGTAATAGCATTCATAGCAACACAATCCTCTGCAATCTTGTTTGCTCCTAATTATGGACATGGGTTTATATTATAGTTGATAAGATGACATTCGAAACATTGTTTTTTGGAGAAATATATAAACAAGTCTTGATCAATCAGATTGTACACAAATGATTTATCATTCATTCTCTACACCATAATTTAAATTGTACAAAATGTGAAAAAATAAATTACAACATGTTTAACCAGATAATACAATACAAACAGAATAGTTGCAGTTAATTTCACTTTCATTGAGAATATTGCAAGACTAGAAATGTATTGCCATATACTCCTCTCGTTTACATCACTCAACAACATAAATAAATGCCTCGAAGGAACACACTAGTATGCAATTACAACCCTGCAAGAGTAACTGCTTATTAATTTAAACAATGGCTCATTTCACTTGAAGCATCAATTGATTAACCAGTTCATCAGTATCCTTGTATAGCCCCTTGTATGATTCACTTTAACCTACCTGTCATACAGCCTTTAGTCCTTCAGTTGGCCAAAGTTGATTAATCTGCTCATCAGTATCCTTATCTACCCTTTGATTTGTTCACCTTAACCTACCTGCCATTTCACCTTTAGTCCTGTAAGCTACAGTCACCTACACATAGACCATATTTACCAGCCAACAAGTTTGCCATATTAACTGCCTAATTTCAAGTTGATCCACTATGTTGTTTTTGGTTGTTCATATCCACCTGCTGTTTCAACTTGTTCGGTGCTAGTCTAACTCAATAACCACATGACCATTTGCAAAAAGGAAATTTCAACCTCAGACAATCAGAAATGTTTCCAGAAAATACACAGGTTTTGTATCAGTATCAAATTATTTGAAGGCACTGATGAATACTGGAAATGGATCCATTAAGATCATTAAAATCATACACAGCTAGAGCCTAGTACTTTGGAAACAACAAAAAAGTAGTACAACCCATAGAAGCAGAAATCTGGGAAAAATCCTGATTAATTGTGATTTCCAAAAAATCGGATATCTCAACGATTTTTTCCCTGATTTATTGTAAAAATCGTTGACTTCTAGTCAACGATTTATAACAATTTAAGTCGCGATTAATCTACAAAAAATTGCATTGAAAATCACAATTACTCTTGCAAAAAATTGTGATCCTTTCCTATGACCCACGAAACCCTAAAACAGCAGAGTTAGACATTACCCACTGTTAATTGCTAGCTTCAAATTTGCCTGAGTATAGCAGAGTTAGAGGCTGCCCAAAGCAGTTTCTGCTCTCCAAATTTGCATCTAAATATCAATTCCAGATTTAGATGTCTATTTAGCTGCCCTTTTCTGTTTACAAGAGTGCATACCACTATTTTAAAAAATCAAAGATTTCAGGTTTCAAGAACTCATATGTTAGGTTTTCACTCATTATATTAGCAAGTTTCAGATTGGAGCCTCACTACAAATAGATCAACAAGACACATCATTGGAAAGAAAGAAAGAGTAAGAGAGGATAACAAGACATTTGTTATGCTTTGTGGGGCCTACAAAAACTACTTGATGAAGGGACGCTTGGCCCTACAACACAAGAAATACACAAATACAAGAGAAAAATATTTGATTTTATTACTCTAATGGACTAAAGAAATTCCAATATTCCAAAATATTGGCCAAATCGGCTTTACAAATATGCAAGCTGGAGCTAAAGTATGATGTCCCATTTTAGGAACAATGCAATATAACCACAAATGTAATGTTTTGATATCACTTGTAGTGTCCCTTATTGAACAATAGATGAATTATAGGACAATTACTGTCTGATTCTTACAATAAACTTGTGTATTTGGAAATAAGAATGCAATTATATAATAAATGATAATGATCAAGCCACTGGCTGTCTCTGATTTATACAATTAAGATTATGCTTGAGTGAATTGATATCAATTTGCATTAAGTGCACAATTACTTGCTGTTTCAAATAAGACAATGCAAATATGCTAAGTTACCGGTACGTCCATTTTCCTGCAGATTCCAGGTACGATTCGTTTTTGAATCTGAATCGTCCTGGAATCCTTGTGGAATCCAATAGGGTTCCTTCATTTAGCCCTGGAAACGCATCCAGTTCCAGTTTTCCAACCAAGAATCCTGACGAATTTGGAATGATGTGGCGATTTCGTCATGTTTTCGAGGGTTTTTTTTTTTTTGCTTTTAGTTTGAAAAACGGGTTTAATACAAACCTTAAGGCAAAAAGCAAAACAACAATTAATACGCATGGTTTTCTTTGGCGGCGGAAAAGAATGCAGGAGAAGCACGAAGAAGCCACGAAGAAGGATAATGAATGCGGGAGAAGCCACGAACAAAGAGCGACGACCAAGCACAGCCCAACACGACCCAGGCAGAGCTCAACGCCGGTAGAGAGACAGGTCACGACAATGTAGGAGTTAATTTGTTTTGCTATAGTTTTACGATTTATATTTTTTTTTTTATTTGTTTGTTTGTTTAAATTATTTTATTTATTTGTTATAATAAGCTAAAAAATCTAGATTTTTATCATTTATGGTTTAGGTTTATTTTTTTGGTTTAGGAAGTTACAATTTAATTTTAATTTTTGAAATATAATTTTATTATTTTTATTTAATGATTTATATTTATATAAATTTAAAATTTTTAAATATTAAATATTTAATTTTAAAATTAATTCATAAATGTTAATGATTTATTTAAAATGTTAAATTATTAATTATTATGTAAGTAAATTTTGACAAATGGATATTAAAAATTTCCAAATATATTTGTATAAAATTTTTCCCAAGTTTTGTTTAGCATATGGATGATATTTGGGATTCTAAATTTAATTTTTGTTTCTGCTCTTTACGCTGCATATATGTATATATTTATGATTTAACATTTTTTTGTACGGACGTACCCAAACCCGCCCCCAAAAAAATTGCCATACCAGCGTACTATACCCATGTACCCCTACCCGCACCCGTACCCCTACCGGCAACTTAGCAAATATGCAATGGACTAGAAGTCGATATTGCCAATGGCAATATGAATGGCTGTTTCTGATTTGGAATATATAGTATGCACAATTGGTTACTGCTGTTTCAGATCTAGAAATGATATTATGTGTAATGCCCACACTTGAGCAGACTCTTATTCCATTTTGATAGACTCAATTGGACATTTATTTTGTGCGATGGATTCGGTAGACTTGTTTGGATTCACATGATGCATGGATGTATTTTGGCTTTTATATGTGCTTCATTGATGATCATCGATAGATATTGTATGTTTTGTGATTTTGGATATTATGGATTTGTGCTCATGCTTCATTCCGATTTTATGTGATTAGATATCATGATGATGTTTCATTGCTACATGTATTTATGTCTTGTCGATGTGTGCATAGATAGATTTTACTGATTATTGCTTATGATGAGATGGACATACTAACCCCGGTTTTGATTTACGTGAGATGCATTGTTCATTGTATGACTATTGTTGGACTGTATGCATGGGGGAATCAACGTCACATCACTCATTGCGAGTGGGATGTGCCGTTGCGACATTCCTCCACTTGTTTGTTATCTATGTATATATATATGCACATGTATCATTTTGTAGGTTCTAAGGCATTTATTCCTCCAGGGCAACCAGGTGCGAGCTCCCTTGGCTTGATAGGTGCGAGCATGCCTCTTCCCAATGGCAATATGTGGTTCGGGATGTTGTTGTTTCCCTTCCCGCACACTAGGTCTAGGTTTGGTGTCGAGTCCTTGTTAACAATCTTGGCAAGTTCGCCATGTCGCCATCGTCGTCATGACTTGTGAGTATATGTGGCATGGTTGGTTAATCATTCAGTTATTTTATTTGAGTTGCTTGAGTAGTGACTGATTTATTATTATTAAGTGTTTTTAAATTCCAGCATTTGTTTGACTGTGTTGAGTGTTTGCCTAATACTAGTTACGGTTTCATTAGTATTTTTGAGATCTTAAACTTATTAAAATTTAACGATTTTTAATTATTTACGATTTTCGCGTTATTGACCTTATTGTCATTTAGCGATTTTAATTTTTAATTATTCGCTTGCCTTGATTACTTAATTACATTATTCATTTAATATTGGATTTGACTTTATGCGGTTGGAAATTGAGAAGTCAATTATTTAATTAAATCAGTATATATATATATATATATATATATATATATATATATAAAATAACGTAATTGGAAGGACAAGAAAAAGAGGAATAGTTTTTAATATTTTGCTTGTTATACTTTTCTACATTTTAAATATCCAGTCTTTTATTTTGAAAGTTATATAAAATAAATTCATGAGAGAATAGAGGATTTAAAATAAAAAAATCCCATTTAATGAGATTTGAGAATTTGAATATTTTATTCTCCATTATTTTCTTTCTCTCTTGAGGAAAAGAGAGCTAGGGTTTTTATTTTGGGGATTTTTCGTTTTCTACACTGGTCTTTGGAAATTTTGGTGGTTTTGGAAAAGAAGAAGATTGCTGGAAAAATTGGGGGAGATTGAAGAATTGTTGTTGGCTTGCTGATTGTGGAATTGTTGTTATCCAGATTTCCTCCACCACCATTTGCCCAATAAGAGGTAGGGATTTACACCTCCTTGTGTTTTCTCTTTTCTTTTATGAGCTGGAAATGAATTTTAGAGAGTGAAATCTCCATTTCTCCCTTTTGGATGCCCAAGTTGTTTGCATTCTATGGTTTTAAAATCTGATTTTTGTTTCCATAGGTTTTACTTGCATGAAATTGTAGTTGTTGTTTCAATTTTGCTGGGTAAAACTTCTTTTTAAAACTCTCAATTTGGGAAATGGATTTGCTGGCTGGAATGGAAAGAATTCTACAAAAGACCCTTGTTGATGTTAATTGGGGAATGGCGGATTCCAATTGCCTTGGGCAACATTGGAATCCGCCCAAAAGGGCTGGACCCTTTCCTCAAACGTGTAGGGCAAAGCCCTATACCACACGGCAACCTTAAAACCTTGTCTCACAAACTTAAACACTCAATGTGTTGACAAATAGGGCCGACCCTATTCATAAGGCAATTAAGGGAAAATATAATTAAAGGTAATTATAAGGAAGGCCAACCTATCTAAAACGTTTCGCTCCTCATATAAGTAAATGTAAAACCTCATTGTCATTTTCAATTCGGTCAGCTCTCTCATTCATGCGAAATTACATGCCTGCCTAAATACGAACTTCAGGAAGACACATTACATCTGCACTTACAACAAGTTACATCTGCCATTGGAGGTGCAAAATTCATCATTAGGAGTCAGCAGCGAATTCCTTGAAGGTCTGCAATCTAGGTTAAGGGAGCAGCAGCATCCATCTCTCATATGACAGCAAGCAAACATTGAAGGCAGCCACCTCAATCTGCCATACCTCTTGTGACAGCAACATCTAAACCTACAAATACATGAGATAAGTGTTGTACTGATTGCATAACTATAATCCATAATCAGATCTGAGGATCTTTTCTGGCTGGGTTTTTCCTCCTAGGAGGTTTTCCCAGGGTAACTGTGACTAGTCTTTATTTCTCTCTTTCTTTACTATGCTTAAATCTGAAACTATAAATCTCTAATCTAATTAATCTAATCAGTAAACAAATTCTGATTTTCTGAGTTTTAGTTAATCTGAAAGTGTTAAAATCAACAACCCTTGATTTTTATTTTATTTTTTAAAAAGATTTGATTAAAACCCTCATTTCTTTTCCAGAAATCTGTTATTATTTCATTTGATCTCCCTGCTGTTATTTTTTTTACCAAAACTGTTAATGTGAGAAATCTGAAATCTTTAAAACAAAAAAAAGAAATTAAAAAAAAAACAATAAAAAAAAAGTACCCTTGGCCACGTAGTGGCATGGTGCTGCCAGCACCCCCACTTCACCATTTCATTTCGTAAAAAACAAGTATTTTTTATTTATTTAAAATATAATTGTTTAATGTAAAATGCAATTTTATTTAATACATAAATCTATTTTTAATTAAATGCAATTTATTTATGATGATTAAAACAATTTAAAAAAGGAGTTCTATTTTATTTTAAATGGATTGAAAATCAACAAGAAATTTAATGAAATGTATATATATATATATATATATATATATATATATATATATGTGTGTTGATAATTATTTAAGGTAAATATATTATTTATATATATATATATATATCATTGATAAATGTCAAGTTAATAGTCTAATTAGATAAAACATTTGAATATTAAAATAATAGTATATTGCAAAAGAAAGAGAGATGATAATTGATTGACATCAATAATAGTGCTATTGAAAAATGATATTAATTTGATGGTTTAAATGTTGTGAATGTTATCGTGTAATTGGTTTTAAAAGGTGTTATTGGCTAGATATATATAGTCTACCCCATACCATTGAATTCATGGATGCCCATTAAGTCAACCCCTTTTTCAATTAAGAGTCCTTTCAATTTATGACTTGTATCTGGAGGCCGTTTGTGTCATTTGTTTCAAAATCAATGGTTAATGTGAATTTTGCTTTTACTTGCATATCATGAGTTTTATTTGCCATCTTGACATGCCCTCATTATGAGTTTGCCATGAGGAAATAACCATACCGTTGATATTGTGGTAGCAAGTGTGAAGACCTCGCGATGTCGATATGTTTTAGTGCAGTGATATCATGAGTTTGTTATGTTTCCTTGGTTGAGATGCTCGTTTTTCTGCAGGTGTTGTTGTTCATTCTTTTGGGTACGTGCGTGTGTCATGGTTTGGCAATGCTGGCGTTGTCTGATTTTTACTTGTGTAAGAGCCTCTCGTTTCATTGTTTCGGATCCATGTAGAGGGAGTGGGCTCCTTTATGACACCCGGGGTCATCAGAGATAGACTTTCACGAGGTTCCTTGTAAGGATGCGTAAGTCTAGACCTTTTTGGGCATAAGGGAGTTTACCATATTATAATCAAGTGATAACTAATTAAAGAATGGCTATGGGTAGTTGGATAATTTAAAATAATTTATCAGTGCCTTGTGACTCAGTCCTAGGGAGGATGTTTTAGGCTGAGCATGGGAAGACCGTGGAGACGATAAGCTAATCTCCCTTGGTCTCTCTCTCAAGGTTGAGATGGTTTCGCATGCCATAGGCTAGTGCCTTGTTCTTGGTTGGCGTGTGATGACACTCCCTCGTACATGTGAGTCCTTTGCCTACTTTTGTATTCTTGTCATGATGTTTTATTGGCCTCTGGAAATCTCTTGTTCTCTCTTGTTTGCTTGATGCATGGTTATGTGTATGGAAATTGTTTAGTGTCAGTCCCTTTGTAAGTATCAACCTTGGTTAGTGTGTGAGTTGGGACCTAGCGACATCTCCTAGCTCGGGGGGTGGTTCCTTGTAGGTTCCACACTGGTCGGGGGGTTGGAGCTTTTTGCCATTTGGGTTTTTCCCTCTTCTTTGGTGTCATCTTCGTAAGTGGACTTGGAGCCTTTCTCCATGTTGACTTGAACCTTGGAGCAGATTCATGTTTGTGCATCTTATGGTGAATAAACTCAAAGCATGTAATAATCTAAAAATGTTGTATAAGAAGTGAGTGAATATTCACGATTGTAATACTATGTAAAACAGCCTATAAGTATTCATGAGCTACTTTAGATGGTACATTCAAATAGAGGTAATGGTATGAGTTAATCTAATGTAAGCAGAAAGAAAGAAGAAAATGATATACCCTTGCTAGTAGTGCCTTATTAATTGTTAATCATGCATATTTCTTTAATTTGAACTTATAGAACATGAATGAATTGTCATGCTTAGCTTATGCGATAGGTTAGTTAAATGAGATTGAAATGTATCTTGTCAAATAGTTAAATCAGCAATATGATTCTTTATGTGGTAGTTAAATGCTAAATAGTAGATATGTGGATATGATGGAAAATCGATGTTATTACACCTTTCATGATATTTCTTAGCAATAGATTGAATTAATGCTTGCACTTCCAATATTTTCATATGAATATGGATGTAAACTAAGTAGATGATTGCACATATTTATGAGATCAATGACATTAAACGAATAGCTTATACTATCATTGGTAAAGCATGTGAAATACAAGATTCTTGTAGATGTAGTTAGCTGCTTGAAAACTAGAACAACACTAAGGCTGAAAACTATTATGGAACTTAGTAAATAAATATCATTAGATGCTAAATGAGAATTTATACAATTGTGTTATGGCTGCCATAAAACTAATGTTGCATAAATGGCATTATGAACATGTAGAATTGCATATGTAGGTTAATGAGCATGCCTTGGTAGATGCATTTAATAATGGATAGCAATAGTAATATATTATGTAAAGTGTATGATATATGGTAAATTGAATACATGCATTGTAGTTGTGCTCCATGGTATGGTTAAATCATTAGAATCATAGAAGTGGACTAACATGATGATGGTAAATTAAGTATCGATCATAAATCAAATGGCGTAGATCTTAGTAGTGACATCAATACCCTGGGGAAACGATGGAACCTTGTAAATTACTAAACCTTGGAACATGTCTTCACTTGTATTAGTAACGTAGTGCATGAAGCATCATATAGCAATTTAACAATAGATTTTAAACTATTGAACTAAATTGTGAACTTAATGTCTAGATTGAGTTAGACGTCACCTTGTTAATAAACAAAAAAAATAAAATAAAAATTATTCCACTCTTTTGGGGACCTAAATGTAGTAAGTTTCCCTTGGGTTTGTTGGCGAGCGCTACATTATGCAAGGTATATAGTGCTGTGTCTGATGTGAATAATCCTTGGCTTCATGCACACGATATTGGGCCTTCGGCCTTGCTCTCCTCAAGCTCTTCCAAATTGGAATAAGAAGCAATATATAAACACAATCGATCATTGATTGAAAAAGTTTGATTGCCTACTTATATCTTGCAAATGGATGTGATGCCTCCAAGGGACACGTCCTTTGTCTCTTCATAATAATCAGTTTGTTATTTATGAAATATCAATTAGTGTTCTTATCATAATCGCTGAGCTTAATATTAGTCATATCAATCACTGTCTTAACCGCTGCTATTACCAATCTAATTCGTGCCTCTTCATAGCATAACCCAATCAGCATTAACATAGTTGCTGTCTTCCATCGATACTTTGATGATTAACATTTATTAATTATAATTGGTATTCATGACTTATCGTTTGATTAATCATCTTCCCATTAGATCGATATAGTTTAACATTAATCAAATCCCTCCCACTTAATAACCATTCTTTGCTTATCGATTTGGGATGATTAATTGATTAGTTAACTGCTGCTACCTTAATCGATTATGAATGATCTCTTATCCTTCTTTTATAATCGATGATCATGACTAATCATTGATATATACTTAATTGATGTCTGTTCAATTTTGTCATGATGCTTATAATCTCAATCAACACCATTACTCTTTCATAGTTGATTCGTTTACTAATCACTTATTCTGCATAACATATCGTACTTGATCTCTCTAGCCATCATCGCTAATATAACTGGCTTCTTTATGCATGACTGGTTTGATCCAATAATTGGATACTTGCTATCATTATGTTTATTCTCATGATTCCTTAATTGTTTGATTCTTCCCTTTGCCGATTGCCCAATATATCTCTAAGGATACATCGTTCATTAGAAGAATCATTATGATGACATGAAAGTAATTCATTCTAAATAATCATATCAACTTCCGCTTACTTCCAATAATGATCTTCCAATGCACTCTTGCAATTTTGTCCCTCCTAGGGACTCCACAAAATTGAAATGCTTTGCTGACACAATGAGAAATATCAGTGGCGTCAAGGATGGGGACATCACATAAAGCCTTCCGACTATTGTCCTACATTGAAGGACTTAACTTTGAACGAATAACCTCTAGCCCAAGCCTCTCTTTTATAGTACTCGCGTGCCTCTTCGAAATCCCACTCCCCCTCTTGATGTACAACACATGGCATTCAAGGATTACAACACATATCCAAAAGATGACCTTTCATCTTCCCTAGGAGGCCACCTAAAGAGGTGTCTTTTCAATTTTCCCAAGTAGGTGCCTAAAAGGTGTCTTTTCCAATTTTTATGTAACCATTCAATAAATATGAGTGCATGACTCTTCCCCTTCCTTGTTCCCACGTCCAAAAGAGTATTTTTATGAGTTTATAATAATAAATGATAGAAAAATGCTTTCCTTCATGAAAATTACAATTGCCTTTACATGTAGACCATAAATATTGAATATTTTCAACCTTATATGCCCTCCAGAACACTTTTCTTGGTACCTAGAGACCCATAGATGCTTGCATTTATTTTTAATCACCTACCCTTAACTTGAAATCCAAAAAAATAAAAAAATTGGGTGATGCAAGATTGCTCTAAGCCTGTGGATGTCCTTGCATCACTACTTAACCTTCTCGCTTCAGCCTTCTCTATCTTCTTAGACTCAATGTAATATTTACTTTTAATCCAAAAGGGAAAAGTCTGGATCAAAGAGATGAACCACTGCCTTTCTTTCATGAAGGTAAGCCTTTCCTTTATTTTCCTCTCTTTATTTAATAACAGCTACTCTTTCAGCAGCTTACCCCACAATCACCTTACCAGCAAACCACCTACAAAAAGGTATATGGAGCATCCGATGACATGAATAGAACCAAAGTGGATAAGAAATTTTTTGTCAGTGAAAACAATATACAAAGTAAATAATGGTCTTCATTTCTACTTTTAAAAGCTAATATATCTTTGCCAGGGATATAATAATTCTTAATTTTAATTTACAAAGTTACACAGACATGGTTACGAATACAAATATGGATACGGTATTCTCTCAGCCACAACTCCTTGTTGCACACACAAGATGTGTGTGGTTGTGCTTCATGGCTCTGTGCTTGAGAGATGATGTCCCGATGATGTCCCAAATTCCATTCTTTACCAATCAAAAATAAATAAATAATATATTTCATATATATAAATATATATATGCCCCCATGGCGTGAGTGTTGTGGCCCCCATGGGAGTCGCAGCCCCCATGCTGTGGGTGCTGCAGCCCCAATGGGGATGCAGCCCCCATGGGTGACACACCCACAGCCTTGCCCCCTCTCAAATTTTTAAAAAATTATATATATATATATTTTTTATATAATTTTATTTTATTATTATAAACATATATATATTCCTCTTTGCTTCAAATAGAATATATATATATATATTGTTAATTTTATGATCAGACTGATAACAGTAAACAGAAAACAATAAATGAAACACACATTACACAACAGTACCCTAGGAAAACCTCCCTCTTGGAGGTGAAAAACCCAGCAACAGATCCTTAATTGTATTCACTCAGAAATCAGTATTAGATTTACAATTAGCTTCACACATGAAGCAACAAACTGAACCAAAATTATAACAGACTTATCTGAAGAGTCTACTGTAGACTATATGCAAGATCTGAAGGTGATCTACAGGTTCGCTGCCCTTGAGACTGAGTTCGCCAGACCTTAGGTGTAGTCTGCTGTCTTTGTAAGTGAATTCGCCCCAGCTGTAGATGAATTCGCAGACCTTGAAGAGCCCTAGGTGAATTCTCTGTCACAGTAGACAAGTTTGCAAGCCCTAAACAAGGTTCGCCAGCCTCATATGATGTTCGCCAATCTTCTATGATAACTCGTCAACCTTGTATGATGTCCGCCAATCCTAAACAGGAGTTCGCTGATCTTGGAGGATTATCCAAGTGAATTCGCTGACCTCAAGGCTTGAATATCTGGAGTAGATCGCTGATCAATATGCAGAAGTATTTCGCTGATTGTGAATGAATCTTGAATGATTACAAATCAACTCATATATATATATATGTATCAATGCCTCCCAATAGGCCTCAAGTCCGCCTTATTGTTTTGGCGACAAGAATAGGATCCGACCTATTACTTACAAGTTACATATAGGTCTTGCCCAATACAATTACAAGTTATATGTAGATATGTCTTGTCCAATACAATTACAAGTTACATGAGACGCCCAATTAGGGCCAGACCCAAACAAGGGTTTGTATATCAAAAATGAATCAACAATATGGCTAAGGCCAACAGGCCATTTAGCCATCAAGTGTACTAGGTCTGCCCTAGAAGGATTTAACCTAGCTACACATCAACATATATATATAAGACAAACAAACCTAAATGTATGTATGTATACATATAAATACATACATATATATATATATATATAGAGAGAGAGAGAGAGAGAGATAAACATAAACATATACTAGCATCCATGTTGGATAATGTTTTTGAGCATTCAAACATGACATGGCCCTAAGACACCACATTTCTTCCAACTAGGATACAGCCACAAAAAGTGATTCAAGTACAGAGAAGATCTTAATAGTTATCAGAATTGATTAGCCATACTTCCTTGAGGTAAGTTTGGGAAAAGTAGTTGCCTAATTAGAAACGCAAGTGTCTTATTCGATGGTAGGTTTTTACCATATGCTTTAAGGCATTTGTGCTTGTAATGCTTCAAATTTTAAGAATTATCTGGGACACTGACTTTTTGTGATTTAAGCATATCAGAAGCTACAAAGTATAGTATAAGATCAAGCTGTCACTTCAAAAAGCTACCAATGTATCCATTGGGTTTCAATTATTTAATGCTTCCACAGGAATGGCAATTTGAGTCAACTGTTTTGTAAATTCCAAAAAGCGGTTATAATATAACAATTTCAAAATGAGGAGATATGTTCCAATAAAAACATCGACTCACATTCTTCACCACTTGTGTTAACTTGTACCAAAACTTTCAAGGGCGCCCTCCCAAGACTTGCTACAGCACTATCAAGGTGATTTGCAATCTGGAAAAACAGTAAGTCACAGTTTACAAGTCATAAAACACAGAATAATATAAAAGGAAGATGAGATGCAATCAGGCATAAAAAAGGTAAATTAAAAAACTAGTTCCTCTACGATTTTCTGTTTATTTGAAGATGCACTTTATATAAAAAGCAAATGCTTAAATGTTTACCTCAGTAGACAACAAAACTGTTAGAATTAGAAATTGCATAAAACGCATTGATGTAGACACATTAAACAGAAAAATATATAAATTGTGAGTTCTATTTGAAATAGAGTAGAGTTATCCCATGCCTTCAGTAGAGGTTTGAAATCAAAAGTTGCATAAAATACGAATTGACATAGATAAAACTATGAAAGACATAAATCAGGAGTTTCATTTAAATAAAATGAAGTCGAGCCTACGCTTTGAGTACCACAATTTTCCAAGATACCTCCATCTCAAATTACATTTGTATTTTATACTGATGCCCGAAGGGAGTCCGACTTTGCTGGAATTTACAGTAAAGTGGCTTTGCAACAATTGCCTTCAAATGTATAACCTCCTTACTGCACATCTTGCATGTGACATTTTGGAAGGTTGAGACCCTAGAGCTGTTTAATCTTCTTATTGGAATCCATCTTTCTATGCCTTATGCCTTATTGTAATGTCCCCTATTTATACACTGTCAATTAAAAGCAAAATCTACGTTACTACCTTCTATTATTAACTGAGCATAGCTAACTAATTCCCTTTAACATAACTTATTAAAACCATGCCTAAACTTAAACCAATCTGACCCTATTCCCAGAAGAGGGCTTGGCTGCCTAGTGCGCTTGACACCACCTCCTTAATGTAGCCCAGATTACCGGAACTCAGTCCATTCACCCTTGGGGCCTGCAGCCCAGATTTCAAGAGGAGTTCTTTCACCCTTGCGGCTTTCTATTGAAGTGGTTTTACTCTGCCCTTCCCTAGCAGCACCCATCTCCCTTGGGGAATAGAAAATACGGAACTGATTATAGTTTGGGACAGCTTTAAGGCATTCCAATTATGTTACAGGAATTACTGATTGTTATTTCATCTTGTTATTTATTTATTAATGAACCTCTGATTTATATAATTGATTAATTTGAGTATTAGATTAATCTGTTGTCATGTTCTTGATGCATTTATTTATTTGTATTTGACGGATTTGTATCACTGTAAATCTGGTTAATACTGTCTATTTACTCTTCAGAATGCATTACTGATTTGTTCTCTTGTGTATATATACATACAATTATTCTTTCTACATATATATTATTAAATTGTTCATATCTTGAATAATATTAAATAATGATTACAGGAGTGTCTTTCTGCTAAACTTACAGTCAGCAATGAATGGTTATTAGTGTGCATACCTGGAAGTTCGAACAGGATGTCACTTTGTGCGTGATCTTTCTCCTGATATATTCTTCCTTATTCTTTTTGCCTCCATGCCTTTCCTCCTTGCAGGCCCCATGCTTTATACTGGGGCAGAGGCTCTGTCTCTTGGGAGAGACGTGGCTTATGTGGGGTCACATCTCCCCTCAAAGGTATTTCGACTTTTGACTGCCACCCCTTTGTTATTGGTAATCGGTGGCAATGATTAATTAAGTATTACTGTTAGGTAATACTAATATTAAATAAATATTATTGTTAAATGAATATTAAACATTAAATATTATCGTTGGATAAATATTAAATATTAAATATTATTTGTTAGATAAATTCATTAGTAATATATACAAGGGATGGAAATGCATTAGTAAGAGATAAGGTAACTGTGTAACATTATTTATCTAACAATATTCATATGGGGATATGACACTTATCTTGGTATGCACTCCTGATCTTACCCATGTTTCTCCAAAATTTGAGATGGTGGGATTTGGGGGCTGTGGAGATGAGTTTCCAGGATAGACAATTTCTCCAAGATTTTACAGGCAGCAGAGGGATGTGCCCATTTTCCATATCTTTTCGATTTTAGAATTAAACTATTAAACATTATTACAAATTCTCAAGGGATGAAATCCAAATAACATTAACATCCATAGCATTGAACATTCAACATTGAAAGTGAACTTGAAAATTGATTGAAATACAAAAATATGAATATAAAATATTAAAAATGAATATCTAATTCTTATATTATTAATAATTGTGAAAATAACAGTTTGAACATGTCCCTCTTCCTCCCTCCTGGTCCCCAACCCCCGCACCCCTCTCCCCCACTTATTAATTTTACAAATTTATTTTTCATTGTAATTTTTTAAACATTGTTGATCTGGGGGACATCAAGATGTTTGTAGCAGATTAAAAATGTTAAGGTGTTCCCAAGTAATCTCCACACCCACCCTCTGAAATAGGGAACACCATTAGGATGCCCAAAAAATTCATGTCTTAGGTACGTGAAATACAGAAAATTTGGAGAGACAGTTGTCAGGAAGGAGGATATCCATTCATCTTTATGCCCTCAGAAGGTCCAGGATGGTCCAAGGGTAGGCATCCCTGTGGAAATGCTACATGTTAGACATATTATGTCATGCCCCCGCATAAACAGTAATACAGTTTGCCTTTTAACAACGATCTTGTTTTAAGAGGAAGACAGTGAAGATATAAAGGCAGTGATCCTTAGTAATATTAACAGCAATCGGCATTAAGATTAGTGATCATCCTCAAGACACATTACACACCGTGGATTAAAGTATAAACACAGAGATGAGATCGAGGGACAGCAATCTAAAGTCAGCCTTGATACATAAACAAGTGTACGCAAGACAACAATAAAACGATAAGTTAAGAGCATTGATTTGTGCTTATGATAATACTTGTGTTATTAATCATTAATGAGGAGCGATTTCAATAAGCTAAAAAGAAGTGATCCAATTATAAGAGATGCCACTCTTGCGAGGGTTGTGATTATGGAGAAGACATAACCCTCCAATTACCGAATGATAATGCATTGCAATATAGATCAGTTTACTTGTTAAATGTCTTCATTTAATGAATACAAATATTCCATTTCCTATAATATATGCATAATTAGTAATGTAGTGGGCATGTATAATGACGATAAGATTCATTTAAGACCTACTACCATTAAACTATCCCATTATGGAGGAGAGATAAGGTACATAAAAGAAAGGCAAGTAGAATAAAGTCCATTTAAGTAGTGGTGACTAGAGAGAGGCAAGTAGAATAAAATCCATTCAAGTAGTGGTGCCCTGAGAGGGACCAGGAGGCCGATGATGGGTGTCATTCCGTACTCCTAGGCTTGATGGACAGGCTCAAGGCGCCTTGTATGATCCCCCAAGGTACTTCATGATGCGAGTTGGTTATTGGGAAAGATCTTAAGAGAATCCTACTCATATATTATATGAAGTATAATGGTGTTGAGTTCTTCCAATAACATTGTGGAATTACATATATTTGCTTATCTATTATGATAATGATTAGAATTCTCTTTGAAACAATGATAAAATATATGTTTATTTATCTATTGATAACTAACCTGGTTGCAGGCTCTAAATCAAGGCATTAATCCAAGCCTCATTTATGGAATTCTAGGGCAAATTAAATTCTAAGAGGGGACATTACAATTGGTATCAGAGCATCTTTCCTACCATCCTCTGAAAAGCAATGCAAACTAGCCAAAGGGCTCAAAGGGCTTTAGAAAGAGATGGAAGGAAACTTACATCCCTCAATAATCTTACACCCAACAACAACATGGGCGCACAAATGGGCAATGAATTGAGGACCCTCACTCAAGCTCTCATGGAGCAACCACCCAAATACTCCTCCAAACAATCTAAAACTGGATTAACACTAATTCTAGGTCCAACCAAAACAATGGGAGGGATACCCACTCCAACCATTATGAAAATAACAACCCAACAAGGGTATCAACCCCTAGACCTAGAAGACCCTCTTTCCTACCCAAAGAAGAAAACGTGATGGAAGATGAAGCAAACAATCAAACCATAAATAGTGTGGAAGAACTTGCAGAAGCATGCTCAAGATTGGATCCCAAAATAAAGATGTCTCTTTTAGAGATTATTGTGATGTTAAAACATGAGTTGCCCCAAACAAGAGAAGAGGGCAACCCAACAAAGACTTAAAAGAGAGGATTAGTAAGATGACTCTCTCCAAATTTGATGGATCAAGGAAGACTATGGCATGTTCTTGGGTCCAAGTAGCATAAAGTCCATTCGAGTGGTGGTGACCCAAGAGGGACCGGGAGGCAAAATGATGGGTGTCATTTTGTACTACTAGGCTTGATGGACAGGCTCAAAGCACCTTGTATGATCCCCCAAGGTACTTCATAATGCAGGTAGGTTAGTGGGAAGAATCTTAAGAGAATCCTATTCGTATATTATATTAAGTATGATGGTGTTTAGGATTCTTTCAATAACATTGTGGAATTACATAGATTTGCTCATCTATTATGATAATGATTAGAATTCTCTTTGAAACAGTGATAAAATATATGTTTATTTATCTGTTGATAACTAACCTGGTTGCAAGCTCTAAAGCTTGGCATTAATCCAGGCCTCATTTAAGAAATTCTAGGGCAAATTAAGTCCTAATAGGGGACATTACATATTAGCATTAGATATATTATACATGGAGATAGTGATTTCAAGTGACTCTCACATTAAGAGCATTGTCGAGACTTCTTTTTTGTTTGGTTGTAGTGCCCCTCCCTGATCCATCCTTGGTGATTGGATGTGTAAGATAATTATGAGTTTGTTTGCACTTTTGATATTCTCTTTAACACTAGTAGATTCCTTATGATTGCTTTGGTGATGTTGATTCTGCATTCTGGAATGATTTTTGAAGTAGGCTTATGTGCGATTCCCCTTCCATGTTTAATTGGTGATAATGCATGTCTTAGATAATATGGTTTATATTTACTACTTGTGAGGTAATATCAGGTGCTAACCCTAATTCTAGTAGTCTTGTTAGGTATGGATGATGATTTGTTCTTATGAGGCTATGCTATGATGATTAGAGTTGATATATGTATGCCATGATCTATGCTTATGTGCAATGAATTTTGATTATGCTTTTTATGCATAAGTGATAATTAGGTGATAATGTTGTCCTCATTTTTGTTTTCAAAAATGGGCTTAAGTGATTTTAAGTTATGGTAGGGGTTTTTCTCCTCAATTGCAAGTTTTATAAAGTCACTTTTAGTTGTAAAAGGAATTTTATTTTCCCTTTACTAGTCTTTTATTTAAAAACTTGTAAAGGGAGTTTTATTTCCCTATTACAAGTGTTTTAAACTTGTTGTTTGCTCTCACAAACCCGATTTTGCCTTATGGGGGGAAAAGTGAACATTTTAAACATGTAAAAAGGTGAAAGAAACCCGATTTCTTTTGTTGCATGCATTTTTAAACTTCTTGTTCTCTCCCAAGAACCCGACCAACATTCTCCTTCCTAGAGTTCGATTTCGCAAAGACTTCTAGTCCGATTTTTGTGGAGAGATCTTAGGAGGAAGGCGCTTTGGTTTCATGCCTATTTTTCATTCATCTTGAAACTCTTTTCATGCCATTTGGTGGATTCATTTGCTGGTTATAAGGTGTTAAAACAGCAACACGTGTTGTAGAAATACCACGATTTGCCTTTGGAATTTTCCACGAATCCTCTTCCTCCTTAGTCGTTTTTGCTTGTCTTGCTTAGACGTGGGGTTTGGATGAAGATTTGACCAATTCTCATGCCATTTTGATAGCCGTTTTTTGCTACATAAGGCGTTTTGGAAAAACGTGGCTAGGGTTTGAATCTCCTTGTATCTATTTAAGAGGTTCAGTGTCTCCTCTTTCAAGGATTGCTTCTTGCTTCTTGGAGGATGTTTTGATTGATCGAGGTATGATTCTTTCCTTTCTTCTTTGTTTTTTATTTCTTGTTTTTTATTGTTTAGTTTCCTTGGTCAATTTGTATATATATGTTAGTTTTGTTCTTGCCTAAAATCGGTTTTGTGAGAGATTTTCCCCTATGTTCCAAGTTTGCAAAGCAATTTGCAAGTTGCATTGTCTTTCCCCATTTTCCCTCTTTACTTGCATTCGGGATTTCATAACCCGATTGCAAGTAAGATGAAAATAATTGACCTTCCCCTTTGGTTGGAAGATTTTAACCATCTTTTGGTGAATTCCAAGTTTTTAAGTTGGAAAATACTCATCCTTTCAAAATCGGGTTTTTAAAACCGGATTACAAGTTGAAAGTTATTCCCATTTTCTTGAAAATGATCTTCCCAAAATCTTTCCATTTTTGTTCATACTTATTGCCTATATTCGTACATACCATTCCCGACATTTCCCACATGTCAAAATCTCATTTTTCACCCACTTCTTCATTTTCCTTTTTACAAGTATACTTGCATTCAGGTTTTAAAAGTCCGATTGCACATTTGTTCTTCCCCACTTGTACACTTGTAAAACATTCCCCAAGATCCGAAATTGGTCAAAAGCCAAGTTTTGAGCATCCTTATTTATTCCCTATCCTCCTTTCACAAAGTTGCGAAATGCAAAGGTTAGAGTTTTTCCCATTTGAAGAAGGAAAGATGTTAGTTGCAGCTGATCTTAATGTTGTTTTGACACTTTTAAGTCTTCATCGCAGCGTGCCAGATTGTTCTTCAATGTCAGATTTACCATCATCTTCCGTTCCAAAGAAGATGAAATACAAATATAACAAATACCAAAATGAGGTCTCCCCTTCACAAGTTTCCTCTCCTTTGGATCATATCAAGGATGCGGAAATTGGGCATGTTGACATGTCAGAATTCATCAAAAGGGTGGAGGATCCGTAGGATAGTAATATGCAGCGGTTGTTGGACAGACACATTCATCATGCATCTTCTTTTCCGGTGGCTGCCCTAGAACCTGAATTTGTTCTTGCTTGCGCTCACCATTTCAACAAGGAGACAAGAACCATTAGAAATGATGATGGGGAGGCAATAATCGGCCTTGATGCGGATACTATTGAGAAAGTCTTTAGAATACCGTCAGCACCTATGTATATGGAGATTTCCAAAGATAGTGCAGCTGAATACTATGTCAAAAGAGAGAAGGATTGCAAACGCCACATTAACAAGTGGATCCATGAGTCACGAGCCGCTTTCACAAGGTGGGCTAAGTTGTACCGTTGTGACTTCAAGTGGGAAATTGGAGACATCATTACTCTTCTCAACAGGATGTTGGGACTAGAACATTCTAATGTTTTTGAGCCCTGGATGTATCAGTTTATCATGTTCATAAGGCAGTCCCATCACATCTCATGGGGAGAAATTATCAGTGACGCTTTGTGTGAACAACTTGCAGCAGTCCCTACTACCATGACATTCTATATGAAGTCATACCTGGTGTATCTAGCAGCATCACTTAGACACTTCCCTGGTCTTTCTACCAAGGGTGATCGCTCGCTTATACTTGTGTGGGAGTACTATGATCAGCTAGCTGCCTTTGAGACCCAGCAGATTACATTTCAGAAGGGTTCAGGATGCATTCTTTGGTTATTTCATGTGTCAGTTTGACAAGACTCTAAAGAATGGAAGAGTATCAGATGAGGCATGGGAAAGAGTGAATGAATATGGTTGCTTGTTCCTTCAATTCCCAACTTTCACTTACATGAGATTTGGATGTTATAGTGGGCAGCCATACATGCTCCCTAGATACTCAACTGATAAGATTATTCTTATGGAGTTAAGAAGACAGATCATGACGGTTCATGCACATCAATCTGTCAAGCATAGGGTTGGAATGGGGATTTCTACAACTAACCCATTGAAAATTGGCTAGTACTCCCTCATCATATCCACCAAAGCCAAAGCTATGGAGACTGAGATGCAGGAGATAAAACTCAAAAGGTTTAAGTCAAGGGCAGATTTTGACTACCGAGGTATGAAGGAGAGAATCAAAAAGTCCTTCATACATGTGCATCACATAGAAGATATCTGGGTGGATCTCTGTACAGAAAATGAGGTTCTTAAGATGGATTACCGCAAGCTCACCCTTGAGCAGGTTATTGATTTGAACCTAGTAGACATTCCGCAAGGGATGATTGATGATGGGAATGTGCTTGATCCAGAGTACGTCTCACGAAGAATTGATGAAGCCCCACTTCCTTTAATCCAGTGGTCACACAAAGAATGCACTTCCATTCTTGAGAGATTTCAGCCCATCTTAGCTAACACCAACACTTGACTTAAAGGTAATGGTGTTAGGCTCATCAAGATCAAGGTTGGAAAAGAAGATGATTCTACAGGACCCCTCGAGCGTAAGTATGAGATTCAGATAGATAACAAGGTGCGTGCATCATCTTCGGGCACAAGGATCAAGTTGTGGGTTAGTCGAGCAATGGTGCTTCCTCCTGAGGAGGAGATAGTACGTGGGAAGGAAAAATCCCAACTTCACATTCATGTGATTGATCGTGATGATCCAGAAGAAGGACAACAATCAGATGATGATCCTAAGTCACTAGCTTCGGAGTCATCTCATGAGATTCCCTCCTCAGTTCCCATAGAGCTACCTCTATCTCCTCTTGACACAATAGCAGATGACTCCCCTCAGAATGTCATTCCCATTTCAGCAGTTGAGCCACCTCTTGATCATCAACAAGAGAGTTTGCTGGAAATCTTCAAGGATACTCCTGCATGTATTCATTTGTCAGAGATTGATACCTCTACTTTCAGCTTTGAGGAGTTTATGAAACAATCTTCATGCCCTTTGGTTACTGAACAAGCCATGGTTGCTATCCAGATAGATACTTACCCCAGGATGACCACGGTTGTTCAAACAGAAACTGCTTCTCCTTTGCTTTCAGCTGCTACTGAAGGAGAACTAATGGCTTTACCTCCATGGCTTAGTTCTTTCACTCCCAAGAGGAAGAAGCAAGAAATTTCTCTTGATGTCTTTGATTATCAGCAGCTTAAGCAATCCAGGCCCAAGGTTGCTAAAAGAGCCAAAACGATCTTAAGGGTAACAGTTGACAACAACAAGATGAAAGTGGCAGAAATTGTTGAGCCCCTTGTAGATAAGCCACACGAGAAAATGCAAGCTGCTGATTACAGGGTCACAAGGGTAGAATTGGGTAAGCAAACGCATGAAGTGGTCAAGCATGATGCCCAGCAATCTGTAGCTTCACTAGTACAGCGGTATGATGAGCTTCTAGCGAAGAAAGACAAGCTAGAAGAGGAGAGTAGGCAACTTGTTGCAGCTGTTCATAAAATCACAAAACTTGCTGGTGAAGCGAGTAATCCTTCAAGTTCTTCCGATTCACAAGAATCAATTCAGGGAGTTGAGAGAGCTGCTCAAAAGGTACAAGCATAGGAATCTTGGGTAGATCAACTTCATGATTTATGTGAACAAGTTTTGAGGGAGTTTTTCCAAATGATGATCAAATTGAAGACCATTAAAGAACAATTGAACCAAGTTTTCGATACTTTCAAACAAAACTTGGAAAAGATGGAAGATAGCTTGGTAATGTTGTGACGTTTTCACACATCACCCCATTGCAAATGGGGACCCCCTACTTTTTAGGCCCTCCCGGTCTTTTGGCTTGCGTTTTTGGGGTCTTTTCGCAGCAATCTCTCTGCTGTGCAAGAGTTCAAGGGTCATATTGATTAAATTTGCTTTTCGTTTGAGCGAGTTTGGTGAAGTCTAGGGCCTGTTTTGTCCTTTTTCTAGGGTTTTTGCCTTTTGTCCTAGATTTTAGGGGTTCCTGTTAGGGTTTCAGGAAAACTAAGCATACGACTAGAATCAAGACCCTTCAAGGGACCTCCCAGTAAAAATTGAGCCCAAACGGAGCAACTTTCTATTTTTAGGAAGTCCCTATTTTTTAGGGATTTTTCCGAGTCTCGGAATGTCACCATTTTGCCAAAACTCAAACTTTATATTTTTAGTAATTTCTATTTTTAGTAAGTTTCTATTTAGTAAGTCATTACTGCACCCTATCTAGGGATCTAACGCTGACACCTGGAAAGTTTCTATTTTTGGAAAGTCAGTACTGGCAGGGTCAGTCAGACAAGGCGACAAGGATCAGGCGTTCGCAGACATTTCTAATTCCGGAAAGTCAAACAACAGACAAAGATAGCCAAAAATGGGTCAAGTGCTGGAAATCCATGCCTAAAATGGAAAGCTCGGGAAAACACTTCAAAATCACAGGAAGTCAAAATATTCTACGTGTGGGAGATTAAATGAGGAAAAATCCATGAATCCCTGGCACTAGCAAAATTCCGCCCAAGTCTGAAATTGGGCGCCAAAATGGGATTCCCAAGGACAGAAGGAAAATCCATGAATCCCTGGCACTGGCAGAATTCCGCCCAAGTCTGGAATTGGGAGCCAAAATGGGATTCCCAAGGACAGAAGGAAAATCCATGAATCCTTGGCACTGGTAAAATTCCACCCAAGTCTGGAATTGGGCGCCAAAATGGGATTCCCAAGGACAGAAGGAAAATCCATGAATCCTTGGCACTCGCAAAATTTCGCCCAAGTCTGGAATTGGGCGCCAAAATGAGATTCCCAAGGAGAGGTGGAAAATCCGCGAGTCCATGGACAAAGCAAAAATGTGCCCAAGTCTAGAGTTAGGCGCTAAAATGGAGAAGCCAAGGAGAGGTGGAAAAATCCACGAGTCCATGGACAAAGCAAAATTCCGCCCAAGTCTGCAGTCAGGCGCCAAAATGAAGAAGGCAAGGACAGAGGGAAAAATCCATGAATCCCTGTCATTAGCAAAATTCCGCCCAAGCTAAAAGTTGAAATTTTGCCTAAGGCATGGAATCCAAGGAGTCAAGGAGGAATTAAAAGCAAAATTACCCTCAGGCAAATTTTTGAATTTGCTATTCTTAGACACCAGATCTCGACGAAGTATGGAAAATTTTATAGATTTGGAATCGGGATGAAATTCCCCATCCAATGAACCTGGCTCCTAAATTTTAGGAGGATCCCTAAAAAATAGGGATGTTGAAAAGAAGACATGGACAATTCACAAAACAATGAATTCCTTCCTCAGGAGGAGTTTCCACCCCGACCTTGTGGAGGGCACCAGAATGACCAGTGCACAAAGAGATGAATTCCTTCATCGGGGAAGAATTGCACCCAAGAAGAAGAAATTCCAGGAAAGGTAAAAAATTGACTAAGTGTTTGAAATTTCTTCCTTCAGGACATAGTTCTTGGAAATCATGAAAATTGGCTAAGGTATGAAGAATTTCCTTCCTCAGGGTAAGGAACAAATTTCTTTCCAAAGGAGAATTCCTCCACAACAAGAAATCACACCCAAGGATGAATTGAAGATAAAATTTCTAAGGCAAGGAAGGAATCATAGATGAACTAAACAAGAAATTTCCCCCCCAGGGAAAAAATTTGAAAATTCCATTCTTGGGCATCAAATCACATCCAAATTTCAAAAGTTTACAGATTTGGATTCGTAGGAGAATTCTCTTCCTCCTGGACTTGAAACCCTAAATTGTGCAAAATTCCTAAAAAATAGGTGGTGGAGAATTGTTGAAAATCTCCTCCAGAGCAAGGAGAGTTCGAGAAACTTCAAGAAAAATTCTTCATGGATCAAATTCTTCTCTCCTGAAGTTTTCTCTCTCCAAGGTTTTCTCGCCAAGTGGCAGCCAAGTCAACGGGCATTGAATTAATGAAGCATCTCTTTGCATGCAACCGTCACATTTATGGCATTATGACATATTCCTTTTGCACGCAGCCGTCACATTCAGAAGATGATGGTGCATTTATGGCATCACAGGCGATTTTTGCATGAGGGCACATTTAATGTGCTAGTGGGCACTATTTTAGGCTCTTTTAAATTAATTGTACATGGGCATAATGGGTTATTAATTGCCGATTCCCACCTTGTTGCACCTTGAGTGGGGAATCTTTAGGGCAAACCCTAATTAGGATTTTGCATGTAATCATGGCTTGAGGCCTATATAAGGGGGTGACCCCCTCATTTGTAAGGGGGGAGCTTTGTATGAAATTGTTGCGATAAGTTTTGAGATAATAACAA
Source organism: Cryptomeria japonica (assembly GCF_030272615.1). NCBI lineage: Eukaryota > Viridiplantae > Streptophyta > Pinopsida > Cupressales > Cupressaceae > Cryptomeria > Cryptomeria japonica. Next base: position 175,343,963 of record NC_081406.1, on the reverse strand, counting down.
TGAAACATTGTTCTCTGATGGTGTCCACTTAAGTTATTTTTTTTAAAGCTTGCATGGTTTCACCTTCCTCACTTAGAGTAGAAGTAGTATAGTGCTTTGATTTCAATGGAGAATGTAATGGTGTTTGATGAATTTCCATGGTTCATACTTTTTGCATCTTGCTGATTGTAAGTTGCAGTGTAAAGTTAGCCTGAACCCCCTAAATTTGTGCTAAGTTCGATTGTAGATGGTCGTTTGGATTGCGCCGTTTTTGGGTATTCAAATGTACTTTCTCGATTTGAAAATCCTCTAGCATCCCCAGAAGATTGCACCGGTTCTTGCAGAGTTGTAGTTGATCTTGGCGAAGCAGAGCTTGGTTTATTTGGAATTTGTCCACCAGAGCACTATTCATTGTTATCATTGCTCTTAGGAGTAGATTTAGATCCTTCTAAACCCTTTCCCTTTTACTTTCAGTTCATTTTAGTCCCTTCGAAGCAACAACATCGCAGAATTGCCATATCTGATGATGGAGTTCCAGCCAAAACAAAGAAGTGAAAGAATGATGCAAACGTAAGGCCCCTTGGATTACCAGCAAACACATCAGCCAACTGAGTCACGTCCGTAGCATAAAGGAACCTTGGAGTCGATTGTTTGAACTTTTTGCAATCTTAGCATGCAATCGTACTTTGATCAAGAGAGAGTGAAGTGACCATTAGGCAACTTTATTCTGTGTTCGACGTTGTCATAAAAAACATGTCAACAGGTAACTTGGCTCAAAATCCCTCAACAAAAATTGAGTGTTCTTCTAGAACATCAAGTTATTCCTTCGAGGGTTGTGTATCTAGAATACCAGGAGCTCTTGGAGAACAAAGCCCTTGTTCTCAAGTCACTTGTTGAAGACATTGATGATACCATGAAACTGCGATTGGAAGTATTTCAAGATATTGTTTCTCGTTGTGAGAAAGCTTCTTGCAATATCATGGATCACAATGGGTAGTTATTATCAAAAGAAAGGGTTCTCTCAGATCTACAGTTGAAGATTCATCATGAGTGGAAGAGTGAATCATTTTCAATTACATCTATTCAAGCCTTGGTTGCCTATCAAGTCTCCTTGCAGGAAATTCAATCTTCCTTTGAGAAGAATAATGCCACAATCTTTCGTTGTAGCGATGTTATTGTGAAAACCATGATCGTGGCAAAGAATACCCATGAACCGAATCTTGATGAGTTGCAAATGATTATCCAGAAGTTCAAAGGATTCATGTCTTCACATGCTACAACCTAAGTGTTTTTCAACACTTGGTTGCATTTTTCAGAATTGTAATCTCTTAGTTGTAGTTTCTCTTTTGATATGTTTACCTGTAAAAACATTTTGTAAATTGCAAGTCAAGTCATGTTGCCCCCACATTTGGCATACCTTTTAAATTTGAACATCAAATCAGTCTCAGTGTCGAGAAAAGGTCCAATGGGTGTTCATGCGTAAGTAATGAGCGTGTTGTCCAAGGTCATTACTAGTCAAAATATGAAAACTGGAAGAATTTTGAGAATTACCACAAATTGAGGGAAATCAGTTGATAGTCAGGATCTAAGCGTCATTTTGTATCAAGTGGCCAACTTTCACTTGAACCCAGTTCATACTTTGTCATATTTTAAACTTTCAATTTTTGGTGTATGTTGCCTCAAAATGATTAAAATATCTCATCCTAGGCTTTGTCATGAGGTGTAAACAATTGTGTGGACCTATTTCCCTACCGCTGACGCATGTTTCAAATTTCAGGACCTAACTCCCTACCATTTGAAATGTATGTCATTTTTCTCCAGCCAAAGCAATAAATTTAAAATATTTAAATTATTTTAACATGTTGGGTCATTTGCGATAAAAAGTTGTCTAAAAACGTCAGTTGCATTCCTCCTTTATTCCCCTTCGTGATTAATGGTTTCCGAGGTCAAAATCATAGTCTTTGAAGAAGAAGGTTAGAGATGCTCATTTTTTGAGCATTCTTAACCTCATTTCTTAACCGTTTGCCAAAATGGTTAGAAATGCTCAGTTTTTTAGCATTCTTAACCCATATTTCTAACCTCTCACAAAAAGGTTAGGAATGCTCCAAAACTAAGCATCTCTAACCTCATTTCTTAACCTTGTGGGCCCCACTTTGTCAAGAAGGTTAGAAATGCTCCATTCTGGAGCATTCTTAACCTCCTTCATAAGAGTTTTAAAAAAAATGCTTATGAACAGGTTATGGACATTCATCAAAGCATGCAAGGGATAGATGAGGTTATTCAGATGTTGTATTTGCAAACTGCTCTGGAAGACATGAATGCACGTCATGGAAGCTCAGACACGACATGTGAATCGTTTGATAGAATTCCTTAAAGAAACGTGGTCTCATTTAATGCAATGATCGCAAGATATGCAGAAAAACCAATCACAGTATTCAACAAAGCGTAGAGGATAGAGGAACTTTGTCAACCACGGTGTTGCAGCTGCTTTGGTAGACTTGTACGCAGAACGTGGAGTACACACAAGGCAAGTGAACTGTTTGATAGAATGTTTCAAAGAGATGCCATCTCATGTAATGAAACGATTACAGTGAATGTGCTAAAAATGGGTTTTGCAAGGAAGATCTTGAACCCTTTTAACTCTATAAGCTTTGTTTGTGCTCTATGGTTATGCATTTGGAAGGGGAACACCTTCATTTTTCTATTCGAATAGAATCTTTTATTATAGAACTCACCAAGTATATTACCCAGCAGTGGTGGATGGTAAAGGCACCAGTCAAAGGTGACTCAGTTGATCTTGTTGAAAAACCCATTGAATAACCACCAATTAATGAATCAATGAAAGTTGCCCGAGTGAAAGCATGAGCAGCAGGAAAGACAGTGATAGGGGAGGTGGTAAAGTAAAGGCAACGGAGCGATAGGTAGCAAAGAAATAAGCAGAGGTAGGAGCAGGACGAGGTCGACGTTGATCGAGAAAGAGTTTCCCCCGCAATAACAAAGAGGATTAAAGCTATCACCTCATGCAGGATCGAGCGATGACCAATTTAATATCTTCTGGTTCCATAAGCAAACGTGGCATAGGCTGTAGGAGAGGCATAGCACCAGGCAGGGGAAAATAGAAGCGAGCAATTGGAGTGGGAGGTGTGTCTCAATGAGATATCATTGCATGCAATGCAAATGTGGAAAGCTCAGACACGGCATGTGAATTGCTTGATTGAATGCCTCGCAAAAATGTGGTCTCATGGAATGCGATGATCTCAGGATATACACAGAATGGGTTTGCTGAAAGGGCCTTAGAGATGTTCAAGCAAATGCAATGTGCGGGTTTAAATCCAAACTCCACAACCTTTATCAGCATTATGCCAGCTTGTGCTAAAATGGGAGCTCTGGTATAGGGCATGGACATCTATTTAGATGTTCAGAAAATTTGATAGAGCGCATCAAAGAAAATAAGCCTCATATGATACAATGATTGCTCGTTGTGCACAAGGGGGGTCATATAACGTATGATAGTAGTGATGCCACCGGAGGAAATAATGAGGTAGCTGGGAATAATAACCAACTGCTCCATTGTGATACGGACTCGACTTAGATCTATCCTATAGCGAAATTTACACTTTACAGATCAGATCTATGTTAGTGTCGTGCTTCGTGCGTAGTCCCCGTTAGTCTACCCCTTCCTTCTCTCCAAAGCGGATGATCTGATCCATCCGAAGAGAGAACGTCATCACATAAGACATGATCTCATCAACTCAGGCGAGCGACACCTCTCCTCCGTGCCGAGCTACAATGTATTTAATAACAACGCCCCAGAGAGATGACATCTATCAAAGCATAAAATGATAGAAGAATTCAGTCAAATGTTGTAGTTGCTACTGCTCTGGTAGACGTGAACTGCAAATCATGGGGGCATAGCCTGTCATGAGATGTTTGACAGAATGCCGCAAATGCAAATACCAAAGCATAGACAATGTCGTGATGCGTTGGGCAAATGCAAATCTAGAAGCAAAGATAAGGCAAGTTAACCGTTTGACAGGATCTTTCAATGTACCAAAGCTACAACCTATGGAGAATGGAGAAAGCATTCGAAATAATTGATAAAATGTCATGATGAGATCTCATCTCGTGCAATGTAATGTTTGTGGAACATGCACTAAATGAATTCGTTGAAATTGGTTGAGATACATTCAAGCAATTTCAAAATGGCATGTGTAAATTCGAATGTCACAATCTTTGCCAGTTCCTTACAAGTATGGATGTCCACAAAGCATAATAAAATTTAGGATTTTCATCGGAAGTTACAGTTGGAAGTGCAACTGCAGGCACGCAACGCAAAATGTTGAAACATGACTTGTGCAAAATAGATTTGTTGTGCATGCTTTAAAACATTCAAGCAAATGCACCTCACATGTGTAAGGCCGAACTCTACAAGCTCTTCCCACATTTTCTCTGTCAGCAAAAAATATGACAGATAACATCCATCAAAACTTATAAATGAGGAGATTTTTGTCAGATATTATTGTTGGAATTGCTCACGATAGAGATGCATGCAAGATGCAGAATAATACACAAAGCGTCCTGTTTACCAAATGCCTAAAAGAAACGTCATCTCATGGAATGCTTGATTGCAGATTTCGCACTAACATGGATTAGTCGAAAAGACTTTGAAAACTTTCAAGAGCAAATGCACATAACAGATGCAATTGGCGAGTGTAAAGCTCAATTTTGTGAAGCATGGTGAATCAACATTGCACGTGAACTGTTTGATTCAACATTGCACGATAATTGTTTGCTACAATGCATAGATGTTTCAGTATGCAGCTACACTCTGCAGTGTAAGCAAAGAGAGTTGATGATGAAAAAGTTACAAAGATAAAGATGCAGATGAAAGACATGGAGGCTACCTCGGCAAAATCGACAACGAGTTATTTCTTCAATGTAATGGGTTTGAAATTCTTTTTGTAAAAAGTGACTTATGTCACTTATTGTAACCAAAGGTTAGAAAGTTGGTTTCTTCTGTGCATAAAAGTGTAAGTTACTAACTCATTAAAATTTATGCAGAAAAGAGTGAATTATTAACCCATAATTGAAGTTGGTTATAAGGTAGTTATCCTACAAGCCTATAAATACAAGGCTATTTGTAATGTAAAGGGGAGAGACTCTTACAGAGGGGGAAAACTCTGCAGAATTTTGTAGAGAAACTAAGCGAGATGTTTTGATAGTCATACCTTTGTACTAAGGGGTTTTTGAACTTGTATATTTTCAAAAAGGATAATGAAGAATGCATTAAGTTTGTGTGTCTTGAATGTATTCATGAGTTAAAGTAACTAATTTCTCGTATGTTGAATTAGTAATCCCTTTATGTATTGGTGAAATCCATTGATGAAACACATCATTTCATGGTATCTTGACTTGCATGTGCTAGTACAACCTATCTCTTCGTGTGTCGAGGTTTATTGTACTTCTTTCATCATTGTTGCATGACTAACCTTTTTGGTGGTAACCCCTTTTGTGATTGTTATCATTTATGGAATCCTACTTGTTGTTCGTATGTCTTCTAGTAGGGTTTCTGTTATTAATCTCATTTAAGTTCTATGTTTTCTCCTTTATGTACTTTCAGGTTAAAAGTACACGAAAATCCTAAACACCCCTATCATACAAGGGAGTTGCCCCTCTCAAACGCAAAGGAAGATCATGTTTCACAGAATGATCTCTCCAACTGTTGGAACGTTTGTCACTGCTTATCGAGCAAACAGGGTCAGTTGTTTCAGGTAAACGACCGCAGTGACAAATCTGTTTACCAACAAGTCATTACTTGCACTTTTGTAATTACAAGTAGATGAGTAACAAGTCAATTTAGAATAGGACTTGTAGCTTTGAATAAGTCATAGTTAGTTATTGAATAAGTCTTGGTGGTTGAGAGAATTTCTCAAGTTAGTTAGGATCCTCCCACCTTTTTCTCATGACTCCTCTCCTATAAATACTTGAGGGGGTCTATTGTAATTTTTATCTTTTAGAAAGCAAGCAAAAACTCTGCCAAATTTGCAGCAAAAAAGTCTTTGAGTTTTTATGTGTAAATTGAAGAATTGAAAGGAATAGAAGAAGATTGCTCAAGTTTTGAATCTTTGTGCTACATTCTTGAGTTTGTAAGAGAGCTTAATCGAATTTTATTTGCAGTCTTTGTGCTGCAAGTATTGGAGGTTAATATAAATTAGAGTAAACATTCTTCTAGGAAGAGTTGTAAGACTTTGTGCTTACACTTGTTCTTGAAAGAAATTAGAAAAAGATTTTGTGATAATAAATAGTTGAGAGTCTTTGAGCTCATACTAGTTCTTAGTGTTTTGTGTAGAAGGGAATAAGATATTTCAGACTTTGTGCTGCTATAATTTGTTCTTGATATCATTAGTATAGAAAAAAGTAGATAGGACTTCACATATTCAAGACTTTGAGCTTAATATTGTTGTCCCCTCTCAAAGTAAGTGACGGAAGTCTTTGAGCTTTCAGGAAACTTCATTTCCTTTCTCTCATTTCATTTCAAAAAGTTGTTACTGTTGTTTTACATTAAATTGCTATCACTTTTTTGTAGAGAGAAAAGGATAGTGGCTTTCTTGAAAAAAAAAGATTGTTGTTTCATCCTATTTTAGTTTTAGTATTAGATAGATAGGGGGGACCTTCCCTTAATTAGAAGAGTTTTACTCACAAACTGTTGTTGAAGCCACAATTTTGTATATTTCCCCAAGTGTACAAAATTTTCAACCAACAATATATATATATATACTAACCCATGTACTAACGTATCTAGTTAGGCTATGTGGTGTATTATGACTTGATTTGTGTTCTATGTGTATGACCCTGACTGTGGTGCAAGAGGATGATGCCTTATCACTCTCTTCGGAGAAACATAGGATGTCACAATTCCCCTTCACCGGAGTGCATGTGTGTGTGTGTATATACATAATGCTTGTATATGCATTTGTCTATGATGCAGGGTTGCAAGTACGAGGCACCGACTCCACCTAGTTCCACAAGTCTGAGCGTGCCTACACAATCCCAATGGAGGTAGTGGGAGATAGCATATTGGCCCGTTTACCCAAACCCTAAACCTTCGCTCTTTATTAGGGCAACTATACCTATCTTGCATTTACCTGATCGGAATGCCACAGGCAAAATCTGATAATCTTGGTTATGTTTGAGTGTGTGTGTGTGGTTGCGCGAAGGATTATTTGTCATGCCTTTTTTCATTTATTATTAATTATAAACATTAACCTAATAAATTGTATTTTATTTTAAAATAATAATATAATATATGTAAATGTTTAATTATAAACTTTGAAACTTTATTTTCATTAATTTAGTCAAGTTATAATTAAAATTAGCCAAAGTTAATAAATACATTAAAAAAATAATAATTAAATATGCTACACTATAGTTAAGAGGTAAATTAATTTAATTATGATTACAATTCTCGGGGAGTTAGTTCTGGAACGGTTGATGAAGGTTTTAATTCCCGAAAATTTTCTGAAGAAGGGGTTCTTGGCTTAAAAAGGAAATTTTAGGAAATTGGAAAACGGACTGGGAAAGGAGATCAAAGGAAGGCGGGTGTAGGAGAGTTTTGCATTGGATCGGTGGATTTGCACTCTCCCGGCTTTCGATTGTTTTGCAGTTGTCTATCCAGGTTGGCATCTAATATCTTTTCCTTTGAAATATGTTTGTTTGAGGTTTAATTTTCCTGTGATTGCCAGTGACCAGAATAAAATTTGTGCCTTGCTTGGTTTGGATCTGCGCATTGACTATTGTATGAATCATTTTCAAAAGGTTTCTCTGATTGAACAATATACACAGTAATATTAATATTAAATTTTGAACCAGATTCTCCTAGCTTCTGTGCTATTCATTTGTTTTGGATTTTTGATCACCCGAATATCTATTCTTTCTTATGTTCTATTTCCCCCTATCCGTGATCTATCAGTTTTGGTTTTATTTCTTATCTGTATTTATTTCTACCTTGTTAGCGAGCTGTGTTTTTTGTCCAAGTTTTGGACTAGAGGCATTGGGCAAGTGTTATATGGTTGTGGGGGGGCGTTGTGCTACGTGGGCTCTCCCTTGTTGATGGGGGGCCTCGCCAATATGGTCAGGTCCTTCCCATGCATGGTGGGAGGCTCTCCCACGTACGTGGGGGAGACCACAGCATGGCTCCTCCCACATAGGATGGGGGCCATCCCACCTGCGTGGAGTGGTCACCCACGCCAACTCTTCCCTCCACGCTCTGCCATTCCTCCCTGCAGCCGTATTTCAGACCCTTGTTGCCAGCCAATCAGAGTTGATAGTTGAGAGTCAATTTTTGTATTATATTATGTTTGAGGACTGGTTTTTGATTTTAGGGTTTTTGCTGTAGTTATTGGAGTATAATTTGCTCTAATGTTCGAGTTCTTACTTCTTTATTTATAATGTTTTATTCTAGTGTTTTTGGTATTGTTTTTAGGGATATTTGTGTGTAGCATAATTTAATTTTAATGTTTTCAGGAAGAACATTTTGTTATTTGGGGTTCTTTGTCCCTGTTATATGGCTTTACCTTTTACCCAGTAGCCATATTTATTTATTTATTTATGATGTAATGATGATGAAATTGTGATGTAAATTATGTGATATGATTTGTAGGATTCATGTTAGTAATTGTAAATGTTGATTTAAGTATATGATTATTATTTATCATTTTATAGATTGTAGGATCATTTGGAATTGTGTTTAAAATGAACCTAGTCTTAGAAGTTTATTGATTGCAATTAGTTTCTCTATTCAGTTAAGTCAAATTGAATCTTTAATGGTGTTAGCTCTCTTATTAATGTTCAATAAATGGATTAAAAGTTATCTATGATTAGATTGGGTTTCCTTTATGTTTTGTGGGTTGTTGAGTAACATCGTTGAGGAACCTTAGAGGATAGTCTAGAGTTATTTCTTCCGCTTGTGCAAATTCAGTTTTACAAGTTGTTTCTAGTTAGAGCATTGCATTAGGTTACACATTAAATGCTTAAAAAATATATATTTCACCCCTTATTCGAGTTAGATTAGTATGATCCTCTAGGGTTCCTTGGTGGGGTGTTACATTGGTGGTGTAGGTTGTTGCACAAATAGCCAACTTGACTTCTCTTTGTAAGCCTATTTAATATGCAGAATTACAACGCAATTATACCCCTTGTTTATAGCTTTAATTGCTGAAACCTATTACTCTAGTATGATATCAAAGAATGGGTAGTGTCTAGGGAATGGCTGTAGTTGACAAAGGCAAAGGGGAGAGATGTATGAAGCTGATCTCTGCAATCCCTAATGAAGACCACAGATGCAATCTGATTTAAAATAACAAAGAAATGTTCTCCCTCCTGCTGAACAGAACCTCTCATTTGTGACATTAATCAAATCACACCAATCCTTCCATGCAGTCTTGAGAGAAATTAGATTCTGCTTTATATTTATTTTCTAGTTATCAGTCCTGGTACTGGTTCGGGTTCAAGTTTGATATTAAAAAAATTGGGTTTGGGTTCATTTTTGGTTTGCCCATACAAAAACATATAAAAATTACAAATATAGGGCTTTTGTTTAATAAATAATAAATAAATATAGTAAAATAAAGTAATAAACAATATATCTAATATCCATTTATATAAATATAGATAAAAAATAAAAAACATATTAATATAATCATGTGTGTATAACATAAAAATAATATATATATTAATATAAATATCTATATAATTATATCTTATATTAATATTTATATTCGTATTAATACATTTAAAAATTAATTAGCATTAAATATTAATAACTTTAATGAATATTCGTAATATTCATATTCTGACCAAGCTTGCCTTAGCTCGTTTTATTAAAGTTATTAATAATCACACCTTGTTCACTTGCAATTGATAAATATTATAATATATAAAAAGATAAATTAATGAAATGACATATATAAATTAACTATTAAGCATTGATAATATGATAAAAAAAAAATTTGATTGTCCAAGGTATCCCTGCAACCCAACCCGACGCCCATTTGGGGCAAACTGAGGCAAGACTAGTCCCTAGAGATGTACCCAGTCGCCCGTAAGCCAGGTGCATCGATAATATGATAATATTATCATAATATATATAAATAATATAATATTATAATATATATTATGATAATAATATATTAACAATACTATAATATATAAATATTTATTATTAGCGGGCATTATCCCCCACGACTTTACCAATTACTTCCGATCAAATTCCTTGGCTAGGAATAGGAGCAACTTCGACACTTCATTGGTATTCACCCACCACCAACTTATCTCTGTCAATGGGATATTACAACACTTAGCATATCTGACTCAAACCCATTCCCTAGCACTGAATCAGATTGCCAGAAAATAAGGAAAAACCCTAAAAAATTACAATCGTCAAAATTTGTTGCAGGGAATGGACAAAAAAGTGAAAAGCATTCTAATTTTCCCCCAAAAGTTGGTAAATTTATGTTAGGTTCACTGGAATTCTAAATTAACTTGGTGGGGTTCTGAAGAGCACACGGTTATACTGGGAGGGGAGGGGGGGGTGAATCAGTATAAGAACAAATTTCACCAGCTTAAACTTTTTCAACTTTAATCACAAGTATATGACTTATCTCATTAACATATTCATTGCATACCAATATTCATATGTGATCTAACTAATATGAACACAAGATATATACGTGGAAACCCTTATGGGAGAAAACCATGGCAATAAATGCTTTTATAAATATCTTCTTTTTACAAAGTTTGTAGGCACCAACCCCTAACTCTTTTTGTGAGCACCAACCCACTGGAAGCACCAACTCCCAAATCTGATTTTGTGAGCACCAACCCACTGGAAGCACCAACTCCCAAATCTGATTTTTTGTGAGCACCAACCCACTGGAAGCACCAGCTCCCACTTCAAAATTCATGAGCATCAACCCACTTCACATAAATTTGATTTTCCATCTTGACAATGTTGCTTTAACAACGGATAGTGGACATCTAATTTCCTTCTTTATTCTCCTCTTTCTCCTTTAAATCTGCTATAGAATCTTCCTTAAATCTGCTATAAAGTCTTCTTCAAATTTGCTATAATCTCTTTTATATCCTTCTTCTTAGATCTGCATTATGTCTTCATCTCAATATTTTGATCTGCTTAAATAATCTTCATTTTCTTCATACACTATACAACACACTCAACCCACATTTGATTTTCAAATATTTTTATATCTCACCATGTTAAGAGATACCTCTTTTCATATTAGTCACCACCTAAATAGATTATACCTCTTCATTAAAAAAAATCGTACCTGCTGCTTAATAAACTCACACCTTTTTATTTTTATTTTATAAAGTTTCTTTTACCATACGATTTATCTTAATGTCACCTTGTGCAAATGAACCGCATCACTTCTAAACTTCCTTCTTTATCCTTCGCACCTCTTCATTATAATTATGATTTATCCTTAATCATAATTCTTAAGTGCCGTCTTAAAACATCTTTCCATTAATATGAACCGCTTCTTAATAATCTTTAATTTTTTAAAAATCGCATGAAGTCGTCTTTTTAGTCGCTGCTATGAAGTGTACTGTATTGCTTATTTTGGATCGTGGTCTTTTGTGATATACACTAGCCTGTCATATGTGATTGCCACCTATGATCACTGTCATCTTAGCTGTTTCTTTAATTGCTGTTGCCTTGGATAAACACGTGGTTTGTATTCCAATGTGTGACCAGCAAAAACACCTTAATTGTCGCCATAATATTTTTGTCTATGTTATGAAGTCGCTGCTTAATGAATTGTCACTATAATCACTGAATTTCCAGTTTCAAATTAATAGTCCGATTCTTCCTATCTGATTCTTCCCACTTTTACTTCCATTCAACACCTATCCTCGTGGGTAATTAAATAACTAACTGGTGCATTGTCTTGTTCTTCGAAGAGCCTTACTCCAATAGTTGATGTATGTATAGTGATTGCTATACTTTAAACATCTTATTATGATTTCCACTTGCAACTTATTAAAATAGTGATTGAATACGTAGTGTATTGCATGTTTTGTATCTGATTTAATGATCTTACCAAGATCTTCAACCTATGAATAGTCACACCTGTAGGTAACCTTACAAGACTTCCATCACATCAATGTACAAGTTCTGAATAATGCATTCATGTTTCTTTTACTTTTTGTATCATCATATCTTAAACAGTCATTTGACATCAATGACAACTTCCAAATGTCCGTGTATACCTTTGACATCAATGACAACATTTCCAAACCATTCTGATTTTCCTCCAAAAGCTGGTAAATTTATGTCAGGTTTGCTGGAATTCTTAAATAACTTGACTGGGTTCAAAGTGGGTTCACTTTGGTTTGTCACAGCAGAACCCACAAGTAGAAACCAGAACCCTGGCCAACCCCGCAGCCAGACCAGACCTGTATCTGAACCAGGAGCATATCATTGATTCATGACAAATTGATAATCAAAATAGAATTATATGTTCTCTAAATTCATTATGTATGTTTCTCATGCATTATGTAAGTTTTTTTTATGTATATACAGAATTTACTTTATTTGCAGAGAAAGCCATCCAAATCCTAAGTCTGAGCTTTTGGACTATAATACTATATATATCCTTAATTGAAGTACTCCACTCACTAAAATGCATACGATAGGATAAGTGTTGGTGTCAGTGCCTGATTTCTACGGGAAAAGCACCAAATGGATGTTAAAAGTGCATAATGAATGGATATGTGAATGATGTAATTTACATGGGGCAGGCACAAGGCTTTGAACAACCATGAAAAGAACATCTTAATCAAGTTGAAGAAGCCATTGTGTGTGTTAAAACAAGCTCCATACATGGAATACTCCAAAATTGAAAATTGTTTAAGGAAAAACAATTCAAATAAGCTCATTCAGATCCACATTTTTACATTAGTAGATATAGACATAAAGATTGTGGTGATACATGCAGCTCAAGAAAAGAACATTTTGTATGTATACAAATTAAAGAAGGCATTAGATGGTTTGAATCAAGCTTCTTAGGCACAGTACTCTAAAATTGACAGTTTAAGAAGAAGATTTAAAGAGAGTGGCTCAGAACTCTTACATTTAAGCATAAAGATTGTGATGATACATGTAGATGATTTGATTGTCATAGCAAACAATCCAAGGTTGATTACATGTTCAATGTTAGAATTGGCTTGGGCATTTAAAATGACAGATCTTGGATCAATATATTATTTCTTTGAGATATGAAAGAATAGAGCACACTGTCTTCTTTTTTTCTAATGTTCTGCATTGACAATCATTATCCCAATCCTTTGCAATCCCCACACAAAGAATAGACTATGTAAAGGCCTTTCAAATGCCTTTTCTGTTCACCAATTTAAAGGTTCTTGGCAGCCTGCAAAACCCCATCTTCTTTGAGATCTGGCAGACTAATTTTCCCATCCTCATCTAAAAATAGCACTTCTAGTCTTTCAAACATCAAATCCCACCATTTGTATCCTTCAGCTGATAATTTGATGGTTTTGATACCCTGCAGCTGAAATTAATTCAATGTCTCCTACAATGCCTAATCATAATTCATCCCCCCACTTCACTACTTAAGGATACAAGAGATATTTACATGCTGGATCTCACATGCCACTTCCAGACCATTTTTTTCTCTGCAAGCTGCCCTCAGAAAGATACTACATAGTTAACCATGATTTTGTCTATCAAAAGCCTGACTGAATGATAGTTGATTTCTGTGACACACTTGTAGAACACAGTCATTGCTTAAAGAAACTTACTGATAGTAACGAGAAGGGTCCACCTCCTTCCACAAAATGACAACTTAGGATGATTGATATTGAACCTCTCATCTCAGGCTCTATTTTAAAACATCATCAACTTCACAGCTCCACGTCACATGCTTCAACCAGCACATGTAAAATGGGCAGCTGCCTTATCAAGAGAGTTGAAGAACCACTTGGACACTCCATATTCTATAAAGGTCACTGCTGAAAATGATACAGGGAATCCCATTCCCAAAAAATTCATTTCTGTGTCTACAGGATAAGAATGAAACATTTGTTGCCAGACTGCTGACCATTCTACTATCAATTCTCTTTTGCTTTTTTTTCAATGTTTTGAAATATATTTCTAACAAAATGCTATGATTAAAGACAGTTACTATGATCAAAGATCGCTTTATGTTCTTTCCCATCTAGCTGCTCTTGATTCATTTTGTTTCCTGCCTTTTCATGGCAACAGCCTTGATGAAGGCTGATTTTTTAAATGCTACTGAAAAATTACTGGAGTTCTCTGGTTTTTATGATGGTGAAAAAATCCAAAAACTTATAAGTGGTCGATGAAAGCACAAATCCCTATGGTTATCAAACAGTGAAGATTCAGGGTATGGATGTGTAGCACCCCATACAGATACCCATAACTTTGATAAACAGGCAAAGGAGTGGATGTGGGTATTATACATCTACGCATGCATTAACAAGAATAGATTTCAGCATTATAAACTTTTATAAACAGCAGCCATAGCAGGGAAACTGAAAGCATCCAAATATAAGTGGAATATGGTAGTCAGTTTTTCTTTTAGGATTAGGCTTTAGATATTCTTTAGCTTCTTTATCTAGGTATGTGAGGGTGTGTTAAATGGGCTCACTCATTTTCTGTGTAGAATGCTCATAATCAGGGTATACCCTAGTAAATCCTGGGGCATGCCTGTGTGTGTCACATCCTTGCATTCACATACAAAGCATGTATGACTCTTTAAAGGGTGAGTATGCACATCCACATAGGTTTTAGCTGTGCTCATTACACTGTTCCACAGACACATGCCCTGCCCTCCAAGAGCTTCCTGGACTTATATACACTGGCTTCTTTGTTGCCTTGTTCAACTAATTGGTAGCAATTCAATTTTCCCTTTATCAAACAGTGATCACCATTAAACCATGAACTCATACAGACCACCTTTTTGTGCCTTGTGCAACTAGCTGATAGCAGTTCAATCTCACCATCTAACTACACCTTGTACTTTTAATTTGTTATTGTACCGACCTAAAGCACATACCACTCAAGTTCCAATAGAGAAAAACATCAAAATTATAGCTAAGAATTTCAAATGAAACAGGTAGAGGTCTAACTAGATATTTCTATGCAGATACGTACATGACAAACATTTTATGATTGAGTAAATTAATATTTACAATTATGAAATATTAAATATTTGCACTTTATGCAATTGATCTTTTTTTTGTGGGAAAGAAACTTGAGAGCTGAATAAATGTAGATGTTTCAATCACATGATGTTCTTTGAGATTGGAGATGAAGATTTAATGGCTATTTTAAGTTTTTGATAGAACAGAAATATACAAGTCTCAAGATACTAGCAACCATAAGAAAAAAACAAATTGAATTTCCTTATTTAATCAAAAAGAAATAAACAGGATTCATGAATTTACCTTGGTACTGTCCACACTTTCAACCATATACAAGTTGGGCACACCAGCTGCCATCACAAAGTCCAATATTGTGATATAACATATACACTTTGTGTTAGTATACTAATCCAATAGTGCCAAAGAAGTTATCAAAAGCTAAACAAGTAGTTGCAAGTGCATGTATCTTAATCATATGTCTTCGTTCTTCCTTAAGAGAACGAGATAAGGACTCAAAACATACATCACCAACTTCTCAACAAAAAACTGTAACTAAAGAAAGCAAACACGGTCTAGAACAAGATGAGCTCAATGGTGAAAGCATCAAGGCTTCCATAATGGAGTGCAGGTTCAAATCCCAGGACAAACGATAAAGTGAAATGGGGAAATCATAAAATACCTCATCAAACTTGCTAGATGCAGTACCCCAATGGATAAGATCGGGTTCAAGTCCTAGGTGAATTTGATGTAAGTAGTCATGGCAACTTATTAGAATAATATCTTTCTCTTTGTGTTATTAATGGTCATTTAAGTTGTTTCTAATTTAGCCTCTAGTTAATGTTTGTTTCTTTTAGAAACATCATCTTTGTAACTCTATTTAAAGGAGCTTTGTCTCCTCGATTAATTGAACAACATCGATTCTTTGAAATCCATTGCGTGTCTCGCACTATTTTATGGTATCAGAGCCTGAATAAAGAATTTGTGAATTCTTTTCCGAGATTTTTCGGGCCTCTTAGTTTGGCTGCAGATTTTCGAAAAAAAATTTGTGTTCAAAAGTCCGTTTTGGACTGTGTTTATGTCGTGTAACGGGATTCTTCCTGTTTGCGTATGTCTGGCGAGGGTTTTCGGCATTTTTCGGCATGGTACAGACCCGCCATTTTTTCTGCAACCTGCAACTTGGTCAAACCCGCGTTTTTTTTTACTTTCGGCTAGGGTTTTGACCCTCCAGATTCAATCGAAAAAAATTTCTGAGTACAGATTCGTGGTGGGTTTTTTCGAGATCTCAACTGGGTCATCGTCAGAATTTTTTGGGTGCCTCGATTTTCAAGCCAGCGGATCCAGATGCCGACAACAGATTCTTTCTGGGTTTTTCGCAAGGATTTTTGGGTTGTCTTCAAATTTTTCTGCGTCAGCTGGAATTTTTTTCTTGAAATTCGTGTCAACCGTACTTCATTTTTTGAAGTTTGTACTTGCATCTGCCTCTGTTTCTGCATTGGGATTCGAATTTTTTGAATTCTATGCCAACGCCTCTTCTCAATTTTTTCTTTTTCCGTGCATTGGGAAACGTGTAAGATGGCGTCATTGACCAACTTGATGTTGGAAGGCAGTCAGATTTTGTGCACTTAGCATCTTCTCAGTACCTCATTTTTCGTGCCTTGAAAAGTGTGAAGATGGCTTATGGGCATCGATGTTTGTTTCGGTTTTTAATATTTTTTTACCTAAAAAAATTCTAATAGGTTTTAATATTTTTTTTCCCTTGAAAAAAATCTGTGGGTTTTAATAATTTTGTCCTAAAAAATTATCTGTGGGTTTTTAAATATTTTTTGTCCTTGTAAAAAAAAAAAATCATGGGAGGTTTATGATTTTTTCCTCAAAAATTGTACTTTGTTGCAATTTGTTTTTAGTTGCACCTGGAGTTGTGCGAACATCTGCACTAGTCTCTTGTTTGCAGTCTATTTTCGGGCATCTTGCTCATCTGCAATAGTTTGGAGGGTTTGCCAATTTTTTCCTCAAAATCATGACGGTTGTTCTTGGTGTGTCTCTGGTTACAAGGAGGGACAGTTCTCCAACATTAGGTTGGACAGTTGGTGTTGTTGTATCTCCAGAAGTTCTGCAGTTTCTGGGAGGGTTGGTGGCAAACTCATCTCAAGTGGCAGAGTTAGTGGCAAGCTCTTGTCTTCTGTTGCAGCGTGTTCTGAGAAGAAGGGGGCAACCTTCTCTGTTATTTCTCTTGGTAGTTAGAAGTTAGAACGATGACCATTAAGGGAGGGTATTAGAATAATATCTTTCTCTTTGTGTTATTAATGGTCATTTAAGTTGTTTCTAATTTCGCCTCTAGTTAATGTTTGTTTCTTTTAGAAACATCATCTTTGTAACTCTATTTAAAGGAGCTTTGTCTCCTTGATTAATTGAACAGCATCGATTCTTTGAAATCCATTGCGTGTCTCACACTGTTTTACAACTAAGCCAAAAGTTACCCCAGAAGAAGTAAAATTTTACCAAATAAAAAAAAACATAGTGTAATAAACAACATATTATTGAGCACAATTGATCAATTTATAACAGCGGCTAAATATATAACATACTATCTGCATTGAAATACCTAAAGTTTTTCCAAAAGCAGAATTATGGGTGATGAGAAAGATAGTCAAATTATTCAATGGACATCACACATTGATCAAACAAAAAATTTATATAACAGAGGGAAATTGAAATAGTTGTCTTTATTTGGAAGTTATTAGCATGCCATCATTAAGAATTGTGAGAATAACCAAGCTTCCAAGCTGCTGCCCTTACATTATGCACTTTTATTATTGATTTGTTAAGGAAGTAAATAACTTCGGATATAGAATAAATTACATTGTATTTGGCAAATTTATGTTTGATTGTCACAATTTTCACTCGCTGACATTAACCAATGAGTCTTATGCAAGAATCAAATACAAGAAAGAGATCCCACTGGGAAAAATTTATCTTCTAGAATAATATAAAGATTCAATTAATACCAATACCATTCATCTTCTAAAGCAATCTTAGTCTCCACCACATTTAAGTATTGTTAGAGCTTTGCCAATGGAGGATGTTAATATAGAATTAATTACAAAAGCTTTATGGAGATCTCTTTCACAATGATATAAGGCATGTTAATAAAGAGTTTCATTAATCTGTAGTTGACTGGAGCTTTATTTGGCCCTGGGAGGCTCAAGGCATGCTATGATTTTGCATTGAAATTAAAGACTTCTCTGTCATCCGTGTTTTTGGCCTCTATATAGTGTTATCAGCTGAATCTTGGTCTAATGTGGGTTTGGTTGTTTGCTCTCTTTGGTAGTTTTTTCTAAGTGGCGGAGGCTTTCTGATATACATACGCATGGCCAGTAAGCAGAGTGTGGAAAAGGCAAGCACTTCAAGCATAGCCATGCAGCGTCAATTAATCATCTTCAATGTATTTTTCAGTGTGAGGAAAGAGCAGCTCTGGAGTTTGTTCAAAGAATTCTAGAATTCAAGTAATTGGAGGCAGGAAACATGCCAAAAATGGCTCTACACGTTGATTTTGTCACAAATTTGGTACATTTTGTACCTTATGCAAACCTAAGAATCTGTCTGTTAAAAATGTTCTTGTTGGATCAATTCAGCTACATGGAGGTGAATTTGCATAGAAGCCCAAGGAAGCTAAGAAGAAGGAAGTTATATAACTAGAGAATGTGGAGTCTATGAAGTCATCTGCAGCTTTATTGTATAGGCATGATGAGTTGGAGGAGTTTCACCGCAAGGTTGTCATTTTGAGGTCTTTCTATTATGATACTGGCAAAGTGTTGGCAGGTATGTGTATTACCATCATAATAGCTGTGCAGAAATAAAGCACTACTTCTCCATTCTGGTATTTTCTGGTAGCTCAATTCATCGAGCTTGTTGCCATAAAGATATGGGCTTCGGACTGCAATTTTCATCTTTACAAAATGCAATCCAAAGCCATATGCAAATGGTGGTGCTCCAGGAGCATTTGCGTGGGTGGAGAAATATTTGCTTGACCAAGAGGAGGCCGCTGCTGATTGAGAGAGATGGGGAGTTCTGTGCAGGTGGTGCAGCCTTGTGCCGTTTTAGTATGGGTTTGGAAGCATATTCTGGCAGTTGTGCTTTTTGCTGTTATATCTCCAAATGGTATAATATTGTGTGTTTGAGTTAAGGTATTATAAACAGTTGACAGTAATCTTCACCTGCTAAGTCAATACTGTAACAATCTATGTTAGCTTCAAGGGTGTGGCCCCACTAGAAACCCCAGCTATTTTATCTAAAAATTAAAAAGCAAGGGACAGCCATATAAAAGAATCACCTTTGAAAAGAAAGTTGAGATGTTCAAAGCATACCTAGAAGAGTTTTTGCCTTGTTACTCTGAAGGTGCCCAACAAAATGCCATTGGATATCCGCAGGAAGCTACCCAAAAACAGTACATGCATAAGAAATTTGCCCTAAGCATCAAACTTCTATAAACATGACATTTAATATAAATTGAAAACGTGGAAGACAAATCATTAAATATATTTGAACATATGAAGATGCTCATCAGAGAACAAACTTAAAAGGCAAACAATGAACTTAAAAATAAATAAACACTCAGATAGTCCCAGAACTAAATTATTTCAGTAATAATGGAGATTATTGAAAAAAAAGCCTATTCAACAAAAATAAACAATTGTGTGAAACAAAAAAGGAGATTGCCATTGATGATTCCACATGATCAAAGTAATTGCCTATATATAAAGGGAACCCAAGCAAATCAGGAAGTTTGACCTACATATTACCACAAAACGATTGTAAGACAAGTTATAATTATCATCTAAACATGAGTTCTAATATTTTTGAAAAAAATCGAACATATAAAGGGAACCCAAGCAATTATATTACAACCTAGCCCAAGATAAGTATTCAAAAAAAAAAAAAAAAAAGTGTGAAACAAAAAAGGAGGTTGCTGTTGATGATTCCACTTAACCAAAGTAATTGCCTATAAATAAACTGAACCCAAGCATACTAAAAAGTTTGACCTACATATTACCACAAAATGATTGTAAGACAAGTTATGGTTATCATCTAAACATGACTTCTGAGAATTTTGAGAAACATCGTACACTATCATACGAAAGAATGATTAGTGTATAGGGTTGGTCTATCGTACATCTACAGTCCTACCCTACTACACATTATTCTAGCCTTGAAGGTGCACTTGCAAATTGCAATATCATCAAGAAAATCTCATCCTAGAATAATTAACTCACTCTTTGACTGGACCATTCGATGGGTGAACTTCAATATGGTGCATACAATCCTAAGAGCAGGAAAAAAAACTTGCTGGAAGGAATTCTTTGTCTCTGATCTCTTTGAAACAGTTATAAATGGTTGTGCTTTATCATGCTACACTTTTTTACAAAAGAAACATAAAATCTGTTGATAATTAATAGCTTCGGTAAGATAAATGATCTATGATACCCCAAGTTTCCGGGACGGGGACGGCAGGGGACGGGGGTACGCATTTTCAGGACGGTGATTTTTTGTGCCAATTTTGGGGACGGCTAGGGGACAGCTATATAAATGTAGGGAAAATTAAAATAAATAGGGAAATTTAAAATATTCATATGAAAACATGGATAAAACATGCACATATCCATTATAGAATTTTAACATATAAGAGCTAGTAGAGTTCTTATGGCAAATTTGTGTTAAATTGAGAGTCAAAGTCAAATTGCTTATAGAATTCATTGTCAAAATTCATTGTCTATATGCAGAATTTTTGGGGACATCCCCTAGGAGTCCCCTGTCCCCGGGACGTCCTTGGGACGGGGACGGCTGAAAAAAATACCGGGGACGCATCCCCGAGTAACATAGTAAATGATTGAATGGGAGATAAATGAAGTCTCCCATTCAATCATCTATCTCATCGATAGATAAATCCAAATCTCAAATGATTATTCCTTTATCTATAATTGCTCTCCTTATTCTGATACAGTCAATTACGTTACTCATGCAAACTGATCGAGTGCAAACTATTAGACTGATAAACCGATAATGATCAGGTCTTATTCTAAACCCTCCCGATTCATTATCGGGTTATCACTTTAATAGTAGCCACCGAGTTTATAACCATCGGGCGTAATGCATATCACCGACTAACTTATGTTATCGGGTTTAAACCGATTAATAGTAACCACCGATTAATATTAACACCGATTGATATTGCCACCGATTATCATCGGATTAATTATATTAACAACCGAAGTAACTTCGGTTCTTTTGTATATGTGATGATACCAATTAAGCAATCAGTTAAGGAGGGACACAACCAAGGGGTATCTTGGTCGGTCATGTCCAAGGGACATGATCGATCAAGGTACCACTTGATCGGTTCCCTCCATGATATATATACCCAATGATATATTGTGGAGAACACAGAGAAAATATAAATGCTCTCTCTCCACCTACAACAAAGAAAAGAAATCAGATTTATCATCTTGAGAAATAACATTTACTTGAAAAGAAAATAACCTTGAATATGACTTGCACCTTGAATTGAAAATTGACATGCATTTACATGGTATCAGAGCTATAGTTAAACGAACTTGAGGCTATTCAATTTTGTGGAAAATCCAAGACAAGCATATATTTAACATCACATTTCTCCAAATGGCAAGCACTATCAGATTCGAAGATAGACTCGAAGGAGGCGATGACTTCTCAGCATGGAAGTTCAGAATTAAGATGATTCTAAGAGAAAATAAAGTTGAATCATTTGTAAAAACTGAAACTACAGAACCTGAGACTGAACCTGACAAAGCACCCTGGATAGAGGGAAATGAAAAGGCCATCAAAATCATAGTTGATGGGGTGAGGAATAATATTATGCCCATCATAAGAAAACATGAAACGGCCTACAACATGTTCAAAGCACTTGAAGATGCATTTGAGATATCCAATGCAAGTAGAACCTTGGCTTTAAAGAGAAAAATAAATCATATAGCTATGATCAAAGGGGAGTCAATCAATGCCTACTTCAAGCGGATATCAGCCCTAAGGGATGAGCTAGCAACTCTTGGATATGAGATCCATAGCAAAGAATTAACACTAATTGCTCTAGATGGGTTGCCTAGTATATGGGAAACATTCGTCCAAGGAATCAGTGCAAGGGATAAATTTCCAAAGTTTGAAAGGCTAAAAGCAAACTGTCTCCAAGAAGAATCAAGGTTAAATAAGAAAGGGATCAAACAAAAGAATATAGATGAAGATCTTCAAGTCCTAAATACAAACTCCAATAAGAAAAGCAAGCAGAAACTATTTAAGAAGAGGAAAGGTCGTCATGGCAAGAACACCTTCAAGAAGGATCTTTCACAAACTCAATGTTACAGATGTGACAAATTCGGACACTATGTTGCCAAATGTCCGGAAAGGGCCAAACAACAAGCCACATTTGCCAAAGCAGGAAAATCTAAAAGGGAAGATGACTCCAAGAAGTATGTACTCTACTCAGCACTTACAAACCAAGCATCAAACAAGGTTAACTCTTGGGTGATCGACAATGGCTCATCCAAACATATTACAGGGTTTAGAGAAGTGATAGACTATATGATAGAGGAGAATGATGAGGAAGTGACTATCGAAGATGACTCCACACATCCAGTCAGAGGAATCGGAACCTACTCCATCAAACTGAAGTTAGGCGTATCATTGCAACTTAAAGGAGTACTATATGTCCCAAGCATCAAGAGAAATCTAGTCTCTATATCAGCACTAGAGGATAATGGGTACAGAGTGACCTTCATGGACAACAGAGTGTTGGCTTGGCCAAGGAATTCATCTATCAAGAAAGCTAAAACCATTGGTCAAAGACAAGGCTACTTGTATGAGTTGTGCACAGAGCCCAACCTAGCCCTAACCCATGAAGCTACAGATGTTAATGAAGTTTGGCATAGAAGACTAGGTCACCTAAATTTTACAGCTTTATCATCAATGGGATACCTTGTCACAGGTCTAACTAAGTTAAAGCAATATCATTCAAGGGCATGCAAGGGATGTGCCCTAGGTAAAAATACTAAGGGTATTTTCAAAATAGTACTAGGAAAACAAGCAAAGTTCTAGAGTTAGTTCATTCTGATGTATGTGGAACTATGTTCGTACCTTCTTTAGGGGGCTTTTTGTATTATGTAATATTTGTTGATGACTACTCTAGGAAAACTTGGATCTACTTTTTGAAATGTAAAGAATCAGAAGAGATCCTTAATAGGTTTAAAAAATTTAAATCACTAACAGAAAACTACTCAAGAAATAAAATTAAAACCTTAAGAACTAACAATGGGGGGGAATACACCTCAGATTTGTTTAAAGATTTTTGTAAAAATGTTGGGATTAAGAGGGAGTTTACTATACCTTATAATCCTCAACAAAATGGGGTAGCTGAGAGGAAAAATAGGACAATTGTAGAAGCTACCAAAGCCATGATTCTTGATCAGAATCTAAATACCAATCTTTGGGCAGAAGCAACCAGCACTATTGTATATATACAAAATAGATGCTCTCACTCTCATCTTGAAGATAAAACCCCTGAGGAAGTCTTTACTAAAACAAAGCCAGATATCAGCCACCTTAGAATATTTGGGTGCCACGTCTACATTCATGTACCTAAGGAGAAAAGATTAAAATTAGAGCCTTCTGGAAAAAGGGGAATACTTGTAGGATATAGTGAAACCTCCAAGGCCTACAAAATCTATACACCTGGTCAGAAAAATATTGAACTGAGTAGGGATGTAATGTTTGAAGAAGGTTTAGCCTTCAAAAGAGCCCAAAGCTCAATAGAACCTGAAGTCTATATCCCTACCCCTAGCATAGATGAAGACCCTGCTCCTGAGCTTCAGAGGAAGAGTCTTGAGGAAAATGAAGGTGAAACTCAAAACCCACCTAGAGAAAATTTCAAGAAAAGACCACTATGGGCCACCAAAACTGTAGAAGAAGCTCAAAAGTATGTTGCTCCTTCAGGAACCTTCAAAGAAAACAAAAGGCCTAACAAATTCACTAGCTATGTTGCCCTTATGAATGATCTTTCAAAAGTTGAACCTAATAGTGTATCAGATGCACTTAAACATCAAATATGGAAGGATGCTATGTCTGAGGAATATCAGTACATAATGAAGAATGATGTTTAGGAAATTGTTTCTAGGCCAACTAGAAAATCTGTTGTTTCTTCCAAATGGTTGTTTAAGATCAAACATGTTGTAGATGGCAGTATTGAAAAACACAAGGCCAGATTTGTAGCCAGAGGGTTCTCTCAAAAGGAAGGAATTGATTATGAAGAAACATTTGCACCTATAGCCAGATACACCTCAGTAAGAGTCGTCTTAGCCATTGCAGCAGCAAAGGGATGGAGAGTTCATCAGATGGATGTTAAGACAGCATTCCTTAATGGTGAGATCTCAGAAGAAGTATACCTAGAGCAACCTGAAGGGTTTGAGATTCATGATGCAGAGTCTCATGTGTGTAGACTCAAGAAAGCCATCTATAGGCTTAAACAGGCTCTCAGGGCCTGGTATGAAAGAATTGATACTTATCTCTCAAAACTAGGCTTCTCTAAGAATGATGCAGACCCTAATCTCTACTATAAGCAAAACAAAGGTGATATGCTAATATTGATTTTATATGTTGATGATTTATTAATCACAGGAGAAGATCACCTTATAGATCAATGCAAGAAAGATCTTTCTAAAGAATTTGACATGAAGGACTTGGGAATCCTTCATTACTTCCTAGGCTTGGAAGTATGGCAAAATTCTGATAGCATTATACTAAACCAAGGAAAGTATACCTTGGACATTTTGAAGAGATTTGGAATGATAAACTGCAAACCCATGACCTCTCCAATGGAAACAAATCTTCATAAACTTAAGGAAGCAGCAGCAGTGTCACAACCCACTGATCCTACTCACTACAGGCAAATAATTGGGTCTCTGATGTATCTAGTAAATACAAGACCAGATATCTACTATGTAGTTAATGCTTTGAGTCAGTTTATGTGTGAGCCAAAGGAGATACACCTGATAGCAGTAAAACACATTATGAGATATAAACAAGGTACTCTAAATCTTGGTCTCAAATATGAGAGAGTTGATCTAGATCTACACAGATCACAAATTCAGATTGGGATGTGTTGTGACGTTTTCACACATCGCCCCATTGCAAATGGGGACCCTTGCTTTTTTGCTTTTTAATGTTTGTTTTCTAGGTCTTTTAGGGTTTTGTTAGTTAGCCTTTGCATTTTGAGTGCTGTCGGGGAGATCAATAGGATAGCAGGTCCTGCTGGAATGAAGTCCTGATCCTGAAATTTGGCTAAGTCTGGAATGTCCTGATCCTGAAATTTGACTAAGTCTGGAACCTGAAAAACCTCAAAAAACTAGATTTTGCAATATAACTCCTGGAGGTCTGAAACCACTCTCAAACATCCTGAAAGTATATATGGAATATAACTTAAAGTATAAGAAAGAAGAAAGATAGAGAGGAATATAACTTAAATGTTATATTCCATAAAAAATTATCCTAATGGAGAGTTCAAAAAGTCAAATTTCGCTCCTGTCCTTCATTGAGGATCTAGAGCGAAAAGCACTCCTGTCCCTCTCCAAGGGTCCAAGGCGAATCGCTCATGTCCCTCACCAAGGGTCCAAAGCGAAAAAGCTTAGTGGAGTCATTCCTGACCTTGTTTGGACAAATTAAGACATCAAAGGCATGAAGGAGGACGTAATCAACCCATTGAAGATAGTTTTGAAAGTTAACAAGGCATAAATGAGCTCATAATGGCCAAGGCGCTCCTGTCCCTTTCCAAGGGACCAGGGCGAAAAACACATTATCAAGTCTTCCCCTCCAAATTTGGACGAATCCAGGCCAAGGCACAAGATGGCGATGATATTTAAAATGCTTCAAGGAAGAATGAAGTCGCAAGGACCACAAAACTTGGTGAAAATTGGCTAGGGCGCTCCTGTCCCTCACCAAGGGACCAGGGCGATTTCTATAGAATCCACCATTTTCCTCCAAAAGCCACGCCAAGACAAGGCGATACAAGATGGGAAATGTCCTTCGAAAGATGATGGACAAAGAATTGACCCTAAAAATCAACGATCCTAGGCTCAAATGTAAAAATCGCTCCTGTCCTTCACTGGAGGACCAGGGCAAAAATCTTGAGAGGGTCAATTTTGCCTTAAGAAAGCGAGTGAAACGTGCATTGAAGGGACGAATGAAGATCATTGTTTACCCCCAAACATGAATTGGCGATTTCGAAGACAAGGACCAAGGACAAAAGGTAAGATCGCTCCTGTCCCTCACTAAGGGACCAGGGCGAAAGTGCTTTAAGGCACACTCCTTCCAAAGAAGGAATGAATTAAACTCAAGGTTCCCAATAAAAATGCTATTTTGACGTCCAGGAAGAGACTTTGAACATGAAAAGCAAGAAATACAAGGCCAAAAATGAAGGGGCGCTCCTGTCCCTCTCCCAGGGACCAAGGCGAGGTTCTTACAAATCAATATTTTACCATGCCTAGGCGCCAATGTCCTCTAGGACACATTAAATGCCAATTTCGCTAAAACTCCAAGATATTTTAAAATCAAATTGACATTTAATAAAAGCGCATATCATTTAATAATTAATTATTGAAGCCTTAAAAAATCAAAATTTTCAATTATAAAGGCATTTAAAATTAATTTTTTATTAAATTAAAATTTAAAAAGAAGAGTGCTTGAGGTATCATTTTTATTATTTTATTAAGTCAGCCTTTTCCTTGTTAATTTTATTTATTTTTTTGGCCTATTTTAATCAAGTCGGCCTATGGGGAGGTGAAATGGTGAGCGCTCTATATATTTGGGGCATGTTTTTATTATTCAAATCATTCACTCATTGTTTCAAGTGCGATTTGGAGAAGCAAGGAAGGAGGTGCGAAATCTAGCTAGAGTGGAGCAAATTTCTACTAAGTGTGGAGACTTAGGAGGGCGAAATTCATATTGAAGGCTATTGAAGAGGCAAATTTCTTGCTAGATTGGAGGATAATTTCCAGATTTTTGAAGACATTTGAAGGCGAATTTCCAGATCTTGAAGAAGCTAGTGGAGGATGGAGTTCTTTTCCAAGCTAAAGGGGGGCGCATTTTGCTAAAGGGAGTCTTGATCTACACTTTGCCTAGCAAAATTCATCTATTTTTACATCATTTCTTAAAATTAATTCTCAAGAGGAGGTATGGCAAAATCATCTTGACACCCTTATTCAAGGTTTGATTTTTTAGACATTTTTGGAAAATCTAAGTATTACATGGTTAATTAGGAAATGATAACTCAAGATTTATCATGAGGTTTCCTAAATTAAAATCTTGAATCTTCCTTTTAAAGTTTAATTTTTAGATTTCAAGATATATTACTAATTTTGAAATGTTGTGTAGGTATCAAGATGGCGACTCCAAGCTCGAAAGATCTACAAGTCGGAAGGCTCTCCTCAAGGAAAATCAAGCCAGATCAAGGACGATCAAGCAAGGACAAGGACGACCTTCTTTGATCCAGCCTAGCATCGACAAGGACGGCCTTCTTTGGACTAACGTCATCAAGGGCGACTTCTCCAATCCAGTATTCCAAGGCGAGGTACATCAATCATCCTGCACATCAAGGACACAAGAAGTTAGAACAAGGGTTCATTGAAGAAGCAGATAATTTCAGAAGAGTTAATTAAAGATAGCTTCTCAACAACATCAAGTTGAATATCTACCAAGTTACAAGTGTCAGACGAGGTGGCATCCTAGTCACCACTTCTCCAGTCAGTGTGGTCCACCTCAGCATTTCTAGATTCAATGTACCTAACTCATGGAAGGTGGCACAAACTCCAATGTACCTACCCCAGCTATCCATTGGTGGAATTTTCTAGAGAGGAAATGTGTCCAAGCAATACAATTTTATCATTGGTCAAGCATTAAATGTTATGTAATGGTTGTAAGAAACCCTAATTAGGGTTTTCATTGTTGAATCTTGGCCATTGATCTCGAATTGATCTAAGCCATCGAATTGTATTGAGGGCACTATATAAGCCCTGGCATTTCATTTTGTAAAGGGAATAGAATAGAATAGGAGTTGGCAATAGTTAGAATAGTTAGGAATAGTTGGAAGCAATTAGAGTAGAGTAGAGAGAGAAGGCAAAGATTGTTGCCAAAATGTTGTTGTAAAAGACTTGTAACTTCATTGAAGAAATGGTGAAATTTATGGGTCGATTCGACAATTTGCATGGTCTTTATAATTCTCATATTTGATTTCATGTTTTTAGATGAATGGAAGAAATGTGCTTGATTGATGGTGGAATTCGTATATCCATACTACTAGCAGTTTGTTGATTGCAGACTTGCCTTGCGTAGTCAACTGGAATCATTCAGCTTAAGCTTAACTTCAATTGCCGCTTCTTCATTGATATGCATCAGCTTGATGGTGTCTATGCCTACAGTGATGATTTGAACATCATAAAGCTTTCCTTCGAAGATCGCACTAACCTTGTGGAGATGGTCCTGGGATGTCAAAACAAGACTTAGTTAGAATTCCATCAAAGATCATTCATTGCTCTTACATTCTTAGTGTTAGGATTAGATCCTCTCCTCGCCCTCATCTTTTTTCCTTTTTTCAAATCTAAGCTAGTAAGAGCCTGTGTTCCAGCAATATTCAAAGCAGATCAGACGTTCAATCATCAAATGTAAGTCCCCTTGTGATTCCAGCAAATCACATCATACCACAGAGAGCTTATCCACACGTAGAGACCCTACATACAAGAACCTTGAAGTCATCCTGATTGATCCTTTTTCGCGATATCTTCAGCAATCAGAGGCTTTACTCGAGAGGATAAGGTACCTTTAGGTATTTTATTCTGTGTTTGATAGTGTACAAAATACACGTCAACGGGATGGAAGTGTGACTGACAAGAAAAGCACCTCAGGATGATGTTTTAGTTTAGGTTCAGCCATGATATCTTGAATCAGCAGAAAGCAGCCTTCAGTAGCACAGAGTTTCACTGAGGCCGAATACATGGCAGCTTCCATGGCTGCCCGAGAAGCAGTATGGCTCAAGAAGTTGCTTGTAGGATTATGCAGTGAACCAATGAAACCTACTGTTATCCATTGTGACAACCAGAGCTGCATAAAACTTTCAGTAAATCCAGTGTTCCATGACAGATCCAAGCATATTGAGATTCCATACCATTATGTGCGAGATATGGTAGACAGGAATGTGATTCAGTTGAAATACATTTGTACAGGAAATCAAACAACAGATATTCTTATCACTTTCCAAAGTAAAGGTTGAACACTTCAGAAAAGGCTTGGGTATGATAGAAAGGTAATTTGCTTTGTAATCTGTACTTATATATCAATAAGATGTTTAATGTGTAAACTTCTTTGTCGTGTTAGGACTTTTATGGGTTCAACCCCCTGTGTTCATTTCTAAGAGGTGACGATCTCTCAGATAACGAACACTTGTATATAGACATTATAAGGTGACGATCTTATAATGATCAAACTAGTTATCATGTGTGATTTCTGACATGTCATGGATGTGCCATGATTATGATTGTGGTAAAACATTTGGAAAGATGTTAGTGCACATACCACAATGTGGATCAGTTGAGAATTTAAATTATTCTCATATGTTAATCCTTAGTATTGCTTGTTTTGCAATACTGATATCACGTGCTTAGGTGATATCATATCATCACAAGGTGATGAATTTCTTGTACCACGTGTTTAGGTGATACTCCATGTCACGTGTTTAGGTGATATGGTTACTTGTATCATATGTTCTGATGATACTTCATGTCATGTATTCAAATGATATGAATCCTTGAAGAGTGAGATTATAAACTATATAAGGAATACTGGTCATCAAGAGAAATGTGATGCTAGACACTTTGTCTGTTATTCATCTTCCCAAGCTAAGAGGGAGTGTTGATAATTAATAGCTTCGGTAAGATAAATGATTGAATGGGAGATAAATGAAGTCTCCCATTCAATCATCTATCTCGTCGATAGATAAATCCAGATCTCAAATGATTATTCCTTTATCTATAATTGCTCTCCTTATTCTGATACAGTAAATTACGTTACTCATGCAAACTGATCGAGTGCAAACTATTAGATTGATAAACCGATAATGATCGGGTCTTATTCTAAACCCTTCCGATTCATTATCGGGTTATCACTTTAATAGTAGCCACCGAGTTTATAACCATCGGGCGTAATGCATATCACCGACCAACTAATGTTATCGGGATAAATTGATAAACCGACTATCTAATGTTATCGGGTTTAAACAGATTAATAGTAACCACCGATTAATATTAACACCGATTGATATTGCCACCGATTATCATCGGATTAATTATATTAATAACCGAAGTGACTTCGGTTCTTTTGTATATGTGATGACACCGATTAAGCAATCGGTTAAGGAGGGACACGACCAAGGGATATCTTGGTCGGTCATGTCCAAGGGACATGATCAATCAAGGTACCACTTGATCGGTTCCCTCCATGATATATATACCCAATGATATATTGTGGAGAACACAGAGAAAATATAAATGCTCTCTCTCCACCTGCAACAAAGAAAAGAAATCAGATTTATCATATTGAGAAATAACATTTACTTGAAAAGAAAATAACCTTGAATATGACTTGCACCTTGAATTGAAAATTGACATACATTTACAAAATCTACTTGCAGAAATTTTTAAATGAGAAAAAATTAGAACATACATTACAGAAGTTCAGGAATCTTCAAAGATTTATTTCAGCATCAAGCTATCAATTTTTAAGTTTAATAAAACAGTATGATCAAAATTGGATATTGAATGTCATAATAATTCGGTTGCTTGAGAATCGAGATGATGAGTTGTTACTTCTTAATTCTTGTGATTAAGAAGAGCTTAAGATATATTTTTAACCTCACTAAAACACAATTGTGAAAGGCAAAGATGCAGAATAAGAAAAACACCAAGGCTCTGAGATGATCCAAATACCTTGGTGCCACATCATTTGAAGAATAAATCTTAAGTGGCAGCTTCAACTTAGGACAAAAGCATAAATCATTAACAGGGTTATCAAGCAAGTTTGGCTTGGTATGAAAGTGACAATCATGAAAGAGTTGTTAAGATGAGTTTTGGTATGAAAACACACCATATGGGGAGAAACAGAAAAACTGCATGTCCAAAATGAAATTGAGTCAGTTACAATTCCATCTTTTCATAAAGAAAATATTTAGAACCCTCGATACGACTCATTTTCCCCTTAGCAAAAATATGTCCCATAAAAGTGAAGTAAAGGCATACAAACATTGTAGGGAATAATATATGGGTCTTGAAGTAGGAGATGACTGCAACAGCTAAGAGCATCATGTTGAATAAGCAAGTAATCCATAACAAGGAAAGCTAGGAGAGTGTTGTAGAAATGCTAGTAAAAAATTCAGTACAATTTAAGGCTTAATTGAGCATTTGACTAGTAAAAACTCAGAAGATGATAGTGGAGATAAGCTGGCATAGCTTCATGCTTATGGAATTTTTTTACATGGAAATTCTTTGGGGAAAATTGTTGTGTTTACCTTGACATGTTTATTTTGATTCATTTTCTTTCTTATTATCATTTCACACGATTGCATTGTTCACTTATGCACTTAAGAAAGCATATCAATGACATATTCAGCTGATTACAAGCATAATACTTGTTCATAGCAGCAATTAATTCATTCTCACAGAAGTTAAAGAATCAATATACTTTTTGTTTTACTATTGATCGTATGGAATAAAGAAGATTCTCATGTTGGTAGTAGTATAGAAACATGAAATTTAAGAGATACACATTGCTGAGATGTATCTGAAGCATGTACACAGTTGCAGAATCAATATATAATTCAGATGCTAGAGCTGTAGTTACCCTACACAAATATCTTTCTTGGGAATGCCTCAGCAAACCAAAGGATAAAGATATTTTCAATTTCTCGGGATGATATTAGGAAAATATTGGAAACTCAAAAAATGCAGAAAATTTCAAAAAACTAAAGTGATACAACATTTTAAGTTCTCATGATCCCATTTCCATTCCAGTACTCAACTGGACCAAGCTCAAGAGCAGCAATGGGAGCACCTCAGGAGTGGTCAAGGAGTGTCCTAGTAGCCCCGAATTCCCTCCCTAGCCACTCCTGGGCGCTCCCAAAAGAACCTAGGCACTCCAATGGGCACACCAACACAACAAGCAGTGAAAAACAGATTAAAAAGTGATTTTTTTACTCTAAAACATTGAAAAAAAACCCTAAAAACAACCTAAAACCTAAAGTGTGCCCCTTATTGTTAGTTGTTTGACAAACACAACTCCATTTCACACAAACTCGTTCTTGCTAAGCCATTTTTGCATTTTGAAAGGTAGCTAATTTTTTTCGAAGGAGAACAATCACAAACTGCCAAGGGGGTGAATATAGCTTGCACAAAGGAGATTTATTCATCTAAGATAAGTATTTAGACTAATTCTTTTAATTTTTTAATGATTTTTTTCAAGATTTTAGTACTTTTTTTCAAGTTTTCAAAAACAAATCATAAGTTTCAAGATTTTTTATAATGTTTTTGGTGTTTGTTTTGAATTTTTATTAGTTTATACATATTGTAGGCATTTTTTTATTTTAAAACTTTATAATTTCTTATAACAAAAAATTGCAATCTATTTGGAATGGCCACTAGTTCAAGTTTAGTGGGCATTGAAACAGATAAAGAATTTAAATATGATCAAGCATCTCCTATATGTAAATATGTTATGATGCTCAATCAACTTCCAAAGGGGATTCTTGGATTGAAATGGGAGTGTATTATATTTGACGGATGGAAAGATTGCAAAAACTGACCTTTAATTAGTATTATTGCAGTCTCCCCCAAAGGGATAGTTTTTTTTGAAGGCAATCGATTCTAAGGGGCAAAACAAGGATGTTAAATTCCTTTCTAAAATCCTCATTGAGTCCATAAAGATGGTGGGTCCTCAAAATGTTGTCCAAGTCATTACAGACAATGTGAAAAATTATAGGGCAGTAGGTGCTTTGGTTGAGGAAAGGTATGTACACAATTTTTGGACACCATGTGCTGCCGTATACTCCCTTAACTTGGTAATGCAAGCAATCGGCACCCAATTAGAGTAGATGAAATATTTATACAGTAAGGGTGAGGAGTTCCAAATGTTTGTGATAAACCATAATATATCTCAAATGTAATGTTTTGATACCACTTGTAGTGTCCCTTATTGAACAATATATGAATTACAGGACAATTATTGTCTGATTCTTACAATAAACTTATGTATTTGGAAATAAGAATGCAATAATATAATAAATGATAATGATCAAGCCATTGGATACGTACATACGTACATACATACGTACCTACATACATACCTACATACGTACGTACATACATACATACATACATATATACGTACATACATACATACGTATGTACCTACATATGCACGTACATACATACGTACCTACGTATGTACCTACATATGTACATACATACCTCCATACATACATACATACGTACATGTGTACGTACCTACATGCTTACATACCTACCATACGTACGTACGTACCTGTTGATGTGTTTTTTAGGCACATGCGAACACAAAATAAAATACCCAAAAGTGTCTTATCCTCTCTTTAAAAAAGTCTCTCAAATGCTATGCTTCGTGATCAAATGAGACAACTCCAAGGTTCCTAATGTCAGGTCACGACGTGTGGATAAGCACAATTGGTCGTTGTGATTGTCATTTCTTCAAGGGGCCTTACATTGAATAATTGAATGCTTGAATTGCTGGAACTTAGATTCTATCTACTTGCTTGGAAAAAAAAAAAAAGGGCAAAAGGCATAGGTTTAGGAAGACTATGCTACTCCTAAGAATGCGAGAGACAACGAACGATAGGATGAAATTCAACCAAGCCTTGCTTCGCCATCAACGAACAATTCTACAAAACTAGTGCGATCTCCTAAGGTAGGCACGTGATGTTCAAATTACTATCAACGACAAAGACATCATCAAGG
Source organism: Cryptomeria japonica (assembly GCF_030272615.1). NCBI lineage: Eukaryota > Viridiplantae > Streptophyta > Pinopsida > Cupressales > Cupressaceae > Cryptomeria > Cryptomeria japonica. Next base: position 175,309,680 of record NC_081406.1, on the reverse strand, counting down.
CAATGCATATCCAAGTGTGAATAGCAATTGAAGTTAAGCTCATTGAAAATTCCAGTTGACCACGCAAGGCAAACTTACAATCAGCAAATTGCTAATGGTGTGGATAAACGAATTTCATCATTAATCATTCACAACTCCTTTCATTCATCTAATTACTCATCATCTAACATGAAGATCCAACAAGAAACCATGCACTTGTAAAGAAACAACACATTCCACCATAACTTCAATGAAAAGGAAGTTTATTTACAACTTTGGCAACAATTTCTGCCTTCTCCTCCTAATCTATTGTAGCTGCTATCTACTATCAAACTACTAACTATTCTCTATTAACCTTTACAAATGAGAAGCTTGAGCCTTATATAGAGAGCTCATTACAATTCAATGGCTCAAATCGATTTGAGACCAATGGCCGAGATCTTACAATGAAACCCTAATTAGGGTTTGTTATAACAAACTTTATTCTGGCCAATGAAATAATTACAATGCTTGGACACATGTCATTTCTGGAGCATTTGACCAATGGATAGTGGGAGTAGGTGCATTAGAGTTTGTGCCCCCATGGGTGAGCTTGGTTCATTGAATCGAGACATACTGATGTGGGACCTCCTCTGATTGGTGGAGTAGTGACTAGCATGCCACCTCAATCTGCACTTGTAGAACTCATATCTCATCACAAGCAATATCCCTTGATATTCAACGTTATTCCATTAGCTTAATGCGGTGATGATGATAGGAAGTATTGTCGACAATCTACCCTTGCTTGCCCATCTTGCCTTGAGGTGATTGTATGATCTCTCCCTTATACTTTGGAGTTTTGCCTTCTTCATGTCATTATGATGTAGTGAGGGTTCTTGAAAACCTCAAAATCCATCTTGTGTAGTCACCTTCCTTGATACCCTGGTGCTTGCCAATGAAATCTTCCCTCTTGAAGACATCTTCCTTGCATCCTGAACCTTGACCTTGATGTAGAAATTTCCTCCTTGGAGTACTATACTGATCTTCCTACAATCTGCCCCCTTTGATCTCCTCCTTTACCACCTGCAAAACAAACAAATAGGTATCAAACACACATGATATATAACCTTTACACACTCTCTCAATTTGATATGATCTCTAATTTTTTATGTGTTGCAGGTCTTATATGTGCATCTATGGGGGAGATCGCTCCTAAGAATGAGCAAAGGAAGGGAATTTCGCTCCAATCAAGGAGCAATGGAAGTGCAATTCACTCCAAAATAAGGGCAAAGGAAGTCCCTCCAACATCAAGGCAATGGAAGCAACCTCAAATTCACCCTTAAGCTCGGTTTCATCTACTCATGTCTTGGTATGCACAAAAGTTATCAAATAGCTTCAACGAATGCCTTGGAGATGACTTTGCTCTCATAAATGAACAAAGGAAGCAAATTTCGCTCCTAATGAGGAGCAATAAAAGTGATTTTCGCTCCAAGTTGTTGTGCGTTCTACACACACACCCCATCTTCACATGGGACCCGCCCGTGCCTTGAGTCTACCTGTTACGAAGAGAGAAAGCCGAAATTATCCCAAGACAGGTTTTAGGTGTTCAAAGGGCAACCAAAATTAAGTGGCCATCCCTTCTGCATTCGCTAGTGAAACCCCGACAAATACCCTATAATCGCCAATGCTAATAAGAAAAGTCGCGCAGATCGTCTAAAAAGACCAAACTTCTCCTTAATCGAATGGGCAAAGGGGGGACGAAAGGAAGTTCAGCGGTTTTATTGATTTTTTGAGAAATTAGAGAAAGTTCGCATTTAATCCAAAAGGGCCGAGTCACATGGGAGTCGCATATTTTCATTAAAAATCCCAAGTTGCACTTGGCCGACTTTGGCGTTTGGGACCAAACTCGGCCTCTTCCATTTTTTTTTGCAGGGAATTAACAAACATCACTCATTTTAATAGAAAATGCCGACTTTGGTAATGTATGTTAAAAGTTCGCATATTTTTTAATGAAAATGTCGAGTTTGGTTAGATCACGCATTCCCCTAAAATGTCGAGTTTGTTTTTATAAAATTGCTTTAATGGCCCAAATTCACTTATAAGGGCATATAGAAGAGTAAGCAAAGTTTGGCGTTTTTCCAAGGTTTGTGGGTATAAGTCGCACATTTCACTTAAAGGGCCGAATTTCTTCTCAAGGAGAGGGCGCAAGAAAGCAGGTTCGGCCTTTTTAATTATTTTGTGAGAAGCTAGAAGAATCGCACAATTCATCTCAAAACTAAGGAAGTTTGACACTTTCTTTATCTTGCAAGTCAAAAGTAAAACCTCGCATTTTTGCCCAAAACTTGAGTTTCGCCAACCAAGAGGAAGTCGCTTAAGTAAGAAATCGCACGTTTGCTAAAAATGTCGAGTTAGTTTTTATAAAATCACTTTGAAAACCAAATTCTCAATGAAGGGGGAATATGTTAAAATGTCATGAAGTCACGCGATTTACACTTTGCCTCAAAGGTCAAGTGTGCAAGTTGAGAGGGGATTTCAAATTAATTTAAAAAGTGAATATTTTTATTTTACCCTCCGGGCCTTGAAAAGTTTAATATTTGTTAAAATCATTTATTTAATGTTTCGAAGTGATTAGTTCAAGTCAAAATCGATTGTTTGCAGATCGACTATGTTGGAAAAAGAGCTAGGGCAGCAACCTGAAACGCAAATTGGAGGCATGATCGTGATCAAAGCCGGGAAGCGAATATGCAAGAGCGCAAGATCAAAACAACAATCACGAAGACACGCGCCACCACTGAACCAGCAAGATTGAAAAAACGCACAAAGTGCTACAAAATGTGCAAATTCAGAAATACATAGCTGGAATTAATTCTAGAAAATCAGTTTGTAAACTGAATGGTTTTAATGTAAATAACTACATGTGGGCCCCATTCAATGCATTTAAAACAGAGGGGTACACAGGTCAGTTATGCCTCAGCTACCTGATTGACCAAGTTGATGACAAATAGTGGTCGGTAGCTAGAAAAGTGGTTGGGAGGACAACTGCAGATAACTAGGCATGGCTTAAAGCTGCCAAGTTTCTAGAAGGCAAATCAGGCCCTTGGATGCAGTCAATCCTGGTCTTTGATTCAAATTGTAAAATCTATAAAAGGCAAAGAGGCCTTTCTCTTGCAAAGGGTTAGATAGTAGAAGGTTGGATGTTAGAAGGTTAAAATGTTTAGAAGGTTAGATTTCAGTAGTTAGATTTTTTAGTAATTAGCAGAGTAGAATAGAATGGAGCTCTTGTAAGAAATTGTTGTAATGACAGCAAAATCAATATATGAACATTGAATCCGGTGTTTGTTATTTTGGTTTTATTTTGTTTGCATGGTTTCCTTTTCAGCTGGTTAATTAGAGTTCAATGGTTCTAATGGCGAAGTGTGGGGGGTATTTGATGCATTTCAGGTTCATACCATTGGGGACCTGTTGATTGTAGGTCACCGTGCATGGTTAGTTTGAACCCAAAAATGTGCCCAGTTCAACTGTGAGTATTTGTCTCAAGGCTGCGCCAGAATTGGGTGCCTGGATGAATCCCCATAGTCTGAAAATCCATTTATCCTTTGGACCTTGCACTGTTCTTGTCGAGTTGTGAGGGTTTCTCTAGCGAAACAAGAATTGGTTTATCGAAATCTGTCTACCCGTTGTATTAACAGTTATTGCCACTGTCCTTAGGTCTCCTAAACCCTCCCCTTTTGTTTTTATTTCCTAGCTTGAGAATCGCAGCATCGTCAGATGCAGACCAGCTTGTTGTAAACGTAAGCCCCTTGTGTTACTAGCAAAACACATCAATTGCTAAGCTATCCCGCAGTCATGACCTAACAAAGTGAACCTTGAGGTTATCCCCTTTGATCATTTAAAACAGCATTAGGGATTCCTTACGCAAGAGAGGATGGGATTGCTCACAAATTCTATTCTGCGTTGACCGGAGAGAGTTGGTAATCCGACTTTAGCCACGTCAACACAAGTCATGAGCAATGGAAATCACATTAAATTTAGCTCACTTAGCTTGCTTCTAGCCATCTGATCTCCTATCACCCATTCATACCTTAAGGTTTTATCCTGCCTACGTATAAATGCTCCAAACCATCATTAAAGAGTGCTTAGGAGAGGTTTTTGCTCTCATGAATGGGCAAAGGAAGGAAAATTCACTCCAAGGGGAGCAATGGAAGCAAATTTCGCTCCTGGAGGAGAACAAAGGAAATTGTTTCAAATCACCTTCTCTATTCGTTCCTTTGTCAAGGACTCCAAGAACTTGATCTTTTCAATGATCAAAGTGAGGCTGCAAGCTCTAGATTCGCTCTCCCATTAGCTAAAATTCACCAAATCACCCTTGAGTATGCATTGGAAGTGATTTCGCTCCCAAGGTGGGGCAATGGAAGGTGAGTTCACTCCTAGAGGGGAGCAATGGAAGCAAATTTTGCACCTAAAGGGGAGCAAAGGAAGTCATTGCAATTTAGACACTTAGCTCAGTTTTCATCCACTTAATCTCCATTCATCAACTCATATGCATCAAATCACCTTCATGTGAGGTCTTAGAAGAAAATTCACTCTCATGAAAGAGTAAAGGAATGTGATTTCGCTCCTAAGAAGGAGCAAATGAAGTGTTTTTCGCTCCAAGACTCAGGCAATGGAAGTGACCTCAAATTCACCCTCTAGCTTGGTTTGATCAACTCATTTCTTGGTGTTCTACCATCCATGCATGTGAATGTGTCAAATTAACCTCAAGGAAGGCCTTAGAAGCAACTTCGCTCCTAACCAAGAGCAAAGGAAGGGAAATTCGCTCTAGATGAGGAGCAATGGAAGTAATTTTCGCTCCTAAAAGGGAGCAAAGGAAATCAATTCATTTCTTCATCTTCCTTCCTTTCCTTTGTCAAAACCATGATGCATGTACCTCTTTCAACGATCAAAATGATGTTAAAGGCACTAAACTTGCTCATCGCCCTCAAATATGCAAAGGAAGTCCACATCGCTCCAAGATGAGAGCAATGGAAGAGGATTTCGGTCCTGAGAAGGGGCAAAGGAAGTCAATTTCGCTCCTGATAAGGAGCAAAGGAAGTGACCTTGTACTTAGCCCAATTCGAGTTGCCAGTTGAGGATTTGAGTTCATTGTTTGAAGAAAGACATCATATGGTAACTAAATGGAGTTTTTAGATGTCTTGGTGGGCTAGGAGAGGAAATTCGCTCCTGAGAAGGAGCAAAGGAAGCAGATTTCGCTCCTAGGAAGGGGCAATGGAAGTGGAGCACACTCACCATCCTCGGCTTTTCTATCAACTTCTTCATCAATTCATCCTTTCAATTGGATTTATTGCATCCATTCCAAACCTCTAGAATGCAATGAGAGTAATGCCAGGGTCACAATAGCAATGGAAGTCAAATTTGCTACTAAGGAGCAAAGGAAGTGAAGTTCGCTCCTGAGATGGAGCAATGGAAATTTTCTCACACTTAGTCAAATTTTGCATTTGGCCAGGCTAAAAATCAAACTCGTTGCTCGACCAAGACTTCACATTGCAATTCATGATGATCAAGGGTATCTTGGACCCCCTAGATGACAAGGGAAGGAAATTCGCTCCTATGAGGAAGCAATGGAAGTTTTCATGTACTTAGTCAAATTTTGCCCTTTCAACTTGCCTCTCAATGAAGTATGATCATATCACTTGGATGAAGAAGGAAACTTTGCATGATTGATGAGACTTGATCCAAGGTATGCATCCATCAAACCTCCTTGCTTGTCATGCTCAAATTGACACTTGACTTGACACCCCATTCCATGGAAGAGCAAAGGAAATTTTCCCATACTTAGTCAAATTTTGTCCAACTACCTTCCTTACCTACTATACTCAAATTGACATCACTCGACCTCTTTCCAACCTAAGGAGGAAGAAATGACTCTACCATTGCCTAGCCACCTGATAAAGTGCACTTCTTCAAACAAAAGGCTAATAGCAAAAGACCTTACTGCTACCAACAGCTAAGCTAAGACAACTAACCTACAAAGCGAAAAAGTGGGGGTCCCCATTTACAACGGGGCGATGTGTGAATACGTCACAACAGTACCTACCATACATGCATGCATGCATGCACGTATGCATACATTCATACATTCATACATGCATAATGCATACATTCACACATACATACATACATACATACACACACACATACACACACATACACAAACACATACATACACACACACACATACACACACATACGCACATACATACACACATACACACACACACACACACATACACTTTAAAGAAATATATAGAATTGTAAAAATAAAAACATTTGATAATATGATACTTCATCATTGATCAATGCCAAATGCCAAAATGGTAGTGATAAACATTAAATTCCAATTGATAGTTAAATATTTAATATTTATCTTTATCAATTGGCATTTATTAGTGATAATTTTAGTTGTCTAAGTTCCTAATTTAGTCTACACTCCTAAGTCCCCTCATTGTAATCAAATTTCTTATATGACAAGAGATCCCAATAACTAGTTTGGATTTAGTAGTAGAGACCCTAATGGGTTTGAGGGACAGCAACGATAAGCTGCACAAGGTGTTAGATGTGAGAAAAATCCAATGATAGAGGGGGTGTGGGAGAACATTTCGTTCCTCTACAAGGCGGAAGTGAGGGTTCGAGTGCTATGCCCCTAAAAAACAAATTAGAGAAAATGAGAAAGGAGTGAATGAAGAGAGCAAAATGATCTTTGTACTAGGCGAAATGATGCTTTTTGGGGTATTTTAAGGCTTTTGGATGCAAAAAAAAGTCAAAAAATGTCTTTTTTTTGTTACTTTTTGGTGCTCAATGCCTTTATGTATGCCCGAGTACATACCCTAGGCATACCCATGCAAACCCATACCGAGATACCCAATATGGCCCATGTGTGCGGGAGGCCTTAAGGGCATACCTAGTAACTTAGAAATTATGACATTTTATATCATTTGAACAAGTGCTGAACTATTATGTTGCATTGTTGGTCAGTTGCAACAAAAGGATGATGATTGTATCAATCCAAGCACATTCCAAATGGGCCCACTCATTTGTTGAGCTTTTCATGGACCAGCTAGAACTCGCACCTAGGGCCTTCCATTTGCTGCCGAAGTGTTCTACCACAAAGCTAGAGGACCCTTTTTGCCCATCCCATTGTCTATCCAAGTGTGGATTATTTCCAACACCCCCTCTTAAGCAACACTGTGAGTGCTTGGGGCTCCTAGCCTACCGCTAATACCACATGTTGAGCTACAGCTCCTATGGACCAGCTAGGACTCAAACCTAGGAACTTTCCATTTGCTACTGGAGCGCTCTACCAGCTAAGCTACTAACCCTCCTTGGTTAGCCCATCATCAGTCCAAGTGTGGCTTATTTCCAACTCCCCCCTTAAGCCACTCTATAGAATGTTTGGGGCTCCTAGCTTGGTCTAACTTTAATACCATGTGGAGCTTTTCATTGACCAGCTAGGACTTGAACCTAAGACCCTCCATTTGTTGCTGTAGTGCTCTACTACTGAGCTACTGGCCCCTCTTTGGCCAGCCCATAGTCAGTCCAAGTGTCTCTTATTTCCAATATCATTAACTATAGGTCAAACACAACCCAATAGAAGAAAAAGCATGCCCTTATCAGACCTGAATCAGTGATTAAAACGTACCATGACAGTAAAAAATGTAGCTTGTCGTAGCCTCATCACCAGCCAAAAATCTCCAACTTCCACTTGCCATAACTTTTGCATGAAACAAAGCATCATTTTTTTAAGTCACTCTAAGTTTCAAAAGGAATCCAAATTGGCAAATCATTTCAAGTTTGACACCATATCAAATCTGTTTTTGGGCCTGCAATAGACCTACAATTTATGAGGTTCACGGTAACCCCTAGTGGTCCAACTTCTTCTGTTGTCATTTTTTGCATGTTGAATACATTCCTATTTTCCTCATTTACATCCAAGAACATGTAATAGCCATGCCACTGGGAAAAGCACCCTCACTGCCATAGGTAAGGATAAACCATTAGCATTTCAAAATGCCCCTTCACTTCTGTCACTTCTACTTCTGCCGCCAAATCCCCTTCCATTCTGCCGCAGCAAGATAAATTTCAATTAACACTGACTCAAGCGCGAAATCTCCAATGCAATGATAATGTCCAGCTTCATCCCTATAACATCGACAAGACCAACTCGTCAAGTGTAATAATTGTTGTCCCTCCTCTACAACATGATAATAATTCCCTTAGCCAATCAACCAGCTTGTTACATTGTTGCAAGCAATATTGTCACCCCATATGAGTGCATGCAACAGAAGAAAGTGCTCTAATAAACTACATCTGATCTGAAATGACACTACGAAGGCTCCCAAGTTACTTGGAACACTCACACCACTATCGTAGGTAAACTTGCAGCCATTAAGAACATTAGAAGCACTGCAGCAGGTAAGCTCGCAGTCATTCTGAACACCTGCATGCCCTGCTGCAAGTGACACTTGGAGCACTAATCCTGGTATTCCTATTTAAACTGATTGAATTTTCAGATCACTAGCAGCATGGTGAGAAGTAGAACCTAAAGAATCAACATAGATTGAAAAGGATCAGGCTGTGTGTAAAGGGTTGATTGGCGTCTGCAATTACAGAAGCTAGATGAGTCTAGCTCATCTAGCATTGCAAAGTATGGCACAGCATTTGCATCGGACAGAGAGTTAGATTAGCCATTGTATTTTGTGTGTCAATGTTGCTTTGTCGTATTGTGCTTTGTACTTTGTATCTTTAAATTTGATGAATAATGTAAATATTATGCTACAAACACTTAGTTTTTGACAGACAAATTGTCAAACTTTATATGAATGTCAGCTTCTTTTACTTTTTTCAATTAATTTTTCAAATAATATTTTTTATATATCATTTTAATAGTTATCCCCCATCGTCCCCAAAAATCAGGGAAAAAGTGATGTGCCTAAGACTTGAAGAAACACTATTTGCATTGTAATACTAATTAGTGAGCAGTATTAAGAGTGCGACCTTGGATCATATTCAAAACCTTAAGAAACACTAGTTGCATTGTAATGCTACTGAGCGAGCATTCTTAAGAGTGTGACCTCGGATCAAATTCAAAACCTTTTCACTGAAATAGGGCAGCCCATAACTCTGGGAAACATGTGGAAAGATTGTGCTGTAACAATAATGGTATGCATTCAAAGGTGAACAGTTTACAAATCTTAAGACTGAGATTCAAACTTACCCTACACTAAGTCAAAAGGCAGCCCATAACACCACCTACCAAGCTAAAGTAAAATAAAAAATAGAGTAAGCTTGAACTCTCAATAAATGTTTGCCTCTACCTAATCTTAAAGAATACCTTATACCCTTGAGATTTTATACATTTTATGCCAAAAATAAATTTTAAGGTGATTCTCAAAACAACACATCCTTATGTTTTACAAAACCTGAGATAAATCCCACTTAAACGTTAAGAGAGGAATAGAAAGAAAGAGCCAGTTATCCATTAAAATTTTGCCCATCTTAATATCCATGTCATGAGAGGCCTGTTTCCTTGCTCAGCTTGTGGTCATCTGTAGCCTTGTTTAAGTATTTGTTTTAATGGGTGTTTAATTTCAGAATGCAATTTACTATACATTATCTCGATAAATGTTTGAATTTAGAATAAGTCATCTGTCGCCTTGTTTAAATAGTTGAATTACTTAGTTTTCTTAATTTATAATTTTATGGGCCAGTTTATGACCATACAAATCTGTGTAATCAAGCCTATGTCATCATATAATGGGCCTCTGATAAGGAAATGTGCTTCATCTACAAACACTTGTATTGATTTTTTAAAACTTTATTTCTCTCTCCTTGCATCCTAAACACCATACCAGCCTTTCAAATTGCATATAATCTAGACAACCTATATCAACTTCAATGCTGAATAAATTTTAACATGACATCGCACGAATTCACAGTTTTTCTTCATTTGTTAATTTAAAAATGGGGGTGTGTGAAATGGGATGAAAAGCACTAGGCTTTTCTCAAGAAAGGCTTAGATTCAAACCCGATATAAAGTGTGGCAAATTAGAGAAAACAGTGGATCCCAAAACACCCAATGAGGTATATTACATGGAACTATGGAGTGTGTTCTACTTGACAAGGCCAGGTGCTAGTTTTAGATGACTAATGCGTGTTGAAAGATGAAACGAAAGAAAAAATTTCCTAACCCAAAAAATGCTCCTTTAAATTGACGAAATTTTTAAAAAAGGTAAGAAAAAACAATAGCAGCTTACTTGTGGCGCTTTATCGAGAAACTCCTGAACATAATTTTCCCCGAAATAACGATGCCCCGCATCATAAACTTCTTTTATCAGAGACACGGGTTTCGTCTTGCCTATGGCAACAACCCTTACCTGCGCACCATTACGTAAAATAAATGGAATTTTGTACGCTGATGAAAAAAAATTAGGGCCGCTTGAGATCTTAAGCGTAAACTTACTTGAGATGATTGCCTGGCGGATCGTTCAGCCGCCTGTTGAACGCGGAACAGCACACTGCGCAGTGCATTTGCTGCTACACTCTCCATTGCGGTGGCCATTTCCTGCTCAACAATTATTTTCTTCAGCTTATGATTCCGATAGATATAGATTGAGTACCAAACAATTATTTTGCATTACCATTATCTTTTATGTTGAGGAAAATCAATGGTTGGTCTTGTGGCGGGTGATGTTCTACGGGCAATTTTCGTCTGCAATCGACGCGCTGGCTCAGTCTTTTGCTTACAATTTTTATCATACAGTTTCTACAAATTTTGATTTGCTTTAAAATCAAGAAGTGTATGTCTATATTTTTATTTTAAATATGATATATTACCTAAGCATTTTTAACTCAAGTAATACTGTAGGGGCGCGGGGTATTTCAATTTCGTATGATTTTAGCTATGTATCTTATAGCAATAAGACTTGATTTTTAATGGATTCATTTAGAAAAATATCAAATGAAGAATTCTTTGAAAATATTTTGTTTTATCAGTACAACTATACTATAACAATCATTTGATTTGAATAACTATAATATCAATCAATAAAAAATAAGAATTGAATTTTTGATCAAAATAATTAATATTTTTGATATTGTTCAAAATGAGATTGAAAGGATCCATACCCTTTTATTAAAATAGTCAAAAGATAGAAGAATACAGACGTACAAGCAATGAGACAGAAAATCATAAAGACAAGATGTTACTAGCAAAAACAACAAAAAACACTAATTCTTTATTGAGGAATTCCACTTTGTTAACAAAGCTGATAGAGTCTAGGTTTTCTTAAGTTTGTTTTCCTTTTTCACTTATGAAGTTTGATTTGGTAGAGTCTAGGTTTTCTTAAGGATTTTTTTCTTTTTCGTTTTTGGAGTTCGGTTCGAAGGACTTAGTGATTCAAGCCCTCATCCTCCTAGCAGGTCTTTCCATTTTTTCTTTTGGCGTTTATGGAGTTTGGTTTGAAGGACATACAAACTAGTAGTCAAATTCTTTATGGTCACCTTACTAAAGGAAACCACCTTGGCTAGTTTTTTCTTGAGAAAGTCTTGATTTTTTTGTATTTCAATGATACGTTGTTCTAAACCTTCCCATATGTTGAAAGTGGCCACAAAATTTTACACCTCCCTCCTAATCTCTTCATCATCTTAAGTGGTCTTCCACTCCATATTGGTATTGAAGACTTGAATTACATCTCTCAAACCCTCTAATTTGAAATTTGTTGTTGTGTGAATAGTCATTTCATGATGGGCAATTGGAAGCTCTCTTGAAGATCATCCACTCTTTCCTTCAAATTGTTACAACTCTAGTATTCCACACCATGCATTGTAGTCAAGGATTTGTAGGAAGGTTTGAATTTGGCCAGCTTGTGCTTGAAAGAACTAGGGTTCTCAATAAGAGTTGGGCTAGGAGAGAGATGATCCTTTCTTGGTTTTTATCTAGGGTGAACATGACACGTGATCTTGTTTGATTCCTTTGGGTTGGTAGGATAGGGTATAAGGGCAATCTATCATATACATTTTCCCTTAACTTGGTTGGATTAAGTAGATTCGATGAAAGACACGAATTATGAGCACCAAAATTTTAATGAAAGGGATGGGGGCCAATTTATCCATGACGAGAGAATTTAATTTACCTTTCTAGTAATCAAGGTGAACCTAAAGGTGTGGTCTTTACCAAGTTAGAGTATTTTAAAAACCTTAACAAGAGCTAATGGGCAACTAGTCTATTAGTAATATTTTCGAGAAGACGTCACTTTAAATGAATGGTATAAGGATATAGTGCATTACTTGCTACAAAATAAATGTTTTGAGGGCCTAAATGCAACCCATAGAAGAGAACTAAAAATGAAAAGTGGTCAATATATAATCAAAGCTGTGATGCTTTACAAAAGAAATTATGAAGGAGTCTATTTGAGACATTTAAGCAAAGTCGAAACCACCCCGATTTTGTTATAATTGTCATGACAAGTTAGGCACAAGACATAGGTTTGTTGAATCTACAACCCATCAATTGTTGAGAGATAGTTACTATAATCTCGCGCTATTCAAACATGCTCGCCATGATGTGAAGACATGTACGTGTGTCAAAAAAGCGCCAATGAGGAGAGAAATGCACATATACTGCTACAACGAGTATATGAGGTGCATCTTTTTACTCAATGGGGTTTGAATTTTATAGGCATGATTAACCCCCATTCTTCTACATGGCATAGATTTTTTGTAGTGGTGATGATTACCATGCAAGATGGGCAGAAGTTGAGGATTGCAAATAATGCATGATAAAAGTGGTGATTAAATTTATGGAAGATCACATCGTGACTAGGTTTGGAAAGCCTTTTGCACTAGTATGTGACAACAAACCTTCTTTTTCTTCTGCTTAATTTTTGCAATGGGCTTTTGGGCATAAGGTAATCTTCAAATTCTCATCCAATTATTATCCTCAAGGAAATGGTGTGGCTAAATCAACTAATTAAAAAAGTTGACAAGTATTTTAAAAGGTTGTTAAAAAAAGGACCCAAAGGATTAGCATTCACAATTGAAGTTTTCTTTATGGTTTTATAGAACTAGTGTCAAGAATGTTTTAGGGACTTCTCCTTATCAACTTGTGTACAATTTAGACCCAATATTTTCCATAAACTTTGAGATTTATGATGACTAAATCTAGATATTATTCTTGAATTCGTTGGATCTAGAAGAAAAGATAATAGTTGTTCTAAGAAAATGTTTCCAAACATCAGGTTGTAGTCAAAAGGTAGTTTGACAAAAGAGCCAAGGTCAAATCTTTTAGGATTTTTTATCTTGTCCTTGTCTAGGACAAGTCCAAAGGAAAAAAGGGTAATCATTCAAACTAAGTTTGAACACCTCTAGTTAGGCCCTTATCAAGTATTAAAAAAATTAGGAGAAAATTAATTTATGATCAGTACTTTAAATGTAGAACTTATCCCACTATTAATCAATGGGAAACATCTCAAACATTATTTTCAATCCAAAGGAGCTTGATGTCTCCTCACTTGTACTATGTGTAGCTTATGGTCTCTATTTTTTTGTTCTTGGTTGTTTTTCAAGTGTTTCAATTTCATGGTGATTCTCTTTTTATTTATTTCTCTCATTTTTTCAATTTGTGTTTCTTGTGTTCTCTTATTCTCGTTTGTGTGGGTGTTTTTTCTAAAGTATCCCTTTAGAATTAAGGTAGATATGGCAATTTTTGGGTATGTTGTTACATTTATTTATGAAAACTTCCTACTGATTGGAACTCTCAAGTTTATCTATTTCTTGTTTGGTCTAAAAGCAATGGTTGCTTAGTGCTCAATGCTTAGAAATTTTGACCAAATTAATTGGAATCTTACATTTATACCCACTAAAGCACCAAACAATGTGTCTGGGTTAAATAGTAGAGACTCTTATAACAAGTGGAATCTAAAGGTTATCACCTTTTCCATTAGCCATCGTGATCCCCAACCTAGTATCAGTTGTAAAGATTGAGAATTGAGAAAGATTGTAAAAGAATTGGGCAAAAGAGACAAAAAACATGAAAACATTGAAAATAAAACAAAAGAGAAAATGAAAGACAATGAAAATCTCAAGAATTCAATTATCTGGGTGACTCAAGTAATCTCTACTAGGGCTATAGATGCTTGGCAAAGTAGTAAAGTTGTACAAGTGATGGGATTAGAGGTATCTCTATTAGGGCTATAAAAGCTTGACTAATAATAGATTTATGCCTAGGTCACACCAATCATGACTCCTTCATTGCATGAATGTACTCTAATGAGACCCTTGGTTTGGAGAAAGACATAATCAAACTATTACTCTTGCCTTGAGTTGTGCTTAATTTATCTTGACCATGCCTTTGAAGGAATTAATCCTACACACATACACACTATGTGATTCAAGTATACCGTGAAGGATGTTTGCTAAATTTGGTCGTAAATCAACTTTAAGCTTTTAAAAATGATAGTAAATACTTACTCTTAGAACTTAGTATGAAAAAGGTTTCATAGTGGTGAAATGATAGGATCATTTTCTTTAGTTGGTTGCTATTTGTTGTGCCTTGCACTAATGCCCCATTTCGGAAATTTTCAAAATTGACCCCCCTTTTTATTTCTTTCTTTTTGGTTTTTTTTTCATACCCTTTTTCTCCCTTTGTGGTATTTTGTTTTTCTTTTATTTTATTCTACTTACTTTTGTGAGTCTTGAGTTTTTTTTTTTGTTTGGGTAGTGCCATCTACATTCGGCCCAATCCTTGACCTCTTTCTTTTCCTTCCCTAGTGAGCTCACAAACTTTAGGTGTCAAGGTTTGGATGGTTGTGATTCGGTCTTTGATCCCAACTCCTAATTCCCGATCTTAGTGGTGTCTTATCGTCACATTTTTTTTAGCAATAACATCTTGACTTCATTAACACACATTAATGGCACTGTAATAAATCATTTCTAGAAATGTTTATAAGATTATTTGCATGCATTATTTTTTTTCCCTTGTAATTAAATTATTAAACGCTCACTTTCCCTGTACTCAATCATTCATATAGTTGGCACTGGTCGTGCAGGTATTAGTGTATTGGTTGGTGTTTAGTTCTTTCACTCTCATTCATGTTCTATCTCTTGTGTGGTCCTAGTGAATCTTGTTCTCATTCATACCCTTCTCTTATATTCTTGTTTATGCTCTCTATTCTACTCTTTTTCCTTTCCTCATGTCGATTCTAGGTATGCCCTTAAATGTTTCAATTTAATGATGTTTAGGATGTTTTCCTATGTGGATTTTCTTTATTTCCTTGTTTCTTTCCATATTTTGGATTCTATTTTTGGGTTCTATGTTCCATCCTTTTTGTTTGTTGTCTTTTTCATTTTCTTTCATTTTCTTTTGGTTTTTCACCTCGTTCAATCTTGTTTTTCTCTAGTATGTAATCAAGGTTTTTTGTGACGATAACATCACACCACGTTGGGTTTCAAATTCTCCTTGGTCTTATGCCTCATTTTTCTGGAAAAAGGATTTGGTAACTTTACCAATCCTTGATGACCTTTTGGTTCGCTTAAAATCACCAAGTCTTTTAGTCATCGATGATTGGGCCTGCGTCTTTACACCTAATCATGTACCATTAAGGGACGAGGATGTTATTTGATCCCCAACCTTTGAAGTCATGTTACCAAAAATATTCAAGCCTTACAGACTTCAAGAGTTGGGTCTATCTTCTATTGACTGGTGCGTCTAAACTTAGGGATTACATGTTACCCCCAACCCTAACGAATGACACCTTGTTAAAAAATCTCAAACCTTTTTACTCATCAATGGTTAGGACATTTCCCTAACATATAAAATCATTTCGTAGTAAGCATCAACAATCTTCCTACTCCCCCTAGATGACCGCCCCTCCTGGGGAGGTCCCTCCCCCCCTAAAACTGGACCCCATACCCGGTACCAAGGTCGGATCACATGTTGTTGTTCCAACTGCGGGGACCCCACGGTATGTGGGTCATACAAAAGAAAACGCCAAGTTTGACACCCCTTCCACCATGCCGGTTTTGACTGACTCTGGCCTGGACGGTAAAGGGAAGAATATACCACATCTCATACCAGAAACTTCTGTCGGGTAGGGAGATGTGGAGAATGGAAAGAAGGATACTAAGTCTAGTTAGAAGAACACCCTCCTTGGGTCCACAAATTCGACCTTAGAAGAAGCTTTGGCCAAATTTACCCAAACAGAGTAAGGAACTGAGATCAAGCTCCTAGACAATCTCATGGACAAAATAGTCTCTTCCCTTCACCTAGAAATCGTTGGTCGATTCTTTTCCTTCCGACCATCTATTGACATGATCAGGCAATGGGCGAAATCTCGATGGAAGATCAAAGGTAGCATGGACATCTCAGTAATGCGGAGGGGACTCTTCTTGTTCAAGTTCAATACTGAGGAAGATCTGATCTATGTCCTGTCGGGTTCCTGGGCTTATGGCAAACATTTTTTAACTTTGGCTAAATGGAAGTTGGGATTCAACCCCTCAGCCTAACTCAACCGCATGGGTCCTATATGGGTTAGGTTTCCTAGCCTCCCGTTGGAGTTCTGGGACGAGCAAATCTTCCACTGGATAGGGAACTTGTTTGGCAGCTATGTTGCAGCAGACTCGATCACTCTCAATAAATCCAAGTTGGTTTATGCTCGCTTTTGTGTCAATGTTACGATTAACAAGGCTCTCCCAATTTTTGTTTCCCTAAAATCAAAATGGGGAAAATGGTCCCAGGCTATTGTGTATGAAAATGCTACCCTATTTTGCTATAAGTGTAATAAACAAGGCCATACCTACACTAAGTGTAAGTCCCCAGTGACTACTGAGCCCAAGCATAAAGAAAAGGCTATATGGGCTAAGCCCATCAACCCAGATGCTCCCTCATCATCTGCTCCCCTAGAGCTGACCGGTGTGAATGAAATCCCTGAGGACTACCCCCACACAAACAGGATCCTTGAAATCTTAAAATCCCCTATGGACCCTATTAAGATTGTTAATCATGTCATTCCCCTGGAAGAAGGTGAAATCCCACCGGTGATGAATCTCAGCCTCTCCCCTAAACCCCTTTCATCCCCAGGTTTGTTGTCAAATGGCATCCCCTTCATACCCTATGCTACCCCCACCCCCTCATCCTTTCAAGCTTCCATTTCGGATGAAGTTATGTCTCTTGTGGCTAAGGTTAAGCTTTTTACCTCAACCCCCCTCTCTCCCATGGTATGGAGGAAAGGCCTGCTCTACCAGGGAACTCCCTGACAACATCCCCTCCTGTGAAACCTTCACCTCTGAAATCTCCTTGGGCAGGTAATGAAGAATGGATAACCTAGAAGAAGAAAGCCAAGGCCAAGAAAGCGAATGTGGGGGGTACTGAAAATAAAGTTGGCAGACCCTTGGAAAGGGTACTGAGACACAAATTTATTGCCAGGGATATTGCAAAGGGCAGGAAACTAACCCTTGATGGAATCAATAGAAGTAAGAAATGAAGTTCCTCTCCTAGAACACAAGGGGTCTGAACAGCCCCCATAAGCGGTTCGCTATAAAATAACTCATTTTGGATATGAAAATTGATATTTGCCTTCTACAGGAAGTCAAAATGTCCCACCAAACCTTTGCTACCGTTGCTGGTAAACTCTAGTCGGGGCGGCTTTCCTATATATTGATGCTTTGGGGGCGTCTGGGGGTATCGCCACCCTCTGGGACCCCATTAATAGTAAAGGTAAGTTTTTTGCCAGCTCCCAGAACTTCCTAGCGGTTACTCTCCAACAAGGTGAACATTGTTGGCAGATGTTCAACATCTATGCCCCCAACTCCAAGATGGGAAGACGGCTAGTATAGGAGGAAATTTCTGATCTCATATTGGCTAACCACAAGGCCCAATATATGCTTGCGGGAGACTTTAATTCTCCCCTCTACCCCTCTGAGAAGTGTGGAGGTCTTGTAGATTTTACTGACAGTATGGGAGATCTGGCCAACTTCATTAATGTTTGTAGCCTTATGGATATTGATCTCTAGGGCGCTCCTTTCACATGGTCAAATAATAGGAAAGGCAAACATCTAATTCAAGTCAGACTGGATAGATTCCTGGTTTCCACTAACTGGGACATTAGCCATAACTCCTTCTTAAAAACGCTCCCAAGGACTGCTTCTGATCATAACCCCCTTCTTTTCCATTGGAAGGATAGACCCTACCAGGGTCCCCCCTTTTCACTATGAGATTATGTGGGCTTCTCACCCTGACTTCAAAGATCTGGTTAGGAATTGGTGGGCTACCCCGGTCCAAGGGACAACTATGTTCAAAATTGTGGAGAAACTAAAGCTCATTAGCAAGGAAGTCAAAGGCTGGAATAGGACTACCTTCGGGGATATCTTCAAAAAAAAGAAGGATTTGGGCTCCAAATTGGAACAACTTTAGAACATGATGGCTACTGGTAACCCCCCGGACCCTATCTTGATGGAGGAATAGGACTGACGTAAGAACTGGAAGGATATACTCTCTAAGGAGGACGTGTACTAGAAGCAAAGATCCAGAATTCAGTGGCTGAAGGAAGGGGACAGAAATTCTGCCTTCTTCCATAGATCAACCTGCATTCACAAGAGAAGGAGCTATATCAAAAGTATCAAGGATGATTTTGACCTAGAGATCACTGGAGATTCCCTAATTGGACAATGTGCTTCTGATTTTTTCATAAGGTTATACACGGAAGCTGGAGGAAGGGATGCATCTCTATAACATAGCCTTGTGAGTAAGCTTCCAGTTGTCATTGAGGAGGAGGATAATTGTCAACTAATTGCCCCTATCTCTGTAGAAGAAGTCTGCCTGGTTGTCTTTGCTATGGGGGCTTATAAGGCCCCAGATCCGGATGGATTCCCCCCAGCTTTCTTTCAGGATTACTGGGAGATTGTTAGCTATGATGTCACCAAAGCTATGCATGATTTCTTTAAGACTGGGAAATTACTGAAAAATAATCAACAACACTTACATTGATCTTGTCCCTAAGACTGCAAATCCCAGTTGCATGCGGGATTTCCGCCCCATAAGTCTATGCAATACTATATACAAGATAATCTCCAAGGTCCTTGTGAACAGAATTAAACCCCTCTTGGTGAAATTTATCAGCCCGTCCCAGAAAGGCTTTGTTCCGGGTCGCCAAATTTTGGATGTTGCCATTGCCACTCATGAAATAATCCACTCCATGGATAGGAGCAAACGACCAGGTATGGCTTTCAAAATGGATATCTCAAAAGCATATGACAAAGTTAGTTGGGATTTTCTCTTCAAATATCTCTTAAAGTTGGGCTTCAACCAAAAGGTGGTGGACATGATTCAGATATGTGTTACCACGGTCCAGTTCTCTGTTTTGATTAATGGGACTCCTAGGGGTTGCTTCAAAGTGAAAAAAGGTATCTGACAAGGTGACCCATTGTCTCCTTACCTCTTTATCATGATTGTTGAAGTCTTGAGAAAAAATGTGGCGAACCTAGTTACCAATGGAAGACTTCAAGGATTCAAAGTTGCTTCCACGCTCCCCCCTCTAATATCCAACGATTCGTGGATAACACTTTTCTTTTTGGCAAGTCGTCTATCATGGAGGCTAAATAGTGGAAGAACTTACTGACTGATTATGCCAAGGACTCGGGTCAATGTATTAATTATGAGAAGAGTAACCTCTTCTTCTTCAACACTCCTAATGACCTCCAACTCATAATTCTCTATATCCTTAGGTGCAAATCTGCGGCTCTCCCGGGGACTTACCTTGGTCTCCCAC
Organism: Cryptomeria japonica; assembly: GCF_030272615.1. Classification (NCBI taxonomy): domain Eukaryota; kingdom Viridiplantae; phylum Streptophyta; class Pinopsida; order Cupressales; family Cupressaceae; genus Cryptomeria; species Cryptomeria japonica. Next base: position 175,289,905 of record NC_081406.1, on the reverse strand, counting down.
TTACGGTTAAGGAAGTCACTCCCTCTTTCTGGAACACTATCCTTGAACGGATGCAAAAAAAGCTTGTTGGATGGAAAGGGAAGTTCCTTAGTAGTGTGGGGAAGCTCCAACTCCTCGCAGCTTCCCTACAGGGAATTCCTGTGTATTTCTTGTCCATGTTTAAAATATCAGGTTCCATGGGGGAAAAACTTTAGAAAATCCAAAGAACCTTCTTATGGACGGGCCTAGAGGAGAAAAAGTGCATTGCTTTGGTCAATTGGATAGTGTGTGCTTACCCAAATCTATGGGAGGCCTGGGTATAAGAAAGATAAATACCTTGAATAAGGCGCTAATAGAAAAAATTGGTTGGACCCTGGCTAAAGGTGAGGCGGACTGGTGTAGCATTATTAGAGTAAAGTACCTCGATCGAGAGCAATTCTATTATAATTTGAGTGCGCTCGACCTTCCCCAAGGCTCCAAGTTATGGAATAACATCCTGAAAAAGCAGATTGGTTGCAAGAGAAGGATTGAAATGGCAACTTGGAAATGGCAGGAAGGTGAGATTTTGGGAAGATGTTTGGGCGGAGGACAAGCCCTTGGCTAACACTCATTTCAACCAAATTATGCACCATCTAAAGGGACTCTTAGGGGATTACATAGTTGATTATATGGAACCTGGAAGGGGAGGATGGAAGAACATTGTCTAGGTCTTCAGCAACATGCCTAACCTGGTTCCCATTGCTCAGGACCTTCATAACACTATGTTGGAAACTAGAATCCCTCTGGCTTCTCATGAAGACATCTTTATCTGGAAAGAGACCCAATCGGGTACTTTCTCGATCAAATTTGTTTACAGACAGATCCCGAGACCCCCTGCGGATGTTGAGTGCTGGAAGAAAATATGGAACCCTCAGTTAATCCCTTAAATTAACTTCTTTTGGTGGTCCCTGATGCATGGTAAAACCCTCACTTTGGATAACATGAAAAAGAAGGGGTTCCATCTCCCCAACATATGTAGCCTATGTAAAGCTAACGAGAAAACTATTGACCACCTGTTTGTCCTCTACCCCTTTGTTGAACATCTGTGGATTAACACTCTCCAAAAATGTGGACTCTATTGGGTTTTCCAGAATAACATTAAACAATTTGCTTTTGGATGGAATCCCCCCTCCCATCACCCCCTCATCATTCAATTATGGAGACAAATACCGCCGCACGTCTGTTGGGCCTTATGGAGAGAAAGAAACAACAGAATATTCAGAGATACTGAAACTCCTCCTGATAGTGTTGCCCACATTTTCTTTAAGATGATCTTCGAAAACATTGGGGTTACAAAATGGAAAACCCCTCCCAACCCCCCTAATTGGATAGAGAAGAAAATTGCTGAAAGATGCAAGCTCCCCCCAGGTTTTGAAATCTTCAACAACGGTGCCAATAACAAAAGGAAGTTGACCAAATGGTCAACCCCAAAATTACATTGGTATAAGCTTAACTTTGATGGTTCGGCCCAAAATACTTGTCAAGCAGGGGGTGGAATCATCCATGACCATTTGGGGAACACTGTGGCAGCCTACACGGGCAACCTAAAGAAAAATATTGTCACCCAAGCAGAGGGAATGACCCTCCTATGGGGGCTGAAATTTGCTCTCCATAGGAATTAAACAGCTGGAAATTGAAGGAGACTCTCAGATTATTGTGGAAGTGGTGAAAGGGAGATCTATTGTTGGTTGGAGAGTGGAGCCCATTCTGAGGGATGTCAGGAGCCTTCTGACCAACCTGGATGGCTTCACCATCCAGCATATCTTTAGAGAAGGAAACAAAGCTGCTGATTCTATGGAGGTGACGAGAAGGCTACAAAATGGCTTACGATGTTGGAGGGACCCTAGTCTATTGTCGGTCACCACCAAGGGGATCTTGGAGAGGGAAAAAGCCTTTGTCCAAGATGGAACCATTTTATCCACCCAAAGATGAAGGAAACCAACTTTCAAATTTTAAGTTGGGAGGGGAATCCTGCCCATTATGAACTTGGACGGCCACGTATCCAAGGCAGGCCTAGTCACAACTCTCACAAGGGATGAAATTATGACGATAGTACAGATATCGGGAATGATTATTCCCTAATTATTACCCGGACGGAGCCAACTGGCGACAATAAAGGCGAAGGAAGGGAAAGGTCAAATCACACTAGCTTGATTGAAGGTCTGCACGTTCCTAGTAGATTTCCTAATTTTGATATCTACTCGGACATAAGAGATAATAATCATCCCGATTATTGTGTCCTCTGATCTCATGTTCGGCACAGATTTTACACCAACTCTGCCTTAATTATGTTTCGGCTCTGTATTTTTGTTGGAAGGACTCACATTCACTATGTTAAGCTAGAGGAACCAAGAATGGGGGGACAGGCTTAGACTGGAACCCGATAAAGTAGATGATTTCAGAGCAAAACCGGCGGTGTGGTTTGTCTGTTCGGAGGGCATTATTGATAAGTTCATGGAAAGTATGAAGGGTAACGATGAAAGACTCTCCAAACAATTTGTGACTTCTTGGGAAGACAAAAGAGTGACCATGGGAGGAATCTCGTTTGAAATCAATGAAGAGGTCATAGCCTAGGCGACGGGTCTTTCTATGGAGGGAAGAAAATAGAAAAAGTAGAGCCGTATTGCGGATACCACCAGCTTGAACCAGTTCTTTCGTGAGGGCAAAAACCCTATTAAGAGGGCTAGTGGATTCAACAGGGAGGAGCTCCCTCCCCCATGGGATGAGGTATGTTATGTTGTGATGAAGTATTTCACACTGGAGGGAAGCTATGGTATCTTCTATTAGTACCATCTCCCTTTCCTTAACCATTTGAGAAATAAAGACTTTATTTCCATTATGTTTTTCTTGTTGCATTCTCTGGACGCTAATGTTAAGGACATTGTTGAAGCTAAGAAAAAAGGGAAGGATTTCCCAATCCTCCACCAAGGCTTGATTCTTTGCCTGTACAACTTCCACCTCGCCCTCTACCCACCCCGCTCCATCTCCATCTAGAATGTGACTAATACTAGCCCTTCGACCCACCCTTCTGCTAAAAATGACGCTAGCCCCCCTCAGCTCTCGAAAATTGGCTCTTGCAGCAAGAAAACTAAAAAACAATCCCCTGAGGAGGTCAGAACTCCTAAGAAAGTAAGAATCCAGGAGATAGATTCTGACATGGATATTACTGATGAGGCCAATACCCCTCGCCGCACTAGCAGGCTTGCCTCTAAACCCTTGGAAAAATCCCCGAGAGACCCCTCCTCTTTGCATGACACTGATAATTCCATCCCAACTTGTAATGTGGTCTTGCTCCACCATAAACCAACCCCTCACTCTGTCAGCTCCACCCAGGCTTCTGAAAGCCCCACCTCTTCGAAGAGTCTAGAGCCTACAAATTTCCCCTCCTCGACTTTCGGATTGGATAAAATGATGGTTGTCGAGGAGGCGAGTAGCATAAAAGAGGAGGAGGAAAACAACCTGACGAAGCTCGAGAAAAAGATGGAGGCCCTTTCGGTTAATGTGCAGGATATCACCAGCAGACTGGAGGCGACAAAGTACAAAATGCATGATGTTTCTAAATTTGCACTGAATGTTATGTGCTACTCAGCTACCACCCTATGCCTCATGCAAGAAAGTGCATCCAAAGGTAAAGGCAAGGATGACGAAGACTACAAGGCCTAGTTCAAATTCCTCACCAAGGAATGGGCAAGAAAGCTCCTCCCCAAGAGGAGCCATGGAAAAAAGAAGTAATGCTCTAAATGTGGAGGGATACTAGTTTTTTGTTTATGGTTAGTATCCTATGGGCGGATAGGTTTAGCCTATGCTTTTGTTTAAGTTTCTATGTTTATTGCCCTGTGTGGCAAATATCTAAAACTCTGCTTATTACTACTTTAATTCTGATAAACTTTCGTACAATGATAGTTGTTTTTGATAGAGGCAAAAGGCTGTAACTCTGTTGTTTATATGCGGTTAGTGGTCTTGCCACTGATCTTCTTAATGTTCCTATGGGTCAGCCCCCTTGCATTTTGGCTACTTTTTAATATAAAAAACAATCTTCCTGTTACCTAATTTTGCTTCCATCTCAATCAGGCAGAGCTGGAACAACATCTACATTGAAAATATAAAAACTTATATATAATTATGCTAAGTGCTCATACAAGTAAGAGATGTTATCAACTAAAGTAATAGACTCAATGCAAGTGTTTTTAAGAAAAGAGAGTTTACAACCTTGCATTAAGAAAATGATTTCTTTATTCGTGAATTAAAAAAGTATAGTGTCCCACACAAGCCGTGGGAGTAACTCATTCAATGCAATACAAAGATAAACTATACATTTACAGAAGAAAGCATATAAAAAGAGTAGGGATTTGTCATTACCCGAATGACAAATCCTTGAGGTTGAGTTTTCACTTGTATTCATGCTCCTTATGTTCTGCTACTCTAGAAATACTTGCAAGGAGATGAGAGAAATAGGTGTTAGAGCTCAGGATGCCTAACATTTCATATGTGACATCAACAAGTGCATAGTTATTCTCATAAAGCATTAAATAAGCTATGCAGGTATCTCTTCTATCAAAGAAAGTAGAAAAATCATCATCAATGTCCATCAGATTAGAACTTCATTACTTTATCGAACATGTTTGTTCACTGTGTAGGCACAAGTATGATATTCATTATTGGAATACTTTATATTTCATGTTGATATGTTAAAATGATAGCATGTGGAGTAAAATGGGCTCCCACAAGGGTTGAGCCTAGCATGTTGTAATCTAGTGTTTAATAGAGGCAAGGATCTTTCTTGTTTCATGGTGGTTCAATCAAGAAGAGGTTCATCATTCACAACAGTGAATCAATGAATTCACTAGTATAAATAGCAAATCACTACTTAATGGAACCATGCTGGAACAATAAAGGTCAATCAACAAATTCACTTCAAAGATCAAATGGTGGATTTAAGTCATGTTTGAATGCTCTCATGACAGATTTAGAATAATAGCAGTTCATTCAAGGAATCAATATAGAGATGCATTTAAAGACAAATATTTGTAAATGAGCGAACCTCAAGCGATAATAAAGTTATTCCTAAAATAGAAGCAACCAATATTGCTACAAGAATTATCACTATTACTCTCAGGGGGTTATTAGCCTTGAAGAAATTTGTTTAGGATAGTAACAAGGTCTCACAAGAGCAAAGAACAGAGAAAATCCCATGGAGGAGCCCAATAAATTCTTCACAGTGGACAAATTGTAACAACTAAGGGCACACTCCAAAGCACTGTGACAGTCTATTGTCAAGCTATATAGAGCATCGCCAAAAGAAAAGTAAGGATGGTTGTCTTAATAGTATGTCCTAACAATATTAATAGTCATAATACAATTATTCAAAATCCATGAGTACAGCCAGTGCACATATTGACAATAGAGACCATGATTGACACAATTGATCAATAAAAGGGTTTGCATCCAATTGATTCAAAAGCATGAAAGCAAGATCACAGTAAGCTTAAGAAGTTCCAAGTTTGAAGCCAACATGATCACAAAGATCTTCATGAAGAAGACCTAAACAACCACAACATTATAATAGTGCTTTTAAACAAAATGCAGTCTCTATAAAGCAACCAAAGAGGAACAAGGAATCACTATGACAAACAAGATGTACAAATCAGAGCAACAAAGATGATATATTTACAGTCACTTGGTAGAGGGTAAGAGAGGCATCATTATAGACATGCACTAAGATCAGATCAAAGACCCAAATTTTATGAGGAAAGATGATAGTGAGAAGATAGAGTAGAAGAACAACCTTTGAGAGACACTATGGAAGATGTTGACCATAGCAACATTCACCGTGACTCATGGGAAAACCTAGAAGTATAAGAGAATCAACAAATGACAAGGCCCTAAAAAATCACTGCTACAATATAAATTTAGTCATAATCCTAGTGGAAAGTGTAGCTACAATACTTTTGTAGTCACCAGATCAATAATTCAGAGGATGCTACAACATTGTATAAGGGTTTTTTACAGTAATTACAGTATAAAGGAGAAAAATTTAGTAAAAAGGAAGGGTATGGATAGTAAATTCAATACATTTTCAAAGAGGCGTTAAGGACATAACAGTCACATGAAGTCACTCTCACAGAGTCATTAATCTTATAGCAGTCAAAAGAAATTATGTCCATGAATACATGAACAATATTGTGACATCAAAAGCATTTCAATGATAATAAATGGAAGCTTAGGAAATAGAGGACAACCTTCATTACAATGAGCACGTAGTAAAAATACCAGAGATTACTCATTCCAGTATGATTTCAAGCAATAGAGATAAAGCCCATTTTAACAATCTCTATCATAAGCAGTGAGCAACGAGAAAGATCTGAGATAACAGTCACGAATTATCAAAATATAGAGATAAGACTGTAACAATCATTATCATGACCACAGTGAACAACAAGCAATGATGCCAAATACTGCAATGCACAAGCTAAGATTGGTGCAATGGTATCCAATGTAGATAGGAATACCAAGACAAAAAAAGGTTATTTGAAACAGTAACATAAGCTTACCATCATGTCTTCAATATACAAGATCTGCAATGAAATCTCCATCAAACCCTCATGGCGACGCCCTTAAAGCATACAACAGTAGTAACAAACAAATGAATAAAATGAAATGTTTTAGGGTTTATTTCACCCTAATATATCCGACAAGAACTTAGGCATTTTTGCCTATGTTTCCTTATTTTACTTTGTATTGAACCTTTTGTTGAATAAAATGTGTTAAGTAGTGCTTTTAAAAGTCACTTGGAGATTGTATTTATGCAAAGTGATAGGTGTCTATTTCCTTTAATGAGTCAAAATAATACTATTACATTCATGAGAAATGGGTAAAGATATAGGGAAGTTTGAACAACTTGTCCAACATTAGGAGGGTGTGTAGGGTTGGTTTGAGTCAATTTAGAAGAAGTTGTAGTATATTTGGAGGCCTTTATGATAGAAATGGTCAAAGCTTACTTTTTCTTCATTTTGAAGCCTTTTTGGAGTCTTTTAGTGGGCTTAAAAATAAGCTTTTTATTTGCATTCGACTAAGGAGGTTTGAGATCCTATTTTCTTGTCACCGATTGGAAAAAGCACAAGTATGCTTCAAACTTCATTTTTGAAGTTAGTTCTTAATAGTCATTCTTCTTGCAACTTGTAATTTTTAGAGTTCTTTTTGCAAAAATTGATAAGTTTGTAACTCAGTTTTAGAGATTGGTTTAGCATTGTACACCTTTTGAGAGTAATAAAGTTAGTAATGCCTTCTTATAATCTAGTATATTGTGTGTTGAATGGTTGATGCAATTCCTTGTAAAGTATGTTTTCTTCCTTGTTATTGTGTCTCATGAAGTAATACATTTTTATGCAGAAATTCATATATGTTGCAGGTTATAAATTGTTGATGCAATAGTATGTAAGTGTCCGAGTTGTGCATGGATAATCTTTGTTGCTAATCAAATTGTGTGTTAAAGTTGTTATGAAAGTCTCAAGAATCATTTTGGTGCATCACCTTAGGTTTAGAGTTTCAGTTTCATGCAATCCTTCTTACCCTTTCCTCTGCAAAAGTTAGTTTAGGCGAAGTATCAAAAGGAAGTCGACCTTCTCCAAAGGTTTATTCTCACCGCAGGTTACCCATGACTTGAGAATGTTCCCATGTATCACTAATTTGTTGAGTTTACTTAGCAAGGTGCAAATCTAGATCATAACAGTTTTTGGCACACCCGGTGGGACACGTTCGAACTATCCTAGTTCAATATTTTCTCATGCTTTGCTAATATTGGTGTGTATGTCAATGAAATCTGCCTTTGGAGGTAATAAAATCATGCACCTAGCGGCTCTAGAAAGAAAAAGTCTATTGGTTTCAAAAGACAAGTGTTGGTATGTACCTATTTTGCTAAAACCACACCTGGTTTTTATTGCTTTCATGAATTTTAATGAGTTTCCAGATTATATGAATGACTGAAGTATGTCCTCATTTCAAAGAAACGTGCTTTAAGTTTCACTGTTTCATAAAAATATTGATCCTACGCCCTCTTATTATCCATATCAAACTAAGCAAATTGTTGCTTTGATCCAAAATGGTCATGCTAGTCATTAGCATCCTTAATATGTTTGCCACCCACCCACCCCTACTCAAACCTCTCGACAGCCTACCCATGCATACAACCAGCCTCAAGAAGGCTATTTTGTTTCAAATCAGCAACATTGCCCCCTAACCAGCTCCAAAATGATGTACAAATGGAGATTGCTAACATCAAGAGCAATAATTGGGGTAGTTAGTAGATGCAATTGAATAACATTTCCAAAAGGATATCCATAGAAATAACCTTTGAACTAAATAACTGGGGTAATTGGTAGATGCAATTGAAAAAAATTACTTATATTAGGGTGTCAAGATTTTACAAGGCACCAGATGAATTCCCAAGATATCTAGTTTAAAAATTAATTTTGTTAGAGCTTTATATATAGGTAGAAAAGGTCCAAAAGGTGATAGTAAGTAAGCATAATTCTAGATACTCTTTTCCTATCAAGGTGGGAGTATATTCTTGTGCCAACATGAAAATCACAAAAATGGCTAAAACAAAGATGACTCCTTTGACCATGTACCTAATTAAGGACATCAAAAGTAGATTTGATCCTATAGGGAAGATCATATCAAAATTCCCTAAGGAGTTGAAGGAGGATGAGGAAACATTTCATCCAAACTAAAATACCCAAAAGATATTTAACCAACCAATACATGATATAGATTTTCTAGTCCCAAAAGATTCATCAATAGAAAATAGGGCAACACATGTGGTGGATTGGTCTAAAAATGGTTGGCTATGACTCTTATAATGTTGGTACTTCCATGTCCCAAGGCTTAAGAAAAACAAAAAAAAAAGTTGAGGAATCCTCCAATACTACATTAAAGATAAAAAAAGATAAAGCAAGATTTGAAGCAGTAGGTACCAAGAGAAATGAGATAGAGAAGGAGATAATTATAGAAACTAGTGAAGAAGGAGAGGTTCCTGTCTGGAGGAAGAAAATAACTCATTCTTAGGTTCTCCTTCCCAAGAAGTCTCCATCTCCTATTAGCCTTGATAATCTTCACCTCCCCATGAATCTCCTCTTCCTTCTCCCTACACATATCCTCATAGGAAATCACCTCTTTGGAATGTGGTTTCTCCTCAACCACCTTTTCTCTCCACCTCATGTTCAAACTCCTCCTCCCTCTCCATCTCATACATATCCACCATATGACACTCACATTCCTTAACCTTGACAATCTTAATAAGAAAACAACCAACTACTGAAGGGGATTAGATTGAATGTAAAATCCAATTGAGGAGAAAATTGATGTGGAAATTATTTAGAATGCCTAGGTGAATAATTTTGTCTAAGTGTAACAAAACGAGGCAAAAGTTCCCCAAGATTATTTTTGGTATGTCTAGGGAATTAAGAAAGATGTTAATGTTTTTTGGTCTATTTTTTTGTTGTTGTGGTTAATTTGGAAGCTCAAGAATGATAATGTGTTTAGTGATAGAGATAGATACCTTACTAAGTCTCTGAGGAGGCTCATTATTTATGACATCGACATGGGTGTATTTAGTCGGGAGATCTCACATGGATTTTCCTAGACCACATGTACCAAGGAAAGAACCCCTTTTGAATTTGGACTTGAATACTTCATTAAAGAACTCAACCACTAGAGGAAACTAGAGGAATGGCCTCAAGATCAGATTCTTCCAATAGTTGAACCAATTGTTCACCCATATATTGACCTCATTCTATGGGGTAAGGAGTTGCTTTGCAGAGATGGTCCATAGGGTTTGACTGCATGGATAGAGGTTGTTGGAGATACCAACTTCCCTAATGGAGAGAGTATATATGCTTAACAGTTTACTATATTGACATATCACATGTTCTGTTTTTTTATATATACTTCCAGGCTTAGATGTGTAGAGGTATCTTTTTGTAAATTGTGGTAGTTGTTGTCGGTAGTATATATTGATCACGATAGTAATCTGGTCCTTTTTTTACTAAGTATATGATCACCGTTGTTATGTGATACTATTCTCATTTTGTATTGTGCTTTACTTGTATCTAATAGAAAAAAAATGATGCAAAAGAGACATGCATTCAACTCAACGGACCAACAGATCCCTATCAAGTAACCTATTAACTCAGATGTGCTACATTTATTTATCAACCAAGGAAACATATCTTTTTGGATGATGTTGGCATTGTATGTGTGATTGAGAAGACTCTAAGATATTCTATTGACCACATATGGAAAATCAACTTGAAGCAACAAATAAAACTAAAAACATAACTATGCTAAACGTAATGATAACAATACAATAGTTGTTGCAAGTAATTGTTCCTACTAAAATTGACTATGTTGCAGTTTGACTAGTCACAACTTTATCCTAGACAACTTATCAGTATTGCTTGAGCATATTAATTTGAAATCAAGGAAAATTACTCAACAATATGCTCTATGAATCAACAAAAATCTAGGCTATTTTTAACATCAATTTAAACTACTAAGAGTATTATAGTACCTAAAGTGTCACAACCCATTTTTTACATAACCTGATTATTTTAGATACTTTAGACTTTGATGAAATAATATGAACAATAAATTGAATATCAACTATTGATTTCATATACTTTCATAATGATTAATAATTGATTAATTACCATGTGCTTGTTTAAATGCAAGTGTTTTGATTATTAATTATCAATTTTTGTACTAATGCTACTAATGCAATTGGAGTTTATGAGTGCATGGAACAAGGTGGAGATGAGAACAAGATTGAGGTAGATTTCACCTAGCCATGTAAAAGCAATTGATGTGATGAGATGCACACACTCATGTAGCTTATTATGAATGCTTGATTGATTTGATTAGCCAACGAAATATTGTTTAAATTGTGAATGTTAATATTTACTTGGGTAGGTAGAGATATGTATTTATTTGATTAGATTGATGATTTAATCATGAAATATATTTGTTTAATTAGTTACTTAGGAATATTTAATTATTTTACTAAATTGAAATAAAGAAATAAAATAGGATTGGAAATGGTGTTTGTCTAGTTGATGGAATGCTCATCGATTCACTATAGAAAGGAATGCCTAAGTATAAACTTGGTAAGGATTCAATAGAGAATCCCCTCGCATTGCCCAATCTTTGATAGGTAGAATTCGTAACATTGAAAAATATATCCTTGATTTATTGTTGTTTATGGATCACCCCAAGCATTTTGTATATTCCTCTTTAAGGTTGTTTTCAATACCTCAATTTGTTGAAGTTTTGATATACCATATAGCAGGGTATCATTGGTGAAGAGCTAATGTGTTAGAGGAGGGATATTCTTTGCAAAATCTATGTTTCTCTATTGACTAATTGCTGCCTTTTAAGTGATCCTTCTACTAAGTGTATATATCACGATTATAAATAAAAAATGGAGACAAAGGATCCCACTATTTAATACCTCTTTCCCCTTTGAAAAGGTCACATGAGGATTCATTAGTGATTATTAAACATCTCACAGATGATATGCATGTGTAGGCCCATTCAAACCATTATTTAAATTGAAACCAAAATTTTCTAGCATCTTCATGAGGAACCTCCATCTGATTCTATCATAGGCTTTGTTTATTTCAAGTTTTAAAATTATGATCCTTACATTGTCATGTTTAGTCTCATGTGTAGTGATGGTTTCATCTGTAATATTTCTTCCTAAAATGAACCCACTCTATTGTTGTGATATAATTGTTGGGAGGATATTCTTCAATATTGTTGCAATGACTTTGGTTATCACTTTGTAAATTGTGCCGCATAAAGATATTGTTTGACAATCCAAAAAGGATGAGTAGTTGTCTTTCTTGGGAATTAATGTAATGTTGTTGTTGTTTACGTCCTTTAAAATCATTCTCAACCTTCATGATTCATCCACCACCTTACATATGTACTTCCCATTACACTCCAAAATTATTGGAAGAAAAACATTGGGAAGCCATCAATCCCAAGAACTTTGTTCTTATGTAACTAGAAAAATGTCATTTTCACCTCATCTTTTAAAACTAGGGATATCAACAAATCATTATTTTCATCTTGGATGATGGAAGGAATAAACTCTATAAAGCCATTTTGTAGAGGTTTTTCATTATTCTATCTTGATAATAGATTGCTAAAAAATTAAACTCCTTTATTCTGTGTCTCTCCATTATCTTGAAGTTATGATATACCATATAACAGGATATCATTGACAAAGAGATAATGTGTTAGTGGAGGGATGTTCTTTGCAAAAGTTATTCTACTTGTTAGAAACTTGAGTTATTGAGTTGCCATTCATGTCAACATGTCTTGTGTTGCAAATGAATTGTTGTGTTATGTTGTCATTAATGTCAATCTGTCTTGTGTTGTCATTAATGTCACTAAGTGTTGTAGATGGTGCAAAAAATTATGATCTAATATTGTTGAGTGGTTTGGTAATTATACTGAGTAAATGTGAGGTATTTCCAAAAGGTTTTTGTGGTGGATGGTTCAATATGCAAGAAACAATATTTATGCAAGAAAGAGTATTTAATATCCCAATGGAAGAATGCTTTGCATTCCTCTGGTATCTATATATTGCCAGCTCTTTGAGATGTAGTGTTCAGTGATGTGTCTTGGAGGACATGTTTATTTGATTTATGCAGTGTTCTAGTTCAATTTTCTAGTGATAGTTTGACCCAAAAGTGAAGTTATGATGTTTTGAGTTTAGTGTTGTCAATTGGTCTAGGTTTCAGCTAACGAAGGCGATGTGTTCTATCTAAATCATGCCTTTTTGGTTCATACATATTTTGGTTATTAAATTTTTATTTTGATATGGGTCTCACCACGGTGTGTGTTGATCGACATTAAGTTGTGTGCATTTGAGAATTTTTTAGGACTGACAGGATGACATTCTACATTATTTACTTACACGTTTCACTTGGTGTTGACCTTGGAGGATGTGCTAGCATGTGCGATTCATTGGAATTAGTTGGAAAGGTTATGTTATGATGTGTTTGGGTCCTCTCTATCTCATGGAGTGGACCACATTGGATGTTATAGGTCTAGATGGCCCAATTTGTGTAATATTGTATATTTCATCTATGGTCGACCTAGTTTAGGGTTTCAATGAATTATCTTGTATATATATAGGAGTGCGGATGTGAATTGATGTGAAGTACATATGACTGGTGTGTAAGTAGATTTGATAGTGCGGAAGTGCAAAAGATAGTTGAGAAGAGAGTTGAGATTGTGTTTGTGGTCAGATATGTTTGCCATGATATTGATCATGAGACACAATGGTCCAAGGGTAGTTTCTTATTTATTTTACTTCATTTATTCTTTGCACCTACCAGAAGGTGTGTGTCTTTTGGTAGTTTGTGCAACACTTTGTCTCTTACCCTAAGGTTGTGTGGCTTAGTCTTGCAAGTCCTTTCAAGGGCAGTTTTCTCCTTGGCCTTGAGCCTAAACATTGTAATCCTTTATTCATATTGTGAGTGTAATTCTCACCATGGTTTCCTCTTGTTTAGGGTTTTCAATGTAAATATGATGTTCATGTGTTTTTTGTGCTTTATGCTTTCATGTTTCATAATTGTAGTAATAAATTAATTGTGGTTTAAATTTTCATAGATTAGAAGTGAAGTGTTTTGAGGTTCGGACTGATTCAACCCCCCTCTTAGTCCTGTGGTGTGTTCAATAATTGGTATCAAAGCCTTCATTGAGTAGTTAAGTTTGATGTTGAGAACATTGAAAGATATGTACACTGTGTAAATGAGATTGTGAGTGTTATCAAGGGTATTAGTGCTAAATTAGAAGAAAGTGAAGTTGTGAGAAAAGTAATGTTGACCCTACCTAAATGCTACAAACCTAAGAAGTATGTTATTGAATAAAGTTATGATATGGACAAGTACACCTCAGATCATTTGTATGGCTCTCTCTCTTTCTTCGAGATTTCTAAGCTAGATGATCTACGAAAAGAGAAGAAAGGTGCTACCTTCAAAGCTAGCAGGAAGATTGAAGATGAACTTGAATTCAAAAATGACATGGATAAGTTAGAGACAAACTATGTAAGAATACTAAAGAAAGGATCCAAAAATTACAAAGGTATGTTACCCTTTAAATGTTTCAATTATGGAAGAATTAGTCATTATGGTTCTAGATGTACTTATGTACAAGACTTTGGTAGAAGATTTAATGATGATGACAAGGGAAGAGAAAATTAGAGAGAGTAATGGAAATAGGATAATAGATGATAGAGACAAATCTATGAATAAATTTTGTTCAATGGAGACTCATTCATTTGAAGACAAAGATGGAAATGACTCTGTAATGGTGAAAATATTTTAGGGTTTCACCCAATGATGTAGTAAAACTACTAATATTTTTTCTTGTGTACCACGACATTAAAGAGGGGTGAACCTAATAGATCTACCCACAAATCAACAAGGATAGGGTTAAGAATTTATATGGGATTCATTGGATTAGGATTTGTTGCGCTCTTTAAGTTTCATTGTGAAAAATGTTGAAATTAGGGTAAATGTGTTGAAATTGAGGTAAATATGCATGGACAGTGAGCTAGGATTATCAAATAGAGCCACCAACCTGGATCTGAGTAATATATGAGTATTCAGATCTATTCCCAGAAGGTCATCCTAATTTTTCGAGACCAAAATGCCTATCGCTTTGGTCCTCCGCACTTTTCATCATCCAAAGGGGAATTTGTTCATCTCTATGAATAATGTTGATCCTAGGAATTGCATCTTTTGACCTATTCCTACGCACACCAGACAAGGGAAAATGGTTGGTGTTGACCATTTTTATGTCAACTTTAGCCATACAGATAACCGATTTGAATTTTGCATAACTTGTGTGTTAAGCACACTATGTTGGCAGTGAGCAATTGGGGTCTTTTCATTTATTTGGGCTCCAAGTTCTATTTTTAAGTTGACTGGTTGCAATGGTCAAATCATTTAAGGATCATCAATTGAAGGGTCCTAAATTCATGGCGAGACCGACCCCTTTCACCCGCTATCGACTAGTGGTAGTTATTTTTATCACTTATCGCGCAATCGAGAACTTTCCACTTTTTGTTCCATGTTCTACTTTTCTAATTTCACGTGACTGTGAGATAAGTGATGAAACCAATTGGCACAATCCTTGTTATCATGTTGTCGCATCGAATAGGAACACTTCCACTTTTGTTCCCTATTCTGATCTTCTATTTTCACCCGACAACGCGATATGAGATGGTGAGAGAGGATGAGGTTGTTGGCTACGGTTTCCTTTTGCTATTGTGTGGTCGGGAGTTTTTGGCTTTTGTTCCTTTTGTTCTGATTTTCCATTTTCACGAGATGATGTAACATGCGATATAACATGGAGAAAGGCATTGGTGGGGCCCACCTTGCAGATGGCAATGTGACTCGTGGGGCCATCAGAATTTCATAGAGGCTCGATCCGACATTCATGTTTTAATCTTGCATTGGGCCTAATGGATGCTAACATGGAGAGATCTTGTGCATTCATCTTCACATGAATCTCTAAGATTGATGGTCGGTATTTAATTCTCTCTGAGTTGTTGGCAATTAAACTCTTTTGCAGGCAGTGGTTGTTGACCCGATGGTCGAGACGATCTTCTTTGCTCGGTCGACACTTGATTTTGGATCCGATCTTGATTCAACTGCCAGATCTTTGCGCCATTACTCCAGACTTGATGTGCAGGATGATTTTGTACACCACCCATGCCTCTTTATTATAGAATGAAGACTTTTTAACTTGCATAAGCCATCTTAGATGCATCTGCACAACGATTTTTTCCTCCTTCTACACAGGAATTTTATTTCTTCCCAGATGGGGAAGATATTTTAAGAGCTATCCTTGCATAAAATCAGATCAGCTCATCAATCTGATCCTCCTTCCTTCTGATATTTTTAACCTAAACTCATCAAGGTTAGGGTTTCTTAACCGTAACCATCTAAGTTATGCCAGAGCTATAAAGGCAAATCGGTAACCCTGTTACAGGTATCTTCTTTGTTTATCTCTTGCAGAATACATGTTTGTTCCTCTGCAACTGTAAATTATGCATTGCCTTCACATTTATAAGATTATCTTGTCTTGCCTTTATTCAGTTTAAGCAATTCGTGTAAATGTGTTACCTTCTTGCTTGAATGCATTCTGATTTGTTTTCCCTTAGTTGTAGGTGACTTTGTTGATCCCTCTGTGGATGTTGACTATGAACTAGTATCAGTTCCTCTCCTCATCTTGTAGAATTCCAATCTTCACTCACACCTAGGTGATGAATTAGGATAGAATATTGTGCATACCTGGGGTAGTTTTATTGATGTTTGTGTTGTTATGGCAAGAAGATCATATTCCATCTAGGTGCAAACCTTTTCCCTTCTTTCCTGCTTTCCCTCTTTCCCCCTTTTTCCCTGTCAAATCAGTAGATTAGGATTTATCTATGTTGGGTTGGTTCAACACTTGCATCAAATTGGATGGGAAGTTGGCCTTCTCCGGAGATTCAACCTCACAACAATGCAAGGTCCCACACTTGAGAGGTTGTTTCCATGTTTCACAAGGTTGATGATGAAGCTTGATCATCATAGGGAGAAAAATTTTGTGACAACAATTGGGAATAGGGGTTTGCCTAAGTCAAACCCAAGTTTAGGAATCAACCTTGAATGAAATATTGTAGATACTAAAATAAATAATGGAAAGGTATACCTTAGATTTGCAATTGTTTATGATGATGCTTTTTTTCTTGAATGTAATCACATATGTTGTATGAAATGGCATGAACATGAAAAAACCCTAATCACACACACACACATGCTTTCATATTAATGGTGTAATTCTGCTCCATAATGATTGAATGAAGAATATGCAACCTTGAAGATCTCAGAAAATGCTTGATGAACACTTCATGGATGCTTTAGGTCAAATGTAGATGAATATTTATGATTCTTGGAGAAATTAGGTTAATCAAATGTCTTTATATAAGATTATCTAGATCATTTATTGATTAGACCAACCTCCAACGGTTATATAGAGCCACAAATTTTATTTCCCGTTGGAGAGATAAGGCCCATCTCCCACTTCAAAACAGGGCCTAAGTAAGGGGGACGAGGGCACTAGTGCCCTGGTCCTCCTCAGTTAGGGACTATGGTTTATCCCTAGGGAGAAGGATATCCCTCTAGGAAATCAGTTGGTGGATGTACATGGCATTAGAATTAGAGTTAAGGCACTGAACGAACCCAGCTAGGAGATGACAGAGAGACACACTAAAGTAGTGGCACAAACATGAGGTGTAATTTGGCCTGGTGACAATTTGAGATGCTACAGACTCAAATGAAGAAGCATTGCTTCTAGCTATAAAAGAGAAGAGTGATGAAATATTTGGTAATTCAGAAGGAGTAGAGAGTAGTGAAAAACTAGTAAATGTGAAGACTGAACTACATGCAAAACTTGAGCCTAAGGCATGGATAATTGATTTTGGATGTATAAATCATATGATAGCAAATGAAGGACAGTTCATTAATCTTGAGAATTGTGATGGTGGATTGGTAAAATTTGCATGAGAGGAAGCTAGACCTATTTGTCGTAAAGGTAGTATCTCAATTGATGGTAGGCATAATGATGTTTATTATGTTAAAGGCTTGTGACATAATATTTTAAGTTTTAGTCAGATGTGCAAAAAATGTTAAAAGGTCATATTTCATGCATCTTAATGTGAGATCAAAAAAGTAAGATCCAAAAGATTAGTTGCAGAAGCTACAAGAACTAATGGCATTGTTTTCTATGTGAAGGATAATAGTGGAGGCAATTGTTTGCTAGCATTAGTTTATGAAGAATGGAATTAGACTAAGGTTGTACCTATGACTAAGACTAGCCATGTTGTTGTAGAAGAGAAGGATGCTCCAGAAGATAAAATTTGGGTAAAGATGGTAGAAGAAGATTTGAATTTGATAGAGGAAAGTTGGAGATTGGAACCAGTACCTAGTTCGGTAGACAAGAATGTGGCAAAATACAAATGGGGGTTCATGAACAAGCTGAATAAACATGGTAAAGAAAAAGGTCAAGGATTAAGTAAATAACTCTAATCAAAATGGTTTTAATGGTAAATTTTTTTCATGCAACAAATTTGGACATAGATAAAGTGAATATAGAAATCAGAAGAGATCTCTCTTATTTATTGGACAATGTTATGCTTGTAAGAAGGTTGGTCATAAGTCTAATGAGTGCAAAATTATGATGATGTGGAATTTGAATGGTAGGAATGTTCAATATTTAAATGGATATTGTTATACTCGCAAAAATTATGGTCATAAGGCTATTGAGTGCAGAGGCATTATCAAAAGGAGTGAAAGTCTCAAAAGAGAGAAATTTCTGAAGGAATGAAAATGATCCATAACAATATTTGACTTGTTACAACTACGGTAAAATTGGACACATTGATAGACTTTATAGAGGAAGGAATAAGATGGTTGTTGGTCTAGTCAAAAAGATTGATGTTAACAAAGAAAAGGAAAGCATGAATATGACATGTGTGGAGAAATTACAATAAAATGTGGAAGAAAAGTGTGAGGATGGGTCCACATCCTCTAGTGGTGTTGATTCCTCTTCCAGTATCTAGATAGTATGCATTGTCTGAGGGGGATAATGAAATGAAGATCTTACGACTCCCCTTGTGGTTTGGATGTTGAGTTATTTTCAGCATGATTTTTTTTTGAAAGTGTATCCAAGGGTTTTTGGATGGTTCTATTGGTTCATAATGTGTTTTAGTCTGATGGAGCAATACAACAATTTTGGCTTAAAGTTGAAAACAGTTGGTAAAATATGTATATTGCTCAGAAAGAACAAATATTGTTTGTGCTTTCAATACATATTTTGGATTGAAGGAATGAGTCAACTTCATCATAGGTGAGGATCTGGAAGACTGCAAAGGATTAATCAAGCAAGTAGATGAAGATGCACTTAAAATTGCAGGAGAGGTGGTCCAGATATAGGTGCTCCTAGAAGCTATTGTGTTAGAGCAAGTCCGAAAGTAAATAATGATGGTGTAGATGTGTTAGAGGAAGACTTACGAGGATATTGATGGAATTTGACAAAGGTGAAATTTACTAAAGATAAAGTTGTAGAAGGGATTTTGGAAGATTCAAGAAGAAACATGAGAAATGTAGATGACAAAAGGAGTATAAGTAGTAGTGCATTTGTCTAAGGGGAGATTTCAAAGCTCTGCTGTTGCTTCTTAGATTGATATAGTTACTGCTCTCAAGGGAGAAGGTAAGGATGAGGCTTTTTGATTGCAGTAAAATAGTTACAAAATAATGATATCCCTGTCAGAGGGAGTATTGTAGTTATCTATGATATTTTTAGAAGGGTAAGAGAGAATCAAAGTAAGGCTATGGTCTGTAGTGGTATAACGATTGGGTGAAAGAGTTTCAATAGAAGGAAGAGCTTTTCAAATTTATGTTTGTTGTCCTTGATGTCAAAGAGGGAGAGAATTTAGCATAGTGCCCTTTGTCCTTAATGTCAAAAGGGGGAGAGAGATATAGTTTGAGTTCAGTGGTCTTTGTTGTTGGTGGTAGATATGTGTTTCCATCAATGAGAAAGGGGGAGAATATTGGAAACATGAGTTATTATGTTATCATTGATGTCAACATGTCTTGTGTTGCAGACAAGTTGTGCTATGATGTCATTAATGTCAATTTATCTTGTGTTGTCATTAATGTCACTTTGTGTTGCAGATGGTCCAAAAAATTATGGTCTAATATTGTTGAGTGGTTTGGTAAGGATATTGAGTATGAGGTATTTTAAGAAGGTTGGTGTAGTAGATGATTTAATATGCAAGAAATGTTATGTATGTAGCAAAGAGTATTTAATGTCCTAGTGGAAGAATGCTTTGAATTCCTTTGGTATGTGAAGATTATGGAGTGCAGTTCTGGATATAATGTTTATGATTTGTGTATATTGTATGATCAAGTTTTCAGGTCCTTTGTTGCTAAGATGGTTGAGTTAGTTGTTGATGTTTTTGATAGTGGAATGTCTGTTAGAACTGATCTAGAAAATTATTGGCAGTTCTCTGATATGTGGTGTTTAGTGTTGTATCTTGGAGGACATATTTATTTGATTTGTGCAATGTTCTAGTTCAATTTTTTCAGTGATGGTTCAACTCAAAAGTGATGTTACAATATTCTAAGCTCACTACTATTAGTTGGTCTAGTTTTTGGTTGACTAAGATCATGTGTTCTATTTGGATCATGCCTTTTTGGTTTGAACGTATTTTGGTGATTAAGTTTTGATGTTGACATGGGTCTCACCATGACGTGTGTTGATCCACATTAAGTTGTGTGCATTGGAAAATGTTTTGGGGTCGACTAGTTGTTATGCTACATTATTCTTACATGTTTCACTTGGTGTAGACCTCAGAGGATGTGTTAGTGTGTGAAGTTAATTGGAATCAATTGGAAAGGCTGTGTTATGATCGTTGCCTATTTTTGCCTTTATGTCAAAATAGTTCCATAGGAAGTACTTGATTTAAATTGTCTATCATTAATTCTTTTAGCCTAAACCATTATTTAGAGATCCATGGTTCCTAAAATCCAAATACCTTTAACATTGAATTCTTCTAAGGTTTATCAAACAAAGTGGAGTTGTGGCGTGATCTAATTTTTTGCCTTTCAATGATATATAACATGATTCAAATTCACTTCAAAGTTCCCACTTAAAAGAAAAAATAGCATGCATTGGAAGGAAAGATTCATTTTTAGTCAAAACAAGATTAACTATGGCCATGAATAATGTTGAACCATGGTTGAATGGTCAACTGACTATGAGATAATCGTGTATTCACGTTAGCTGGGAACTGAAGCTTGCAAGAGAAACCCTAGCTAAAACTCCTCCTCGTGAGCTTTAGTTAAAGCTTCATGGAAACCTAATAGCAAGAAGTGGTGGTTGAAAAGCTTAAGCTACATGTGAAAAGATGGAAACTTCCTTCAAATACATTGGCATGCCCCTTGTATGATGGATATGTGATCTTGAATTAAAGAAGGAATTCCCTATTGTGCATGGTATGCAATATTTCTTAGACATCTCCTTGTCTTTTGTCATTTACTAATTTTATGGCGAGTTAATGCATAGAAGTGGAAAAAGGTAGTATTGAGAAGATATAAAGATCCATCTAAAAAATATAGAAATCACAAAACAAATCTATGCAATAACGCCCTTCACTAGTAAGCACAGTCCATAGAGGAAATAAAGAGGAGATCACACATGAGAAAGCAGTGGTATCAATGAGAGATTCACAATGACCAAGTACAAGAGGTTGATGATTCCTCCTTCTCATGACAGTGA
The DNA here is from genome assembly GCF_030272615.1 of Cryptomeria japonica. NCBI lineage: Eukaryota > Viridiplantae > Streptophyta > Pinopsida > Cupressales > Cupressaceae > Cryptomeria > Cryptomeria japonica. Next base: position 175,268,491 of record NC_081406.1, on the reverse strand, counting down.
CAATCACCAAAGACAAGAAGGTTTGTAGAAGCATGGAGCAACACATACAAATCACAATCAACGCTCAAGTAGTATGAGAAGTGATTAAGGTGAAGTGATCAAGTTATAACAATCATAACAACAAAGGAAATATCACTATTTAAAAGATAAACCAGTGAATAGACTTTTCACTATCATGAGCCAAAGATAGTTAAAACAGTGATACACAGACTTCAAAAGAATAAGAGCAGTCCTTGTGCCAAGGGTATAATGTGATAAAACATATTTACTACATGTTGTTTGATAAAGCATAAGGACAAAAAGTCTCAATAGAAGACAATCTAATGCATGGAGATAAAGCAGTCATTGAGGCATCTAAAAGACAACTTGTACATGATTTGAGAATATACCCAACAACGAGGGTTTGAAGTTCAAGGATGTGAAGTTAATAACAACAAATACAAACACCCAACTCTAAGAAATTAGTCTAGGTCTAGGAAAGAAATGCACAAAGAACAATATAAGGGTTGGACCTGGTACCAAATGAAATAATTAAAAACAACCTCATAAATCTAACCTTAAAGGAATAGAGATAGAGAAGTGTTGCATTCATAAGGGATATCAATGCAACGACAAAGATGCATTTCAATCATGCAATCCATAATAATATGATAGTCAAGGCAAACACAATGACAACATAAAGACTACTTAAGAATGAGCCTTCTAACACAGTCAAAATACCAATAATGGTCCTTATTCTAGAAATGATCATAGTAGCAGGTTAGGCATCAAAGTCACAATATTCATGAGGCAATGCAAGGATTTGACAGAGACACCAAACTCAGAGGCATAGTGTAATGGTGAAAAATTAAGGTTTCCACCATTAAAGGGAGAACACCACTATTTTTTTCTTAAGATGACCATTACATTCAAAAGAGGGGGAATCCAATAGATTCAATCACTAATCAACAAATATTAAGACTGAATACTGGTTGGATAGATTAATTTGGTGTCCTCTTTTGTAAATTGAATTGCTAAATTAAGATAAAGTATTGGAAATGAAGGTAAAAACATGAAAACAGTAAGCTATAGATGTGGGATTGAGTTGTACACCTAGAACTAAGAAATATACATAGACTCAAATTTGATCCTTGAAAGAGCACCTAAAATTTCAGGACCGTTGTACTCGCCACCATGGTCCTCTAAACTTTTAGCACACTGAAGGGGGATTGATTCATCTCTGCAAATAGTGTCGATTCTAAAGATTGGAGCTCTGTACCTATTTCTTGCACACATAAAAAAGGGGAAATAGGTAGGGAATAAAGGTTTGCCTAAGTCAAACCCTGGTCGAGGAATCAACCTTGAATTAAATATTGCAAGTACTAAAATAAACAATGGAAAGATATACCTCATATCTGCAATAATTGATAATGATGTTTTACTTCTTGAATGTAATCACATATGCTGTATGAAATGACACGAACATGACAAAACCCTAATCACACACACATTCTTGCATAAGAATGATGTAAAGTTACTCCATAATAAGTAGATGAAGAATATGCAGCCTTGAAGACCTGTAGAGATGCTTGATGATGAATGCTTTAATACTTGAATGCTTGATTGCTTGGCTTCCCAATTTCACCTATCATGAATATATATATATAAAATGAGAGGGAAATGCCTCCTTACATACATGTCCATTGGGAAATAATATTAATTTTTCAACATAGGGCAACACGAAGAAAGGTTTACCACTCAAATTTGAGATGGGGCAATGGGTTTAAAAAATGGGCCAATTAGGGAGGACCGTGGTACTAGTGAGGACCAAGGCACCACACCTTGGTCTTACCCTAATATGGGGCCTAGGATAAAGGGGCAATGCAAGGTAAAATGTAATATTAAGGGCCATATTTGCATGATGCAAGCATAAATGGGTCTTAAACAAGCATAGGGATGTGAACACTAAGGTGAGGACCCCAAATGTGGTCTAAATTGTAAGGGGGTGCAATTTAGGATGCTACACATAGTTGTAGTTCATATCAAAGATACGAATAAAAAGAGAGAAGATCCTTTCAACAAGATACAATGATAGAAACTATAATCAAAGAAAAATAAAAGAAATGCACTTAAAGGTCTCAAATAGAGTAGTCTACATAAGATATATGGTGTCAACATTCTTAGTGAAAAAGTGTTGCAGAGGTGGAAGGCATGGTAGGCATAGCCTAGGTCATGGAGTACCAAAATATTGACCTATGTAATAGTTATGAGGAGGAATGATAATGACCATGTAGAATAAAAACTACCAATTTGAATGCTATTCCAGCAAGACCCAGGACAATAGCAACATATTTTTAAGTCACAGAGTATATAGAGAAAGGATACAAAGCTTTATAATAATAAATGCAAGAATTTTTTAAAAAAGAGCACATGCATTAATGATAGACCTCACTAGTGAACAAATAAAAAATATAGACACAGTCCTAACCCTAATTTGCTTTGATCTCCATAGGGACAGAGGGCAGTACATTTAAACTTTATGCATATGATTGTACACACAAAAGGTCAAACCATTGATGTAACAACAGGCATAACCAAGTTGCCAATCATAGAGGAGTACAAAAGAGTTATTTCAGTCCTTAGAAGCCTCAAGAGTCATTAACTCACAAAGCAAACCATAGTCCATAATGCCATGCTAAGGTGTGAAAGAGAGTTGAGTAGCTAAGAACCATAAGGAGGAGCCCTATGGAAGAATGTAAAGTTGTATAGAATGATAGAATCTGGTCATCATAACCATGAGCCAAGATAAAGAGCAGTCTTAGTTGCATCAAGGTTCAGTCATAAGGCCTTTCTAGCTGAGGTTTGACTAGAGACAATGGCAAAAGATATAAGGACAACATCAAGGTATGCTAACCCAGTCACAATGAACATTCTCAATGATCACCTACAAAGATCAAGTCAAGGAAATATAAAGCAGACTTTCCAAAAAAGGTCAAAACATTGAGTTACAACAATCATAGGAAAAATCAAGAGCATTCATGGCATTGACGAAGAAAGAAAATAGTGAAAGAATTGACATTGAAATTGTTAGAAGGTTATTCACTGTCAAAAGACAAAGTACACTATCAAAGGCCTACAAAGAAACACATAGATACATCCACAAAGAGAGATAATGAAAACTTGATGAGCAGTCCTAATCAAGGAGGAATAATAGCAGCATGTCCTTGTCACAAAATCAACTTCGAAAGGATGAGCTACAATAGTCAATTCAAGGCACATAATCAATGCGAAAACATGGTTATAGCCATGAAAGGACAATCCATATAGAAAGACGGTGAACAAAGCTACAACCATCATGAACAAGGTTCTAATACTTCAAGGTTACCCTAGCATATAGATATATAGTCCCAGACTTGTTGCAACAAACCCTTGAAAACAATCATGGCACATAATAGACAAATGAGCATCAATATCTTTATTTCAAATGACAGGAATAGTTCATTCAAGACACCTAACAAGAAAATAGTTAACTATAGCATATAGAATTCAACATCAGTTCAAGATGAGTGAAAGGTGGAGTTTGATTTATGCTATAATTCTGACCTGAAAAAGAGGAGATTTGAGGGTGTTATCAACAATACCATATGGGTTGACTACCACTTGAGGCTCTCTTTGATGTAGTTCAACTTTAATTTGTGATATTTTCACCTTCTTTTTTGCCTTCCTCAAGATCAATTTTGACCAAAGAGGCTAAAATCATGCATGCTTGAGAAACTTTAGAGGTGAAAGATTTCAGTTCAACATGAGTTAGAAGATGAAGAGGTGGAGTCAAACAACCAATCCACTTTTAGTTAATTTCAAGGCTCCTTTATTTATAAGTATTCTTCCTATCTTCTTTTCTCATTTAGTTCTTTTCTCTTTACCTTCTGCACACAACAAGGCATGAAGCATTGCAACTCAATTTTTAAGTTTTGTAATAGCAATTAGCTCCTTTATAATTTCAATAAAACAACAATTTGGACCTATTCTAATATATTCTTTTGTATGCTGTATATGTTATTGATGTGATTTTTGTCAGTTATTATGAAAACTCTTTCTTTCATGTCTATTTCAAGAACCTTTAAACATAATTCAATTGATGTACATAGGTTTTAAGTTGTGTTTATCCCTTGCAACAGTTTGAAGTTGTAATAACATTCAGTTCTTCTTCAACAAACCTAAAAAATCAAACCTCCTTATGAATTACTAATGTATGAAGATTGTTAAAGTTGAACTATGTCTTTGTTTCATATTGAATCAAATTGTGAGTAGTAGCTAATGCGATTCTTGGTTAGATTTTGGTGCATCACCTCCTCCTAGGATAGGTTTTCTAATTCCAAGTTATCCTTTTGTCCTTTTTCCCATCAAAAGTTGATAGCTTTAGGAGGTATTCTTCAGGAGAACCAACTCACTACGGAGATTGATCCTCGAGATAGGAAACTCATAGGCCTGAGGATCATTCCATGTTTCATGGGATTATTGAGCTCCTATCTTAGCAACGTGGCGTAATCCTTCATGACAACAATGATGTGTTTGGGTCCTCTCTATCTCCAAGAGGACCACATTTGATGTTATAGGTATAAATGGCCCAATTTTTGTAATATTGTATATTTTGTATGTGGTTGACCTAGAGTTTAAGGTTTAATGAACTATCTCATATATACAAGAGTGTAGATGTATGATTTGAGTATGGGATGTATGTGAATTGATGTGAAGTACATATGATTGGTGTGCAAGCAAATTTGATATTTCAAAAGTGTGAAAGATAATTGGGAAGAGAGTTGAGATAGTATTCATGGTCAAATATGTTTACTATTATATTGATTGCTTGACACATTGATTCAAGGATAGTTTCATGGTCAGGAGATTTTATTCATTTCAGTTCATTTATCCTCTACACCTGCTAAAAGGTGTGCTCCTTTTGGCAATTTGTGCAACCCTTTATATCTTACCCTAAGGTTGTGTGTGTTAGTCATGCAAGTCCTTTCAAGGGCAATGTTCTCCATGGCCTTGAGCCTAAACATTGTAAGATTCATGTATTCATATTGTGAGTGTAATTAACACCATGATTTTTCTCTATTTAGGGTTTTCCACGTAAATCTGGTGTTAGTGTGTTTGTTGTGCTCTGTGATTTCATGGTTCATAATTGCAGTAATATATTAATTGGGGTTTAAATTTGAATAGATCAAAAGTGAAGCATTTTGAGGTTCATATTGATTCACCCTCCCCCCCTCTTAGTCTTGTGGTGTGTTCAACACTATTCTATTGATCGATTGTTTCCTTTTAAGTGATCATTCTACTAATTGCATTTTCCATGATTATAAATTAAAAAAAAGGAGATGGAGGATACACATTTAAGCCATTTTTGTTGAAACCAAACTTTTCTAGTATTTTTATGAGGAACCTCCATCTAATTCTATCATATGATTTACTTATGTTTAATTTTGAAATCATGGCCCTTACACTGTCCCATTTGATAGTATGAATCATCTCATGTGTAGTGATAATTTCATCCATAATGTTTCTTCCTATAATGAATCCACTTTATTCCTATGATATAATTGTTGGGAGGATCTTCTTCAATATGTTTTCTATGACTTTGTTATCACTTTGTAAATTGTGTTGCATAAAAATATTGGTTGATAATCTACAAAGGATGAGTAGTTGTCTTTATTAGGAGTTAGTGCAATATTGGTGTTGTTTATGTCCTTGAAAATCCTTCTGACCTTCATGGTTCTTCCACCAACCCACATATGTACTTGCCCATAAAAATTCAACATGCTTGGAAGAAAAACATTGAGAAACCATTAGCCTAATAACTTTTTTGGGATGTAACTATAATAATGCCATTTTCACCTCGTCTTTTGAAATTGAGTATTTACATATTGGATGATGCAAGGAATAAACTATATAAAGCCATTTTGTAGAGGTTTTTCATCATTCTGTCTTGATAATAGACTGCTAAAATAATATTTTCCTTCATTCTATGTCTCTCCATTATTGGTTAAAATTATCCCATTATTATCTACTATCTAAGGAATTATATTTTTCCCTCTTTTGATTTTTGTGGATTTGTGAAATATTTTTGTATACATATTCCCTTCTCATGCCATGTTTCTTTGGACCTAGATTGCCAGTACCATTCTTCCCTTGCCAAAATTTTTTGTGTTTTGCGATAAATTGATTTTCTTTGACATAATCTTCTTGAAACATTTTATTTGTTATTATTTTTAATTCATATCCTCTAATTCCATTTCTATTCTTTCTTCTCCTGAAAAATGTTTCGAAAGGTTTTCTTATTTTGAGCCTTTCTTTGATATGTTGTGATCTTTTGTAAAATACAAACAACACAGATCTCTCATTGTTTATGAGCCCCTTCCAACAATTTTTGAAGTACCATAATACCTTCAATATGAAATCATATTTCATAAAATAAAAATTGACTTTTTGGAGGTGGCAGATCCTCTATTAATTTTAATACCACTAAGTAGTGATCAAATGAGGAGATTGGTCAAATGTGTGAGACTGGTAATGTGAATGATTACATCCAATCAAGCGAGAGAAAGAAGCGATCTAACCTTTTGGCTATATTGGTGAATATTATTTTTCTATTATGGCATGTATATGTTCTATTACTTGGAACAATATCTATTAAACTATCGTGATTACTGAAATCTATAAAGTTTGTTTGAGATTGGGAGGCACTCCCAATACCATCCATTTTCTCTAAAATATTCAATATTGCATTAAAATCACCCCCATAAAACAATATTCCTCAGATCTAGTTTGTTTATCTCATTTTCAATTTCATTCCACAAGGCTCATTTGTCTATTGGTTTGTATGGTCCATAAATGATGAAAATATAAAATTCTAAATCAAAGCAAAAATTGTGTACCTTCATAGATTCTAATTACTGTTCGTGTTGATTATGTCAATAGAAAATTTTCCTAGTTTCCACACTAAGTTGACTCCATCAGAGGTGCTTGATTATGTCAATAGAAACTTTTCCTAGTTTCCACAATAAGTTGACTCCACCAGAGGTGCTTCTTCATTTTGTGTAGTGGCCAAACCATCCCTTGCAATTTTTGACTTGGACTAATTTTGTTCTTGTTTTCTTATCTTTATTTCTTGGAGCATTACACATTTGATCAATTGGTTATTTAGATGGAATTTGATCATACACCTCTTGTTAGACACATTAATGTCCCTATCATTCCATGTGAGGATATTCAATTTTTCCCAAGGGAGGTGATTCCTTTCTTGTATCTTAACAAATAGGTTTTGATGGGATTCTACTCCTCACAAAGAGATTTCTCCTCTCTCTTTTGCTCGTTGGTTTTCTCACAATTCTTGTGCCTTTTTCATCTTTCCCCATCATTTATAATTTTAGATGTTGATTGTCCAATCCATCTTGGATCCACCAGATCAATTTCATCCGTAATATTTTCCTCAAATTATGACCTATAAAAACACATTTTTTTCTTTTTCACCCTTATGTCTACAAGGGACTACTTCCCATTTTGAAACTTGGTCTGTTCCTTTATTATCTAGTGATATCTTTGGTGAGGATGTTGTAGGAGTTGATTGTGACTCTTCAACACCCCCAAGAACCATACAAGAATAAAATAACTTCCACAATAAAGAGAATGAAAATAATATATTGCTTGATTATTGATGCAAGAATGGATGTTAAAATGTACACATGAGAGGACTTGATTATAAAGGCAAGGTGATAGATAGGATTAGAAATGACGTTGCCATGTGTCTTAATCCTATACAACGAGACATCTGCCTAGATAAATCATTAAGTGACCTAGATAACTATAAATTAATTAAAGTCACAAAGACAATATATGATAAGATCTTATCTGGAAAACTAAAACTTCTAGAAGGAAACTTAGGACCTAAATAAACTTAAGTCATGTATGAATAAGTCCCCTACTAAGACCTAGTTGGGTGCAACACTTTATTAGGTAAAAATACATTATTCACACCAACACCCACCATTAAGTGCAACTCAAGTTGTAGATTATTATGAAAATATGCAATATTATTATGATCCCAACTAGGAAACCATGTTAGGTACCCACTTACAATGTAAATATTTCACAAACATAGAAAAGGAGAAAAACCAGTGAGACAAAACTCCTCTCCAAAAGATAGAATAGATAGTAAAGAGGATGGTGTGGACTCAACGTTACTTGCGAGGATTGTTGGCATTACATGTTGTCATTGATGATGAAGATGGTTGAAAGTATTCATGGTCAAAAGCTGAGAGAGGGAGATTGTTGATTGTTGACAATACGTGTTATCATTGATGTCAAGAGTTGATACTGGATACTAGATAGTTTTATATTAGAGAGATACAAGAGAATGGGTTAATGATATGGAAGGAGAGAAAATTGCATTGTATGGATATAGGTTAATGATATGAAGGGAGAGAACATTGAATTATGTAGATATAAGAGGAGAGAACACTGCATTATTGTTGTATGTCTAGTACAAGTTGCTTAATATTGTGGATGCCTTGAGATGAGGTGTAATTAGAATGAAGATGTTCATATTATGCTACAAGGTGGTGTATATATCTATTTTTTATTTCTAAGAGAGAATATGTTGTCTCTGGGACATTTTGGTCATTGAAAGATTGATGCAGTGTGTGCATGCAAAAAAGTATGATGTAGACAATGTAGAAGAATGTTCTGCATTCCTCTGTGTTTGAAGTTTTGGTCTTGCAGATTTCAACATATTGTTTACTCTTTGTGGACTTTACACATATATAATTTTTAGGTTCCTATTTTTGTAGCTGATGTTGTTAGTAATGGTGGGTTGCTAACAATTTGGTGGTATGTCAAAGTTAGCTTTGACTGGTCCGATAAATGGTTCACATTTCTCTGCATGTATGTTCCTATTACTACAACTTGGAGGAAATTGTTATAAGGTTTGTGTAGCGTCCTAAAATTGTGACACTTGCAATTTCGACTGCATTTGGGTCTTCACGATGGCGATGCAACACTGAACCTGAATGGAGACCCCGAAACTTGCTCACGACACCAAAAACTGCATTTTTCCAGCACCCTGGCCTGATCCTCCTTGCACGCTGCTGTCCCGGGAGGTGGGACCAGAGCGCCCAGCGCCCTGGTCCTTCAGGACCAGGGTGCCCAGCGCCCCGGTCCCCCAGGACCATGGCACCTAGCGCCCTGGTCCCTGGCCCTATTTTGGGCCCGGTCTCCTATGGGACTTCGGGCCTTTTTGTTTGCAAATTGGAAAATAACATTTCCTGGTCGGCCTAAGGTCGGGAAAATCAGTCTTTTAACCCTAACTGGCAAGTATATAAACTACTTTTCCTCTCTCATTTTGGGGAGGATGGAAAAAGGGGGAAACGATATTCAAACATTCAAGCATTCAAGCATTCAAGCATTCCTTCAAGCAATTGATCATTCTAAGTCTCCATTCAAGGCTAAGTGTTGCATTCAAGACAAGGATTCAACCATTGAAGAGGAGATCACTTACAACACATTACATGCTACAACATACAACATACAACATACAACATACAACAAACAACAACATCTATACCTTCGCATATAAGGATACAAACATCCTTACAACAAGGTATTAGTACTTGTTTTACATTACAGACATTTACATTTACAGCATTTCTCATTTCTTGGTTAATTCCAAAATCGGGGTTTGACCTAAAGGCAAACCCCTAATCCCTAACCCCCCAATCATCTTCGCTTTTCTGTGTGTAGGTTGCAGGTACGCGGCTGAAATTGAAGATCTGGAATCCTTGTGCAGAGACGAACAGATCCCCTTCGTTTCGCGGATTTTTTGGAGGACCGTGTGCACGTTGGGCGCCATCGTCCCGTCAACTTTTGCTCAAATTTGCAGGACAGCGCCGTATCGACATTTTACAGCTAATTCCAAGTCCGCAGCTTCATCCTATATCCCTATCTCAGTTTATAAGCGAATCTTTCTCACTTTCTATGCATTCCTAGCTTAATTCTTCTATCAACATTCTTTACAAAAGAGGGTAGCCTTGCTGTCTTAACCCTTGAAACTCATTTAGCATCCAATCTTGCATTGTGTGGGATTGGATCTTGTGGGTTTCAACCCCTCTTTTGAATGTAAAGTCTCCCAAGTGAAAACCATCAACCCTAGAGACTCTCCCTTCTCTCTCCTCGGAGTTGGGGAGGGGAGAACGACTAGGGTTCGATCATTTTTCCGCTTTAAATTTTGGTGAACCCGACGTGAACATCCTTTCTGATTATTCATAGTTAGATCTGAAAATTGGATTCCTTGATTACATTTCCATGTTTGATCTTTTCCAAATTTTAGAGGTTGATTGCATAAAAAAACCCTAAATTTTCTTTTTAAGTAATTAAACTTGTGAAATGTTTAATTGTTGATGCTTGTTTCAGATCTGCCCTTCTATTACAAATTATCAATTCATATTTGTGCTTTAATTTTAAAAATTAAGTGGTTAAGTGTCAAAACCCTAATTTTTGAAACCCTCTTGATTCAACCTTTGTCCGACAATTTCACTGATCAAAACATCTCCAAATCAGCTGTAACTTTGGATTCCGCAATAAAATCATAATATCTTTCATCCCTGAAAATTTGGAAAAAAGTTGCGAGGACCGTGTGCACCCCAAGCGCCATCGTCCCCGACATTTTTTTTGAAATTTCGGGAGCTAGATCTTACTGTATTTTTCTGCTAAAATCCAGAATTTTGGCTGATTTTATCAATTTTAACACCTTCAAAATTACAGTCAAAGTTGGTCTAGCGATTGCTTGGATTGAGGCTTCTAATCATTCAAAAAATGTTGAAATTGAAATTTGTGTCAAAATTGTGTTTCTTACAGTCCTAGATCTGAAAAGTGTGTTATCATTCATTCGAAATTTCAGTGATTCATTCAAATTTTTGCAATTTGTGACTTTTGAAATTAAGTGCTTAATTACAACAACTTTGATTTCCGCTTTCAAAATTGAATTTTGCATGAAATTGAGTCAACTTTCAAATTTCAAAACTTGCATTGCTTTTGGTATTCCCTCTAAAATCATAAAATTCAAAATTTCAGTTTCCCTCTCTTTTTCAAAATTCAAATTTTGCATTTTTCGACAATCTTGGTAGGGTTCAATTTTGAGATTGCAACTTTAATTTGGCCTATCTACAGATCGTAAAATCACTCAATTTTTTCAGGTTAGCTGCAAAATCATCATAACTTTCATCCCTGCAAATTTTGAAAAAAGTTGCGAGGACCGTGTGCACCCCAAGCGCCACGGTCCCGGACATTTTTTCTGAAATTTCGGGAGATTGTCCTGATTGTATTTAACAGCTTAAATCTAGGAGATTGGCTGATTTTACTGAAATTTGCTACCTCTAAAAATTCAAAATCTTCTCTCTCTCTTTAGTGCATGAGTTTTACAACAATAAGCCCTACTTACACTATTCCCGTTAGACGAAGCCTTAGAATTAAGTCCTTCCAAGGTTTAATTACTGAGGAGATGGAACCTAATTTGAATGGTCTTTTTAACGAGGACATGGGTAATTCCTCTAATCCTCTTAATGATGAAGAAGCTCTCCATGAGGTTTCTATAGAACAACTTTCAAAATTGGATAACCAATTTGACGATTTTCGACAGTGGATGTCTCAAGAATACCCTGATAGTCAAGCTCTTCCTTTAATTGAGGGTCTAAAATGTATGCTTCAAAGTGATAAGAATGGAATTGATATTTTACGTGGTATTGCACACATTGTGGATTCAAATGTGATGCCTATGAAAAGTTGTGCCGAAACCTTAGGTTATACACAACCTCCTACTCAAGACAATCATTCTATTCCTTTGACGACTTCTATTGCTAGTATACCTACTTTTACATCAAACATAATGACTACTTCAACACAAGACATTCCTCCTATGATCACCAGTCATGGGGGCAATCCCTCTTCTTCAATCAACCCTCTTCCTTCATTCAATCCAACTTCTTCATTCATTCCCTCAGTGAGTGTTCCTCTTATATCTCCACAAATGAACATGACGCAAGGGGGCAATTCATTTAACCATTCCATTCCTCCTTGTAGTGTTCCTCCTGTCCAATCATCTCCTATGACTAACTATCATAGTGTCCCACCACCTTACTCTCTACCTTCTTTCAATAACATAACACCTCCATCACAATCTAACACGTCTAATATGAACTCTTCGACTGAAGTGACCATTAATAATCTTGCACAAACTGTCTCTTCTTTACAGCAACAAATTGCCTCTATGAATCAATCTAAGTTTAGTGTGCCCACATTTGATGTTGCGAGCCCACTTTCTCTTGATATTGTTCGAGCTATTCCCCCTAAACATGTTGAAATTCCACATTTGGAGCTTTATAATGGTAAGGGTGATCCTCTAACACATGTTAAGACCTTTCAAACAATATGTACTGATTTTGCTTATGACCAAAGGTTGCTTGCAAAACTGTTTACTAGAACATTAAGAGACAAAGCCCTACAATGGTATTGCTCGTTGCCTTCCTATTCTATTACTTCTTTCGAACAACTTGCAAATGCTTTCATTCAACAATTTCAAAACAATATAAGTCCTAAAGTTACTTTGATTGATTTAATGCATTGTAAATAAGGTGTTAAAGAAAAAGTGACTGATTTCATTGGTAGATATAAGCATTTGTATGCTCAAATTTCCTTTCCAGTGCCTGACAATGATATTCAAAGAATCTTTATTTCTAATTTACAAAAAGATATTCGAGACAAACTCCTGTTTTCTGAGTTTACTTCTTTCCAACAGTTGTGCGCAACTCTTCACAATTATCAACTGACTGTGAGTCAAATGGAACAAGCAAATCCTATGACTCCGAGTGATAAGGGTGATAGTAGTCAACAACCATTTGGGAAGTTTAAACCGAACAGAGAGTCCATTAAATTCAATGAAAACATCATCAACAACAATGTGAATACAACATCAGGTGTGTATCCTATTTCTAAGTTTTTCAAGAAAGAAAGAAAGTTTACTCCTTTGAATGAATCATTGCATAGTATTATGAATAAGTTATTGGAAAAAAATGTGCTTACTCTTCCTGCTATAAGGCAAATTGATCCTGCAAAGATTAATTCACCCTATTTTGATAACAAATCTTTTTGTCAATTTCATCATCAACCTGGGCATGATATTGAAAAATGTTTTGCTTTAAAGGGGAAAATTCAAGATTTGATTGATAATAATACTATCTCTGTTTCTAGTGTGAATGATAAAGGCAACAAATATGTAGCTCTTCCTAACCAAAATCTTCAGATTTTTACTGATCCATTGCCTTCTCATACCTCTAATGCGATTGATACTACTGATTCCTCTATCTCACCTAATGATCTTGTGTCTATGACTCCGAATGTGATTAATTTTGTGGAGCAACAGAAAATCCCTAAAGAACCTTCCATCACATTTGATTCCAGTGAAACTATCAGGGCACCTAATGGTCCTTTATATATAGTTGCAAAAGTCAAGAACACACCTTGCCGTGGAGTGCTTATTGATCCTTCTTGTATGGTTAATGTCATTACTGAAGAATTTCTTTTTACTTTGCAATTGAATCAAGTTATCTATGACAAAATAGATGTGGTTGTGAAACTATTTGATGCATTTTCTTCTCCTGCAATTGGTTCTATTACATTACCTATTGAGGTCCGTAACAAATCCCTTGATGTGAACTTTGCTATTATTCCATCTTCCGAACAATTTCGTGTGAAGCTAGGCTATCCTTGGCTATCTTCCATGAAAGCTATTGCTTCTCCTATTCATAAGTGCTTGAAATTTCCTCATAATGGTGAAGTTGTTACTGTCAATCATAGTCTCTTTAAACCAGTTGAAAGAACTTCTAGCGTTCCTATTGATTACTTTTGGCCTAAACAATTCCAATCTCTTCCTCCACGAAGTGATCATCTTTTCAGATCTTATCAAAAGTGGAAAACAGATATGATCCTATCTCTAAGTGAACCTAGAACACCCAAACTTGACATTCCTATCATTCTTGAGAAGGAAGTTCTTCCTTTGAAAGATAAAACTAATGTCTTTCCTCAAGAAGATTCCCAACCCATCCCTATGGATGTGACTATGCCTATATCTAATAAACCTCCTAAGAGTAGACCTATACCTCCTCGTCATGATGGACTTGGTCTCCTTCCTAAACCAAATATTTCTCCCTTATATGGAGCAGTTCCTCCTCCGTCCTTTTATAGAGAGAAGAGACCTTCCTCTTCTCCTATTATCCAGCCTAAGAAACCACAACCTAAACACCCAAGTGATAAGGATGAGAACATTCCTCCTCCTCAATCTTCTCAACTTCCTACTAAGACTAGATGAAATCGTTCTGCACGTGAATGCCGACGAAAGCGTCGTCTTAGAGCTCAAACTTTGCAATCCCCAAAAACACTTTCAACAAGCATTATTCCATTTTCTCCTCAGCCGACGATTGAGCCGAAATCTCCTAAACATAAGATGCATGATGGTCTTGATCCTGTGCGAGTTAAAGATCCTATTTTTATAAATCTTGATGATGATATAGATGAAAATGCTATTCATGATGCAAATGTTACTCTTGTTCATTCTGATAGTGAATATGAACTTGTTGATATTGATAACCATTTATCTAATGAATTTTCTAAAGCACTTATCCTAGCTCCTAGACAAGAACAATGTGGCTCGGAACATGAACATAGCCCTTGTTTGGATCTTGTGATAGCTCCATCTGCTGTGTTGGATGTTCCTCCTCTAGCGTGTTCTCTACCTTCCCGAAACATTGATCAACAAGATCGGGGGGTAGATGACGTGCTAGACTAGTTTCATTAGCATAGCAGATTCTCTCCTCCTCTCTTTTGTTACTTCTTCTATATGTTACTCTCATTCTTCTATTTGTTGTCCTTAGTGTTGTCTACTTGAGGACGATGCAAAACATTGAGATCTCTTTTGGTCTCTCTCATGTTGACTCAAAAGACACGTGTTCCCTTCTTCTAGGTGACCTTCCTTGATTGGGGAATGAAGAACAATTATGCATACATACATATGATATACATGAATTATCATACAACATACTGACCCCGAGGAAAGCGAAGTCACCTTGTGCTTTGTGTTTTGTGTCTATTATCCTTGGGCTTATCTCACACTTGGGGGCTAAATCCTTGTGATAATGTTCTCCTTTCTCATTTCTTATATGTATCACTACCTTAAAGCAATCACCCCCGGTGAGGCGTGTGCGATCGCTTTAACGTAGGGGGGCATACATCCCGTTCATATCTTTTCAAGATACTTGAAAATTTCTTGGCAAATTTAGCCTTGCCTTGAAAATTTTTGATATCTTTCTTGCATGACTCATAGTGAGGGAACCTTGCTACTGACAGTCATGGTTCTCCCTTGTGATCTTCCCTTTTACCTTGTCAATCGAAGTCATAAGATCCTTAGTCCACTAGGGGCTTGGTGTATCTTGCCTCCTTGACGTGGTGAAAGTTTTTCAATGTTGTTTCCTTGTACTTTACCGGAAGTATGAGCGTATGCTTATACTCCCGCTAAAGTGGGGGCTAAATGTAGCATCCTAAAATTGTGACACTTGCAATTTCGACTGCATTTGGGTCTTCACGATGGCGACGTAACACTGAACCTGAATGGAGACCCCGAAACTTGCTCACGAAACCAAAAACTGCATTTTTCCAGCACCCTGGCCTGATCCTCCTTGCACCCTGCTGTCCCGGGAGGTGGGACCAGAGCGCCCAGTGCCCTGGTCCTTCAGGACCAGGGCGCGGTGCTGGCCTGATCCTCCTTGCACCCTGCTGTCCCGGGAGGTGGGACTAGAGCGCCCAGCGCCCTGGTCCCTGGCCCTATTTTGGGCCCGGTCTCCTATGGGACTTCGGGCCTTTTTGTTTGCAAATTGGAAAATAACATTTCCTGGTCGGCCTAAGGTCGGGAAAATCAGTCTTTTAACCCTAACTGGCAAGTATATAAACTAATTTTCCTCTCTCATTTTGGGGAGGATGGAAAAAGGGGGAAACGATATTCAAACATTCAAGCATTCAAGCATTCAAGCATTCCTTCAAGCAATTGATCATTCTAAGTCTCCATTCAAGGCTAAGTGTTGCATTCAAGACAAGGATTCAACCATTGAAGAGGAGATCACTTACAACACATTACATGCTACAACATACAACATACAACAAACAACAACATCTATACCTTCGCATATAAGGATACAAACATCCTTACAACAAGGTATTAGTACTTGTTTTACATTACAGACATTTACATTTACAGCATTTCTCATTTCTTGGTTAATTCCAAAACCGGGGTTTGACCTAAAGGCAAACCCCTAATCCCTAACCCCCCAATCGTCTTCGCTTTTCTGTGTGTAGGTTGCAGGTATGCGGCTGAAATTGAAGATCTGGAATCCTTGTGCAGAGACGAACAGATCCCCCTTCATTTCGCGGATTTTTCGGAGGACCGTGTGCACGCTGGGCGCCATCGTCCCGTCAACTTTTGATCAAATTTGCAGGACAGCACTGTATCAACATTTTACAGCTAATTCCAGGTCCGCAGCTTCATCCTATATCCCTATCTCAGTTTATAAGCGAATCTTTCTCACTTTCTATGCATTCCTAGCTTAATTCTTCTATCAACATTCTTTACAAAAGAGGGTAGCCTTGCTGTCTTAACCCTTGAAACTCATTTAGCATCCAATCTTGCATTGTGTGGGATTGGATCTTGTGGGTTTCAACCCCTCTTTTGAATGTAAAGTCTCCCAAGTGAAAACCATTAACCCTAGAGACTCTCCCTTCTCTCTCCTCGGAGTTGGGGAGGGGAGAACGACTAGGGTTCGATCATTTTTCTGCTTTACAGTTTGTGTTGTGTCTCATTTTGATCTTTAAGTGCTAATGTGTTCTACAAGATGTGTTATTGGATTTTGTTCATGACTGGGTCTTCTAGCCCTCCGAAATGAAGTGTTTTGTACCTATTTGTGTGATACCAACATATTTTGGTATGACAGTGAGAAAGAGGTATTTGGGAATGTTGTTGGATGTTCAAGGAACATCCTTGTATTCTTTTCATATTTCTATATGATCAGTTGGGGGTTGCATTGTCTCTAGCCTTGGCATTTCAAGGTATTTTTTGTGGTTTGGCCAATAAAAGTTGTATCTTGCTTGCACTATGTCCCTTAGGGTTTGTGCTAGCACTAGAGATTGTATTGAGGTGTTCTTGGGTCCTATCTTGGTGTGTAGGGTTATGCATTAAGTTGTTTAATGCGAAAGATATTTTTGGGTCGACCTAGGTTTATGTTGCATGGTTTAACTACACGTTACATTTTTGTTAACTTTAAAAGATGTTCAACTTAGAAATATGTTTTATAATGTTTTTAGGTCTTCTCTATATCCTAGATTGGACCACATTCACCACAATTATATTTTATGTTTTATGGCTTACTTGTTAGGACTTATGTTTGTCCCTTGTTCTGGCAGACCTATTTGAGGATCATGTTGAAGAAATTGGTATAAATAAAAAATAAAATTAGTATGGATGGAAGTGTGTGGAGATGTGAATCAAAGTGTGTGTTTTATGCTTACATGATCATTTGCAGAAGAATGTGATACAAATTTGAGGTAGTGCATGGTGTTATTTTGAAGTTGATCTCTTGAGACAGAGATTCAAGGGAAACTTCATGCTTTGAGATTTCTTGAGGAAGGACCGTTCTTTTTTATTCATGTGTTATGCCTTGTATATCTATTCCCCATTAGTTTCCTCGTATTACAATATGGGTCCCCTATTTTTGCTCACTTTTGCTTTGCCCTTTTTGTTTTCTTGTTCTTTACCTCGGAACTCTGGAGTCTTGAGGTCTCTTTTTGTTCTTTTGGTTTCACCAACCCCGGAACTTCAGACCCCCAGAGTCCCGAGGTTGGTCTCCTTCTTTTTGTCTTTTTTTTCTTTTCCTTTACCTTGTTTTGGAGTCCCAAGGTGTGCCTTTTGTTTTCTTGTTCTTTACCTTGGAACTCTGGAGTCCCGGAGTCCCGAGGTATGTGTTTGAGTCCTTTGCCTCATAACTCCGGAGTCTCGAAGTCCCAAGGTATGTGTGTTTGATCCACCCCAAAACCTCAGAGTCCCGAGGTGGATCCTTGCTTGCCTGCCTTCCTACCCCGGAAGCCTGGACCCTTGGAGTCCCGAGGTAGGATATTTTGTTTTGAGTCTTGCTGTCGATCTTGGAACCTCGGGATCCCGAAGTCCCGAGTTCCTATTTAAAGTACTTGTACGGAGTAGTTTGGGAGGGGGTATAAATAGGAATGATGAAATTTTAAATTTCATTTGTGCATTCAGAGCTCTTTCTTCCTTGCCTCCTAACCGCGAGCCTCCGAACTGCCGAGCTTCCTTTTGCATTCCTGGTCATTTTGATCCACCAGGGAAGTGATTTTTCTTGCCCTTTTGGTCGTTTGTCGGTTAGATTTATTTATTTTGTTCTTATTTATCGAGGTTTTGTTTTTGTGTTCTCTTCTTTTTGTTTTTATGTGTTTTCTTGGGTGTCCCCTGTGCCTTAGTTACTACCTCGGATCCCCGGAGTTCCGGGTGGTTTGCTCTTCCCTACCCCGGAACCCCAGAGTTCCAAGGTCTATCTTTTATAAATCTTCTTGCTAAAATCCTATTGGCTATTTGGCTCAGGACCACGGGATCCTGAGATGAGCTTAAATTCCTTACCCCAAAACCCCAGAGTTCCAGAATCAAGTGTTATCTACCCCAGAACCCCAGAGTTCCAGACTGCATCCATGAGTACCTACCCCAGAACCCCGAAGTTTGGGACCCTATTTTAAAAAGAAAAACTCCCTACTCCAAAAACCCGAAGTCCCGAAGTGAATGAAATTTTTATGTTTTTGATAAAGAAATGATCCTCGTTTTCTTCTTACAAGTTCAGGTACTTAGACATACTCATCTTCTAGCAAAACAAGCAAAGATATTGATAAACTTTCAGCTACCATGAAATACCACTATCAAGGAGAGGTCTACTCCTCAAAGTTGGATGATCAAGTCAAATGGGTCACTGACATAAGAATTGGCCATATCGAGATTGAAGATATCATAACCCAGCTAGATAAGCCCAGACTGGAGGCCCTACACAAGAGAATCAAAAGATCAGGCTTAGTGGAGACAACTATTTTTCCACAATTAGTGCAAGCACCAGAATTTATAATGACAATTGCTCAGTTCTACAACCCGGATACTAGAAAGTGTACCGACGCACAGGGAAGGATAGTTATAGACTTGTCTCCTGACATGCAGGGATTCATGTTTGGTATCCCAACCAGAGAAGAGATATTCCTCTCTAATGAAGAGGAGGCCTTAAAGGTATGGAATGACAAAGTTGCAGCAAATAAAAGGCACATGAATGAAAACTGGTTGGAAGAAGAGAGAAAAATAGGTTTCAAGGCAACAAAGATCCTGAGGGCAAACTTCAAGGAGCCCGAAAGAGATTTGATTATTAAGTTGAGCAGAGCCTTTGGCAAGCATGATTGTAATAATTTCCATCCATGGATGTTCCAGTTTATGACCACTATCCTAATTGGAAACCAATATTTTGATTGGTTGCAGATCCTCTTTGACAATATTTGCAAACAAATGAAGGAAGTCCACCAGACCCAAAAATTATTTTTCACATCTTATGTCATCTGGGTGGCTGCCAGAGCTAGAGAGTTTCTAGGACTACAAATGGAGGGTCAGTTAGGGGATGAGGAAGGACAAAAGAAGGTATGGGAATATTATTCCCAACTCCCCTTAGTCAATGCAAAAGCTCATTTCAAAAGAATTAATGATGCCTTCATTTTTTTGGTAATAATTAAATTAACAGGAGACAAGAGACAAGATACCGGATTAGCCCAGAGGCCATGGCTATTATCCAAGAGTGGGCATGTTGGTTTATCCAAAACCCACACTCTACTTATATTAGGGTCAACAGATTCACAGGGAACCCAATGTTGCTTCCCAGATACTGCAATGATAGAGTAATTTTGTTGGAATATGTAAGGCAACTATTGGGCCTCCAATCTCTCTTATCTTCAAAACATAAAACAAGCATTGATTTTTTAGTATCTATTGGATACTTCTCATGCTCGAAGATACAAGTTGCAAAGCTAGCAGAGCTAGAGCTTCGAGATTTGAACTTGAAAGAATATGATTATGCTAGGGAATTTTATGATCCCTACGGGAAGCTCAAACAAGCTATGCCCAAGGCATATGAGGGACACATGCCAAGACTAGAGGATTTTTGGGCCAACCTCCAGGACAATTTTGAGGTCAGATAGAAAAACTATAATAGGTTATCTGTGCCACAAAAAGGAGATTTTGAAATTGTGACCAATCTCTCTAAAGACCTCAGGGATGATGGAGACCTGCTCGATGCGGCTTATAAAGGATTAGAAATTGATAAGAAGCCTCTCTCCCCAATAAGGTGGTCTGCGAATAAGGATGTGAATATTGAAAAGGTTTCTCAAGTGGTCATCAATAGGACCAAGCAATGGCTAAGTTAGAGGGCAAGGCTGAGTGCCTCAAAGGGGAAACAGAAGGAGTCCACTTCAGGGGTACCCCAATCAAGGGGTTATAAGGATTATGCTCGGAAGATGAGATCAATCTCAAGACAGAATACGTCCACCGATCCTGATGAGGGGGAGAAACCTCAAGAAAGCACTGAGGACTTAAGACCTGAATAGATGTAGACGTACAAGATACTACCTTTGCAACAAGTGATAGTCTAATTTATTGGTCGAGACCTTGCAACAAAGGCAGAACCGAGGATAGCAGCAGGACCCAGTGAAGTAGTAGTTTAACCTGTTAACGAATCACAAAGATGATGCTCCTCACTTCCATGTGGGAATCAACAACACAAAGGCCAAGAGATGGGATTTCTGGATCAAACTACTAAACTCCAGGAGAAGATGAAGGAGTTTGAGTTGTTGAAGAAGGCAATAGACCTTGGAGTGACCGATGGATTAGGAGTAGTACCACTGGCTAAAGTCCTCCCACCGAGGACAGCTATAAGGCAGACTACAGGAGAAGGTACCCAAGAGCAGGAGGAATAAATAAAAATTATGGAAGATATACCTACTCAACCACCTTCAACTGCAGCCACACAAGATCTAGGTATCAATGCCCCTGCACCACCACCAACTAATATACCTGTAGGGCAGTCTGGAGTGCAAGGCTTCAGGTCTAGCACTAAATTAATAAGAGTTAGGAACATTTTCAGATCAGGAAGAAGAGGATCTTGAGCAACATCGACTGCTAGGAGGCAAGAAAGATGGGGATGAGGCGGAGGACCTATTGAATGAAAGATTAGTTCTAACCTCTCAAGATCAAGAGGACATCCTTAAGGACATAGCAGTCGGGCAAGGTGAAACATAGGCAAATGAGGAAGAGATGACATTCAATGAAGAGGTTAGTGGTAAATTGGGAGAATTACATAAGCAACAAGCTCTCCAAACCAATCTAGCCCGCCAAGTTACCTCACCTCAAGATCCTGGGCAAATAGAGGCAAAGAAAAGAGATGAAGCAAAGGAGCAGGCAGAGGTCCATGTTATAACTGTAGATATAGTGTCACATCAAGATGACAAGGATGAAGATATACCACAATGGCTTGAGTTCACTTTTGAGAAGAAAAAGAGAAAAGCGGAGCTTCCTAAGGTCACTTTGCAACAAGTAATCATTGAGGAGCCACCAAAGGTTAAGAAGCCAAAAACCGTACATCATTTATAAAAAAGGGGCTTCGTTGAAGTGATTGCAGATGTGGTAGTTCCACTCCAACTTGAGGGACAAGATTCCCCTAAGTATCAAATATCCCAGGTAAATTTGGGTAAGCAAACAAACTGGGGAGAGCTAGATACTTTGGAGCTAGCCACAAGTGTTGTTAGGGGGCGTGTAGAAAAAGAACATACTTCAAACATGGAGCTCAAAGTGCAACCAGGGCAATACAAGCAGCTGCTGATTGAAATGAGCAAAACTCTAGACTCTCGTAGGGATGACAACCTACCTTCAACCTCATCACTGCCAGAGGGAGAAGTGAAGGCACTAGTGGAGGTGAGACAGGTGGCCGCTGCAGCTAAATCATGGACCCAAGTAAATGCAGCTAAAGATTATTTCTGCAGGATACTATGAGGATATACCGTGGGGCAGTATAGGAAGGCGGAGCTTTAGCTTCTTGTTCCATGCAATGGGAATGAAAGCTAAGCCTTTTTAATAAGCAGTTATGAATTTTGAATAAAGTATTGTGGTTAGGGGAAGAGACAATAATGGAGGACCTCTTAGGAGGGGACAGTTGTGAAAACTTGTAGCCATATGTGTATATTTTGGAGCTGAAGATTGAGATGTTTTAGCACTATATGAAGGATATGGCAGAGATTCGAGTTCCTCTCCTTAGAGAAATTTTGAAATATGAGAATTTTGTAAAACATATGCTTGGAGCCTTTGGTTTAGGATTAACTAGTACTAGAATAATGGAGCAACAACAAGTTGTGAATCAGTGGGATGCATACGAGGCTCAACATTTAGGACCTTCGGCCCAGTTCAATGTCACCCTCATGGACAGGTACACATACTTGAT
The DNA here is from genome assembly GCF_030272615.1 of Cryptomeria japonica. Classification (NCBI taxonomy): domain Eukaryota; kingdom Viridiplantae; phylum Streptophyta; class Pinopsida; order Cupressales; family Cupressaceae; genus Cryptomeria; species Cryptomeria japonica. The sequence goes on along the minus strand of NC_081406.1, from coordinate 175,245,848 downwards.
CACTCAGTGTCAAGAGGTGGTGGAGACAATAGGGGAGTTAGAGAAAGGAAATAAGCATGCAGATGGAGTTTTGAAGAAGTATAAATTTAGAATTAAACACGTAGCTAATCCTCTTGTCCAAGCAATTGCATGCATAATGGATAATTATAGAGCTTTTATTAAAAAGTGAAGGATGAACATACATTTGCTAAAGATAGCAGGGTTTTTGCATGTCCCCCATTTTTGTATTTTTAGCTACAGCTCCAACTCAGGTTCCAATTTTGAGCAAAATTCTGCATGACTACGAAAATGTGGCTCATCCAGCATGGTCTTCATAGTGCTCATGCAACCCCCATTTTATAGTAGTTAATTGGAGTATCAAGGCAGAAACTTGCAAGTTAACTGCGACTCCTAGTTTTGGTTCTTAATTTAGGTTAGAATTATTTCCTAGATAATAGGGCAGAAAACTTCTATAAATTGAGAATTTGGATTCATTTGTAAGGGTCCCCAAATTGATGATTTGTGGCCCACTTAGAGATTTTTAGAATATTTTTTGCAGATTGTTAAGAAGTTGAGTTATTTTGTTACATATTCATTGAGATTAATATAAGAAGCAGCTTGTAGATTGCCTGATCTACATCTATATTCTACTAAATTGTTTTGTGTAATCTGGTAATGTCTATTATTTGGAGTTAGCAACCTGGTTTGATCTTTTTGTTTATCACTTTATGAATCATATTGTACGTTAGTGGTGTATGAGAATTATTGTGATAGGCCATATCGTTGATGATTTTATTTCCATAGGTTTGTGAAATTGATGATTCTGCAGGTTTACTGGAGGTCTGTTGTTGAATGCTAACTTGGATAATATTTGATAATTTCTTGGATTGTAGGGAACTAACTGAGTAGTTCATTAAGTTGTTATTGTATTGGTTTTATTGTTATTTTCTTGTTCCCTTTTACTCTTCGTAGTTTATTTTCCAGAGAATCTTAAATCATAAAATACAAAAAAAGGGAAGTTCATCCATTCACGATCAGCGAGATTTAGTTTCAACCAGCAGGCCCCTTAATAGGTACAACCACATCAACCATTGGGCTGCCCATCACCGCCGTGACCCAACTATAAAGACCTTGGGGTAGTGAGTTTTCCCAAATTCATCGCTTTTCAAAAGAGGTGGTGAGTGTTCACATTGGCTACTTGATTGTTGGCGGGTGTGTCAAAAACAATCGTCAACAATATGGTCATGTAAATTGATTGAAGATAGTGTATCTTCTCAACAAGTTTTGTATATTTCTTGAGGCAGTGTGTCTAATATTGCAAGTCCTTTTGTATATTTCCCTAAGGCAGTGCATCTTATCTTGCAAGTTTGGGGAGTAGTGAGCTTCCTTGGCAGTGATCCTAAAACAAATTGTAATCATTATTCATATATTATGAGTTGAATCTTACTATATTTTTTCCTTATTCAGGTTTTCCATGTAAATATGGTGTTCTCTTATGCATGTTGTTCTTTGTTTTATCTTTCAATTATTGTTGATAAGATTAAAATTGGTTTGTGAAAAAAGGTAAGTGATTAATCGAGACTGATTCACCACCCCCTCTCAGTCTCAGGGTTTTTTCAACAATGACTACATCCATCATGAATATACAATACATGACCCCCCATAAGAGGAAAAAAGAGAGACATGGTGTCATCTATAATGAAGAAGCTCCAATATTAATGAAGTATGCTTAAAAATAAAAGATGATCCAATGCCTGAAAGGAATACATCTTTCCTTAGGAAGAAACAATTCCATAGGATGATGAAGAAGCCACTCCATCTCCAACTGAAAGTTTGGAAGAAGTATCAAAATATGTGTCTTTGAAAACTAATTAGGAATCTCCAAGCTTGAATAAGACACAACATAATCATGATCCAACTCAACTATGAAACATGATTAATCAAGAAAAGGAGGAAAATCATAAATGACAATCTCCAAAGATAATGAAGATGGGATACCATTTTTGCTAAATTATCATCAAAGAGGAATGAAATACCCTCAAGTGTGTCCTCCAAATTTCTAGTATGAGACTTCATGAACAAGTCTAAAATTCTTATTAAATATTCATCCCATAAAGAAAGATTTGAAAAACCATGATCATGATACTAAATAAAAACACTAAAAGTTGAATAAGTAGGAGGTGGAGTAGTAGGAAACTCAAACCTATTCTCTAGTATTCCAAGATTTAGATCACCAAATTTCTCCTCACAAAGATGATTCACCCTTGACGAAAGGGTGTGTACTTCAATTGAAGGAACATTGTCATCATTGAGAGAAAAATGAGAAAAATAATATAAATGAGATGAATGATAAATTATCCGAATAACAACAATTTCCCTAGTATCCAAGTCCATTATGTAAACATAATTAGGTAATTTAAAAACTAATTTACCTTGTCCACTATATGAAATTTGATAAACAAAAAGTAGATTAGATGACAAGGATAGAACACACAATACATCATTGAAAGTGCTTTCTACCATGCCAATATAACCCTTACCACAAACCTTCATATATGTGTTGCTACCTTTCAATATGTTAGGTTAATTACAAGGCTCAAAAGAAGAGAACATTGGCATAAATGATGTTAGAGTATGAGTTTCTGTTGGTGTAAATAATTATTCATCATGGATATTATTACACTTACTTAAGTTTACTTAGGATAATGCATTTCATAGTAGTTTGGATATGAGACACTTGGGTGTTTGTGCCACATTGGGATAGTGTGTGTAGGAGAAATTCCACCTCTTATGGTGTTGATCTTGTTATTACACTATCATATCCACTTATTGTGGAGTGATAATTCCACCTTCGGTGGGTGATCCACCTCATGTGGAATATTGTATTATTTCTCCTACCTACCCACACCTATTTCCTACCTACCCTTGTTTCTTATTGAGCCACATGTCATGTTTGTGTGCTCATACATATCCCTAGCCTTGCCTATATAAGCAGGCTCATCTACATTGTATGTAACAGTTGTTGATCATTTTCTATTGATGAGAATACAGTTTATTCTTGTCCCATATTATGTCTCTTTCATGTACATTTCAATGACTTCTTGATCTTGGCAAAATCCAACATGGTATCAGAGCTATTGGAGTCTCATTGATTCGTCTTGGAGAGGCATTATTGCGATGTCAAGAGGCAGATCTGAGGAGCATCGTCATTTGGAGGCGTCCTAGACCAGATCCGACCTCTCCATTGCGTCCGGAAGGCCGTTTCCATGAATTTTGGTTATAAAGTTGGCCTATTTTGGTGAGGAAAAATTTTTTCCCCAATTTTGCTAATCGTACGGATTTTTCGAATATTCATTATTTTTTTTCAAATTTTTTTTTTTCATTTCTCAGAAAAATTGTTTTGAAAAAAATCAAAAGTTCAAAAAAAAATCGAAAAAATCAAAAAATTGGAAAAGTGATAAAAAAAAAAAGGGAAAAAATCAATTTTGGGGGGTCCGCAGACCCCCCCCCCTGCGCTGGCCGTACACCCGTCATCCGCAGGTTGCAGGTCACAGACGTACCCGCAGATTTCAGGCGTACCTCATCTCGCGCCTGCCGCCCGTACGCCTAGCGCCGACGCCGTCTGTCCTTCTCGGCCACTGCAGGTTCTCCACGTCCCCGGCCCTCGCCTCCGCAGCTCCCCCGGCGCCTCCCGCGTCCTCTCCTCCTGGCGCCCGCAGCGACCTCTGCTCCGCCCGCAGCGCCGGCGCTCCGCTCCGCTTACCAGCGCCCTCTGCCCCGCTCCGGCTCCACCCTCGGTCTCCGCTCCGGCACACTCCCAGCAGCACCTCTGCTCCGCCACTCCTCGGCGCCCTCCGCCTCCGGTTTCGTCTGCCACGTCATCAAACCACGCAGATAGTCCGTACATATCGCAGACACCCGGACACATCAGCAAACCGTACAGACAGTCATCATTTCCGTACAGTACGGAATATCCAGTCAGCAGACCACGTCTTTCGTCCGTACGGTACGGACGCCCAGTCAGCCAGGCAGCGAAGTTTTGGCGACGGTCATACGACCGTCAAATTTAAGACAGTGTTTTGCTGACGTCAGCGCCACATCAGCAGGGTTTGGAAATTTTTTGGACCCCCTCTCATTTGCATTTTTGATTTTGCAGTTCAACTTCAAATGGCCATAACTTGCTCATTTTTGCTCCTTTTTGGGTGCAATTTTTTTTGAAATGGGCTAGAATTTCGTGCTCTCCGCAGTGGTGAAAGAATTTTTTGATTTTGATGCACGGATTTTTCAGAAAATGCAGTTTTTGGTGACTATCCCTGAGTAGTCCCAGTTTTTGCAACTTCAGAGGCTTCGTTTGGGGTCATCCGACCTCCTTTTTAGGTGCCGTTTTTTTTGAAAGTGCGTATTTTTTCGTCTACTTTCACATGATGCTATCAGATTGATGTCATTGTAAGTATAAATTGTACTTTCAGATCTTGGCCATTTTTGGCTCTCTTGGTACTTGTATATTTGCTTGAATCTCAGTTAGATTCATTGCACTATTGATTGAAGTCTCTTGTATCTCATTTGAGAAGTTGTAAAATTTGCATCATAAGTCCACTTTGCCTTGTTTTGCAAGTGGCTCATTGTAACCGCACTAAGTATAAAGTGCCAAAATCATCACTTTTGGGGGGGTACTTTGATTGATTGAATTTGGGGGGTGTCTCTTGTGCTTTTGTGCTCTTGTGTCCTTCCTTTTTGCTGCTATGAGTTCTTCTAAGTTTCCTCTCTTAACTCCACATAACTATGCTACTTGGAAAATTGATGCATGGAGTAAACTTATGGAAAAAGGACTCACTCATTACATTGATGGAACTATTGTTGCTCCAGCTGATCCTAAGGCTGATCCAGTTGGTCACTTAGATTGGCTCACTAAAAATATCATGGCAATTGGTACCTTAAGAAAGTATGTATCAAAGGATCTCATATTTCATATTGAGAAATGTACTCTAATCAAGGATGCTTGGCAAAAGTTTCAAGACTTGTATGGTCAAGTTGATGAGATTAGGGGATATCAAATTGATAGTGATCTCACCATGTTAGATCCCAAGAACTTTGATACTATACAAGATTATGTCACTAAGGCAAATGAGTTGAGGGCACAACTCAAAGATTGTGGCATTGATAAAAAGGATACTCAATTGATATTCAACTTGATAGGGAAGCTTCCACAAGAATATGCAGCATTTGTTTCTAGTTTCCAAACTCATAGGATGACAATGGGTTCAAGCTACAAAATGCCTACATTTGATGCTTTCAATGAAATGTTGATGATGGAACAAACTAAGTTGATAAGCATGGGCATTCTTAAGACTTCTTCTAAGTCTCAAGCATTAGTGGCAACTCAAGGAAACAAAGGAAATCAAGGAAAGGACAACTCAAACAAGAAGAAATGGCAATCAAAGCCTAAGGATAAAGCACAATCTTCTCCACAACAAGGAGATTCATCTTCTTCCAAGAAAGATAATTCACCAAAGAGAGAGAGACCTACTTGTGCTTATTGTAAAAAGATTGGTCATGAGGAACATCGTTGCCATACTAAGAAGATTGATGAGCTCACACATATCATCAAAAAGCATAACATTGATTTGCCTAAAGTCTACAAGAAGGATGATTCATCAACTTCTACTTCCTCACATTCAAAAGGAAAAGGGCAAGCATTCATGGCTTCTACAAGTGGAAAAACTCACTCTTTTGGAACAAGAAAAGGACAAGCTCTATGTGCTACAACAAATCATACTTCAGAGAGATGGCTTCTAGATTCAGGGGCTTCTCATCATATGGCATCTTCACAATCTATGTTCTCTACATTTGAGCCTTGCACCATGCCACAGATTTTGATGGGCAATCATACATACATGGATGTGATTGGGAAAGGATCTATTGACATTGGGGATAACTCCTTCAATGATGTGTTGTGTGTACCCCACTTGACAAACAATCTCCTTTCTATCTATCAAATCACACATGGCGCAACTAAGAGAGTTGTGGAGTTCACACCTGACTCAGTTTTTATTAGAGACATGGAGACTAGAGCTATCATTGCAACTGGGGTGGTTGATCATGCATCTCGGTTATACTCCTTTTCAGATTTTGTTGATGATGATGATTACACATTTGATGATTCTACACATGTTGATCACACTTATTGTGATGATTCAGATTTTGAGGAGAACTTTGGACACTTGAACATGGGGATTCTCACATGTAACCCAGTTCTTGAGTCTTGTATTTCATCTTCTCATATTGATATCACATCACCTATTGCACCTGATGATGCAGATAGTGCGACAGTTTTGCCTTCATGTGATTCAGTGCAGCAGGATATACATTGTCTTCCAGCTTCAGATTCATGGGATGATTACATGACAGACATTGCAGGTTTGTTTGTGGAATCCTACATTGCAGATTTGGGAGACATCATTGATGACATACATCTTCTCTTTGATGAAGATGATCCTTCTTCGATTGTTGCGAGGGCACACTCTGACCCTCTTGTTCATTCTCTACATGATCATTCTTTCGAGGTTGACATGATTGTGGATACTTATGTACAGCAGTTGGAGGAGGTCTCTTTATTCTTTGAGGAGACACATGAGTCTTTGGATATTGTTCTACATCCATCTCCACTAGATGTTGGAGTTCCTTTTTCAGCAGTATGGCACAGTTTACCATCTTTGGAAGGGGTATCTTTTAGCATCGACATGGGGACACTTGAGCAGTTTTCAGAGATTCCTTTCATCATGAGTTTTCTTCATACATCTTCCCTTCATGATTGGGGAGACTTCATGGATACACCTTTGGTTTTGTTTCTTCCTAAGGGGAGGAATGTTGTTCGACGTTCGTGGAGCAGTTTCTTCATACATCGAGCTTCTATCATTGGTGCAGATTCTTCATTGAGGGATGATCACAGTTTGACTTCTCTTCTTCTCTCGTATGGGGGGGACCTTTTCCTCACATGGGGTTTTGTTCCTCACATACTTCTTTGAGAGTTCTCTTGTATAGCTTTCATCTCTCTTTTGGGGGAGGGTTTTTTCCCATTAGGTTTTTCTCTCTTTCCCCACTTTGTGAGAGATTTCATTGCATTGGTTTGCATGCATTTGCATTTGTGCATGGGTACCTAACATGGCCTCGTAGCCGGGACCCATCTTGCATTGCTTAGTTGCATTGTAGACTTAAGTGCATTCCCCTAAGTTGCACTTAAGGGGGGGTGTTGGTGTAAATAATTATTCATCATGGATATTATTACACTTACTTAAGTTTACTTAGGATAATGCATTTCATAGTAGTTTGGATATGAGACACTTGGGTGTTTGTGCCACATTGGGATAGTGTGTGTAGGAGAAATTCCACCTCTTATGGTGTTGATCTTGTTATTACACTATCATATCCACTTATTGTGGAGTGATAATTCCACCTTCGGTGGGTGATCCACCTCATGTGGAATATTGTATTATTTCTCCTACCTACCCACACTTATTTCCTACCTACCCTTGTTTCTTATTGAGCCACATGTCATGTTTGTGTGCTCATACATATCCCTAGCCTTGCCTATATAAGCAAGCTCATCTACATTGTATGTAACAGTTGTTGATCATTTTCTATTGATGAGAATACAGTTTATTCTTGTCCCATATTATGTCTCTTTCATGTACATTTCAATGACTTCTTGATCTTGGCAAAATCCAACAGTTTCTTTTGAATCAAGAAGCCATTTGCTAGTTTCAGGACTTATAGAGGCCAAAAGTTCTTTGAATTTAATTTTATCAATCCCATTTACGACTCTTGTAGTACTTGACTTTGTTGATGAAGAAGGTTCCAACTACGATGCTAAAGAAGAAGAAGACACTAATGAGGGCAACTAAATGTTGTTATTCTAAGAAGGTGTGTGAGTTCATCAATCTTCTTTTCATAATACCTCTTCTCACCATGTGCTTTTATTTTAAAATAAAAACATTTAAACTTATTTTCAAATAATTTATCATTAGAAGAGGGATTGGACATAGGGGTATGTTATGAAAGAGATTCCTTATCTTTCTCATTAGACTTAGATTCCTTATTGTTTTTCTTCTTACCCTTTCTAATGGATTTGGATATTTTGAAATAAGATCTTGAGCCTTTGAATAATTCAATGTGCCCATGTGTGCCAACTTGGCTTATTCCCTTGTGAGTTGAGCTGCAAACCCAACAAGAGAAGGCATTATGTGTGCATTGCCTAGGGCATCCATATTAGCATAAAATATTGAAACAAAAATTGAATAACTAGTACATAGCTCAGAAATAATAGAGAGAAGTGACTACTCATCCTATTTAGTGACCCCATGATCAAATAATTACAATCTAAGACAATTAAACTTTGTGAAGAAATAATGGATATTTTCAAGACCTAAAAGATGACTCATTAATTCATTCTCCAAATTAAATTTTCTCATTTTATTTGGCTTACCAAAGAGATTCTCTAAGGTAGTCCAAATTTAATTTGGATGTGTAAGAGATGTAACATGATATCTAAGATTAGGAGAAATGAAAAAAATGTGAGTACCAAGAGCTTCATCCCTTCTATCAAACATTTCCCTTTTTTGTAGCACTCATGGCTTCTAGATCTGAGCCAAATGTGATTATTTGCATGTTGAATTTCAACAACAAAACCTCCTTTTATGATTTCCACTCATGATAGTTATATGGAGTTAGAAGTACAACTTCTAGAAAATCCACAATAAAATCAAAGAGTACAATAAAGGAACAATAAATTACCGCACACAAAACAAGCACTTAACCTCTTTGTTCAAAACAAAATGACACTTTTTTTTTTGTAAATTTACAATAATATATCCAAAGTAGCAAATTAGATTCAAACTAAAATTAAAAAAAAATCTAAAAAAGTGAATGTATAGAACTGCATTTCTCTCGAATACCTTCCTGATGCTACAAGAATTGAGACAAATGGAGCCCAAAGCAAAAATTTATTAGCTCGAACGTGAAAAAGAAAGATTTGACTTTAAATTGAAAAACAAGCATAAAAAATATTTTTTTGCAAACCACCTATACTGCTAAAAAATTATAGAGCTTAAATGACTTCAAAACCAAATGTATAATCTTACGCTTGATGTGACACAAGCCTAAAGAATTGGAGTTGGACAACAAAATGGTGATGCAAGCCTGACACACTTCATATGTCGGTAGAGACTAGCAGTTGCAGGAGTAGTGCCTGCAACGGTTCGCCGATAGGCAAGCCTGAATTTGTGGGATGACTTATGAGAGTGGAATGCACGAAGAACACTTATAATTTTGCAACTGAATGTAGCAGTATATAAGAAATCAAACATTATATGCGAACATAATTTGCAAACATAATTTAGAAACATTATTGTAGGTGATGGTTATAATTATATTGTATAAATCTGTTATAAGAAGTTGTTGAATATATCTTGAAACTCTTATTAAGAGTGAACTATCTGATGTGTAATTGTTAACAAGAAAGTGTATAAGAAACCTTAAAAGGCTTATAGACAGCGAAAGAGTTGTGAAGAATGAATCCTGCAGGGGGGAAGTAACGGAACGAAGTGAGTAAAAGTGTGAAATAAATTGTATATAAAAATTATAGATGATAGATTGAGAAAGAATGAATATTTTAACTTGTAGAGAAGAGGCTTAGTTTAATCTTGCTTACTTTGGGTGAAATGACTTTATTTTGTAGAGGAAATGATTCCAAAATTAGAGAACCAAAGTGATGTAAGAGTCATTTATGAAATTTTGGAAATCAAAAGTAAGAACATAACTTAGAAACTGTGATAAATGGTAAAAGTTTTATAGTTCTATGGAAGAGATAATCCAAAATGAGAAGTAAATATACTTAAATGTAATGTTACCTACTGGGTCTTTTAGTTGCAATGTATGTACAAAGCAGCTCCAATCTGTTTGTTTAGCACCTCTCCGTAATAGCAAATAGAGCAGCTCAAATAGCATCGACAAGTCATTCTATAAGCTTATACAAAACATGGTTGGATGTGAATTAAATAGTAAGGAATATACGTTCACTATTTGCAGAGATTACAATAATTGATACAAGATCTTTAGAACATAAAAAGTTTAAAATTCTATGTACCTAATTTTGCTCCCACCAAAACTCAGTTACCCAACTGCAGGAAAAATGCAATGATGAACTTTTTCTATTAAACTAAAAGAGTTGGTCCTGCATTGCAAAGGGTGGCATTAGAATAAAACTGTTTGATAAGTTGTAGAAAGAATTATAATTAAGAGGATAGAAGTAAATAAAATTGGTCACCTTTTAAATGGAAGCAAAAGAAAGCATAAGTACCTTGTTTTTTTGTTGACAGTTATTTGTGCGAGATAAAGGACATAAATAACGAGCTTTTGTAAATTTATGAGTCCTAGATATGGCCAATTTTGAAAAAGTGAATGCAAGTTAGAAATTAGTATGTAAAATTGTGAAGTGAAGAATCAAATGCTGTCAAAACAGATGCAAAGAATAGTAAAGAGTGGAGAGTGAGTTAAACATCCCTGGTACAGTTGGATCATTGTTTTATAAGCTTATCTTAGTAGAATGAGCATACCAGAGAAGGCAATAGCAAAAAATGAAAGATGTATTCAATGACAACCAAGCTTAATGTGAAAGAGGTATGCAAAGTTAGTGTTAATTTATGTAAAAATCTTTCTGAAAAAAATGGAAATAAAATATAGTATGAGCTGTACTTACAAGAGCTGGTAGCAAAATGGTAATTACTAATTTGTTATGACAATTGTTAAGTTTGTCTCTGTGGAGGGTGAAAGAACAATTCTTTAAATTTGATTTGAGAGTTTAGGAGAGAAACTTTGAAAATCTCTAAATACCTAAGCATGTCTTGGTAACAGTCTAAAGGAAGATGACAAAGAAGGTGGTGAGACATTGTAGAGAGTGGAATTGGGGGATGAATTGTCATAGGGGAGTGACTGAAAGAGTAGTAAACACATGAAATATTTGAAAGAACATTTAGAAGTAGAAAAGACATCAAATAATATAGCCTACGAAAGTGAAGCAACAACATAATTGCATCGAAGACAAGTTTAATATTGCAAAAGAGTAGAAAATTAGCGATGTAGAAATGCTACATTATTAGAACAACATTGATTGTAAACAAAGAGTGTAGTTTTTGAAACTGAGGAGGTAAAAGAGAGCCTGAATTGGTAACAATGCTTAGGTAGTGAACATATAAATGAATACAAGAAGATTAGTGATGATATAGGTTTGAATCCGATTACCTGTTGTGCTTTTGAGTTGCACTGTGTATATGAAGCAACTCCAATGTAATTACGTTGTAACTGAGTTACTCAGTGTAGGAAAATGTAATCATGGATAGTTTGTATTAAATTATTTCTTATAGGTGAAAAGAATAGTAAACTAAAAATCATTAAACCAGAATGGATAGCCTGACAAAAATAGATAGCTATACCTTTTTTAGGGGTGCAATGGCGAAAGTGGGTGGTGGAATCGTTAAATGTGAAATGAGCATGCAAAGAGAAGGTAGCATACAAAATTGTTGGCATACCTGATAACGTGAGGCAAAGGTTGAACATTGTTGTGTGTAGAAATTGCAGGTGGAGGAAGAAAATCCTTTAATGGGGGTGTATGTATGAACAAGAAGTAGTGGAACAATAGGTAAAATGGGCCCTGCAAGAAAAGAAGTAACGTTATTTATCAAATGCATAGTAAAAATGAAGAGAGTGCGGAAATTTAAAAGGAAAAGGGTGGAGTGCAAGTGAAAGTGTGGAGTGACATACCTGATGTTGTTGCTGATTAGAGTTGTTGACTGGGGGGTGATGTAGAAATCTGATTGGAGAGAGCAGCCAATCTGTTTTCTTCTTTCTTTCTGATAGTTGTATAAGCATTGCTTTGTAATCCTGAGTACCTTTCAAAAGTGAAAGGCGGGTCTATTCTTAGATCATGAAGAGATTTCACTCATGACAATGCAGTGAAGGTCAACCCTTATTTTTCAGCCTTTCCAATATCGACTGTTGCTTTGTCCAAAGTGAGGCCTTGGGATTTGTGAATAGTAAGAGCCCAAGCGATTGCAAGGGGGAGTTGAGTGCGGCTACCTCGAGTAATAGGTGGTATAGGGACAAACTTTGGATTTGCATTGTCCCAATGAGGTCCAATATAATTTTTGAACTCAACGACCACGTACTTTGGTAAGTCAGGAGGTTTAGAATCTGTATCATAGATAATGGATTTGATTTGTCCTAATGGGCCACTGACCAAACCAGCTTGTATCCATAGATTAGCAATTAACATTACTTGTTCATTCACGGAGAGGAGTATTTCTGAAGGGAGTTGCTCATCATTATCATATGCAATGTTCATTTGCATTGGAACTTGGGTGAGACATCATGCAAGAGACAAGTGCAATTGTTTTAACATTTTAGTATTGTGGTGTTTGGTTAATGCATTTGTTGCAAATAAATGAATTGAACTGTCAAAGTGCTTGTTATGATCAACAACTAGTTTAGTAGAGGATCAAGACATAAGAGCTTCCCAATCTGTTTGGAGCGTATTGGCATTTCTAATGTTATGCAAGATTGCACGAAATTGTTGTTGGATATATGAGGCACCTTGCTGTCAGAAACTTGTATCTAAGGTAACCACAGTTTGGAAGGAGCGTCATAATGCAAGGGCTATAGAATGTGATGCATACAAAGGCTTGTCCATCACTGGATGTAGTTGGCCGAGGTCCCCTACAAGGATGATTGAGATACCTCCAAATGGTTCATGCTGTCGGTGAGGGAATGCCTTACGCAATTTGCTGTTAATTCTCAAAAGCAATTTAGGACCCAAAAATCTCATCTCATCAATTAGTATATATTGTAATTGTTTGTATTGTTCTTGGAAGAACATCAAAGATTGTCCTGTCAAAGGTTGCATATGTCTAAGGGGGATGCGCAGGACAACATGGATGATTGTTGCTTGGATATTATATGCAAAAAAGTCGGTTGGGGCAAGTACAAGCAAAGGATTGTGCTCTAGATTTGCAGAAATGTTAAGTCTGTTTCTAATGCATTGTATCAAATATGATTTGTCAGTGCCTACAGTGCCTTGTATAATCATACAAAGAGGAGGTATGGGTTGATGAGATGCATAATGGGCAAGAATGAGGTCAAGTGCAAGTTTTTGTTTTGCTGCCAAGGGGAATGTAGTAGTGGTAGAAGAAGCTGGTTGGAGAAGGGTAGGCTGACAATTTATTTTATTTGTGGAAATGAAGGTAACAGCAGTAACATGAAGTGGATCAGTGGGATGAGGTTCAATCCAATTGAAGTTAATATCGTAATCACATCTACCCAACATTTGGAGATCATTTATGTTGATTTTGTTAGAAGCGCCCATTTGTGAAAGGTACTCCCATTCATACTGGTCTTCATTGTGTGAATGCAAGAAAGCATCACCATCAGAGTCTGCATCATTCTCTATTGTTCATTCTTGTTCTATTCCATAAATACACCAACGTGTGTAACCATGCATGTACAATAGCTTCCAATTTGTAATGATTTGGTCCGGTGATGTACCTATATTTGTTGGAATATGACGAAAAGGTTTGTACAAGAGAAGCTCACTCCAACAATAGGCTTCAAAGTTGTCATCAACCTCATTTAGAGAGGTTTTAAATTGTGGGTAAACATTGACAATTGCTTGTTTTTGCAGTTTTTGCCATTTATGCTTCTTACGTTGGTTGTTGTATGAAAATTGTTGTGCTGATTGTATCAGCGAGACTTTTTTCCAATTCAATAGGTCTTTCCACATAAGTAGGAATATAAGATTTGCAAATTTTGACATTGTCATTTTGATTAGAAATACGATGGAGGACCTTCCTACTAACATTATGGGAGACAAAATGACGGCTACAACCGATCAATGGCAGTTTTTGCAACATATGGCAAGTTTCTTGTGCGCTGATGTCTCGATCAGCAACTATCCCCATCATGAATTTTTGGTATGCTAGCAAGATGGTATCTTGCGTATTAGTTGTAGCAACTATTTTCTTTAGCATGTCAACATAGCCTTCTGACTTTTGTTCTGTTTTTGAACCATATTTGGAGATATATTGCAGAACAACCATTTTGGAACAAACAGGTTGGCAATCAACATTTGCACGCCATATTGCCAACATGATCGGGCCGTGAATATTTAAACGACTATCATTTCTTCATGGTTCATAAAATGGCTTGCGGTCAGTATCAACAATCAGTATTGAAAAATTTTGCTCAGGCCAAGGGGCTCTATAGCGACAATGGAGGGCTGAGCCTTTTTTTTTTCAGCAAGTGTGAGTAGAGCATTTTGTATGCCGTTGAACAACATTGACGAGTTCTTCATGATCAGAGAGAGGGTCAGTAGATAGAATTTGGTTTGTATCAACCATGCATGGATCAAACAGTGAAGCAGTGTGCAGTCTATTGGCTCGGGCAACTTGGTTGCGAGGATTCCATGCTGTAACATACCTATCAAAAAAGGACTTAGCTGATTGCACAACATCGTAGTTAGACCAGTCTAAATTGTCCATATTAGGTGCATTTGGCAACCACAAAAAGCCATGTATATGTGCAGAGCCATGATGTTTCCATTTGTACCTGTACCAATGGTCTTTTGATTTCAAAACTTTGTCAATAATCTCCTCACAAAATATTGTGAATCTAAAATGCAAGAACAACGTTGTAACGTGTGGATTGTGGACAATGTTTTGTATAAATTTTTTCTTTGTGGATTGGAATTCTGAAGAGGAGTTAGCTGGAAACTATTTATGTAGCTCTGGCCATTTTGTATTAGCTACACTCAATGTGAAGAACAATGCAGGTGCTCCCAATTGGTGTACCATTGTAGTGAGATCCTTGTGGGATCTTTTCCAATAATCTCTTGTGCCTTGTAATGAAGCTACAAAACGTATTAATTGGTTTGGCAGTTGATCGGAAGGTGTAGACTGCAACTGTTCACACAAAGCTTGTCACATAGTCGGGATGGAGTCTTCTAAGTTGGTCCGTAAGAAAACCGAAGGTGATTGTTGGGAATGGTGTCTCATAATTAGATTGTAAAGATAATGTCTAAACCTAACACGCTGTCCAAATCTTTGGTCATGATATCTTATCAAGTGCAAAGCATATTCATGCAAGTGAACATGTTTTGTCCTTGGTTGGAGTGGTAGTGCAGATCCGCTTGGGAACAATGTTGGGAAAACCATAGCAAACAAGCCTTCAGTGTTGTATTCATTAATGGGTGAGCAACTTATTTCAGGCCAAGCTGCAACATTTTGATCATCCTTATCTAGGTGCAATATCTTTTTAATGGCATCTAGTTTAGGGGTTGAACATGGCAAATTTAGGATGAATGATGATGTGGTTTGTAATTCAACTTCATCATTATTACAGAGTGGCTCTTGTGTTGGTAAAGGAGGCTGCAGAACAAAGGAATTTGGAAGGGTATGTAAAAATTCAGATATATCGGTAGATGTTTGTGGCAATAAATTAGCAGCTGCAACGTCAATGATAACATCACTGTAGTACTGGTCATCTTGAATTTTGTAATTCAATGCGTCCATAACATGGAACTTGTTTACATAACAGTCATATTGTTTTCCTTCGAGATTTGTCCTTCGAATAATCACAATCTCCAAATGTTGGAATTTGCGTGGCAAAGTAGTTGCTATTTCTGAAATGTCTTGTGGGAAATTAATGGTGTGCCCTATATATTTGTATTGACCACCCCTGGCATGGCTAACTTGCAAAACAGGGGCAATCCTTTCTATAAGCATCTCTTTTACTTGTGAAAGCCATTTTAAAACCATGGGTTGTTCGCCAGGGTCCATATGTTTGCAATAGAGAATCGGTGAACACCCTTCTCGTTATAGCATCTTGAGAAAATGACATCAGGTTGAGCTAATTTGACATGCATAGCAACATACTTTTCTTTGCAGATTGTACATGTGTGTAGATGCGACAAGCCATCTATTCTTGTCCGGAAAGAAGCCAATGCATTTGTAAATACAAAAGATTTGAAATGTTCTGAGATTGGTGTCGATGTAGCAATAGAAGTTACATTTGTCTGTTGATCAATTGGTAAAGGTTGCTTGTAGGGTTGTTCATATTGTGTGGCTGACTGGGTGAGCACAGATGAATGTGGCTGGAGCATAGTTGAAGGATGGGTTTTAGATGAGGCTGGCAATATGTGAGGTATGGGAATACCTGAAGAGTGGGTTGCAACCAGATTTGGCAATACTTGCAAATAATTGGAATCCATGTTTTGATTAAGGCGTTTGTATTGCCGCTTTATAGAAATTTCTTCTCTACGTTTTGCATAGTAGATCCTATTTTGTTCTTTCTTTCTAGCTTTTTTCAAATCTAATATTTGTGTAGCAAGCTCTTTGGAGATCTGAGAGAAATACAAGAATGGTGTTGTGTTAGAATGAGAAGCTATAAAGGGGAAAGAACAGGTGGATGGCTATTGAGTGTGCAACACATATGGTTGGGAGCATATTTGTGGTGCAAGAATCTAAAATGCAGTGTAGAGTCTTCAATCGGTAGAACCCCAAGTCCCTTCCAATGGTTCTCCACCCTCCTCTGTCGATTGAAGACAAAGGGAATTCTATTGTATGGATAGCCTAATGGGAAGGGGCGCAGTCCGGTGAAAAGTGTTTGTGGAAGGGTGTGTATGGGTGTGGCTGCATACTTATATGAATAGAAATGGGATACAAGGGTACACGTAAATGGTGCAATGCATTTATGGAAGGGCAGATATAAATGGGGTTTTTTAGATAAGTGGAAGGACATATGGACATACCTTGTTATGTATATACATATATGTGCAGTGTAAAATAGTATATAGTTACATGTGTGCATATGCAAATACATAGATAGATGAGCATATATATGTATATGCACATACACACATGCATATATACCTGCATATATATATATAAATAGGTAAATAGTCACATACATGTAGTTTAGGACAGTATATACTTACATATGTGCTTATGCAGATAAATAAGTATGTGCGTGTGTGTGTATATAAAGAGATAGATATACATGTACAATGATTTATTTCAAGATGGCAGAATACATGCAGTTTAGAATGCCAATCTCATGCCATTTGATGGGCAAGTTAGAAGAACAACCATTATTAAGCAACAACAACAATTTAACATAGGATGTTGCACAATACACATAGCAGAGTTATCAGTATGGACATGAGACATTTAAATCAATGCCTTTGTGAATAGTGGATTGGGGAGTTTTAAAAAAAAAATGAAAGAATTACATAATGGTGGGAAACCAGGATATAGACCACCAAATGTTTGAAGAAAGTAACTAATCTAAGATATATATAAACAAAGATAAATAACAAGGAATTTTTTTTTTTTGCCAAAACACTTAATGCAGATGTTGATTCCTTAAGCAAACGTAAATAACAACTATAAAATCTGTAGGGCTCATAAAGAACAGGAAGAACCTATGGGAGGGCTTGAGGATTTCTTAGAACTAATAAGTTGAAAAGAGATGGTAGCAAACACAGATGTGGGCAACCGTGTTTTTAATTTCCATTTTTTTTTCGAAAATCCCATATGTCTATACCAAATTAGTAATTGACTATTTCATAGGGAAGTTAATTTTCCAACAAGTGCTTACAATATAACAAACTTATAATTGAGTAATTTGCAACCATTCTTTTTTTTTATTTGGCAAGATTCAATCACAATGCAATAAAGTTGTAGTTGACAAGTTGGTTTAAATTGTAGCCCAATGTGAAATAACGTAGATTAAATTTTAGACTGCAGATGAAAGAATGCAACCAGAATATAAATGGGCATGAACAATCAGTGCAAAGCTAAACTTGTTGGGTTATAATTGGAAGGCTGAGTTTGGGTTTTTAAAATCCATGTAAGAACCTTTTAGTGGAATGCTTATTACAGTAAAAAAATGCATTGTGAGATGAAAGTTGTATGAAAATAATACTTACCGTTATGTCTGGCCAAGCAAACCAAAGATAAAGGAAAAACAATAATGGTAGGAAGCATTTTAGACAATGGGCAAACCAGACAAATGGTAGTTAATCCTATTACGATGTCTTCCATTTAGAAGTTGTAACAATAATGGTGGCAATGTACAATCTAACAAAGCTTTACAATGTAGAAGTCCTGTGAACTATGCTTGCAAGGTAGTATATAATAAAAGTGTATGATGGCAGAAATATGCAATCCTATATGTATGAAAGGCAGTGAAGACGGTTCAGTCAGTAGAATCCCAGTTCCCTTCCAATGGTTCTCCACCCTCCTCCGCCGACTAAACATGAAGGAGATTGCAGCATATCTATGCATATAGACATATATGTAGCAAAAAACAATATATAGCCACATCTGTGGATATGGAAATACGTAGATAGAGCAACATCTCTATGCAAATGCATATACATAGATGCATATATACCTACATACATATATATATACATAAATAGATAAACAAATACATATATGTAGATCAGGGTAGTATATACTTGCATATGTGTATATGCAGACATTTATGTAGAGAAAGTCACACACACACACACACACACACACACACACACACACACACACATATGTATGCATGCATATATACTCAGATCTACATCCATATATATGTGTGTGTTTGTGTGTATGTAAACAGATCAATGCAAACGTATAAAGATCAATTCGAAGAAGTTAGTATTGTCATGATTTGAACTTTAATTCTGCTATGTAAATTTGGAAGAGGTGGTAACAAAGCGCACATAGAATTGCAGTTTGAATAGAAAAGAAAATCCATAGACATGTACATTGCGATTAAAACTGTGGAGATGTGTTTATGTATAGAAATGTTGAAATATAAAGCCATCATATGTTTGTAGTTCTTTTTGAATCAAATTTTAAACAAGGGATATGAATGAACCATAATTGGAAAGAACAATGTTTATTTAGGTATGACAACAGACTACAACACACATGTATATGAAGAGAAGTAAAAGTTAGTTCTTGGAAAATGAGATTAGGTGTTTTTTTTCAATCATCTTCAAAGAAAACTAGCAAATGGTTTTTTTTGCAAGGAGAAAGGGAAGAGATTGCAGGGTGGGTACTTTAAAATTGTGGGGTTTTATATATATACACACACATATACATCCATACATATATATGTATACACATATAAAACATGCATAGAAAAAGAGGTTATGAATAAAAGCAGACACAACAATTGGCAACCTTCATTGGCAGAAAAACATATCAGTTAAAGGATTGAGCAAGCCATCTCAAAATGCAAAACAACACAATAGTGATATGTGGTTATATGTAGCAGTTCCATGTTTGAAATAACTGCCAGCAAGTGTGGAGGAACAAAATATTGTCAAATTGTTTGTAAATGGGGAAATATGAGCTTCATATAGTGTACTTAGACAAAGAGAAATCCTATGTTTTATTTCCCTACATTATAGAGTCATGCAGTTGCACCTATTTTGGCAATCTCTGTAAGTAGATAGGTGGACTCAGCTTCAAAATCGGGCTTATGTACTTTGTTGATTGTTACTTTTATTATGTGCTCAGAGTTGTATGTGTTAGTAGACACCAAAGTTGTAAAGCTATAATGCTTGAACAGGGGCTATAATTGGAAGGCTGAGTTTGGGTGTCTAAAATCCATGTAAGAACCTTTTAGTGGAATGCTTATTACAGTAAAAAAATGCATTGTGAGATGAAAGTTGTATGAAAATAATACTTACTGTTATGGCCAACCAAGAAAACCAAAGATAAAGGAAAAACAATAATGGTAGGAAGCATTTTAGACAATGGGCAAACTGGACAAATGGTAGTTAATCCTATTATGGTATCTTCCATTTAGAAGTTGTAACAATGATGGTGGCAACGTACAATCTAACAAAGCTTTACAATGCAGAAGTCCTGTGAAGTATGCTTGCAAGATAGTATATAACAAAAGTGTATGATGGCAGAAACATGCGCTCCTATATGCATGAAAGGCAGTGAAGACGGTTTAGCCGGTAGAAGCCCAATTCCCTTCCAATGGTTCTCTACCCTCCTCCGCCGGCTGAACACGAAGGGGATGGCAACATATCTATGTATATAGATATATATGTAGCAAAAAATAATATATAGCTACATGTGTGGATATGGAAATACATAGACAGAGGAGCATCTCTATGCAAATGCATACACACACATGCATATATACCTGCATACATATATATATATACATAAATAGATAAACAGATACATATATGTAATCCAGAGTAGTATATACTTACATATGTGCATATGCAGACACTTATGTAGAGAAAGACATACATATATATATATATGTGTGTGTGTGTGTGTGTGTGTGTGTGTGTGTGTGTGTGTGTGTGTGTGTGTGTGTGTGTGTGTGTGCACATGCATATATACTCAGATCCACATCCATATATATATGTGTGTTTGTGTATATGCAAATAGATTAATGCAAACATATAAAGATTAATTTGAAGTAGTTAGCATAGTCATGGTTTGAACTTTAATTCTGTTATGTAAATGTGGAAGAGGTGGTAACAAAGCGTACATAGAATTACAATTTGAATAGAAAAGAAAATCCATAGACATGCACATTGCGATTAAAACTGTGGAGATGTGTTTATGTATAGAAATGCTGAAATATAAAGGCATCATATGTTTGTAGTGCTTTTTGAATAAAAGCAAACACAGTAATTGGCAGCCTTCTTTGGCAGAAAAACATATCAGTTAAAGGATTGATCAAGCCATCTCAAAATGCAAAACAACAAAATAGTAATATGTGGTTATATGTAGCGGTTCAATGTTTGAAATAACTGCGAGTAAGTGTGGCAGAACAAAATATTGTCAAATTGTTTGTAAATGCAAAAAAATGAGCTTCATATAGTGTACGCAGACAAAGAGAAATCCAATTTTTTTCCCCCTACATTATAGAGTCATGCGGTTGCACCCATTCTGGCAATCTCTGCAAGTAGATAGGTGGACTCATCTTCAAAATTGAGCCTCTGCACTTTATTGATTGTTACTTTTATTTTGCGCTCAAAGTTGTATGTGTCAGTAGACACCAAAGCTGTAAAGCTATAGTGCTTGAACATAACTTTATTAAGTATGCTATGAGGTGTTTTTTCTATTGTCAAGTCATATTGCAATATGTATAGTTCATTTGCAGACAGAGACAAGAGTTTTGTACCAACCTCATCAAATGCTTTAGCCCAAACACTGCCTGTATGATCTTGTAGTTTCATCTGCAGAAGGTATTTGTAATTACATTCAGGGAATTGTGTTTGACACCTAGGGCAGAGCCACAAATTCTCAGCTAATTTACTACATTTCTTTTTACATTCTTTATCGTTGAACTGTAATGGGCAAGTTGTATAGTAAAATTGGTCTTCCTTTATGAAGCGCAAGACAACTGCAATAGTAGTCTCAATGGTTTCTGGCACAATGCTAAGACGTTGTAGGATGGATGCAATTGAAATTCTTTGATACTGGTTATTTTTGCTATGGACAACCGAAGAGTGTGGATCAAGGCATTGTTGTAAAACGCCTCTTAAACGGAGTGGGTCTGCTTCAGGAATAGAAGGGTTAATTTCAAAACTTGTAGGCGCTGAAATAATAATGACTTTTCCATTGAAATAACCAACCCTTGCATTTTGAACAACAAGGATGACAAATGTTCCAGATGCATGCATATTTTTCAAGTCACTGCCTAGTTGTTCTGATGGCGGGCCCCAAGGTTAACATCTATTGTCAAAGTTGACATATCATTTATTTTTACTATTCTCTTGTTTACAGTAGAGCCATCCTTTCTACGAATTACAGAAATCTCTCCGACATTGACAACAACACCAATAACATCAATCAAAGTATTGTTGGTAGTGGTGAGAATTTCATTAATAGGGGTGAAGCTTCTTTTTTTTTTTTTTCCAGTCTCAACAGCATCAGGGGTAGACCGCTTCAAAACTGAAGTTTCAGTCAAGATAATCTCAAGGTGGCTGTTAAGATTATTGTATATTGTGCTTGCATCTTTTATAGTACCTTTGGAAAGAACATATGAAGCTCCTTTTTCAACTTGGTGATAGTGCAATTCTGCTATTTCGTCAAAGGAAGTGATTCTAATTTCACAACCCTCTTCATCTATAATATCAAAACTAAAAACCTGGCCATTGCACTTTGGCGTGTTATATTGATGCATATTCCTCTTATTTGTTACGTGGCCTTTTATGGTCCAATTGTTTTGGTAAGGGTTCAAGTTTTTAATAGGGCTGATATTTTCAGAGGGAGCATTTTGTGGGCAAGGCAAATCTGCATTGAATTTAAGAGCACGTTTAGTAGAGGGTGGGGTTTCTCGGCCCAACATTTGCTCTTCCTGTTCTTTAAAGAGGTATCGAGGTTTTCCAACCAAATGACAATCCATTTTTTTCACATCAAGAGTGAATATAATGATGGTCCTGTAAAAGTGAGAAGGAGGTATGCTCAATTGTAGGAAATATGTTTGTAAACAACATAGAAAGAGGTTCACATAAATGAGGGAAAACACATTATAGAAGGTACCTTGTGTTCCAAACATATCGACAAGCATAGTTTTTCAACAAAAGAATAGAGCCTATCTTCAACGTCTCTGCATGCAACAAGTCAACATACTTGGGTGGCAAAATGGCTACCTGCATATACGTGCCATCTGACAAGACTATTTTGTATCTGTCATTGTCATTTGGATCACCAACCATTTTTTCAAACGACAAAAGCTGCAACAATGGCGAAGGGATACCATCTCCAGCATTCATAGATCGGATTGCATATGAGGTAAGCTCAAGGTGATCGTTAAGTCCCTACAAGGAGAGGACAAGAAGGTTGAATTTATAGAGGAGGGAAGTTTCATAGCAGCAATGCAGACATGATAAAAGAAAACTATGTTTGGTGATATATATATATATATATCTAATTTGGTGCCATTCTCTATCTCTATTCATGCAACAAGATAATAGAATGCCAGTTGTATTACAAGGTAGTGGAGTAGTTTTGAATAAAAGGATGTGTCACTCTATATTTCTATAAGTTAATGTGTTTGTGAGTTTTTTTTTTTTTTTTGCCAATGGATGGATAGAATATATGCGTAGACTATGAAACATGGGAATGATGACAACTATGTGGATGCAACGAAACATGTATACAAGTGATGTTTTTTGTGTTGCTGAAACACCCAAAAGAATGCTCATATCTTTAAATTTGCGACAACATAGAATGGATTATATTACCGAAGTATCTGGGGGAGGCTATTGTGATGGACTAGGAGAGATAGCAGAAGATGACATACTACTTAATGCTCTTCACAATTGGAGGAAGTGATCTTTTGTGAGAGCAGACAATGCCTATAGGAAAATAAGCAGCATAAAGAAAGGTTGAATAGCGTATTAAAATAAAACCTCCAAAGGAAAGTGCAACATAAAAAAAAAACATTCATAAATATTGAGATTAATATATATGCAAATTATACATGCACACTTTGACAACCCAACAAATCCAATGATTTGTTTTCTATTTTTCCAAGGCAACAAAATACAAAATTGTAGACAGCCGAAAAAAGAGGTAACAAACACAAAATTATCAACCAAGCTAATTTTTTAATGTTAAAGTCTGCCTAGTTGACCAAAAAAGAGGTGGAAAATAGAAATCTATTAGCTAATTTGCTTCTTAGTTTTTAACTCCGCCTAGTCAACCCAAACAAGCTTGGCAGTAAATACAAAACTTTCAGTTGAGCCAGGTCTTTAGTTTTAAAGCTTGCCTACGAGGCCCAAGAAAAGGGGTCATAATTGGAAAAAGGGTAAAGATATCTGGAGGCAAGAGATAGAAAACTATGAGGAAAGTTGATTCTTCAATAACCTTTTGAAAAATAACTCACACCTTTGACGTATTCTAATTAGTGTGAAGCTGTCAAGATTCTATAAGGAATACATTCTACTTGTGAAAGATGAATAGAGCAACAAGTGAAGCTGAAGTGTAGGCAGGGAAAATCGTATCAATGTTCAACGCATAACCCATCAATGTTCAAGACAACTCAAGAACAATGTCAAATTTATTTTTCTGGAAATTCACATAGAATGCACCATGTACAACTCGATACAATTCAACAAATCGGTGAATCCGAATGATGGGTTTCTTGTAGGAGGAGGCCATAGAGAAAAAAATCAAATGACCATGAAAAGGTGGGGTACATTAATTAGAGCATGGAAATTCACTTTTGTAAGTATTCAAAGGCGTAGCCAAACCTAGCAGGAGTTCGTGAATGCAAGGAATTTTGTGGCAGCGCATTTTGTCGTGCATCCATTGTGTTAAGCACAATGTATCTATTACTCATGAACCTTGTAAGTCGCATTCCCATAAGGTCACCACTAACAAATTCTGTTGTTCCTCATCCTAAAAAAAAAAACTTTGGGACAATGACAATTTTCTGGGGATAAATGCCTCCACTAAAGCTGGTAGATATAGGTATATTTACATATATAAAAAGCTATATATCTGAATGCACAGACATAGAAATCCATATGCATGTGTATGCAGAAACATAAATATGTATGTATATATATTAATACACATATAGATAGATATGTATGTATGCACATGGATATATAGATGTAGAAGCATGTATGCATATATGGCTACATGCATAAGCATAAAGCTATATATCTGAATGCACAGACATAGAAATCCATATGCAACTGTATGTAGAAACACAAATATGTATGTATATATATACATATACATAGATATGTATGTATGCAGATGGATATATAGATGCACAAAACTATGGAAATACATAGGTATGCATAGATTAGCATGCATAAATAAATGAATATGCATGTGTACATGCATAGCCTGAAAGAGGGAAGGAGCAAAAAAAGACATATCCACAAATGTATCTATGTGTAAGTGTAAATACATATATGGCTATGCCTTTGCTCTAAGATGTTTTTTTGGTATGCATGCAGACATCATGGATACATGTATTTATGCTACTAACTGTATAAGAATTATGTGGGCAACAAGTATGGCAATCTATTTATATATGCAAATACATAAATAGATTTTAAAATTGATTGAAGCACCCACTTTTTTTGATACATCTAATCACATTGTCGTAGGCCAATGCTTTCGAGTAGAAAAGGACATACAGTCATATAGTCTCTATAAACAAGTTGAAATAGACAAGGGAAATCAATAAAAGGAGATTACCAATACAAGGCCATGTATATCTTGGTCGCCGTGACAAACAAAGCTACAACTAAATACTATAGTTTGTGCAAGGCAGAACTAAAAAATACAAAAAGTAAATTCAAAATGAACAAGTTTGTGAAAATTTGATATTGTTTGGATCATAAAACTTCTAACATATAAAATAGCAGGGATTTCTGACGAAGGTAAACAACAATGTAAATGTCAATTAGGGAAGCAACCTAACACACACATTAATGGTAACATAGCTCATTGAATGGCCACTGACTTGTATGCATGCCACTGCATACTCTTTCTTTCTCACGACATTTAATATAAAAAATAAATACATACATACAAACATACATAGCCTTGGAATCTAGAGACTGGTTTTACTAGTAGATATAATATGGATGCAAGGAAAAAGAGATTCAAAATTCATTACCTTATTTATCAACTGATATAAAGTACTCTTATTCAGCATATAGAATTTCATAGTACTCTTATTCAACATATAGAATTTCATAGGTACTCTTATTCAACATATAGAATTTCATATTGGCAATGAACTAACGAAACTTGTGTTTCAGGAAATTCAAGTGGGAATGTCTATAAAATTACAAATTGCAATTTTCCAACATGTAAATGGGATCAGGTTTAAAAGTAAAGTTAATATGAGAAATAACTATGTTGTGATCAAACTCAACAAACAAAAATCATCAAATGCTAATAATTTTTGACACCAAACAATTCCTACTACCTGGTAGTTACAATCTGTACTTCAGACACTTCATGCTAGTTACTATTTGTTGATCAATTTGTTTTGAGAAACACTATTAAGAATCTTAACTGTGGCAACAAATCCAATTCACTTTTAAAAATACGCAAAGTGCCCTTCTTTGTCAAAACTTTAATCATTCTATTTGTTTTGCCATGTCGACTAAATACAAAAATTAACAGAGAATATTGAAAAAAATAACAAAGATTTTTTTCTTCCTATAGAGCAAAAAATATAAAGACACTTGATCAAATGCTAAAATCATCAAATGCCAATAATTTCTGACACTAAACAATTGCTACTGCCTGCTAGTTACTATCTATACTTCAGTTTGTTACAAGAAATATTATTAAGAATCTTAACCGTGACAACTTAACATAAGAGGAAAACTAAAAATTAAGGGCTTGCATGACAAATTACACTAATCCTCATTATACATAGATGAAACAAAACAGGAGACTAAAATTAATTTTTTCACAGCATTAGAAGACCTTGTTAGATTCTTACATGCATATATGCCACTCTCAAACTCAAGATAAAAAGGAACTAATTTTTTATATCCAATGCCCGTGGAATGCAAATAACCGGAAGGCTAACAATTTATTGGGCACCAAAGCACAAAAGCATAGCACTACAACCATCATTGGAAAGACACAAAGAGTAATAACAATTTATGTTTAGGCATGTTTCAAGCAAACTGCTTTATGGGTATGCGAATGACAAGAAAATCGAAGAATTTGTGCAAGAGCTTGAAAGAACGAGGTCATGGCTTGCAGGGAAGAGGGAAAACGAAAGGATTTCGGCAAACAACCATAGGAAATGGACATCGAAATTATGGTTAATAGAAAATAATTAGAGTAAATATTCAAAAAATGTTGATTTACAGAGTGTATCCAAAATCAATAAAAACTCCACAACACATTTTCCACAAAATGAGAGTTCTTCTAAAAGCAACACTTACCTGCACATCTAACGCACGTTTCATTTGATTAGCAGCAACAGGCTAAGCAACCTAAAACTAGTTCAAGCAAACACAATTTTTTTTTTGACCCAAACTCCAGAGCTTCCTTCGTTACCTCTTTTGATTGAGCAAATGAAAACAAACAAATGAATATTACAGCTCACTGCCACAAACCCAAAAGAAGGGCGAAATGTAGTCATTAATGCGAATAAATGACATTCAATGTTCTCATGCTTAAACAACTCCTCACATGTTGTATTGCACAGCCTTTTGTTGTGCATTTTTTGCCATAAAAATGTGTAATGCAGATAAGCACCCGCTAGAGTAGGGGCGCGATTTAAAAAAAAAGCAAATAAAATATCAAACGAACGTGCAACCACCTCGCAACTTGCATACTGTCACTGAAGAATGCTCATTGTAAAACCAATTTTTCGTTCCCGCAAAAACAAAGCTCCGGGACACTGACAATTTTCCAGGCATAAATGCCCCCACTGAAAGCCCCCACTGAAAGCCTATCGGCTTAAATATACCCTATGACAATGAATATTCACCCAACAATATTCTCTGTCAATATTGGTCACAGAGAGGACTATACAATATGAATCTTTATAACTATACAAATTCCATACATTGTTTGAATTTTTGGCTGTCCAAATTTGGAAATTCTAGCCAAAATAGACCAAAATTTTTCTAACCTCCAAAATTAAAGTATTTTATTTAAAACTAGGGGTTTTTTGACCTTCTATACTTATTTATGAGGTTTGTTTTACCCCAAATATGCCTAAAAAAGTACTTGCAAAATCATCCTAAAAAATGGGTAGCTTCAATCTAAAGCTTTAATACCACGTAGGATTTGATGGTGACTCTTCAACATTTTCAAGAACCCTACAAGACCAAAATAACTTCCACAAGAATATATTTCTTGATTATTTGTGCAAGAATGGGTAGGAAAGTTTACATGAGAGGCCTTGCTTATAAAGGCAAGATGAGAGATATGATTAGACATGATGTTGACATGTGTCTTAATCCTATATAATAAGACAACTACCTTAACAAATTATTAAATGACCTAGGTAACTAGAATTAAATAAAATTCATTAAAAAAAGATATGATAAACTCTTATCTAGACAACTAAGATTTGTAGAAGGACACCTAGGACCTAAGTAAACTTAATTCAGCTAAATAAGTCCCCTACTAGTAACTAGCTAGGTAGAATACTTTACTAGGTACAAAACCTTATTACACCAACAAATGCAGAGTCACTATTTGATGAAATGTGATTTCAATCTTTGGGGATCTCCTCAATTCCTTCCTAATCATCATCTTCCAAAATATTTCATGTTAACATCCATCTTTTCTATGGGGTCGATGGGGCCGACGACAAGAGAATTCATAATGATTTTGAATATTACATCTCAAACAATAAAATTTAGGGTTTTCAATTTCTAAATCTTGAATCTAAACCTTGATAGATCTCACCAATTGGATTGTACTTGATACTTCCTTTATTGCAATTAGTTTAATTATAGCATAAATTAGTGTTTCTAAATTTCATAGGTATACCTTCAATATTCTTTTGATGCAATTATCAATCTTGGATAAACATCCTCTTGACCAGTATTAATGAAAGGTAAGTTGTAGAGTCGAACCCAAATAGGGTTGTTTGTTGGATTGGTCTCGAAAGGATTTAAATTTGATGTCCACATCTATAAATAAAGCCGAGTTTCTCTATGCATCCACATATCCCTTTCTAGAATGTCCTTTCTCTACTTTCTATCGATCCACTTAAATGTAATTTTGCCTAAAGAGCTTCTCCTCATTGAACTTTCCTATAGTTGCAATCTTCTCAAGTTCCTTTGAATTGCCATAATTAATGGCTAATATATCAACAAAATCCTCACTACTCTTGTCCTTCACATTCTCATTCTTTTGTTTACTATTATTTTGATTTGCTCTACTTTTCCAAATGCTCACCGACACTTTTTTTTTTTCCTCGATTCATTTTAATATTATAAAAGATATGTTCTTGCATTTTCATAAAAAAAAATTTATGTGGATGAATCCTAAAAATTGTAGCATTGAGCACATGTGTCATAAAACTTGAACAAGAAAATTGAAAATGTAATTATTTTGAATTTGGAAAGAATGAAACATAAAATAATTATGTGATTTTTAAAACTTTGATAAGCGGATCAAAACTTATAAAGAGAATCAATACATATGTATCTAAGGAATATAAAAATATTAGTAAAGTAAAATAAAAATAAATACTAATATATTTCAAATATAAAAATAATTTATATGCTTAAAAACTTAAGAAGACTTGTGACATTCAAGTGGTAGTTCTCTTGAATATCTCTAAAATAAGTAATTATAATGACATTGAAGATGAAAATGCCAATGAAGACAAAAACAACATGTCAAATGGGGGCAAATTAGATGCCCAATTCTTTATGCTCATTATCAAAACCTATTCAAAAGAAAAAGGGGGAAAAAAAAATTTGGGTAAAAAATGGGATTGCATTTTGTGGAACATGAAGTTACACCTCACATTTCATGTTCTCTAAAATGTGATCACATTTTGGAGAACATAAAACACCTCATGTTTCATAATCCCCAAAACACAATCGCATTTTTGGAGAACATAAAATACAAGTGAATTTCGTGTTTTAGAAAACACAATTGCATTTTGGAGAATACAAAACACCTAGTATTTCATGTTCCCCAAAACACGATTGCATTTTGGGGAGCATAAAATGTGATCATGTTTCATGTTCTCCAAAATGCAATCACATTTTTAGGCCATGAAACATGATCATGTTATGGCTTGGTATTTTCCATGCCATAACAATTATATTATTTTGATTTTTTTATAAAGCAAACATATTATGGAAAAAATCACTCATTTGGCCATTTTTTGTTTGTTGTTTTGGTGCACTTACCCATATACTAGTAGTTTAAAATTTAATTAACTAGAAAATTTTCAAGTGCACAAATATAGGACAACCAAATAAGAACTAAATAAGAACTAGTCTATGCAAATCTTTGTTAGGAAAATGGTGTTTGAGCAATCTTGTAATAATAAAAAGCAACTTTTGATAGAAGGTTATTGTTGATAAGTGAGCGTGGGGGTTATAAGGGGGGGTACTCCCATTCTAGGATTTGATCCCCTAATCGGTTGGGAACTGAGAGCAATGCCCTTGAAACAAAATTTCATTTATAATTTTATTGTCATGTGGGACCCTCAACCCTCCTTGACACCCTAACCTCTCTGGTGGTGCTCTCACTAATAGTTCAATCTTTTGGTGTAGTGGCAATTGGTCTGTGTTAACAAAACTAGCAACTCTGTTGGGGAGGGTTCGAATCCCATCGATGACAACTTACTCCCCTCATGGTTGAGTATGTCCATTACATACCTCTTAGATTGGGAGGCTAATTTTTTGTCGCGTGGGACCTCCAACCCTTCTCGACACCTTGACTTCTCTGGTGGTACTCTCACTAACAATTCGAGCTTTAGCTGTCACTACACAAAAAGCTCAAACTATTAGTGAGAGCACCACCAGAGAGGTTAGGGTGTCGAGAAGGGTTGAGGGTACCACACAACAACAACTTAGCCCCCCCGAGTCGAGAGGTATGTACTAGGAACAATCGACCACAAGGTGAGTAAGTTGTCATATATGGGATTTGAACCCTCCTCAACAGAGTTGCTAGTTTTGTTAACATAGACTAGCTGCCACCACACAAAAAACACAAACGGTTAGTGAGAGCACCACCAAAGAGGTTAGGGTGTTGAGAAGGGTTGAGGATCCCACGTGACAACAATCTTATCATTGTGAATCTTGACCATTTATCATTAGGTCATAGATCTAACAATGGATATGTTGTGCTCTTTGTTTGCAATAGAAGACAACCCTATTTCATGAGGGCATTTTATTATAACTACGCATTAAGATTTATTTTGAGAATCTGGTAGCTATTGAGTTGCCTCTAGATCTACATTGCTCTACAAGTATATTGTAATTTTTTGTTGATTTCTAATTAATATGTTGGGTGACTTTTGAAGCGTGGGGTTTTCTCCCAAAATGGTTTTTCCCACTTAAATCACCGTGTTGTGGTATGCATGTTGTTTTTGTCCATTTCTGTTGAGTTTTTGTAATAGTTGTACAGATTTGTAAATTTTTTGCATTACACTCCTCTCAAGATTATTGTAGAAAGTTGTTCCACTACCATAACTTCCTTATGATATTGAATGCAAAATTATATGTTTATATGTGTCTAGATGTATAGTTCATGAAACCAAATAAACAAGTTAATAAATTGGTAAAGAATATATACACTTAAAATTGTATATGTGTCTATATGCATGCACTTGCATATACAAGTAAATGAAGGAAGGAAATGAGAGAGGAAGAATATAAGATAACCATACTAACAAAAATAACATAGATAAATAAAAAGAAGAAAGTATACAGACACAATAGTAACTAAGGCAAGTAACAATTGATAAAATTGGGAGACCAATAATAGTGAAAAAAATACATATAGCAAAGAAGGTGAATGAACATATGTGTGGGGAAAAAATAACAAAACATTTATACATGTTAACAGTAATTTTGTAAGGGGTTGACCTCGTGGTACAATGATAAAACATGACAATGTTAATACTCCGACGATGAGTCGACCCCTTAGAGGGATGAAGGAGGAAAAGTAAGGTGAGAAAAATGGGAGGAAAATGAACATCAATAGTTGGTGACAAATTGGTGACGGTGGTCATGTTCTTGACGACAAATAGTAGTAATGAGTGAGATGGTAGGTGGAGGTGGATTAGTAGTGGAGGAGGAAGAGACAATGCTGGTGGAGGAGGCAACACTGGTGATGGAGGAGGAGGAGGAGGAAGGTCATGAGGACGTAGGGCATGAAGGAGGAAGAATAAAGATGATAGGTGTTAATGTTAGTGATGAGACCTCCCATTTTTGGCCTTACTTGGAGGTAGGGCTAAGCTAAAATTCCTAACACTTCACTGATACAAAAAACAATAATTTTGTAAAAATATACATAATAAGAAAACATAAGCAAATAAGATGAAAATGGAAACACATAACCATGCATGTATATAAATCTATATACAAATGCATAGGTATATATAGATAGATAGATAGATAGACAAAACTATATATGTGGATGAGGACCTGTGTGCACATGCATATGCAAGTAAACAAAGAAAGAAAATGAGAAAGGAAGAATAATAGGATAACATAGATAGATAGATAGATAGATAGATAGATATGCACAACTAAATATGTGGGTTAGGGCTTGTGTGCACATGTACATATACAAGTAAACAAAGAAAGAAAATGAGAAAGGAAGAATAATAGGATAACAATGTTAACACCAAATAATATAAATAAATAGAACGAGGAAAGTGTAAAGGCATAATAGTAAACAAGGCAAGTAACAACCAATAAAATTAGGAGATCAATAATAGTGAAAAAATAAATGTAAAAAAAGAAAGTGAATGAACATACATAAATGAGAAAGATAACAACACACACAGGCACATATGTTAACAATAGTTTTGCAAAGGGGTTATTTCCATAGTATGTTGGTTAAGTTTTGGTGTTGTTGTTGTGGTCACCAAGGTTCAAACTCCCACTGGGCCATTATGATCAAAATATTGCGCCCTCGCCAATCTATGGTGCTTGCGGATTTGAGCTTGAGATTTGATAAATGGAGATTGGGTCAAAAGCGTTTCATGTGGGGCCAAAAGACATGTTTACCTACATCACTAGTCATAAGATTTAACCTTCAAAAGAGAAAATCAAGTGCACACAAATAAATGTGAAAAATAAATGATTATTAGAATCTTATTTTTGTATTGAAAGAATGAAAAAGATTACATAAGAGAGACAATTAATAGAAATTCAAAGATAAGAACATAACAACACACATATAGTTGTATGCGACCATGTTTACAAACATAAGGCTAGGAATCACAACTACAAATATACATAGGAGAAGCATTAACTCTATAACAAAGACAATAGAAATCAGGTTTGCTAGTCCACCAGGAATGACATAAGAGGCTGTAACAAAGATAATACAATTTTGATTGTTTGACCACTAGTAGAGAAATGAGAAAGGCCAGGAAGAATGGTAGCCAATTGTGACAAAATAAGACTAAGAGGACAACATATATTAGATATACCAGCAATAACATTAACAAGATTTGATGAAACAACAATCGGTCTTCAAAAGATGATCTGAGTCCCTATGCCATGACCACCTTCCTTTTTTTTTTGGTTGATAATTTTGGATTTAGTATTAATATAAAAATATTTGAGTACTAGAACATGTAAACACCATTATCAGAAACTGGCATTAACCCTATACCAGTCTTAGAAATTGGAGTATGTCAAAGATACCACTTAAACTACTACTATGTGCGCAGACAAAGGCCATCCTATACTAAGAACAAAGACATTTTGCGAGAAAAAAAAACTACCGAAGAGAACACACCAAGAACTATTAATAGTGAGATACCCTACTTTGTCATCTTCTTCATCCTGAGTTTTTTTACTTAGTAATCTCTATCATCAAACATAAAATATTTTTGCCCTTGCTCTGAAACTACATCTTTGCATCATGACCCATCCTCCTCTCCACTTTAGTGGTGTGGATGAAGACTTTTAACTCCTCCCATGCCTTATGGGTTTCCTTAGTTCTTGCAACCTAGACTGCTCCATCCCTTTAGAGTACAAAAGGATATAAATCCACATTATCCCCTACTAGCATCAAGCCTTCTCCAAAAGGTCTCTGCAAACCCTGCCCAAGAACCACCCTTCCCAATAGTGAAACCAAGCCACACAAAGAATGAGCCAGAATGCATGTCTTGACCACCCATTCAACTTCTACCTTCATCCCAAAGGTGAGAGCCCATGCCACTGACATCGAAATGATATCCATATTAGTCTTGTATCTGAATTCAGACACCAAAATATCATCCCCCAGTAGTTTCCTTATGATTTCCAGAAACCACTCATCATCAAACAAAAAAATTTTGCACAATCTTTTCTTTGAAATCCTTTGCAAATAAGGCAGTTGTTTCTTAATAGAGTGTAGGGTAAATTTGGCTTCCATCACTGCAACCCATGTGTTAGAGACCTTGCCTTTTGTGCTCAAAACTTCTCCACCACACCACGACACCAAAAAGCCAACACAAAACTCTTAAAAACTATAAAAAACCGGCGGTCATGCTACATTAATGACAATTATTATACCTGATTTACTTGGATTCGCCAAAATCTCACCCATGACAAAGCTACCACTCTCGCATGCCACCTTTGGCCATACCAAAGAATAAAAAAATGTAATTATGACAAGAACAGGATGGCGATATACAATCGCCCGATGAAGAAACACCACTAAGCTAATCAACTAGAGTACCATCCGTAATGAAGCAACATATGACCATCTAGGTGGCAAGTGGAAAAATTCAATTAGCCCAAGCCACATGACACCTCTTTCCGTCCCTCCATCTAACTGACTGGGAGTCCAACTCACACCCCAAATTGGACAATACATCTGCATCCATGTTTCCCTCTCTACGAATATTAGATTTATAATCTTGAAAAGAGTTTAATTTCTTACAAATATTATTTATTAATTTTTTTATTCTCCCACACTACTAAGACCTCTTTGCAATTACATCTGTCATAATTTTTGAATCCCCTTCTAGGTGAAATTTTGTAACTTTAAGATTAACTGCCAATTCTACTACCAACATGCAGCTCTTGCCTCAACTTCATTAATCATTCCATATGGCAACCTTTGAGCTCCTTTTTCCAAAATCAAACCTTCATCATTTTTTGTAATGCACCCTACACCCTAGATCCCTAGGTTCCCTCTCGATGCTCCATCGAAATTAACCTTTGTCCACCCTTTCTCCGGTTTTTCCCACAAATAAAAACTCCTTGCCAATGACGTAGGATTAACCTTAACAAGCCCATTAACAGGTCAACCACCTTCCTTTTGTTGAGTAGTAGCTTAACTTGAAATTTGATTTGTTGAATTTGGAAGTCAATCTTCAAATTATTCTAAACCTTTGCCTGTAATTGAGGAAAGAGTGAAGTCAAACAATAAAAAATATCTGAGTAAATCCATAGAAAAGTAGCTTCTTGGGGAGTATTAAGGTTATTAAAAATGACCTTACACCTATATCTCCATATATGAGACAAATTGACATGTCTTCCCCCATCACCAACAATATTAACATGTAACCTCACATTAAGAAGGGCTTCTTTCCAGGTTAATTTGTGTTCAAATATGGCTGACAAATCATTAAAGACCAAGTTTCACTATTTTTTTAACAAATTGACACCCCTAGAAGATATGTCTTATATTTTATTGCCTTAGATAGAAAGGTAAATTAACTGGTTGGACCATCATACATTTCAACATATCTGCAATGGGTAATTTGAAATGTAAAATTTTCCAAGCAATTAATTGAGCATCTGTAGTAGTTATTGATTTCCAAATCTAAGCATATAGTTTTGACCAATATTTTTCATTGAACCTACATTTCCATTTGGAGTTCAATCGCAACCTTAATGGAAATTTTGAAAGTAGTTACAAATAAACCTTATTTAAAGGAAATAATAGAAAAGTATATGTTGACATCCATAACTAGTCTTTGTAAAAGTTGCAGTGGATAGGGGTACACAATTTCATAGACAATTTTAGTGGAACCAAAGACTGTACCAAAATCAGAAATACTTTGTATTTATGGCTTAAATTGAATTGATCTATAACAACAAGCCATGACATCCAACTCATTGTGTGAAAATCTCAAAAATCTCCAACAATACAAACTCCTTTTTTGAAGAGAGCATAAGATTGATTTGGAAAGCTTAAGGCAAGGGGTTGATCTTGATAAAGGATGTGCTTATTCCACCAAATAGATGAAGTAGAGAAACTGAAATCGTGTTGAAGTGAGTTGTCTCTCCATTTTAAAAGAGAACAGTTGTGTTGCCAAGCCTTCCATATAGAGAGCAAGGAAGGAGAAGCCTCAATTGAGAAAAAAGAGGCATGAAGGAGTTTATCTAACCATCTACCCTTGGTAGTAGCAAGATTGATGCTATTTAAAATTTGGATCTTCCATGGTTCATACCCATGGACAACTCTAAAATCTATTTGGTAGCCAAACAAAACCCTTGTGTTATGGGTCTTTAAGCCCCAATCTACCTCTACATTTGGGTTAGATACAATAAGTCCATGAAGTGGATATGAAACCTCTATTGTCATCCCATTTAACCCAAATAAATTGGTGAATAATTTTGATTAAATCTTCATATCTCTTTTTTGAAGGCATCCAACATGAAGAGTAGTAAATACGCATTGCAATAAAAATCTTATTGACAACTTGTATTCTGCCAGCCAAGGAAAGAAATTTATTACCACAATTGAAGAACTTATTCCTAACTCTATCGAGGTACCAATTCCACATATCTGAGGGAGACACCCTGAAACCAAAAGGAATCTCATAGTTTCCCCTTGTTTAATTTGTTTCCACTCTCAAGGAATCTAATGAGGAACATGGGCATTTTGAACCATAAAAAATTCTATTTTGTTATGAGCAATTTTAGAGGCTAAAACAACACAGTAGAGCTCCAATATGTCCATCATATTGTGAATACAATTTTTAGAATTTTGTAAAAATAACAGGCTATCATCAACATAATGGAAATTGGTGACAACAATATTATTAGGAATAGAGATTCGACAGATCAACTTCATGTAATTAGTGTGTGTGTGTGAAAAGTGGATTTGTATCTGTATCTGAATACACAACACTTCAATTAAGTCATTAGATGCATGGTTAGTAAATCAATAATCAATGAACAATGAAACCATTACAAAGCGACCTATTGGCTTCTAGTAGATTTGAGTTTAGTTTTGATCTCAGATTTCTTTATGCAACACCAATGACTAGACGACACCTAAATGAAGGATTTAATCTATATGAGTATGAAATTGAGCTAAATGGATGCAAGATATGCAAGATTAAGATAACATGATTTAAGCAGTTTATCCATCTATATGATTTTAATCAAACTAACATGATTCAAGCAATATGATTAAGCTAATACAATATTCTCAATAGACCTAGAGCAAAAGCAACATAATAACAATAATCTCCAAGGTTTTTTATGACAGATGAGGGCTTGAATTTATAGAAAATCTAGAGAGAGACCAACGGTCAAGATCGACTAATAATGAACGACAAAGATTCTCCAAGAAGAAGCACAATCCAAGTGAATTGATGTGATTGGTTGCTTTTCTTAGCTTTAAAGGAAATTGAACTAATTTTAAGATAAAATCAAAAAAACTGATTTATTTCATATTTTATTCAATTTTGATATTTAATTGATTTAATTCATGTAATTGCTTTTCAAAGATTTTTCAATTTAATTCCTTTTTGATTTATTTTCTCAATTTTAATTCTTTTTCCAAATTAATTCATTTTTAATGATTTAATTGCAAATTGATTTATTAATTAAATATGCTAGGATATTTAATTAAATAAATAGGATAATTGATTAAAATGATTTTCTTGGAATGATAAATTAATTAAATGATATTTAAATAATATAGAATGTTTATTTGCCATGTGACATTGATGACTGAGAATTAATTAATTAGGTGTTCTTGATTGATTTAATTTGCCTTTGGTTAGGACCTTGGTGATGTAGTCGAGATTAGGGGCCCATGGTTTAGATGACCATTTTTAGGGTATTACAATTAGCACTTTGAAGTAAATATCCCAGAGCATCAACTGTAAGAACATGTAAATATGGGGCTAAGGGAGAACCTTGTTAGATAGATCTTTGTAGAGAAAATGTATATGTTATCAGATTATTAATAATAATCCAAGCATTGGCATCTTGAAAAAACATCTAAACATGAGCTTGAAATTTAGGACCAAAACCCAACTATTGAAACATTTTAAGGATAAAAATCAAACAAATTCTATCATAAGCCTTGTCAAAACTGAGTTTAACGAAAATAACATCTTGCCCTATTTGTTGATGTTGGCAATTGAGACTCATTCGGGCTTATGGTGTTGCCATTGATGGAAACACACATAATTTTAGGTTGGATACTTATCTGGTATCCTTCGGTATTCAAGGTTTAACATCTGACATTCAAGAAAACTGACAAGCAAGGGAAACCGATAAACTAGGAATCGATATTTGGAGGCCGACATAGAAGATTGATTCAGCAAAGGTTTTAGCGAAAACGGTCACAAAGATTAATGTTTATATTTTTATCTAAGACAACATGTATTTATCTTTTATAATATGATTGTAAGATGACATAAGGCATTCATGCTTATGTATGTACAAGGTATATAAGTCAGTCTGACTAGGTCACTTTGGGATATAGATGCGATAGGTTATGTGATATTATGCGAGCAAGATCTTGATCGACAAAATGCAAATGTAATGATTTGTTGTCGGTCTTGGTTATTTGTGGAGAGGATTAGGAAGCAAAAAGGTTACCGATAAGGAAGGAGACAATGATAATCGGTACAGTCAATACTTAAACCGGAACTCATCTAGCATATCAGATGCACACTCAGAGTTCATAATTTTATTTGTAATTCAATACTTTACATCTATAGTCAATGAGACTCCTTTGTGATGAGAAGTGCGCTCTAGGCAGTGTGCCTTCCTACATGTGCAAGTCCCTCATCTTATCTAATATTTATTCAAATGGCTAGTGGATAGATATTGTGGGTCACAAATCCCATTGTGGTTTTTCCTCTTTGAGGTTTTCCACGTATAAATATGTGGTGTTATTGTGTTGATCTTTGTGGTTGCTTTGCTCTTCATTATATTTTGTTTATATGCATATCAGTTATTAATTGGTTAAGTATCTAAAGGAATTAAATTATTAATTACCGATAGAAAAATGATTCACCACCCCCCCCTCTCAGTGTTCTTGGATTCCAACAATTGGTATCAGATCTTAGTGCCTCAGAATAAGTCTAACAACTTGAGGAAAATCCTGTATCCAGAATCCAAAGAACTTGAAGTAGCACTTTCAAAGACTATGATTATGAAAGATTGAAGAACTTGGAGCTGCAAGATGATTTGAATTCTACAAAAGAATCCATCCTTACTCTAGAGACACTAGAGTTCTTGGATTTGAGCATAGAGAAAGCTCTGGTACTACAAATCAGGAAAATCCACCAAACAATCAAAATCAGAAATCACGGTAGGACAACCCAATGCACATAAATTTAATGGTAGATGCTTTGTTTGCAATAAGTTTGGTCATAGAGCAAGTCAATGTAGAAATAGAGCAAATCGGAATAATAATTCAGTTCTTGATCAATGTTCAAATTGTAAAAAGTATGGTCATAGGACAACATATTGTAGAATGAATGTGAGATGTCATGCATGTGGAAAGTTTGGGCATATGGCTAATCAATGTAGGTCAAGGAATAATCAAGGTTACAACAAGGCAATTTAGAAGAACAATGTCACTTGTTATGCATGCAACAAAATATGACATATTGCTAAATTTTGTAGAAGCAAGAACCCACCGACAATAAATGATGAGAAGGGAAAACAAAAGGTTGATGATATCCTGAAGGAGCATGAGAATAAATGGATTAGAAACTCTGAGGATCAATCGGTTGAAGCGAATACCCCTGTTACTGAACTAGCAGAGCAAAATGTTCTGGCACCTGTAGGAAACTCATCCGGTAACTAAGGCATTAGCCTTACGGGGAGGCAAATTGATGATAGATCTTGCATAACCCCCGATAGTGGTCTGAAAGATTGTTTCAGACATTGGAGAAGTCTGTCTAGAGATTCACCAGCACAGATTTGATGGATCCTGGATCTGATATGATATACCGACAAGCATTTATGTCAATAAGGAATTAGGGTTTTTTAGGCTTAAAGGCTAAAGCAATTTATTTTTTATTACCAAGCATTCAAAGTGAAGCAGAGCGAGTTTAAGGTGACCTAAGGTGATTATGAGCATTTTCAAGCAAATTCTAGTACATTTAGAGCGAATTTTCAAGGGTTTTCACCGATGAAGTCTATGAGGTATTTTCTCTGTTTTTAAGCTATCTTTTCAAATTGCAATGGCTTCTGGATCTGCTCCCACTCTGACAAATGTGGCAACCCCTATTGCGGTTGACATTAAGGATCGTTCACACCCAGTTTTTAAGAAGTATCCCTAGATTGCAAAGGTTGATGATTTGGTAGGTGCATTTTCAAGGGTTCCTGACGATGTACTCTATGTGGAGGATGTCAGGGCATATATTCACTACACCTTGGAGGAACTGGGAACATCAAAGATCAAGACCATGTATATGACAACATTATTGGACAAGAATGGCATGATCAAATCGGAATTCGAAAATATGAAGGATCAGGGTTTCATTGATATTTTGGAGATGCCTGAGTTTGAAGATGAAATAATCCGGTATGTGCTTAACCATGTCCATGGAGAATTCATGTGGCTAGACCGACCTTACAAGATCACTAAGGAGGCTGTTCATGCAATCAACAGTTTGCCCCAGGTTGGACAGACACCGGGAAAGAAGAAAATTTTGAACAATGAAGTCAATAAGTTAACCAGTGCCACTTTCGACAACCGGTCAATGAGGATATGTACTATGAGGGACAAGGTCGTGCAATTTTCCAGTATGATCATTGGGTACAAGGTAACTCAATCTAATCAGTTGAACTTTGCCTCTAGTTTTTGTATCTACTCTGCACATAAGATGGTTAAGGAGAATGAGAAATATGATCTCTGTCAGTGGATGTGTGATGAGTTAATTTTGAATCTAGGGAAGATTAAGGGATAAAAGAAAGGTGTAATCTGGTATGGTAATCTTGTTGTTTGTTTGATGCTTTTCTTTCTTAATGAGATCCCAGGATCCGGTAAAAGGCAATGGGCCTTTGACATTCTGGTAGGGAAGCTAATCAAGGATACCTTAAGAGCATAGGCCAGGACATAGATAACATTTTATGGGGTTATTTCAAGGCTTTTCAGAAGATAATGAAACAAAGGGAAAGAGTGCCTAAGCACATTGTTGATAAGTACTCTACTAAGATCTGTTTTATGGTTAAGAAAGATGAACTTTTAATGGAAGCAGTGCAACCTAGAAAGGTATGGATAATTGAGATGGGCTATGCCAAGATGCTTATAGATGCCCCGATAGATGAGTCAAAGAAGACTTTTGGGATAGTTAAACAGAAGGAATTGGAGGTGCAAATAGGGTTCAGTAAGAAGAAGAGGGAAGGTTAGATAAAGAAGGAAGGATAGGTTGTTGAGAAGATGTCTACTGAGATCAAACAAATTATTAGACTTGTGGAGTCATCTCCTCCGATAGTAGTTCAGGCCTCACCGGTAGCAACAACCGACAAAGGTGTGATGAAAAGGAAGAAACCAGAAACCTTTATTGCCCCTATTGGTTCTAGATCTGAGACTGAAGATGAACCTCCTAAGATACCTAAAATTTATATGAGAATTCAGAAGAAGAAGCCCGAGGAAGGAAAACAACAGAAAAGCAAGGTCACCCCTCTGACAACTCACAAACAATCTTTGAAGGAGAGGAAGCCTACAGAGAAGAGGAAACCAGTAAAAGAGAGAACTCCCACT
Organism: Cryptomeria japonica; assembly: GCF_030272615.1. NCBI lineage: Eukaryota > Viridiplantae > Streptophyta > Pinopsida > Cupressales > Cupressaceae > Cryptomeria > Cryptomeria japonica. Next base: position 175,204,164 of record NC_081406.1, on the reverse strand, counting down.
CATGGTAAGAAGAAGAAATTTGAATTGGATATGGTTCTTGAATCTGGTAAAAGTGTTAAAGTTATCCCTCCTTTATTTGTAGATGAATTGATAGAACAAATTACTAAGGATGGAATTTTGAGTAATTTACAATACTACTATGAAAATATGGATGATGTTGAGCAAAAGAAAATTGAGGAATCAATTTTGTTATACTTAGATATATATAAGAAGGCCTTACTTGAGATAGAAAAGAAAATTTTGGCAGAGTTGTATAATAAATTAGATGCTAGGAGACTATCTGCACTTGAGGAAGATAAATATATAAAGATTTAGGAACTGTTAACTGTTTGTGGTGCAATAAGCGGAGAGGAGATGCAACAGTGTCTTGACTTTGCAAATAAAACAATTTTTTGGAGTAAGCACAAACATATCAACTTAATGGTAGGAAGAGTGAATGAAATAGTTAAAGAGACTCATGAGGCATGGGTACAATTCTTTGTTGATAATCCAAAATTCTTTACATCACCAGAAGTTCATCCTAAGTCTGACATTCCAAACATCCCAGTTGATGCTAGGGGGAAAGGCATATTAGGTGAAGATCCACCAATTTTGGATAAGAAAATAACCGAGGATATTCCTCGGGTAGTCACAGATGTACAAGATATAAAGGAAAATAAACCGGGAGACAATATTGAGGATAATTTTCCTCCGGTTATTGATGTAGTGGCAGAAGATATAACTGCACCAAGTGGCGAAGCCACTGGTGCTAAGGAGAAGGTACATGATAAAGAGGATACGAAGGTAGAGGAGAAGAAGAAAGGATAAGAACTGATTGAAGTCAGGGTACTGACACCCTCACTGGTTGTTGGTCCCTCATTGCTGGCACTTGACACATCCGGTCAAGTAGATTTTTGGCATTTTGGAGAGAAGAACATAGAGCAGTTGAGCAATTTTGAGTTAATGTTTGTTGCAGCTCAGAAGTTAATGAAGGAAGGATCTGAGGACAAGCAGGTGATTGAGCAAGCCACTCCACTCCTGCAGTAGCTTGCATCGGAACACAAGGTTAATCAGGTAGCTAGTCCCTTCGGTAAGCTTAAAGGTTTGACAGAGCACATTGCAAAAGAGTGCAAAACTCTTGAACAAGTGTCAAACCAACAGTTGGTGGAAAGATACAATGTAGCTAAGAAGGTCACTTGTGATAATATGATCACATCAGACAAAGCTGAGCTGACTAAAGAAATAATAAGGATTGATGAAGCACTTCACCAATGTAGTCGTATATACTGGTCTTGCACTAATACATCAAAACTAACAACAAACCTGGATAATAAAATTAAGGAGGATAAGGACAAGATAAAACAATTTGAAGTCAGTTTTGATGGTACTGAGTCATTGACCAGCACTATTGATGGTCATATTTTGCTTTTAGAGTCATAAATTTCAGCCTTGGAGAAGGATAAGGACAAGTTAATCCGGTGGGCCAAAGAATTGAGAGGCTTAGTAAGTCCCCAACTTAATACTTTGTTACTTCATAAGTGGGAAAGTATGGAACAGATGAATATGCCCATACCGACAACATTAACATAAGAAGAATTGCACGCTTACATTCTAAATGGGTTTGTATCAATTTTGGAAACTTTAAAATCCGACTGGGACACTAAATTTGGCATTTTTGAAGGGTGCTACCTGGATATATTCAAGTACATCTAGATCTGTAAACACAATTTTGATTCTTTCATTTATTTGCCCCGACTTTGGCATTGTTGTCAAAGGGGTAGAGGTTGGATGTGAAAAATGTTAAGGGACATAAGAAGTAATGTATAGCTTAGGGGGAGAATCTTTCTGAGATCAGTTTTGAGAAGTTTGTGGACAAGAACCAGAACAACACTTCATTGATCCATTTTTCACATGAGTGTTTCCATCAATGCCAAAGGGGGAGATTGTTGGCAATTGACACTCATATGGGATTATGGTGTTGTCATTGATGGCAACACACATCATTTTGGATTGGATACTTTTCCGATATCTTCCGGTATTCAAGGTTTAACATCCGACATTCAAGGAAACCGACAAGCAAGGGAAATCGACAAACTAGGAACTAGTATTTGGAGGCCGACATAGAGGATTGATCCGACAAAGGTTTTAGCGGCAATGGTCACAAAGATTAATGTTTATATTTTTTTCTAAGCCAACATGTATTTATCTTTTGTAATATGATTGTAAGTCGATATAAGGCATTCATGTTTATGTATGTAAAGGGTATATAAGTTAGTTCGGCTAGGTCACTTTGTAGAAGTTGAGAAAGCCAACTTCACAAACCCCGAAGATCACCTGCATGCAAATAACCTGTCACAGAAAGAAGAGATGGAGACAAACAAGCAAGGGTGCTCTGAAAGCTGAAAAATGTATTCATCCAAAAAAGATAAATTACAATGATGAATCCTTATAAAAGGATATTGTGCAACCCTAAAAGAAACCCTAATAGGTAGACATTTAATAATTAATATAATTATTAAATGTCACAAATGCAAACTAAAGTGAAATCTTAAGAGAGGAATAAAGGTAATTTAATCAACATGATTAAATTAAAACCTTTACTCTAACACCCCCCCTTAAGATGAGCAAAAGTGCAGTTACAAACATGTGCAAGAAAGCAAAGGTAACTACAATGCAAGAAAGTAAACTTGGGTCCCGGCAACAAGGCCTGATCAGGTACCCAATTACAACCAAATCTCTGTAAAGTGGAGAAATAGAGAAAACCTCATGGGAAAAACTCTACTCCAAAAAGAGATGAAAGAAATAAATGCACTAATAACAGAAAGATAGGAGGTGGATAACATGATACCCCCCATAGACAACTCCTATCATATAAGTACATATACAATGGTCTCCATAGGAGAAAAAGAAAGAGACTAGAAGCCCCCCCCACAATGAAGAAACTCCTGTCGCACATATGGATGCCTGAGGTAGAATCCAGAAAGTGATCCTGAAGCGGCATATAATATTCCTCCCCTTGGGAAGAAATGGATCCAAAGGACGAAGATGAAGAAACCTTGCGAAGAGAGAAGAATCAATATGTCTCAAGATGTGTGCCATAATAGGATGTTGAAGAATCCCTCTGTCTGAACTGAAACAAAAGATGTCAAATCCAAACTGAACTGAAGACTCAAAAACTGCAACCTCTGAATGCACAGATGATGGTGGGCTAACAGCTGGAATATGGCTGTCAACAAAGAGGAGCTGAAAATCCTCAAAGTAATCCTCCAAGTCTGCAATATAGAACTCTACAAACAAAGACGAAATGCCTGCAAGATAAGAATCCCAAGTAGCCATGTCTGAAAGATGTATGATGTCCTGCTTAGCTGAATCAATAGGAGCCAAAGAAGAGGCAATATCAAACTGATCAGGAACAAAAGGAGATGATGTTGATACATGTATAATCTCAGTCTGAAGAGTAGGAACTGTGAGACAATCCTCTGATTCATCGGAATATGTAAGGGTGTCTAAATATTGAAGTTCCTTTAAAGTATCATGATCAAAAGGTGTGTTATCTCTCCAACCAATGGGTACAAGACAATCTGAAGCAGGATCCTTTGGGAATGGAGAAAGACTGGGGTCTCCATAGATCTCCCAAAGACGTGTCCACAGTGAGTGAGGACAATCAATGCCCGATATAGCCCACACAGTGTCAGAATCAACACTAGACAAAATAACTCCTACTATGTGATTTCTAATGATATCCCAAGCTAGTTTTCCCTCTAAAGTTGCTGGTTCAGGTATGAGATCATACAAATAAGGCAAAATATTAAGCCACCTACAGTGTGTAAGTATGCCCTTTGCCCATGACTCATAATTACCCCGTTCTAGAAATACAACTGAAGGGTGAGTAGAAAAACCCATGATAACTCTTCAAATTAACAAATCTGAGACTAAATGACTTTAATACTGATAAAGCGGATCAAATGAAGCCATCCCATGCAAACAAATTATTTCCAAGTCTGAAACGTCCAAGTAAGTGACAGATGTGTGAAAACACAAAGTACTGAATAAAATGTACCTGGTGCAGATTCTGGAAAAATACATGATAGATCTGGAAAGAGCACAGAACCACCTTTCCGACGCCTATTCGCTTTCGAAAAACGGAGTCCGTATGCAAAAGATATGGCTCCTGGAGTGCAAAAAACTTGTTCTGACTTCGACTGGCAAAAAACACTACAAAACGGAAAAATCAGAAAAAAAGATCTCCATCTTTTAGATCGGGCTCGGAACCAGCTTTCCAACGCCTATTTTCATTCGAAAATCCGAGCTAAAATGCCCGAGTTATACCCGATTTAGTAAAACTGCTCCAAAAAAGCCCAAATAGGCCCTTTAAGCCCTCAAGGGCTTAAAAAAAAATAAGCCCCTGGTCCTCTGGGTGACCAGGGGCAGGCGCAGGAGGTGGCGGCGCGGGGGCGGCGCTGGGGCGGCGCAGCTGGTGGCGGGCGGCGCGCTGGCTGGGCACGGGCTGAGAGCGGGCCGGCTGGCTGCGCGCAGGCGGCAGGCGGCGCGTGGGCGAGATACCGCCGGCGGCGGTGGACGCCGGGTGGCCGCCGGGCTGCTTACCGGCGGCGCGGCGGTTTACACTGGCTGCGCCCGGTTTTTTTGAAAAAACCATGGTTTTTGTTTTTTTTTTAATTTTTCCGCCTCGGTTTTCGTGCCCTAGGGCCGTACGGCCTTGGGGCCAAAAAAAATTTGCCTCCTGGTGCAACTGTGTCCAAATCGGACGAATTTTATATGGAAATAGGGGTTTTTGGGCGCTACGAGCTCAACGGTGAGGTCCGTTTGGGCTCAAAGTGCACCGAAAAAAAAATACCCCTATTCCAAAATAAAAAAACAGAAGACACACAGATCTGATGCAACCAAAACCGGAAAATCAGATCTAACCCTCGTAGCTCCAAATTCTTCAGAAGACGAACAGGAAGCAGCAGGTCTGGAGCTCTGATACCATGTAGAAGTTGAGAAAGCCAACTTCACAAACCCCGAAGATCACCTGCATGCAAATAACCTGTCACAGAAAGAAGAGATGGAGACAAACAAGCAAGGGTGCTCTGAAAGCTGAAAAATGTATTCATCCAAAAAAGATAAATTACAATGATGAATCCTTATAAAAGGATATTGTGCAACCCTAAAAGAAACCCTAATAGGTAGACATTTAATAATTAATATAATTATTAAATGTCACAAATGCAAACTAAAGTGAAATCTTAAGAGAGGAATAAAGGTAATTTAATCAACATGATTAAATTAAAACCTTTACTCTAACACACTTTGGGATATAGATGCGATAGGTTATATGATATTATGCGAGCGAGATCTTGATCGACAAAATGTGGATGTAATGATCTATTGTCAGTCTTGGTTATTTGTGGAGAGGATTGGGAAGCGAACAAGGTTACCGGTAAGGAAGGAGACAGTGATAACTGATACAGTCAGTACTTAAACCAGAACTCATCCAACATATTAGATGCACACTCAGAGTTCAAAATTTTGTTTGTAATTCAGTACTTTACATCTGTAGTTAGTGAGGCTCCTTTGTGATGAGTGGTGTGCTCTAGGTAGTGTGCCTTCCTGCATGTGCAGGCCCCCCATCTTATGTAATATTTATTCAACTAGCCAGTGGATAGTGTAGACACTCAAAATTGTCATGTCTAATTAAATAAATATTTTATTTATTTAATTATCTAAGCCTAATTCTTCTATTAATTAAATAAATTTTTATTTATTTAATTAATTCATTTATCCTCTTCTAGCCTTATTTCTCATTTAAATAAATACATTTATTTATTTAAATTATCCCTTTCCTAAATTAAATAAATATTTTATTTATTTAATTGTCCTACTTCTTCTATTAATTAAATAAATCTTTATTTATTTAATTAATTCATTATCTTTTTCTACACATGACACATGTCATTCATCTCTTAATTCCTACACTACCTACCTCTTTCATTATTTTGGTATTTCTTTTACCTACCCTCTAATCCTAGCCGACCTCTCTTTTTACACCTCTCAATCTTAACCCTCCATTTCATATTGTGTCTTCTATTTAAGGAGATGCTTTCTTCATTGTCAAACCCTAACTACTTGATCAATTGACTACACTACAATTCCACTTGCAACCACATTCCGTTCTTTGTTGAGCTCTTGTGCATACAAAAATCTGAGAGCAAATATATCAAGCAAGATCAATGGAGATAGGAAGAATGGAGATCAAAACCCTATTGGACATGTGATGGTATAATCTTTGTGATTTTGAGTTATTTTGCATTGTCTTAGGTTATCTTCATATGTTATGGTGGATCTTTGTTCATTGTTAGGCTAGGGTTTTAGTGGTTGAATTCATTTAGCCTTTCAATATTGTTATTATTGTTATCCATTTTCACCATATGCAGATAGATATTGTGGGTCACAAATCCCACCGTGGTTTTTCCTCTTTGAGGTTTTCCACGTATAAATCTGTGGTGTTATGGTGTTGATCTTTGTGGTTGCTTTGCTCTTCATTATATTTTGTTTATATGCATACCAACTGTTAATTTGTAAAGTATCTAAAGGAAGTAAATTATTAATTACTAGTAGAACACTGATTCACCCCTCCCTCTCAGTGTTCTTGGATTCCAATAGTTGAGCCTGTGTATGGTGAAAATGGATAACAATAATAACAGAATTGAAAGGCTAAATGAATTCAACCACCAAACCCTAGCCTAACAATCAACAAAGATCCACCATAACATATGAAGATTACCTAAGACAATGCAAATCAAATGAAATCACAAAGATTATACCATCACATGCCCAATAGGGTTTTGATCTCCATTCTTCCTATCTCCATTGATCTTGCTTGATATATTTGCTCTCAGATTTTTATATGCACAAGAGCTCAACAAAGAACGGAATGTGGTTGCAAGTAGGATCGTAGTGTAGCCAAGTCTTCAAGATTAGGTCATTTAGGATGATTGATTAGAATGCATAGAATGATTAGGGTTTGATAATGAAGGAAGCATAGAATGATTAGGGTTTGATAATGAAGGAGACATCTTCTTAAATAGAAGACACAATATGAAATGGAGGGATAAGATTGAGAGGTGTAAAAAGAGAGGTCGGCTAAGATTAGAGGGTAGGTAAAGGAAATAATAAAATAATGACAGGGGTAGGTAGTGTATGAATTAAGAGATGAATGACATGTGTCATGGGTAGAAAAAGCTAATGAATTGATTAAATAAATAAAGATTTATTTAATAAATAGAAGAAGTAGGATAATTAAATAAATAAAATATTTATTTAATTTAGGAAAGGGATAATTTAAATAAATAAATGTATTTATTTAAATGAGAAATAAGGCTAGAAGAGGATAAATGAATTAATTAAATAAATAAAGATTTATTTAATTAATAGAAGAATTAGGCTTAGATAATTAAATAAATAAAATATTTATTTAATTAGATTGGACAATTTTGGGTGTCTACAGAGCCCATTCACTAGTCTCTCATGCTAACATTAGATTGTCAAGAATATATTTGCTAACAATGAAACCTGTTTGCTTAGCTCTAATAATTCATTACACCATCTACTTGATCCTAATGGCCAAGGCTTTTGTTATAATTTTATAAGAAGCAATGAGCAGGGTTATATGGTGCCAACTAGAGATGGAGTCTTCTTGTTTTCCTTTAGGAAGAAGCTTGGTGTCATCAATAAAATGATTAGTATGATTACTCATCAATATAAACCAAAACCATTTTAAATGTGTTATCAAGAAAGATTAAAGCAAAAGCATAATGAGAGACATTAATAGGCAAACAAAAGACACTTCCCTCACGATGCTCCCATTGTTGTGAACCTTCCTTGTCCTCCTCATCTCCACGAACCTTGAGTGCTTGAAATTTGACAAATGAAGAGTGGGAGATTGGGTGGAGAGTGGAATGTGGATTGCTCACATTCACATAACAACATAAAGATGTGTGGATAAGGATTCTAACATGATAAGGGTGATGTGATAATGGATTATGGACTCAAGAGGGCAACATGATGGATGCAATGATTTATTGATATGCAATCAAAATGGCAGCATGAGTCTATAATGAAAACTGGATGATTTGATAAGAGTGAAGGGTTCAATTTATAGATTTTGGGGCTTAGGAATGGATGATTAAGATCAAAAGTGGGATGAAGGGCTCAAATTGAAAGGGAGTGTGGTCCCATATTTGAAGGTCTAGCCTTGTGACAAGTGTCACAAGGAGAAGAGAGGTGCAAGGGTAAGTGTGCTCACACATCTTGGGAAGAACAACTCTTATAGGGAAAAGGGGAAGGTATGCTCACACATGTGTGAGAAAACCTTGGGAAGCCCACTTGTCCTAGGAAAAAGGGGAAGGTGTTCTCACACATGTGTGAGAAACCTTGGGAAGTCCAAGAACTTGACAAGTGGAACACTTGTGGAAATGAGTAAGGACTATAAAAAGGGGGGACATGATATACATGTCGAAAGGGTAAAGTGTAGGGTGTCTCCATGGGGAAGAGAAATTCTTAGACATGTGTGAGCACCCCTTGGTCAAGGATGATGTGCATGAGTGAGATGACTTGGGTAGGTGTGTAGTATTTTAAATTTGAATAAATACTAACATGGATTAGGCTTTGGGTTAATTAGTTTAATGAGGGGATTAGAAGATAGGTTAGTAGGAATCACTAAATTAGCCTAATTAATTACAGATTAATTTAGCTAACTAGGATTAGGAATAAAGTTGGAATATTCTCTAAGGTTGAGTTTGATTTATTGAAATAACTCAAACTTAAGGATAAATGGGATATGCATAATCGATTAATAAATTAACTATATATGTGGAAGGGGATAATCAATTAAATGTAATTTAATTAATTTAGGGGTAATAATAGGATTATGGTGTGATCGGTGCTGCAGGGTTGGGTGTGGATTTGACGGTGTCGTGTGCCAGAGGAGGTGGCTTGGGGGTGTCGAGGGTTATTGCTCCTTGGTTCCACCTTCTTTTTTCTCCTACGTTTTGTGGTGTCAGCGTGGTAGGGAGGGCTTGCGTTTAGGAGGTGAGTGGGGTGGTTGTTTTCGGGGAGAGAGCCTTCTTTCCTTTATCCGCTTAGGGTGTGGGTTTTCAATCAAGCATGATGGTTGGTTTGTGAGAAGTGGCTTTAGAGGCTTCTCTTAGCTTGGATTTTTGAGTAGTGTTGGGTTCACATTCCCCGAATCATGGTGTTAAGACTTTTGATAATAATCTCTTTGCCCCCGACTCGGGGATTGCTGGTGCTAGTGTGTCCAATGGATCCTGAATTTTGAAGTTTAACTGTTGTCTTGAGAGATGCAAAGAGAGGCCAAAATTAGTAATTCCGCCTGAGATGATTGCTGAGGATGTTGAATATTTTTCAAAGCATTCGCTTTACTGCAAATTTTTGGGGATGAGGGTTTCTCTGTAGTTTATGGAGAATCGGGCTCAAAGGATTTGGGCGCCGGAAGAGGAAATGGAGATTATATTGTTGGCAAACAACTACTTCATGGTTACATTCAATTGCATGGAGGATCGCAATAAGGTCTTTGAAGGAGGCCCATATTTTTATAACCAGGTGGGGTTGTTCATCAAACCTTGGCATGCAAGATTTAACCCTTCTGAGGAGCTCCCGTATAGGGTCCTAGTGTGGGTTCAATTACCTCATTTTTCGGTGGAATGTTGTCAGGAGGATGTGTTGCGGATGCTCACTTATTTGCTTGGGAAGCCGGTTGGTTCTTCAATGCAAACCTTGGGGAGAAAGGTAATGACTTTCGCTCGTATCTGTGTTGAAATTGATCTTAGTGAGCCTTTTCCAGATGCTATAGATATGTGTGCGGGCTCTTATTCTTTGATCCAACAACTGGATTATGAGACTTTACCATTTTGGTGTCGTCTATGTCATGAATATGGTCATTTGCAGTGTAAGTGCCCTAGGTCTAAACCGGCTATGCATCAACCTCAACAACCTTCCCGTAATCTAGATGGGGTTGTTAAAGGAAAAGCTTCCATGTCTGATGAGGTTGTGGGTGCTGATGGTTTTGTCCCAATTAAGACAAAGAACATGAATCGAGGTCAAAAGAAGTCTTTGTAGGAGAGACACGAGGAGGATACCTTTAACAGATTTGAAGCCTTGGATGATCTTAGCCAGCAAGAGGTGAATCCGGGGTTGATTCCTTTGGATCTAAGTGCAACAGGGTTGGTTCCTGATAGTGTGAACTGGGATACTACCCAGGTTCAATAGGTGGTTGGGAGTCAACAAATGGAGATGGATCACCAAGTAGTGGCTCAGATGGGACCCATCTCTAGTGCTGAAGTGAAGTTGGCTGGTGGGGATGTTTCTCCTGCAGCACAGAAATTGGAATCTGCTGGGGTCAAAAGTAATAAGATCTCCTAACATCCGAGTCTTCTTCAGAAAGACATTAAAAAAGGAGAAACAAAGAAGATTTCGAAGGTTGGCAGAAAGAAGGACTTGGATAAAATCAAATTGATGGGGGAGAATTTGGTTGAGTCAGGGTCAGTAAAGACTCTGGATTCTCATTTTTCTAATCCCCCAAAATGATTGTGCTATGATGGAATGTGAGGGGCTTGAATAATGGCCCTAGACAAAAAGTTGTTTAGGAGTTGATAAGGAGTCATTCTCCTGATGTCCTTTTCTTGCAGGAAACTAAATTATCTGTGGAAAGTATGTTGGGTTCAGTGCCAAAGTTATGGGGGAGAGGCGAATGTCAGTGTATTGGGGCATTTGGCTCCTCTGGAGGGGTGGCTTGTCTTTGGAACCCCTTTAGGATTTGTCCTATATGGTGGGTTGCTTCTAGATCTTCTTTATTCGGGGTTGCCTCTAGGCTTGAGACTGGGGAATGTATCTTGTTTACTAACATTTATGCACCCACTGATCTTCAGGGTAAGCAAAATTTGTGGTCTCGTATTTCTTTTATGCGTGGGTTGTTTCCTTTTCATCCATGGATTATGGTGGGCGATTTCAATGCCATCTTAGAGTTGAGTGAGAAGAAGGGTGGTGTTATGCGGTTGGATCCTTCTTCCTTTCTTCTTTGGGATAGTATATCAACCTTGAATCTTGTTGACATCAAGCCCGGTAATGGTCTGTTCACTTGGAACAACAGGAGGGAAGGGAAGTATTGGATCGCGAAGAGGCTGGATTGCTTTTTGGTTTCTAGTTTTGGGGTTGGTGGGGGGTGGTCCACATGCTCTAAGATTTTAGATTGGAGAGGTTCGGATTACTGGCCCATCAAATTGGTGTCTTCTTCTACTTGGGTCGCTCACATTCCTTCTTTCAAATTCCAGCTTATGTGGTTATGTGATCCTTCTTTGCAGGATCATGTTGCGGAGTGGTGGAGGAAAGGGAGGCCAACCTTTGGCATTGCTATACACACTTTTGCCAAGTAGCTGCAATTTATTAAGTTTTAGTTTAAACGGTGGAATCGTCAACGTTTCGATAATATTTTTCATGCTAAGATAGCTGCTCAATTAGAGTTGAATGGCATTACCAGAGAAATAAGAGAGTATGGATTGTCAGAAGCCTTGCTTAGGGAGGAAGATAGGGCAATCAAGGATTTAGAGGAGTGGGAGCTTAGGGAGGAAATATACTAGAAATAGAGAGCTCGTATTGATTGGCATCAAGTGGGGGATAAGAATACTGCGATCTTTTTCAATTCAGTGAAAGCAAGAAGACATGGCAATTCCATCCCCGTTCTTGTTAATGATAGAGGTGAGCAGTGTTTATCCTTACAGAAGATTTCTAGGGAGTCTATGCAGTATTTCCGATCCCTTTTTGGTGAGGACTCTTAGGGGGAATCTGAAGAGGAGAATCGTGTTCTTTCTTGTATTCCTTCTCTAGTTACTAGAGAGATGAATGAGTAGTTATGGGTCCTATTTTGTTGGAAGAACTTGAGAGGATTGTTTTCCACATGAAGAAGGGGAAAGTTCCTGGACCGGATGGGTTTCTGATTGAGTTCTATCAAGATTTCTAGGATATTATCAAAATGGACTTATTGGAGGTGGTCCAAGAGTCGCAGAGGAATAAGCAGATGCCGAATTCGGGCTTTGAACGCGACTTTCATTGTGCTCATCCCCAAGTGTGATGGGGTGGACCGGTTAGGTCAGTTTTGTCCTATTTCTCTCTATAATGTGATTTATAAGATCATTTCTAAGTTGATAGCAGAAAGGTTGAAGAATTGGATTGGGGGTGTCATTTCTAAGGAGCAGAGTGGGTTTGTGGAGGGTCATCAAATCTTGGATGGAATGGTCATTGCTACTAAGACCATTCATTCTATGGCAACCTCCAAGGAAAAAGCTATGTTTATCAAGTTGTATATGGCAAAGGATTATGATAGAGTCTGTTGGTCCTTTCTCCAGAATATTCTTAGGGCTTTTGGTTTTGCTGATGAATGGATCCAATATGTAATGAGTTGTGTTTCGTCTACCTCATTCTCGATGCTAATTAATGGAGATCATACTGAGTTGTTTGTTGCATCTAGGGGTCTTCGTCAGGGGGACCCTCTTTCCCCGTACTTATTCATTCTTTTGGTCGAGGGTCTGGGGAGGTTGATTAAGTATAATGTGGGTCTAGGTATTATTCATGGTTGGAGTTGGGGTAATGACATACCTCCTCAGTCCCATTTGTAGTTTGTGGATGATACGACCCTGATGGGACTAGCTCAGATCAAAGAAGCTATAAATCTACGTAAAGTCTTGGATGTATATCTTGCTGTTTCTGGCCAGTTGATCAATGAGGATAAATCTTCCATTCTCTTCTTCAACACACCTGGCACTATTCAGATGAGGATGGTTCATATCTTGAGATTCCAGGTCGATTCTCTTCTCTTGACTTACCTGCGTATTCCTCTCTCTGCAGGTAATCCTCCCAGGGACTCTTGGCAGGGTATTCTGGACAAATTTTGCATGAAGGTTGAACATTGGACACACAGATGGTTATCCTTTGCTGGGTGGGTTCAACTGATCCAGTTGGTGGTTCATGCTCTTCCGATTTATAGATGTATCCTCCAAGTGGCCCCAAAGTGGTTTGTGAAGGGATTGGATTCTCTGGCAAGACAATTATTATGGGTAAGCAACCTGTTCTCCTATAAATGGTGTCTTGTCAAATGGGACTTGGTGTGTAGCCCAAAACAGTTGGGTGGGCTTGGCTTAAGGCAGTCTACTTTATTTGGGGAGGCTTTGGCGACAAAATTGTACTAGAGGTGGTGTGTTGAACGGGATCGAAGCTGGGCTAGGATTTTGTCTAACAAGTATATGCAGAGGATCCCGAAGGATGAAATCCCAAGATATCCACTTGTGGGAAAATGCTCTACGATTTGAAGTACTCTCAAGAAAGGGGTTGCTCTAATAAAAGGACTTTTTTGGATCTGTAAGAGGGGGGAAGAGGTGCTTTTTTGGTTTGATTCTTGGGATGGCTACCCCCCCATTATTGACCAGTTTCCTAACTTAGGGAATCTTTGCCAGAGGTTCTTGGAGGCAGGGTGGAGTAGAGTGAGCGACTTTAAGTCTATTTATAGGTGTGGGCAATTGGAGATGGTGCAGTGGAAGGATCCTCATGAATGGCTGGTTGTTGGTATGGATGAAGACTGTGCTGAGCTTCATGCTATTTTGGCAAGTAGACACTATAGTTCCCTTGAGGATAGGGATAGACTTGCTTGGTCCTATAATCCTAAGGGTGTTTTTACTGTTGCTAGTGGATACTAGGAGCTGTTGTCTTGTAGATTGAAGGGGAGGGAGGTGCACTGGTGGAAATATGTTTAGAACAATTTCTCTTTGCTGAAGTGTAATTGTTTTGCTTGGACTTTGGCTTTGAATAGATGTCTAACTTGGGATAATATTCACAAGTGTGGGTTCCATGGGCCTTCCATCTGTGTTTTGTGTGGTAATGAGGAGGAGAATTCTTCACACCCGTTCTTCAGATGCCCTTTCTCGCTGCTGATTTGGCACTACCGGTGGGGGGTGTGGAAGCACCCTTGTGTTCACATAGATTCTTTGGTGGAGTTTTGGAGCAGTTTGGGCAGGCCTCCTATTTAGTCCTCTTTTCTCCAGAGTGTCTGGCACATTGGGCCCATTTTCATACTTTGGTAGATATGGCTAGAGAGGAATAAGAGGATCTTTAGTGAAGTCAGACTGTTAGTTAAACAAGTGTGGAATAGAATCATTGGAATGATCTAGGAGACGATGGAAGTTAAATGTGAGGTGAATTTTCCTCTAGATAGAGGAGAGGTTGATATTGTGAGTAGGTTGGGTTTGCAGGAGATGTCTCCTGTCTCAACTTGTGTCAGGAGAGGTAGATGTGCTATGAAGAAGGCTCATAGGGTTGGAAGATGGTTGCCCCCTCAGGATGAGTCCATCAAGATTAACACCGATGTCTCCTCTAGGGGTAGTTTGGGTCTTGCTGGGATTGGTGGTGCTGGTAGGGATCGTATGGGGGATGTGGCTTTCTTCTTTTCAGTGCATAAAGGGCACTAGTCTAATAATTTTATGGAGTGATTAGCAATTTTCTATGCCCTGGAGCGTGCATTTGAGTTGGGGTGGTGTAAGGTTATCTGTGAGTCGAATTCGCAGATTATTGTTAACCTGTTGATTGAGCAGAAGGTGAGTGGGATTAATTGGCAGCTGACAGAGATTGTTCACCAGATTTTGCAAATTAGTGCTAGGGTGGAGAAGGTGTCTTTCATCCACATTCCTCATGAATGGAATAGAGCAGTTGATTGTTTAGCTAAGTGGGCCTCAGAACATGGTGATGATTGGAAAGTTGAGGGTTGGGAACATCTTTCACCAGATTATTGTCATGACTTGCATAAGATCTTTGCTGAGGATATGGAAAGTTATGAAGCTGGTTGATTTTTGGTTGGGCTTGTTGTTCTCTTCTGGAGCTTTGAGGCTCTGGTTTTCTTATGTAATTCTTGTTTCTAATTATTAATAAAGTTTTTACCCCTTTATTCAAAAAAAAAGAAGGATAATATGATTAATTAAATTAATCAAGGGATAAAGGGATAATTAATTAAATATTAATTTAATCAATTTTATGTGTCTGCACTTGGTTATACCACCATTGATGATAGGGTCCAATGAACCCTTCTTATAAGCCTCTAGGTATAAACAATAAAAATCTTCCTTAATGTCTCGCCACTAGCTTGATAGAATTCCATAGGAATCCCATCGTTCCCAGGAGTTTTGTAAGGGGCCATAGAGAATAGAGCCTTTTCCAACTTTTCCAACTTTTCCAAAGACAAGATTCCGTCTAGATATTGACTATAATTAGAATCTATTTTGATAGGAATATAAGTTTTGACCATATCTTCAAGAGATTCTTGGATATCCTGCCATTGATCATCTTTGAAAGGATTTTCATAGAATCATTTGGAAATGTTGCAGATATCAGTTGGACTAGTCTAGGACAAGTCTGAAGAGTATCAAACTCATCCCTTATTGCATCAATTCTTTCCTTTTTATGTTTATAATTGAGATGATTGAAAAATTATTAGAATTATGTTAAAGTAAAACTTAAAAGCAATACATATTACATCAGAAATTGATATTTCCGTCGGTTTTAGAAATAATAAAAACTGGGTGCCACAATTCTATTGATAATAATTTTACATTTAAAATGTCGGAAAGAATATGAAAGCGACAACTATGACAAATTAGCTGACATGCGTATTAATGTTGGAATGTATTAATTCTTTCTGGACTTTATCTCCCATGATTTGGTAACCCGTTGATGTTCGTTTTAGCAGCTTTGCTGTCGATATTGACACGCGTCACCTTACCAAGAATCCACGGCTAAGAATTTACTTGCCTTTGAAAAGTGAAGGCCGATGACCCACTGCCGTCGATTCGGCTAATCCAACGGTGCAGCTGAGGCGACGGATAGAATCGTTGGAGAAAATTTTAAATGAATTAAAAATAGAATTAAAAGTAGAGCACATATATATAATTCTATAGAGGCGGAAGACTTGTAAACACTAGGAAAATTAGAATGCAGATTGTTAAAAATAGCTGTGAATTGCTTGATAAGGTGGCCGTATTGAAGTATTTGGGATCTTGATCTTCACCTGCGCGTTGCAATGATTTCTACCAGCAAGTCTATCTGGCAAATTATTTGAATTTTTCTAATAAGATTTCACCCACCCCACTGAAGGTACGGTATGCTGCCATTTAAGATTGTTTTTTAATGAAATCTGGTTTTCTTTTGCTGAAAATTTGGCCTGGCAATTGAGCAGTCTTAGTTTGTTAGCCAACATTTGATTTTATTTTATTGGGGGCTTTTTTTATGCAGGGAATACATTTCCTTTTAGTAGTTTAAGTTGATCAATGAAGCCCTTTTGAAGGAATTAGCAATTTAGATTTCATTTGGTTGAAAAGAGAAAAGAAATTCATGGCAGCTAATGATGATTTTAACGTCAACCAAGGACGTTTTGGGGTTTTGATGGGAGTGTGGATTTTGGCTTGAAAATCGAGGATTATGTAGGGCTTTTCAAGAATTTCTTGAATCCTTGAGGATTTAGTATTTTTCGCGCAACCTGTTTAAAATTCCGGGTTTCTAAGGAATCAAGGTTTTGTTCGTTGATTTCTCTGTTTCTAGTGCCTCAAATTTAAGGATTTCAGAGGTTTTTTTCCCCTTTGGGACTTTGAGACACTAAGCTGAAAGGATTTCAGATGGCGACAACTTTGAAAAATGCAATTTCTTCTGGGGAATATTTTCAATGGGGAGCCCGCAAGCGTATGACATGGGATAAGCCACACCTAAAGCAGGCCGAGGAGGCTATGGAGAATAAACCCGCCATTCGATTCGACAGGCGCGTTGTTAGAGCTGACAAAGAAGCTGCTGCAGTAGTAATCCCTTGTTCCCTAGATGAAAAGATAGCACTGCCCTGCAACAATAGTAGCTCTCATGCTTTGCCACTTCCTCCAGAGAGTAGTAGGCCGCAAAATAAGGTTAATAATATAATGTGCACCAGGAGCAGCAATTATTCAAACGGAGCGAACACAGTGCAAGACAACAAGGCCTTGAATATGGAGACTTTTGTTTGGCCAAATGTGTGTCTGAGTCTCTCGCATGGCGAAAAAGAGGAAGATTTCCTTGCAATGAAGGGCTCAAAATTGCCTTTGCGACCCAAAAAGCGCCTCAAGTGTATTCAGAGGGCAATCCATGTGAGTATTTATTTTGTGCTTTTCCCATCTCTTATATTTATCTTTTGTTTTAAGCCTTGGGAGGGCAAAGATAGAACAGGGAACATCAGAACATTTATTAATTGCCAGTTAAAATTGTCTTTCTATTGTTTTTGCTCTCAAGATTTCTTGAGGGATCGGCTTCCCCAAGTTTATTAGCTCACTTTTTGGTCTTATAAATTGGGGTTTCCTAGAATTTCATAGTAGGGTACTAAAAAGTAAGATTCATAAGCCATTTGCTGATAAGTTGCCCCAATTGAATCTGAAATTGCTATCTATATAATATTACTCACTGTAATCTTTTCATTTAAGGCTTGAGAGGGCAAAGATAGAATATAGAACATCAGAACATTGTATTGTAATTCCAAGTCAATAACATCATTCTATTTTCTATTTTGGCTGCCAAGGTTTCTTGGGAAACAAGCTTCCTTAAGTTTATTAGCTTACCTACCGATTCCATAGAGGCGGACTTCCTAAAATTTAGAGTAGGGTACTGTAAAGTATGTCAATAGCCGTTTGCTGGAAATTGCCATCTAGACTAAAGTTGAATTTTGCCTGTAAATCTACCAAGCGGGTGCAGCCCTTTCCCCCTCCCCCAATAGTGAATGTTGAGAATTCCTCCTAAACATTGATCACTCGGAGTTTTCTGGAAAAATATTCCTTTTTTCATTTCTGATCTATAGTTTCATGGAATAGTGCACCCCTCGCCATGGTAACCCACGTGCAGCCTATAGTGTCATAGTTCACATATATATGTTTTCATTACAAGTGATATCCATGGCGGGCCGGAATCCATGCTTTCTTAGTTCTGCTAACCCATTTGGAAATTTCTTGAACAAATAGATGCACCAGGTGTCCGTGGTTTTTACTGTGCGACTTTTTTCTGTTGTCATTTATTTTAAAGAGATGACCAAAATTCTCCTGTTGATATAGCTCTTGAAAGTTGATAATATCTAGCTGATTTTGTTGGAGCACTTATGCCATGAAGCATGACATTCACACGAACAGTCTTGCTCTTCTTGATAATGCAGGGAAAAAAATTATATTCTGTAAACTGGAATTCAGCCACTAGAACAGAGTGTTTTCTTTTCTTAAAAAGTACAATATGCATACAAAATAGATTGCACATGGCAATAATCATGCATTCCTCTTTGTTGAAAATCTTTTGTGTCTTTATTCAACATTTTTGCAGAACAGGATTTTGTAATTGTTTTTCTTGAAAAATTGTTGTTTTTACCCTAATATTGTTCTTTCCTTCCCATTCTTTCCCCATTTAACTTTTTGGGATCCGTGCTGAGAATTTCTTGTTCACATTTTCAGTAACAGATTCACACTTGTCTTTAAAGGAAAATTTGGATGTGCCTTAGTATTTGTTTGCATTTGTTGATGCTTAGAGATACCCTGTTATTTAAAATAATTTGCAACTAGTACATGCAATGGCAACTGCTGCTAATGATAAAAGTATATAAGAACATTAGCTGCCTGAAAGTGGAACACATTGATTAATTGTAAGTTTGGATGTTTTTTGGCAGAATGTCATCCCTGGTGGTTGGCTTAGCGATATTTGTCAAGAACGATATGAAGTCAGGGAAAAGAAATGTATAAAGAAGGTAATTTCTCAGTTATTTCTTCCACAGTTTCTTCTGATTTCTTGCAAATATCTCTTACATTATTTATGCCTTAGTTGTTCCTTTCGCTAACAAATTCAATGTGTAATTGACGCAGAGACCGAGGGGATTGAAAGCTATGGGGAGAGCAGAAAGTGACTCAGAATAATCAACTCAGAATAATCAGGCAGTTTCAATCCAATTGTATTTCCAAACGAAGAGTTATTTTGCTGCATGTATCATACGGAGTATTCAACCACATTGATTTGTTTGGTGACATTTGAGTCTCACCATTCAGTTTGTGTCTTGCATGACCAGAAATTACAAGCTAAGCATAGAAATCCCCAGGGACTCTTGATTGTTGTTTCACCATGTTTATGACATGGAAAGAAATGTATATAAATCAAATCACACTGACTATTGTGAGGGACGCAGCTTTTGATTTCCGAAGCAATCCCAAAGCAATATCAATGATTCCAATTGCCCTTTATCTTCAGGAGTTTCTTGTAAATACTAAATGTACATTTCAAAGTATTTTGAGCTCAAGAATGATAATTATTGATGGCGTTCTGATTGAATTGTTTAGAATGGTCTATCTTATTTTATCTGCAGTGCCCTGCTTTTTCATTTTTAGAGCAATGCCATACTGTCTATGGAGTGGAATTCATGAGCATAAAATGATCAGAATCTTCAGTTTCTTCTGATATCGCCTTTGAATCTGGTTAGTAGTTGTTTGGCGGCAGAAGCATTCATTTTTATTCTTGAGCATAAAATGATCAGAATCTTCATATTGAACTATACATACAGATTTTCCATGAGTCTCGGGCTCTGTTGCACTGTGAATAACCTAACCTTGTTGCACTATGAATAACCTAACGTTGTCTCAATGGTAAGAGGTTGTCTCTGGCAGTTAGTTTGAAAAATACTAGCACTATACTTGTGAAACGTTTGATATATGTTATGTAATTATATTTGAATGGCATATATAATGCTTCCCTGGAATGGAGGTGCAGTTTGAATCTTTTGTAACAAAAGATTTCAACTCTGATCCTATGCCCCACACGCTAAGCCACCGACAAAAGTTAAGCCAATGAATGGCCTTCATAATTTTTGGTGTCAGGATTCAGTATTACTGGAATGCACCTTAAGCTTTTCTCGTTTAAATTGTTGAGTAGGACTGAGTACTTTTTTACTGCAACGATCATATTCTGCACATGGATTTATTAGTTTAATAATAACAATAAGCTTTCCTTTGAAGCAGGCCTGGAATTAGGCCGTTTTGCCTGGAATTTGACAGGCTAAATGGCCGTTTTTTCACTTTTGGACCGTATATTTTTGCTATATTTTTGTAAAGGCGTACATATGACATTTCAAATAATTAATAAACAGTAAAAAATAATATATGACATGCTATATTTTTGTATAGACGTACATATGACATTTCAAATAATTAATAAACATTAAAAAATAATATATGACATGTTATATTTTTGTATAGACGTACATATGACATTTCAAAAAAATAATATATGACATGTTATATTTTTGTATAGACATACATATGACATTTCAAATAATTAATAAACAGTAAAAAATTATAATAATAGATAATATATATTATATGGTATTATAATTCGTAATATTGATATAAATTCTTGTAGAATGTTTTTTATAAAAAATATAAATTTAAGTAAAAAATTATAATAATAGATAATATATATTATATGGTATTATAATTCGTAATATTGATATAAATTCTTGTAGAATGTTTTTTATAAAAAATATAAATTTATTTAGAATATTTTAAAATGGTAAGATTTATTGTTTCTAATTTTAAATATATTTTAATATTTTTTTTAGGATAGTTTGTAAATTTTTATGAGTTTAAACTTGTGATAATTGAATCAATTTTAAAATATTTTAATATGATTTTAAAGAATAGTTTATATATTTTTATATGAATTTAGAAACTTAGTAAATTAAATTTTTTATATTTATGGTATATTAATTTGACAGGTAGAGATGTAAAATATTTTAATATGATTTTTAAGAATAGTTTATGTATTTTTATATGAATTTAGAAACTTAGTAAATTAAAATTTTTACATTTATCGTATATTAATTTGACAGGTAGAGGTGGCTGTCAAATTCCAAGCCTGCTTTGAAAGGTAGAGGTGGCTGTCAAATTCCAAGCCTGCTTTGAAGCGCGACCTTTATTTCTTCATACCTTTAAAAGTAGTGGCTGTCAAATTCCAGGCCTGCTTTGAAGCGCTACCTTGAAGCGCTACCTTTATTTCTTCATACCTTTAAAAGTGACACGTAGAGGTGGCCGTCAAATTCCAGGCCTGCTTTGAAGCCCTACCTTTATTTCTTCGTACCCTTTAAAAAGTGTTCCCTCTTTTCTAATTCGGCGTGCTAATCGTTTCTTATGTACTTCCGTTATTCATTGACCTTTCGAATTCTATTTTCATTCGCCATAAAAATATGCTAGCAATTGGATATATTTTTTAATTATATTGCCAGATCACATGATATAATTAATTGGATTACAGATCAGAGGATAGATATCTTAATTATAGCAAATAACTAGCACGGTATATCTTTAGAGATAGTTTTTTATTACTTCACTTCAAAAACTATTATATTATAATTAATATTAAATTAGTATAATTAATATTAAATTATATTATTATATTTTTAATATATTAGATAATCAAATTATTATTATTGTATTTTTATTTTATATTCTTTTTCTTTCTTATTCTTATTCTGATGACTTTATAAGGATACTTTCAATCTTTTATAATCTTAATGACTTTATATGGATATTTTCAATCTTCCATAATCGGGATGATGACTTTACCGGGATATTTTCAATTCAATCTTCTATAATTAATATTAAATTAATATTAAGATATGATTATATTATTATTTTTAGATTACATTATTATTATATATATATTTTTATCTTTATAGTTGAGAAAAAATGAACTTTAGGGACATTTTCAATTCCCAATAATTAATAATATTAGATTGAGATAATTACAAAGTTAACTGATTGCATGGAGATAGACAAATTGATAAGCTTAAAGTGAGTGGTAGAAGTGGGAGTTAATATATATATATTTTTGACATGTTTGTGACACATATTTTATAACATTAATTATGCATTTTTTAATTTATTTTTGATAGGTAAGAATTATTATTAATTATGCATGCATTTTGAATCTAATTTATTAAATAAATTATTGAGGATTGCAATCAATGAATAAACAATATGAAATAAATTAGAATTAAATTCATAATTTAATCTTTATTTTACGAAGTACAAAAATATTTTTTAAAATTTATTTTGGATAATAATTTATCAAATTAATCATTAGATTTAAAAAATCCGTAGATGATATTAATCAGATATGATTTCTATGTTTGTATGATCTTTTTATGATTATTCAAAGCAATGGTTCCATTTTATTCAAAGAAGAATGATACACAAAAATGTTGAAAGCATTTTGTTGATAAGAAGAAAGATCATTTTTTATGATACATGTGATGGTTACAATTTTTTTGACTTGGTGTCTTAAATGGTTTTTGTTAATGAATTTTAGAGCATTCTTTGTCAAGGAGGGGACAATTATATTGACAACCCAATTGTGGCTTATATCAAAGTATTAGCATCCAAGCATGTCTAAGTTGTTAACATCATTTCCTAGGTGGAAACAAGATAAAATTTGTCATTCCTTTGTATATGGTTTTCTTTGTTTACTATTTCAATAGAAATGTTTATAATCATTTTCAGTATTTGATTTTGGTGGTGTATGATCAATACTCCATTTTGGTAGATAAGAATTACATACATAATTCTTACATACATATTTTTTACATATATATATATATATATATATATATATATATATATATATATATATATATATATATATATATATATATATATATATATATATATATATATAATGAAAATGTAGGAGACATTTGAAGAATTGATAATATTCACAATAATGTTGTGATTATGATCATGTCTTAGACAATTGAAGTTTTCAATATCTATTATACTTATATTTGTAATTAGACCTTGTTCTATGGATTATAAGTGCTAAAGCATTTAGAATAAAAATGTAGTTTATAGTTGAATACACAATCTTTGCATTCTTGACAATTTTGTGTTTTTGAGTCAATTAGACTTTTCAATGTCTATTATACTTCTATTTGTAATAAGACTTTGTTTTATGGATTGTTAGTGGCAAAGAAATGTTTAAGGTTATGTGACTAGAATAACTGAAATCATTTGTGTTTCTTGTTTGTTTCATGCAGGTCAAATGTAATTAAAGTTCTTGGCAACAAAGGGAGGTAGATAAAATAGTTGGCTTTCATTTTTCTAAACAATAACAATCACGTTGCCAAGTGTGCAATTCGTAATTCTAGCTACAACCTACAATTTTATGTTCAACATAGTTTTATGTTTGATGCACAACACCACCTTTGACTATATAGTTATTTCTTGTTTGCAATTGAAATCACTATACCCTTTTTTGTTTGGTAATGTAGCATGTATTAGTGTGTCCATTGATTTTAATAGAAATATTGTTGTGTTGTAAACAAATAAATGGATGAACAAAATGCATCTCATTCATTTTCAAATAAGTGCATTGGTGCATGACATGAGGAGTTGTTAACCAATTTGTGTTGCCTCAACATTCCTTATATATTTTTAAGAAGGTTGTAGAATATGATTTAGGAAGTTCATCCTTTTTTTGTTCAAAATTTGTGTCCAATGCAACCACTATTTGAAAGCTTTTCCAAAGTGTTGTGCCATATGACAATCCAACATACACTGGAATGACCCAAATTGGTGGCAATTATCCTTGGTTGCCATCAAGCACAACTAAGTGACCATTGAACAAGGTTCAAGTATAATATGGGGAATACCTTACACCACTTCTTGTCAATTTATTTTAGCAACCTTGGTCCAGTGAAGCTTATTTTGTCAAGTAAAATATAACATACTAAATATATGATTTTTTAGAAAGTTGATAGAGCTTGACCTTAAAGAAGGTTCATATATTTTATTGGTAGGTGAAGTGTCAGATGAGTGGTTGATGCATTGATGTTGAAAGTAGCCAAACATGTTAGAGAAAACCATATAAAGGGTTTAGGGCGAGCCATAGCAAGGGTGTTTATGACAGGCACATCTCTAAAGAATGCTATATAGATGTTATTAATCCGATATGGTTTCTATGTTGTATGATCCTCTTTATGATTATTCAAAACGATGGTTGCATTTTATTCAAAGAAGAATGATACACAAAAATGTTGAAAGCATTTTGTTGATAAGAAGAAAGATAATTTTTTATGATACATGTGATAGTTGCAATTTTTTTGACTTGGTGTCTTAAATGGTTGTTGTTAATGAATTTTAGAGCATTCTCCATCAAGGAGGGAACAATTATGTTGATAGCCCAATTGTGGCTTATATCAAAGTATTGGCATCCAAGCATGTCTAAGTTTTTAACAATATTTCCTAGGTGGAGACAAGATAAAATTTGTCATTCCTTTGTATCATGGTTTTCTTTGTTTACTAGTTCAATAGAAATGTTTATAATCATTTTTAATATTTGATTTTGGTGGTGTATGATCAATACTCCATCTTGGTAGATGCTAGCCATGCCTTCCCAATGAGTAATAATATCTTAGCTACATGATTCAATTTCATCTTGAGAGTGTTTTGAAAATTTAAGTATAATAGAAGCTCACTCAAATAGATGTACTCAAATATGTCATTGTCTATAGAAGGAGTAATTGTGAAATGTAGTGAGACACAAACAATGTTCGGAATATCTCTTTTGTCTACTTGTAAACTTGTGTGGGACTTGGACGAATTCCTATTTCTCCTCACTTCAATCAATGGAGATGTTTCCCTCATGTTGTTGAGACATGGACCAACTAGGAATCAAACCTAGGACGTTCCATACGGTACTGGAGTGCTCTACCACTGAGCTATTGGCCCCTCTTGGACCAATCCATCGTTGGTCCGGGTGTGGCTTATTTCCAACACCAACACCCACCCTTAAGCCACACCTCTCGTGTGCTTGGGGCTCCTAGTCTGAACTTGGCTCTGATACCATGTTGAGACATGGACAAGCTAGGACTCGAACCTAGGACCTTCCATACACTGCTGGAGTGCTCTACCACTGAGCTACTGGCCCCTCTTGGACCAGTCCATTGTCGGTCCGAGTGTGCCTTATTTCCAACACCAACACATGTTATAGGATGTCCCATATATCTTTCAATGAAGCTTGAGGTAGTTATTTTACATTCTTGAGCTAAGGGTAAATGGAATAAGACTTTTCTATTTAAATAAATTAAGGAATAACTACATATTTTTAGTAATAGTCATAAAAATTTGTGAGATGGCTTGTGTTTAATTCATGATTGACAACACTTTTATTCATAAATCTGTAAATGTAGTAGGAGCTATTTTTTTGGATCAATGTTTCTTGAGATACATTTTAGAAGTTGGTGATATATTTTAGACCAATTATTTTCTTTTGTTGCATACTTAACGATGTATTTCAACATGGATGCTGAGATAGAATTGGCTGGAAGATTAACATCTGTGCACAAAATTAATAGAATTTTTGGGTTGTGGATGTACACCCTATCATTATTGTAGAATTAATTAATTTAACCTTACTACATAAATAAATGATTTAATTATGTTACCCTTTATTCTTCTCAGAATTAATTAAATTAAATTAATCCTGTCACTATAGTCCAATAATTCATTTATTAAATAAATAAATCATTCCCTATTCTTCTAAATTTCCCCAAATTAATTAATTCTTCTAAATCCCCCGTAGTTAATTAATTCAAATTAATTAACTAGATTATGTGATTCCTACAAATCACTTTCCTCTAATCCTCACTTAAACTAATTAATTCTTCTAGAAGCCCTATTAACATTATTTCCTAATTTTTAATTCCTCCACTCATTCTCTTTCCTCATGTCACACCCTCCTAAATTTCCCACTTGTCTTCTAATCTCTCATTATCTCATTTAATCATCCCCTCTAATAATTTGCTAGTGACTTGTCCTCATGATTAGCTACAAGTCAACTAATTGCTATAAATGGCTTGTCCCCCTCTCAACCCCCAACCTTAAATGCACCAACTTTGGTCATTTCAAGGATTTCAAATTTCCTCTCTTCCCCATGCGCTCATCTTTCCAAGGAATTTTTAATTCCTTTTCCCCTTTTCATTTCCCATGCACCTCATTATTTGGGAATTTTTAATTCCCTTGCCCTTCCCCAAGAAAATTTTAATTCATTTTTGTCTTCCCAATGTACTTGAGGATCTCTTCCCCATGTACATTGTGGAGTGTGGAGACAAGAAATGCCTTTACGACAGGACACAACTATTTTGGTTCTAAAAAGACACATAAAAACACATTTTGTCAATAACACGAAGGTTATACGCACGTTATTGATCGTTGAATTCATGATTTATAGCTGTGATTTTTGCAGTTGTCACTATCACGGTGTATGTTTTGACCATTTTGGAGCCAGAATAGCTGCAGCCTTTACGACAAATCTCTTGGTCTCCACACCGTGTCCTCTCAATCCACCTCATCTATCTCCTTCAATCTCTTCCCTTGATTGATTTTCAATCCCAACCATCCATTCCTCCTCCTTCCAATCTATAAATTGGGGTCTCCTCCCCTTCATTCCATATCTCATACTCATGCAAGTTCATGATGCTCTTTTATGCTTAGGAATCCTTTCTTGTGCATCCATATTATAGGCAACTTAGGCATCCATAACCTCTTAGCTATAATCCCTATCCATCATTCACTTGCTATCCCTCATTCATCCATCCCTTCATCTTAGTTGTTGTGTATGGAGAGAAACCCACAATCATACAAGGAGCTAATCTAAACAAATTGGAGAGGGGTGCATCTTCAACTTCACCAAGAGCTCAATCTGAAAGAGAAGGTAAAATTTCAAGATATAATGGTTTAAGTTTTAGTGTTTGAATGCTTTATTTTATTAACTAACCATTGCATCACTTGGAGTTTTTATCCCTCTTCATTTTGGCATGCCCGATGGGACCCACATCCCTAGTCACTATTATTAAATTTGAGTGTTTTTGCAAGTTTCTAAGTTGCAGATTTCGGAACAACGTTTGGGCCTGCAAATCAACGTCTGTGTTTTGCATTAACGTCTGTGTGCAAAATTTAAATTTGCTAACCTGCCATTTTTTGCAGGTCTTTGCATCAATGTCTTCACGACTAGATCAAAGTCTCTGCACAATGTCTTTTGACACTTAGTTTCGAGCTTTATTTTCATTTTTTACAACTTAAAAAGAACAAAAACATTTTAAAAAGGTCTAAAAAAGAAACAAAAATACTAAATTAGCTGCTTTTCTTTCTGTTTTTTTTTTGCAATCTAATCAAATTCTTAGGTTAACTAGGTTAGTTTTTATTTGGGGCTATTTGACACATCAACGTTTGCATAGACGGTCGACGTCTACGCTCTGGTTCGACGTGTGTGTCAGACCTTAAAAGCCCGCCTAGATTTAAATTTCAAATTTTAAATTTTTGGCTAACCCTATCTGTCTTTTTATCTTTTTGACGTCCGCATTGATGCTTAACATCTGTGCATTAGAATGACGTTTGCACTTATAATATTTTAATAACAAGATTTAAATTTTCAAATTTTAAGTTTTACCCGCTTTTTTCTGCTTTATGTTTATAGGCAAACCTATTTCAGCGTCTGTGTAGACGTTCAACGTTGGTGCCTAAACTTCGGCGTTTGCACTGAGGCCTTAGGGATTTTTAGTTATTGATATCATTTTTTAATTTTGTAGGTATTTTCCGATTGTCCAAGGCTGATTTCAGACTACTAACTATTTTTGTGCAGCCCCACTAGTCAAAGAATACTTTTTCCCACTAGTTTAGTTTGTTTTCTCACATTATAGATTAGATAACCTTGCATGTGTGATTAAAATAAACAAGTGTTTTTCCTTCTTTGTGCACTTGCACATCTGTTGGGTGGAACCACCGTTGCACTTGAGTATCCTCTCCCCTCACCTTCGTGGATCTTGGGTGTAAGAGAAAAACCGATCAACAACACCTGTCTTTTTTATTTTTTAGTGAGGGGTATTCTTGATTGGGGATTTTATCACCCACATGAGTACTTTGAATTGGGACACATTGGGGGATATCGACTCTCCCGACACGATCTCGAGTGGGTTTTTTTGAGCCGCTATATAAATAAGTTAGTTAGGCGGTTGAAGTGCTGAGTGAATTTGTTGTATGTGGAGGCCCCCTCTACACTGATAAGCTCAGTCAGAGCCTTAATTGGCTTGCTTCAAGAATTCATCATTGGGTTGGTGATCCCTCAAAAATTACACTAAGAACCTTTGTTTTAGTAGCCAAAATCTCATGTTTGATGGTTCAAGGTGTGTCGATCGTACCCCATAGATATCCCCCATGTACCACATCAAGATGAGACACAAATTCCCCATATCATAGATCCTCGGATCTTTGGGGTAAGAGAATCTGGTATACTCAAGAAGTGAGTGTCATGGAGTGGAGCCAGTGCTACCAGAGTCTCTATCTGTCCGCTTGTTGGAGGTATTTTATTGTTTCAGGGGCCCCATCAAATGGTTTCCATTTTCCAACCTTAGGTCATATGTCTTAAAGCATGTCTTCATTTTGTTCAAAACCAGTAAAGTCTGTTTGGGCTAATCTCGCCCCCCCCATCATTTTCATGCTTGTTGTCAAGCATTGCACTTGGCCAATGTGTATACTTTTCTTGATGTGTTCTTGCCAAGAGTAGTTGACAATCACCCATTCCACAAACACTTTCCATTCTTTCAAAAACCTTCCCAATTTGACCAACTTTCCATCAAAATTTCACAAATCCCTTCATGCCCATGTCAACCAGACATCCTAAAAGGTCAATCCACCATCAAGTGAAGAAGAAGAAGCCTAGTTTGAAACAAATCCTCAAGCGTAACAAGTTCTTATATATCAATCAAAAACTCTTGTTGAAACATAGGACCTTCTTACATCACTTCTATGATTATCTCCGTGGTCGCAACAAAGAGTTTGATGAGGAGTCTCTAAGAGAATGTGCTTTCCAACAGAGGTCGGGCCTTCCACAATCAATCAATAGGGGTGGTAATATCAACTTATCTTATTTGTCTTCTCAACCAATCACATATTGAGTAATCTTCTATCTAGAGTAACCTTGTCATCTTTTTTCCATAATCATCATAATTCTTCTTGATCTTTTTCATCGTTCCCTTTCTAAGGACTTAGCACCCTTAATCAAACAATCCAACTTCAACCAAACCTTAATCCAATTAATCAAATCCTATCATCCAAAGATCAAACCAATCAATCATCCAAATCAATCTCATCGCAAGGTTAATTCTTTGTCAAAGTTTGACTTAGATCCTCATCCTTAATTAATCAATCAATTAGCTTTTGTGGCTAGGAAAGAATCTCCCCCAAGTACCTTTGTCTAATCATTGTGGGTTGATCCAAACCCTTATCCTTTCTCTTATTTTGCTTAGGGACATTAGTCTACCTTAAGTAGGAAAATAATTGATCACTATCATAAGGTCTAAATCTTACCTAGCTTGGTTGTCACCTAGCTTGTGGTTAACATCATCAATTCCCTACCCCAATTCCTAATCCAAGGACTAAGGTGAAATCCTAATCAAATCAATCCCATCCTAATCTAGGGACAACCCAAATCTGTCCCCATCAAATCAAAACTTGCTAAGTCCTATCATCAAATTTTCTTCTAAATCATCTCTAAGGTTATTCGTGCATGGTCTTGACTCGCTCTCAAAAGGCGAAAATGGCAACCGAAGACTATGGAATGCCTGATACTAATCTCTTCTACAATCAAGATCCACCACAACAAGAATAACAACTTGTTGATCAAACTGACCTTTCTCCATGTGTCCAATTCTTTCTCGCTAATCCTTACAATTAAGACATAATGGAGAAATTTTTTAAACATAATGCTAATGGGCTTGTAGCTCATTTTATCACTCAAGGGGCACAATTGCCCCCAGGATTTTACTGATCTATCCTTGACGTACCTCTCGAAGGTGACCTCATGGACCAAATTGACATTGACACCATCCTCCATCTGCCACCTGTGACATTCGCACCAACGGTTTCTGTACCTCCAATTTCCATACCTCAAAGCTCATCCAATCCAACCATATCCCAACCTCCTAGGTCAATCTCTCCTCTCTATAATTCTCTCAATTACATCAACACAAGTTTGCCTCTCGCTAGCACTATCCGCGGGTCACACCCTCAAGTCACATCACAACCTTCTGTTACATCACCACTTTTCGCCTCCTCACAACCTATTGCTTCCTCCTATCAATACATTCATGGTGGTGGTATTCCATCCTTGTCTCATCAAATCCCAGGATCTAACACAGGTCACTATATCCCTAATGTCCATAATCAACAACCCGACCTCATAAAAGAAATTTTGGACATGAAGGACCTTATCAAAAACTTTAAGAATGGGACAAACAAATGACCTTACACCTTTGAGAAAATATGTCCTTGTCCCTATGACCCATCCATTTTTGCCGCACCCTACCCACTTGGGTTTGAAATGCTAAATTTTTAAAAATACAAAGGTAAGGGTGACCCTAGGGACCACGTCTATGAATTTCACATTTTGTGTCAAGAGGTCTCCTATAGTGACCTATACCTTAGAAGGCTTTTTCCAAAAAAATTTGGCGGAGATGCCCTTGCTTGGTTTTCTTCCTACCCTGTGGCTCCATCACATCATTCCCAGACTTGATAGAAAAATATGTATCTCACTATGTCTACAATATTGAAAATAACACTTTTATGATGGACTTATGCAATACCAAGCAAAGGCCTAGAGAAATTTTTGCCAACTTCCTCCAAAGATGGAAACAACTTATCAAGAAATTCTTGTGGGACATACCAGAACCTCATTAAGTTGAGCTATTCCAGCATAACTTGGTACCTGAATTATCGAAACCATTGACTTGTCAATGCTTGAGTACCTTTGATGAAATATCTAAGAAAAGTATAGCCTTGGAACATGTTCTTTTGGAAGAAGGAAGAGTAAAACATTATGAAAAAAATAACCAAGGTTCATCTTACAATGACAAGACAAAGTTTTGGTCTAAGAACAAGAATGTGGTCAATGATGGAGTCACCGACGCCAAGCGCTTCCAAACTGTTGTTGCCCCATCCAAACCCGCCACCACCAACAGTTTCTTCAACAATCAATCCAATCCTCGTAATCAATCCAATCAATCTCAACCCCACAATAATCCCTTCATCCAAGGCCGACCTCCCTGTTCCAACAATCAATCCCAACATGAGTACACTTCTCTTGGTGATCCTATAGAGGTCATTTTCCAGAAGCTTGTCCAGGCTGGCACGGTTGTCTTTCTGATAACCCATCCTTTTGACCCCAACCAACCTAAACCTGGTGGTACAATGAGAATGAATATTATGATTATCATCGAGTCAATGGTCATGATACAAGAAAATGCATGAAACTCAAGAACTACATTCAGGACCTAATTGACAAGGGAGACATAGAAGTAGCAGAAGCTAAACCTGGTAACTCCAATGATAAACTCAAGATATACTAGGACCCATTCCCTAAATATGGTAAGGACAAGGCCTCATCATCTCACATTATCAATTATGACTACACTAACTACATCTTTGCCTTTGATTCCTTGGTCGGTCGCATAGAACCCATCGATACACATGTTAATACCATCACAATCCAAGGAGTTGATCCCTCTCCCACCCCTCATAGACCCAGGTTTACCATCCAAGGTGTCCCTCCTCCACAATCATCCAGTCGGTCCTCTCAAGCCAAAATAGTCATTCATGGTGTTGAACCTTCAAATTATTATAATGACTGCAATGTGACTACTCGCAGAGGAAGAGTAACCATCCAAGGAGCTCCTCCCCCTCCCCCACAGCCTCCCATGTCATCCACCCACCGATATGATATCCTTGATCATCTCGGGAAAAATCCTGCATAGATCTCCATACTTGAGGTCCTAAAGACATCCCTTGTCCACAAAGAGATCCTTGAGCAAGTCCTCTCAGAGTCTCGCATTCTCAGCAATATTAATGCAACCCAATTCCAAGCCCTCATAGGCAACCTCGCCATGCAACACCACCTTTTGTTCACATCAAAGGACGCACCCGCCTATGACCTATCTCACAATAAGCTCCTTCACATTGAAGCTATTATGCAAAAACATAAAGTTAAGCGAGTCCTTATAGATTGTGGATCCAGTTTAAACTTGTGTACATATAAGTTAATCAAACAACTGAGAATATATAAGGACTTGGTTGACCCATCTGGAAAGATCACAATCAAATCCTATGATGATGCAAAAGGGGTTTTAAAAGGTACAATCACATTGCCTCTTCAAGTAGGCCCTGCTATTTTGAAAACAACATGCTAGGTCTTGGACCTCGAGCTCCCATATAACATCCTCCTCAGTTGTTCATGGATTCATTCCATTAAAGCCGTCCCAACCACCTATCACCAATGCCTTAAATTCCCATTCAATGGTAGAGAAGTTACCATTCACGTTGACTTGCAACCCTTCCAATATTGCAAACTTCTTGAAGGGAAGCACCCCTATAATTGTCCCCTCAATTCACCCACTCCACCACCCCCATCTAATCCCTCAAATGTCACCTCCACTTTATCTCAACCTGAAGTTAGGGTTAAGATTATTGATAATGGTTGTGGAGATTATACCCTTCAAAATGCCCTCTACGTGGGTCAACTCCTGCCCTCTCCTAGGACATATGACAAGCCAAAATAAATAAAGAAGCAGAAGAAACCCACTATAAAATGCAAAGAAACCACCCTTCAACAGTGGGGCCCACTTGATGAGGAAAGCTTGGAAACCGACGTTACCTCTTGGTTGTATCAAGAGGAAGATGAAGAACCAACAACCATCCCCAAGCAAATGTATGCAAAAGAATCCGCCATGGTAGATAAGATGGGTTACAAAGGGCATGGTCTTGGACCAGATGAAAAAGACAGAAAACACTCATCTCTCTGATCTCCTACAAGTACAATAGAGGCTTGGGTTTCTCTCCTATACATAAGATCATTGTCACTGGTGCCCAACCAGATCCTCTTATTGAAGTTGAATATTTTGATGAAGACGAATTCAATGAAATGCCTTTCGAATATCTTGATGATATATTTCATGATGCCCATGTAAACACTATCACCCCTGTCACCCCTCCCAATCTATTTGAGCTCAAATCTTTACACCCTAAACTTATTGACTAGGGCCAACAAGGACAACCTACCTTGGACATAGGTGTTGATGATGATGACCTCCTGACATTAATCAACATGCAAGACCTTGAGAATCACACATCTTTCAAAGGGATTTAGCTTCATCTAGAAGCTTACTTTGGCAGTCAGGTCAACTCCCGCAGTCTTAAAAATGAAAATAAAAAGAAAAATCAAAAGTCCCCTAGTTAAAACCTCTCTGAGGCACCTTCAGACATAGAAAAAGTAAAAATAAAGTACACATCTTCTAGTGAAAACCTGGATCAGGCACTAAAAGATGAGGGACTTGATCTCCCTACCATGGTTCCCCCACATCAAGAAAAATTACCTTTACTCATTGAGGAGACATAAATAATCAATTTGGTTACAAAAGACACTCCAAAGAATGTACTCATAGCCAAGTCTCTAACGGATCAAGAAAGACAAAATTTCATGAGCTTTTTAGATGAGACAAGAATCAATTTCGCTTGGTCATATGTTGAGATGTCTGTCCTTGATACCGACTTGGTAGTACATAATATTGTTGTTTGTCCAAATGCTAAACCAGTCAAGCAAAAGCCACACAAGAAGCATCCTCTATCAAAGGATACTAAATTCAAATGGGATTGTCTCTGTCAAAAGTCATTTGATAAACTGAAAGAATATCTAGCTTCTCCTCCAATTTTGATGCCTCCTATTCTAGGACAACCACTTCTTTTGTACATATCAACAACTACAGTGGCACTGGGACATTACTAGTACAAACATATGACCAAGGTAAAGAGCACACAATCTAGTACATCAGTTGTACACTCGTAGGGTATGAGCTCAATTATACCCCCATTGAAAGAGCTTGCCTTCGATTGGTCTTCAACACACAAAATCTAAGACACTACATGCTTAGTAATAAGACTAAGTTGATCACAAAAATTGACCCCCTCAAGTACTTGTTATCCAAGGTTGCTTTCACTGGATGCATTGTGTTACCTTGTCATTTGTACCTTATAACAAGAGTGAGTCGCCTTGCAAAATTTTTAGTTGAGTCCTTGTCTTATTAAAAATTTGTTGGTTTAATCCCTAATCCATCTGTAAATAATTTCTAAATCCTTAGCATTAAATTTCAATGGTCTGTTGAACCCCATGAACCTCATGAACCCCTTGAACCATCTTGAACAGAGTTCATAGTGTTCATTTAGGTACTGCAGGTTCTAAGTTGTGTCTAAGACATTTTCGGGCTAATGTTCACTTAAGTGTTTTGCAACAACTCTATTTCACGGTCACAAGTGATGTTTCATATATTATTTCTCCAAATTGTGAACCGTTTGAACCTAGTTCAAATAGTTCAATGATGTTTAAACTGTTCGATGAAGTTCAAGGTTCAAGCTTTGCAAGTCTGATTTTATGACAGTCATATAGACCCGCACACAGTAGATCATATCTTTTTACTCAGGAATTAGTTTTGAAATCTCTTTGGTTAGAATGGAGAAGACTAGGTTTAGACCAACATATCTAAGATTGAGAATGATCTAACGGTGAAAAAAAAAGTTATGGGCCCCACAGACAGATTTTGACTGTCACAAATATTTTCAGTCCGCCCAGCATAATGAATATTTTTTTTATTTTGAGTTAAAATATTCAAGTGCCACCTATCCAAATATTATTATAAACTTTAGAGAATTATATTTCTAATGTTTATAATTATTTTATGTTATAAAAAAAGAGTAATGGGGAAAGTGAAAAGCATAAGTGAAAAGGTTTTTCAAGATTCGGTTATAAAACCGAATAATGATCTCATGTAGCTATTTATGGCGAAAGAATTGAGGGAGGTGGGGTTCTTCTTCTTTTTATTTTCTTCCAGCAGCCTGTGGGTGAGGGAGAGTAGATTTTTATTTGTAAGGGAGGAGTTGAAGCTTTTCTAAGCAATGCTTTGTACAGAAAATATCAATCTTTGAGTTGATTTCCAGACATGAATAGAATGTAGATGATATCTTCAATCTTTGTGTTGCTGATATTCTTCTCATGGCTGTAGCTGAACTTTGAGCCTTTGCAGTTGTTTATTAATGTCTTTTATGTTATAATCAATTGTGTATGTGGATTTACAAGTCTGTGTGCTTGAAAGTAAGCCATATTGGAGCAACGACTTTCTCTCTTAGTTTTTAGTCCAAATGCTATCCATAAGTGCAGAAAATTAAACTTTGATTTAATGATCTTCATTTATATCTGTTTTGTAAGTCTTTGGAATTCATTTTCATGGCTATGGATGAATGTTATTTTCCTTTATTGCTTTCTGGTTAAAAGCATATCAGCAATTTAATTCCTTGTAAATCTTCTAAGAGGGAATTGTACCTCTCAATTCAGAGGAAGATTATCACTTTAATGATAATCTATCCAACTGTTAGTACTTTTTGTCTTTCATTCTGGGCATTTTGAGTTTATTTGTATAGTTATCTTCGAAGGACAAATCTGTTCACTAACACATTGCAAAATGGGTCATGCTCTTGAGTGAATTTGACATTGAATATGGAGACCAGAAAGAAATCAAAGGATAAGTCATAGCAGATCAACTAGTTGACACCCCCCTACAAGGTGATCACCCCCTTATCATAGAATTTCCTGACGATGCCATTATGTTTCTTACCACATCTTCAAAATGACAGTTATACTTTGATGACTCCTGCACACAGAATGGATCAGGGGTAGGAATCTTGCTCGTGACACCTTAAGGAGATTGCATCTCGAAGTCATATAAGATTGCCTTTGCCTATGCCAACAATATTGTAGAGTATGAAGCTTTAATCATTGGCCTTTGCCTCGCCATCCAATGGAAGATAATTGAGCTATAGGTTTTCAGTGACTCCCAACTTGTCATAAAACAAGTAAATGATGAGTATCAAACAAAAGATGACAAGTTACTCCCCTATCGCAACATGGTAGAAGAACTCAAGCAAAATTTTACTCTTATCCAGTTTGATCAGATTCCTAGAATGAACAATCGTCCTACTGATGCTATGGCTACAATCGGTTCCCTCCTCCAGATGTCAACAAATAGTCAAAAGTGTGAGTTCTTGGTTGATCATCTCCTAACTCTGACATATGATGTTCCTGAATCAGAAATGGTGTCAGCCCTTGTTATTTATGATTCCCCTTGGTATCAAGAGATATTCATCTATCTTCAAGAAAACATCATTCCCCCACACCTCACCAAAACACAACAACAAACCTTAATTTTTCGTTTTGCCCGCTACACTATCCTCGATGACACCCTCTTTCAAAGGCATTTTGATGGATCCCTCCTAAGGTGTTTAGACAAAGAGGAGGTTGAATGGGCACTACGTGAAGTGCACAAAGGTATTTGTGGAGCACACTCAAGTGACCTTACATTGGCTAAAAATCTCATACGCATGGGATACTATTGGCCTGCAATGGAAGAAGACACATACCATTATGTAAAGAAATGTGTCCCTTGTCAGAAACACAACAAAATTCATGCACCTTCTCAGGATCTATCATCGTTCATCAAACCATGACCCTTATCTCAATGGGGTCTTCATCTCATAGGTAAAATCCATCCTGCCTCACCTAATGGTCACCAATTCATAATAACTGCCACTGAGTACTTCACTAAGTGGGTGGAAGCCAAACCCCTCACTTTCACAACTGGTAAACAAATTTATAAGTCCATCCTGAATTACCTCATCTACCAATATGGAATTCCTAAATTAATCATTACAGACAATGGCAGACCTTTCAAAAATCAAGATGTTAAGGAATTATGCCAGAGATTCTCCATCCAGCACTACTTTTCCACTCCATATTACCCGCAAGGAAATGGTCAAGCTGAGGCTTCAAATAAAACCCTTATTAAAATCCTCAAGAAGATAGTCAATGAAGTTGTCCATGATTGGCCCTTGCAACTCCATTCCGCTCTCTAGGCCTACCGCACAAGCATCCAAACACCCACAAGAGCCACTCCATATTCCCTAGTCTTTCGTTCCGAAGTCATCCTTCCCCTTGAGATCGAAATCCCATCACTCAAGGTATCACCGCAAAACATTCTCCCTGAAGAAGAATACCAAGTTGCCAGATTACAAGAGCTTGAACTATTGGATGAAAGATGCCTCAAGGCCTTAAATCACCTTCGAGTATATCATAACCGTCTAGGGTTGAGCTATAACAAGAAGGTCCAAACCCGGTAATTTGACGTTGGTGATCTTGTTCTTATGGAAAATCAGAGAAACCTATAGGACCATGAAAAGAAAGGCAAATTTGAGCCTAATTGGCTTGGACCATATGTGATCACTGCAAAGTATGGATCATGTGCCTGTCATTTGGTTACTCTTAAAGGAAAACCTTTGGATGAGCCTATGAACATCATGCACCTGAAGAGATTTTATGCCTAGTCCTCAGAGGTCATGGTTTCTCAAAATCATAAAAAATAAAAAAATAAAGAAAATACAAAAAAAGGAAAAAAGAAAAAAAGTAAAGAAAAATCAATTTGTCCATTAGTGAAAACCACTTTGTGGCGCTATGGGCAAGTACCTCGGTGAAAACCTAGTTTCAAGCATCAAGGTAAATAAGCTAGATCCATCGTTTGCTTAGATAAACTGGCTTTTTAGGGATGAGACTTATAGAAATCTCCATCCCCCCCAACTGTCCTATAGATTTTGCCACTTTTATAATGTTCATGAGCAAATTCTGCTTCATACCATTGCATACCATGTTCCTTCCACCTACCCACCATCCATATTCCATAATAAATATCGAATATTTTGACATCTTTTGCACTCCCCCAGCCCTGCAATGATGAGGATTGTACAACTTTACTTACCAAATAAAGGCATATGTGCAGGATGAGTCCCCATTTTGATCACCCATTCCATTTCCCAAGCGCCTTCTTGTACACTATAAAATACATTAGCTTATTCCAAGTCGCAAATACCCCCTGCTTGCTTGCAGCCGACTATCTCCTTCATTCTTCAATCCACACCACCGCATAAACCTTGGAACAATGAATAAGGATCGTCCCAACATACTAAGATTTCATCTAATCATACTAAGCTTACCCCGATCTCTGAGCTTACCCCATCAAGAAGAGATTCTTCTAGACTTTTGTATCGTTCAAGTACTCATCCACATGAGCCTAATCAAATATTTGTAGTCAGTACCACACCTGCATGTATGTGTCCATACCATCGTCTTTGTTGCCTACTCAGTCTTATCAGTTACCCCTGCCCATTGGGATGCATCGTTCCCATGTTCGACAATTTATCCATAGTCCTAAGTCCTACTCTTGGCAAGAGCTGTCAGTTAGCCATGTGCATTTTTTTTGCATGATTTGATCTATTGCTTTGATTTTCATCATTATGTCCTACGACTTGTCCTATCTACAACTACCAAGATCATTCTATATCTTGGTATGTTTTGGGTGGGTGTATACTGGGGCATGTTTTTGTGGTATGGTGTGTTTGATGGTTTCTCTTGTGCAAACCTACAACTCTGTATCTACATCTATATGGTGTTTACACGGTTGTGTGCAAGGGATACTATTGTTTGAAGAGTCTAGTCCACGCCTCAAATTTTCATTATCTCGATTCATATAATTAGTGATGTAGACTATCCTTGGCAAAATCAAAACTAGGTTTGCTCTCCACATATGCACAACAAAAAAATCCCTCCATTTCATCCATATCACTTGCATTTTACATTTTGCAGACCTTAATTTATTCACCTTGCCTAGTTTTTCTATCTTCTCCTGTATCATTGTATTATGGTTGGCACATTCTAAAAAAATTGTCTCACTCACATATAGCTGCATTATAATATTATGGCATAGTTGCATTTTCACTTAAATTGCATGATCATTTTAGGTTCACATCTCATGGGAATGGTGAGCCATTAATTGGCCTCCTTTATTTTTGCAATCATTAATAATCACACTATTCAATAAAAAACATTTGAAAATAATCCCATTTTGGTAAGCTAGTCGAGAACAAGTTCAACATACTTTTAGTTTGTTGTGTCTATAATACTAGTGGTTGAATAAGGGTTCTCATTGCATTACATGACATTGTATATTACTTGAATTGAGATGCATTCATAATAGTAATTGCATGTATATCATTTAGGTGTATTATGTTAATCACATTCATTATAGTTGCATTTATTCACTTATCATTTTTTAGGCGCATTCAATTATTAGGTACATTAATTCCATTTTTGCATGTTCATGAGTAGTATAATTTCATTATATTTGCATAATACATCATCAACAACCATATTGCACAATCATTAGATCATAATTATCATACATCATAAGATAAGCATCAACATAATAGATTAAAACTGATATCATATAGGCATGCATCATAAGCATTCATCTTGCATCCACAAACATGTTAGGAACATCATATACATATGCATACATGTCATCCATCCACCCTATATCACAAATAGGTTAGATCATATGCATATCATAAAATCATAAATCATCATTCATCACATATAAATAATCATCAAAGTCCATGAACGATCCATAATAAATAAAGTACACATGCATACGTCACCCAAAATCATATCTCATATAGATCTCAAAAAATAAATGTGTCTAATCATGGTACAATGGTACATCCCTGAAGGGTCAAAAATATATCACATATGCACTATCATGTGCTCTCTTTGTTGCCTCCCCCTGCTCTTGAACCTGAGGGTCTACCTGGTGATCCTAGTGCCCTCGTCCCCATGGCTCAGCACCTAACTGTCGACTCTGATTCCTGTGGGATTGGGCACTCTCTGCATATGAAGGTACTTGATGATCTCTGGGCATGACCTAATGGTAGATATCTCTGTAATACAGGGTCTCCCTCCCCATCCGCTATGCCTATTGTCTCTTTTTTGAGATCTCTATCAGGAGGGGTGTTAATCCACCATGAGCTAGCAAATGTTGAGCAATATCCCTCTCAGTCCTAAGCCTAGTAGTGTCTGCCTTTGCCCTGCTCAGTCAGGAGAGGAGTGTGTCCAGCTCATCATCCATAGTCTCTATCTCCTCCCTCACCTATGAGATATCCTCCCTACTCCTCGCCTCCTCCAGTAGTTGCACTGTCTCATCCCTATCCCTCTGCAGATTATCCTTCTCTGTAACGGGATTCTGAAGGTCCTCCCTCGAAGCATCAACCTCTCTCCTCACTCGGTCCACCTTCGTCTACAAACTATCTGCCCTGGCCCTCTCTATCCCTAGCTCCTCCTCTAGGCTTCATGCTCTCTCTCTCTCTCACAGCATCCCTCTCGGCCACCACCCTGTCATGCTTTGCCTATGTCACCCCTTCATGTCCTATCACCTCTCCCTATACATGTACATCGGGGATATCCATAGGCTCCCTCGTCTTCCCCCTTAATCTTTGTTAATACTACACCAATCTACGCTATTGTGGCTTGCACCTATAAAGGTACCTCTTCCCGAGGCACCTATTGTCCCCCTCTCCTCCTCCGTGAAACCTGCCTCTGCCCCCTAGCTCCTTGTGTTGCTGCCCTGTCTGATGGCCCATCCTCCTCATCTTCAACTATCTCATCCACCGAGGGTTGTAGCTCATCCTCCTTTAGTACCCCTGGTATGCTAAGCCTGACTAGTTTGTGGGCCTCCCACAAGCAGGTGTAAGCCCCGGTGCACCTTGGATCCTCTCCCACCTGCAGGCACTCATCCCAAGTAACCCTGTGTGCTGCATCCCAACTCACTCACACCTCAAGTGGTCCCACCATCTCCCCCCACATAGCTGCCTCTTGGGTAATCCTCGGGTGTGTCTTCTCATGCCCAATGATGTCCTGTATATGGCCAAACTGCCTCATGATGTGATGAGGTAGGTACTGATCAATAACATGGACCGTCTGTTTGAACAACCAACACTCTAATTGCACCCATGCTATCTGCCAGTCCTCTCGCCATCTCTCACTATCCATAAAGGGTCGTCAGGTGAAGAACTACATCTCATCAATATCTCTCCTCCAAAACTACATGGCTCTCACCCTGGTGTAATGAAGCAGTCCCCTATAGTGATCAACATATGGGAATCTCTGTCTCCTATCCTGCACTCCCATTGGTCGCATCATTGTGATGTGCTCCCAAGCCCATATGTACAACAAAGTGACACCTATGTTGAGGTTCCAATAACCTTGGTAGACACACATATGCATGTCATGATACAACAGTCCGAGCATCACTGACCCCATGCATAAGGCACATGCATCGCCTTCTCGAGGGGCATCTTCATCTAGTCCATCGACAACGCATCATGCTCACAAATTAGCCGCAGGTAGTAATCTCCTCTATCTATCCTATACTCCGGGATAACACCCCTGATGGGGATCTTCAAGATTCTACAGACATCTAGTAAGGTGATGCTAGTCTCCTCGGTCAACAGGTGAAATGTACAAGTCTGATTGTCCTAATGCTCCATGAGCATTGTCATCATCATTGTGTGTGTCCTTATTTGGGGCTACCTCCCGAAGAATCCCAATCCCACCACGGTCAATATCTCTCGCTCGTCTTCTCTCAACCATCTGTATAGTCTCATGGTCGGAGGCCAACGCTCTCAAGATGTGAAAGGCCCCTTGTCCACCTGCATCCTGCAAATTCACCTCATTAGCCTTCTTATTCTCCCATATTATCTCCTATTCTAACCTATACCTATCCTATGCTATCCCTGGGGTATCTAAGTGCCCCCCTGAACCCCTTTCATCCCCTTTCTCATCCCCCATTTCCCTTTTCTTGCCTCCCTAGAGGAGATATTGTTTCTCCCTGGCGAAGACGTCAAACCCGTAGCGGAGACGTCAATCGACGTCTCCGCCCCTTCCCAACCCTTTATCCATAGAATAGCATCTGCGCGGACGTTGGCATGTCTGCGTAGGCAGGGTTCTGCCTCCCTAAACTCTTCAACATCTACATAGGCGTTGAATTCCTACACAGGTATTGATCCCTGGCATAGACGCCAAAATGGCGATCGATGTCTGCATCCCGACCCATTTTCCTCTCATTAATTACTCCTAATTAATGACCTAACCTACAAAATCACAAAGTGGGCTTGGCGTACTCACCGGTGAGTCATACTCGATCGGTCACTCGTGTCATTAGACTCTCTACATGGTATTGGTGTTGTGGGATGCATGCCATTTTTTGCCTCGTGCTTTGGGCTCTCCAAATCTCCAAAGGTATATGTGACAATGACTCTTCCTTGGGCCCCGTGTGGCTTATGTAGGGCCCTCTATGGCCCCCTTTTCCCCGCCCTTCTTCTGTCTCGCTCTTCTTCCCTTATTCTCATTATTTCTTTCTTCTTTTTTCCATTCTTACTCATTCTTCCTTTTTCGAGAATTTTCCCGAATATTTTTAAAAAAAATTGGTTAAATTCACGAGGGGGCATATACCACTCGCGCTTTCACGCTGGGACATTGTTCTTCTATCTTTTACCCATTGCCAATTTTTTCGCTGCATAAAAGAGGGGAAAAATGTAGATGCTTAAATTAATTAATTTAACCTTACTACATAATTAATTGATTTAATTATGTTACCCTTTATTCTTTTAAAAAATAATTTAATTTAATTTAATTAATCTTGTCAGTATAGTCCAATAATTGATTTATTAAATAAATAAATTATTCCGTATTCTTCTAAAGTTCCCCAAATTATTTAATTCTTCTAAATCCCCTATAGGTAATTAATTCAAATTAATTAACTAGATTATGTGATTCCTACAAATCTCTTTCCTCTAATCCTCACTTAAACTAATTAATTCTTCTAGAAGCCCTATTAACATTATTTTCTAATTTTTAATTCCTTCAATCATTCTCTTTCCTCACGTCACATCCTCCTAACTTTCCCACTTGTCTTCTAATCTTTCATTATCTCATTTAATCATCCCCTCTAATCATTTGCTAGTGACTAATCCTCATGATTAGCTACAAGTCAACTAATTGTCGTAAATGGCTTGTCCCCTCTCAACCCCCAACCTTAAATACACCAACTTTGGTCATTTCAAGGATTTCAAATTTCATCTCTTCCTCATGCACTCTCATCTTCCCAAAGAATTTTTAATTCCTTTTCCCCTTTTCATTTTCCCATGCACCTCACTATTTGGGAATTTTTAATTCCCTTGTCCTTTCCCAAGGAATTTTTAATTCCTTTTTGTCTTCACAATGTACTTGAGGATCTCCTCCCCATATACAC
This sequence comes from Cryptomeria japonica, assembly GCF_030272615.1. NCBI lineage: Eukaryota > Viridiplantae > Streptophyta > Pinopsida > Cupressales > Cupressaceae > Cryptomeria > Cryptomeria japonica. The sequence continues at coordinate 175,160,765 of NC_081406.1, read as the reverse complement.
TGTGGATTGTGGAGACAAGAAATGCCTTTATGGCAAATCTCTTGGTCTCCACACCATGTCCTCTCAATCCACCTCATCCATCTCCTTCAATCTCAACCCTTGATTGATTTTAAATCCCAACCATCCATCCTCCTCCTTCCAATCTATAAATTGGAGTCTCTCCCCTTCATTCCATATCTCATACTCATGCAAGTTCATGCTACTCTTTTATGCTTAGGAATCCTTTCTTGTGCATCCATATTATAGGCAACTTAGGAATCCATAACCTCTTACCTATAATCCCTATCCATCACCCACTTGCTATCCCTCATTCATCCATCCCTTCATCTCAGTTGTTGTGTGTGGAGAGAAATCCACAATCATACAAGGAGATAATCTAAACATGTTGGAGAGGGGCGCATCTTCAACTTCACCAAGAGCTCAATCCAAAGGAGAAGGTAAAATTTCAAGGTATAATGGTTTAAGTTTTAGTGTTTGAATGCTTTATTTGATTAACTAACCATTGCATCACTTGGAGCTTTTATCCCTCTTCAATTATTTCAAGTAGTTAGGAATGTTATGTGGTTACTATTTGATGGAGGGGCATCGTTTCCCCTCATTTTTGTTTTTTTCATTTGTTTACCTTTGTCTTTGTTTTGATTTGCTAAGAAAGTTTTGTTTTAGTTTATGGTCAGTCTCTTATTTCCAGCGCTTTAACGCATTGTCTCACAAACATATGGTCACATTTATGGGGAGATGTCATTGGTGGAAGATATTCACATCTCCTATCACCACATGCATAGGTTGAGGAATGCGGTTTATAATGTTCGTTGGTATTTAGTTTGGAATGGTTGCACAAGACCCCAAACAATTCCTCAATCAATTTATTTTAGGGGAGGTTTTGTATCCGTGGGGAGGTGGGAAAGGGAACCATTGAAAAGGGAAAGGTATTTTGATAGATTGTAAGAAGAAAAAATGGGCCTATTTGAGGAATGAAACCTCGATCTCGAAAAAGATCAACTACAATTTTGTATCAGTTGTCTTTTATAAAAATAAATAAAACATTTCAACATATATCTTGTTCTTAGGATTGTTCCTTTGTGAAATTTGAAATTAGTTTGTTGAGAAAAAAAATCGCCTATCTGAGTAATGAAACCCTAATCCTAGAAAGGATCGATTGTAGTTTTGTATCAATTATCTTTTATAAAAATAAATAAAACATTTCAACGTATACCTTGTTTTGAAGATTGTTCCTCTATATCCTTTGAAATTAGTTGTTGAGATTGAATCCTGCTCTGTTTCATTTCTATTTTTGTAAAATTTGTCTCGTGTTGCCTTGTTTATGGAAGGGCATTTGCAAAGACTCTTAATGTATTGATTAGTGTTTGGCCTGATTTTCTATATTAACATTTTGTAGGTGTTGGTTAGAAGTGTTTGGTGTTTATTGCAAGTTGCAGTTTACCATCAATTTGGTATTATAGACACAAGTGACTGGGAATATTGTGGTGTGGGAAGAATGCCATCAAGAAGAATAAGAAGAGGAGGTGTTAGACGAGGAGGCCGATGAGATCGTGATGAAGGAGTTCTAGAGATGTTACAAAACATGGTAGCAAGGATGGATGCAATGGAGCAAGCACAACAAAGAGGAATAATAGTGGATGATGTTAGTGAAGTTGAAGAAGAAGAGCCTTAGGCTATTAATGATGTTCTAGTAGAACCAAAAAGTATTGAAGGGAGATTGTTGAAAGCAGTTGTAGGTGTTGGAGCCAAACCAAAAATGGAGGTTCCTACTTATTCTGGAAGTCTTAATGGGGAAGAACTCATGTATTGGATCAATGAATTTGATAAATATTTTGGGTATGAAGGAGTTTAAAAGAAAGGAAAGTTGAGTTTTCATGTATAAGGCTCAAAGGCCATGCTACTATGTGGTGGGATTATGTTCAATCAGAAAAATGGAAGAATAATGAGGAGAAGATCACTTCTGGAGATAGAATGGTTTCTAAGTTTTATCTGAGAGCCTATCAAACCAATCTTTTCAAAATATTGCAAAATATCAAGCAAAAGGATATGCCCGTTAAAGAATATATGGAGGAGTTTTACAAGTTGGTGATTCAATCAGGCCATAGTGAAGAAGATTTGGAGAAGGTAGCAAGATATTTGAATGGGTTGAGATTTAGTTTGCAGGATTAATTGAGTCTAGCATCCCCTAGAGATCTTGAAGAAGCCTATCAGTTTGCCATAAAGGCAGAGGAGAAACTTACAAGAAATAAAAATCAACATGGAAGGAATAGAGGAAGAGGCTATAGGGAAATAGGACAATGGGCTGGAAGGGGGAAGAAACACCATAAATTTCAAGGGGCCTATAGTTCAAGTGGACAAGTCAATCAGGAAAGAGGATGATATCAAAACAAAGGAGGTAGATCATATAGAAAAGGTGTTTTCCAAGGAAGAGGAAGAGGCTCTGCTAGTAATTGTTTCAAGTGTAACCAATATGTTTGTCATAAGAGTTGGGAGTATTTTCATTTTTCACAAGGAGGTCAAACAAGACCCGAGAGAAGCAATCGAATTGTGCAAGATGATCAAGAAAGTATTGGATCACCTGCTCATCATAGAGAAGAACTGAATCTGGAGATTCATTGCCATTCGATATAATATTGTTGAAGCCACTAAAGGAGAGTCAAGAACTGGTACAAAGAGGAGTTTTCTTCAAGAAAAAATGCAAGACAAAAGGAGAGTGTTGTAAATTGATTGTCGATAGTGGAAATACTGATAATATTGTGGCTACGAAAATGGTACACAAATTGAGTCTTAAGAATGCTAATTATCCTTTCCCTTATAAAGTTTCTTGGCTATATAAGGGTCATTAGTTGCTGGTAGATGAACAAGCCTTGGTTGATTTAAAATTGGTAGTTATAAAGATAGTGTTATGTGTGGTATGATGCCCATGGATGAGTGTCATGTATTTATTGGTAGACCTTGGCAGTTTGACATGAAAGAGATGCATAATGGAAGGGATAAGACTTATACTTTTGGAAAGGATGGTATGAAGCATATGTTGTTTCCTATGCAAGAACAATGAGACAACAATAGTAGTAGCATCAACAAGGTAATGATGGTAAGTAGAAAAGAGTTTTTATCTGATATTGAAGATGAAGAAGTAGGACATGCTTTGGTTTTCAAGCCCAATACCATTCTTACCTCTACAAAACTTGATGATTTACCCATCAAGATACAAGATATCTTGAGGGAGCACATGGATATTGTCACAATTGATTTCCTTGATATGTTTCCTCTCATAAGGAGTACTAGTCATCATATGGATTTGATACTAGGAACTAGCCTTCCAAACAAGGCTACATATAGATTGACTCCTAAAGAGAATGAGGAAATTAGAAACAAGTTGAGGAATTACACAAGAAAGGTTTGATAAGAGAGAGTCTCAACCCTTGTATTGTTCCTACAGTATTAGTACCTAAGAGAGGAGGTGAATGGAGAATTTGCATGAACTTTAGGACCATTAATAATATAATTATTAGATATAGGTTACCGATTCGAAGAATTGAAGACTTGTTAGACTGTTTGAGTGATTCTATGTATTTCTCAAAGATAGATTTGAAAAGTAGTTATCATCATATTAGGATCAAACCTAGAGATGAGTGTAAAACAACATTTAAAACTAATGATGGACTTTATGAATGACTGGTTATGCCTTTTGGGCTTTCTAATGCACATAGTACCTTCATGAGGCTTATGAACGAGGTTCTAAAACCATTTTTGGAGAAAATTTTTATTGTGTATCTTGATGATATCTTGGTGCTTAATAGGACAAAGGAGGAGAATTTGGAGCATTTGAGGATGGTTATGACAAGGTTGCATGAGGAGAAGTTGCAAATTAAACTTAAGAAATATGTGTTTTTACAGATTGAATTGATTTATTTAAGTTTTGTGGTGTCCAAAGATGGATTGAAGATGGACCAATAAAGGGTTTGAGCCATTATTGACAGGCCAACACTAAAGAGTGCATCAAAGGTAAGAAGTTTTCATGGACTTGCTAGTTTCTACAAGAAGATTATTAAAAAATTTAGTCATGTAATTTCTCCTATAGTTGAAACCATTAAGGAATATAAAAAGCGGTTTGAATGAACACAAGAGGCTGAAAGAAGTTTCAAATTTCTCAAACAAAAGATGAGTGAGTAGCCTATCCTTACATGTCCTGATTTCAATAAAGTATTTCAAGTCGAATGTGATGCTAGTGGTTTGGCAATAGGGGTTGTTCTTAGTCAAGACGAAAGACTAGTGACTTAATTTGGTGAAAAATTAAATGATGCTAAGAAGAAATATTATGCCTATGATCTTGAGTTTTATGCATTAGTACAATCATTGAAGAAGTGGAGGCATTACTTACTTCCTAAGGATTGTATTCTCTACACAGATAACTATGCATTGCAATCCATTAACAACCAACATAAATTAAATCAAAGACATACAAAGTGGGTAGAGTATCTTTAAAGTTTTAATTATGTATTGATCATAAGAATGAGCAAACAAAAAGGTTGTTGGTGCATTGAGTAGAAGAATTTTTATTGATTCATGAAATTCAAGCTAACAATGTTGGTTTTGATAGTTTAAAGGAGTTATATGTATATGATGAAAAGTTATAAGATTCATATGAGGCTTGCAATAGTCTTATCAACATAGATAGATGTTCATACATAGATTTTATGCTACAAGAAGGTTTGTTGTTCAAAGGTAATAAATTATGAATACCTAGAGGTTCAATGATAGAAATTTGTTTGAAGGGGAAGCATTATGATAGTCTAGCATGACATTTTGGACAAGATAAAACTTATCTACAACTAAGTACACACTATTATTGGCCAAGGATGTGGTTTGATGTAAAGAAATATGTGGAGAGATATAGAGTTTGTCAATTTGAAAAAGGAAGAAGTCAAAATACTAGTGCATATCAACCATTACCAGTTCCATCTAGACCTTGGGATTATTGAAGTATGAATTTTGTGATGGGTTTTCCTGATTCTATATTTTTAGTTGTAGATAGATTCTAAAAAATAGTCCATTTCATTCCTTGTAAGAGGACTACTGATACCACTAATATTGCTAATCTATTTTTCAAAGAAGTGGTAAGATTACATGGTATTCCAAGAAGTATAATATTTGATAGAGACAATAAGTTTGTGGGGCACTTTTAGAGAACTCTTTGGAAGAATTTGGGCACACATCTAAAATTTAGTTAAACCTATCATCCCCAAACAAATGGTCAAACTAGGTTTGCTAATAGAAGCATTGGTGATATATTAAGATGCCTTGTTAGGAATACACCTAGAAATCAGGATATGGTTTTAGCACAATTTGAGTTTTCTTATAATGTTTCTTCAAATAGGAGTACAAGTTTCAACCCGTTTTATATTGTGTATGACATGCATCCTAGGAGTGTCTTTGAACTTAGAATCTTGGTGATATGGAGAAAAGAAGTGTAGATAGAGAGACTTTGCCAAAGTCATTCATGACCTTCATGAGGAGGTTAAGATGAACATTAAAGGAAGCAATCAACAATACAAACGATATGATGATAAGAAGCAGAGAGAAGTGCATTTTTTAGGTGGATGATCTTCTATTGGCTTATCTTAGTAAAGAAATATTTTCTATAGGTGAATATAATAAATTGAATGAAGAAGATCGGTCCTTGCAATATTCTTCATAAGCTTTCAATGAACGCTTACAAGATTAGCCTCCAAGCATGCTAATTCACCTATTTTCAATGTGGCAGATTTGTATCCGTACAAATATGTTGCAAATGCTAAAGCAACAAAATTTGAGCTGAAAAACTATGTAGAACAGCAAGTGACCCCTTCTAGTCCACTGGAAATGAATGCATTATGGATAACCAACTATTGAAGAGAATCCGCAATAAGGAGTATTTCAAGTACTTGGTAAAATGGAAAAATCATCCTTTGGAGGATGCTTGTTGGTTTTTTGTACCTAAGATGTCAAAATTGGGTCATTTTATGGATGAACTCATGAGTAGAACCTCATGAACTTGTTTGTTCCAGGGGAGCCTAATGTAACTAGTGGAAGCGATTCACATCTCCTATCACCAGATGAACAGGTTGAGGAATGTAGTTTATAATGTTCATCAGTTTTCAATTTGGAATGGTTGCATGGGACCCTGAGCAATTCCTCAATCTATTTATTTTAGGGGAGGTTTGGTATCCGTGGTGTAAGGCCTTCCCCAAACCAAGCTTTGATTAACTTAGTTGACCATTTTTGACCCTATTTATAAATGCTATATAATACAATAGAATGGACTGTGTTAGATTGATAGATTTGTGAGAAAAGAAATTGAACCAAGTTATAGATTTATTTCACTCGGTGGTGTATACTTTGATGTATTATGAATTTGAAATCCTAAAAGATCCATTGATTGGATAATCTTGATTTAACGTATGTCAACTATGTTTGGATTTTGAACTTATATGATTCCATGAATTGGATAACATTGATGAATGTTGATGCTTCATTTATATGCTTATGATATAGAACTCTATATGATTCTAGAATAGGACAAATTAGAAATGATGTATGTCATTATTGGATTTGCAGGACTGTACGATGATGATAGAATTAGGATGTATGTTTTATGTGTGGATCAAAATTATGAGAATTATGATAATTGCTTATGTGGATTTATTTGGATATGAGATATATTGAATTGTTCAAATGTAAATTATATGCGAAGTGTTTGATGTGTATTCTAATTCATGTGTTTAATATTATACGAGGTTATTGGAAATTACTAATGTGCATTTGAGTGGCGTAGGAAAAGATACCCATGTGACAATGGAAATATTATGGAGAACCAAACCTAGACCTACGTATGTTCGTAAAACCAAGGTTTGTCTATTTGGAGAGACAACACCCCGTTTGTGTTTTATTTTATTCATAATAGTAAATGATGCATGTGTGTTAAATGTTATTTATTTGATTTATTTAAATCCAACAAGAGACAAGATTTCATGTGCAATTTTGTAAAAGTATTTTCTTCGTGTCACTTGACACATGTGTTGATTTATGTTTGAGTTTTTAAATTTGTCTCTTGGAGGGAATGGTTTAACTATAGCTTTTTCAATTAAATTTAATACGATTCCCTAATTGCCTTAGGTAGAGAATCTTTGGGGTAGTCAACTTAGGTTTGACCCGAAAATTAACTTCAGAGGGATTTAAAAAAGGTTAAATGGACTCCTAGGGGTAGTTTATTAGGGTTTCCTAAAGCCCATAAGGTATACCTAAGGGTTAGGAGTAATTTTAGGCATGTTTCTACTCCCATGTGACCATTTAGACACCCTAAAAAGTGACTTTTCTAAGTTGTGCGAAAATAAAAATTTGAAGACTTGAACTAAGTTGTGAACCTTCCTTTTCGAATGAGAGTTCCCTTTTTCATTTTACCTTACTTTCCTTTTCAGTTTTAGAAACTTGAGAGAACTCACACTAGTGTCTTCTTAAGCAAGAAAGAGAGATTTTGAGGGTAATCACCCACTCTCCATTTTTGTAGATAAGAGAATTTGGAAAAGAAAAGATAGATTTGGGATTTAGAATTTTGGCTAAGGGTAGAAAGAGAAGTCTTGTGGAATTGGGTTGCTCATCCTCAACAAAACTAGCATACCTTTGGGCAGTTTAAGGTTGGTTTTTATTTTTCTTATAATATTTTCTTGTTGCATGTTGTTTTGAAAGAAATGCTTGTGTAAAAGACTTGTTTTTCGTGCATGTATTTCTTGGAAATTTATTTGGTGTTTTATGCTTATGCCATGTATGTGTTTTGGGAGTAATCAAGACCTCCTACCCTTGGGAGAGAGGAGGGTCTTGTGGGTGGTAGAAGTGACAGCCCTCGAGTGAGAGACTCTCGTTATGAGAGTGATCACAAGGGATTCTATGTGACCCTTGCTGCATGGCTTGTTTATGCATTGGGGATCATAAGGAGGGAAATAAGGCATGAGTGCCTTGGGGGGCATAAGGAATGTGGGGTTGTTACACTTGATGTATTTGGTTTGCCATGAGGTGGCTATATGTTTTACCATACTTGCAGTCTCCTCAGGGTACTTGGTCCACTACCACCCTTGAAAAGACATCACATTGTATGGTGTAGTGTAGCCTGGGTTGGGAATGTGATTGTGGTTGTGGTTGTTTTCCCTTGTTTATTTGAGTTTGTATGTGTGTTACATGTCTAGGGCTTGGTTCTCCGAGCTCGGGGGTGGCTACTAGTTAGCCTAGGTTGGGAGGTGAGCACTCCATGGTCATAGCATTGATTTATTTGCAAGTTGTTGAAAGAAAAGAAAAGGACAAGTAGAAGTTGTTGTTTTGATTGTTTGCAAAAAAAATTTGGAAACGGAGTAATTGATATTATAAGTGCAGAAATGTAAAAGGAAACTATATGTTGTACCCATTTAGGAAAGAAGATGTATCTAATTTAATTGAAGTCCTCATTCAATAGGAATGAGGGACTAGTTTGGGTATTTCACCCTCTTGTAATAATGTCTATATTGGATTCTAAAAATGCCTTAAATAATTGCATTATTTCTGTTAATTTAATATTGCATAAATGAAAAGATTCTGTTGAATATTAGTTTACATTGTTCTTAAAAATTTAATGCTTGCATGCATGTTTATTCTGAAAATAAAAATCAGACTATTTTCTATACATATCTCTAAGTTTTAAATTAATTAATAAAACATTTACTTGCTGTTAAAATTATTGAAATCAACCATTTATATAAATACTGTTTAAATTATTGAATACTGTAAATTACTTAATTACAGAAAATAGAATCTAACGATTAAATGGACTAATTGATTTAAAATAATTTCATATTTCTATAGTTGCTGCTTATTTCATTAAAATTTGTCATTTGGATAGTTGTTGTAAACTCTGACATTATTTAATGCAGAAATAAATTCTATAGTTAATCCGATTTAATGGGAATGAATAAATTCTAAAAATATAGCTCTAAGTATATCTAACGCTGTTAACTTCTCATTTTTACAGAAAGAAAACCTATATTTAGTTAGCCTATTTATTTCCTTTAGAAACTAAGAAATTAGTGAGAATTCCAAAACACAAGCATATAAATAAATATATATCTGTATATATGTTTATTTATAAATTTCAATTTAAATATATTAACATATTTAACATATTGGTGCATATATATATATATATATATTTAAATATATTATTTTATTTTTAAATTTAAAAAAAATATATAAAAATAAAATAAAACAAAAAAAATATATATAAAAAAAAAAAAAGGGGCAAAGGGTTTTGTGGCGTGGCCTGGGATCGTCGCCATTGTGGACTCCACAGTGAGTGGTGTCCAGGAACGCTGCTACTGTGGTTTCCACAGTGAGCGGCGCCCGGGGGCGTCGCCACTGTGGTTTCCACAGTGAATGGCGCTCGGGGTCGCCGCCACAGTGGCTCTCCCGGGGACGCCGCCGCCACCCTGTCAAACCCTCGACCGCTTCTCCACCACCCCCATTTGCTCATTCGCCTCCATCTTGCTTGATCGACCCTGCAACAAAGAGAAATTTTGAAACCCTAACCCAGTATGGGTTAGGGTATTTGAAAAGAGATAAAGACAATAAAGAGTAAAAGAAATATAAAAAAAAGGGGTTATCTTTTTATCATAAGAAATCAGGGTTTCTAAATTACTTAATACTTAGTTTAGTTATAGGGAAATAAGTGTGTGGAAAAAGATATGTAGTTAAAATATATGTTTTTTTCAAATGGGCGTGTTTTATTTTAAAGGGATGTTTAAATTTCTAATTGTTTTGGAGTTAAAATCTTATGAGAAATTGTAATGAATTTGGTAAGTTAATGTTGGGTTCCCTCAAGCTAATTTGGAAATTTAATGGAAAAACATAATGTATGTTTCTACAACATTATTATCGGGTAAATATATTTTAGAAGATTTATTAATTGAATTTAAAGCAAGAGGAGATGTGAATATTGAATACAAAATATTAAATAGTCGATGTTTGAAAAAAGAAGTAATATATAACAACTTGATTTAAATTATATAATTACATTTTAGAGATCTAAGAGGTTTTATTTTTATAATTAAACAGAATGAATCAATATAGTAAAATACTTAATTGAAGAGGATATTGTAATGGTGCAATAAAATTTCTCTATAATAAAATTTAGGGACTAAGTCTTGCAAACCTAGCTAACCCATGTGGATATTTTTATTTGATAATTCAATTATCATAACGATGTTGGCACCTTAAATGTATCTGCTCAATTAGGTAATATTAATGAAATGAAATAGTAATAGTGTTGGTATTTAGTAAATAATGGCTATTATCAAATCTAGTAATTATATTAATGGCTTCTTATTAGGAGATGATCTAATTGTTATTATGAAACGTAACTAAAGAAAGGGACATTTGAGCGAATTGAATAGTACCCTTATAAAGTTAATTTGATCTCTTGATTTTTAGAGTTATCGTAATCGTTACGTAAGTAATATTTTGATTTCTATCGTCTAGGAGTTTTACCGAAACTTTAGGGTTCTATTTAAACTTTAATCCATCATTCCCTTTAGAAACCCATTTACCTTATAATGTTTAAAAAGGTTTCGTTTGGAACAATTTGTTAATGTTGTCACAATTAATTAAGCAATGCTTGCACGTAAATAAGTGTTTTTAAAAAAAATTTGTTGGTAGTGTTTTGCTCAAAAGTTTGGGCATGACACGTGGGGAGGTGGGAGGGGGAACCATTGAAAAGGGAAAGGTATTTTGACAGGTTGTAAGAAGAAAAAAAAGGGCCTATTTGAGGAGTGAAACATTGATCCCGAAAAGGATCAACTACAATTTTATATCAGTTCTTTTATAAAAATAAATAAAATATTTCAATATATATGTTGTTTTTAGGATTGTTCCTTTGTAACCTTTGAAATTATTTTAAGTTTTTTGATATTGAATCTTGCTATGTTTCATTTATATTTTTGTACACTCTTATTTGTGTTGCCCTATTTGTGGAAGGGCATTTGCAAATACTCTTAACACATTGGCTATTTTTTGGCCCAATTCATTATATTAACATTTTGTAGGTGTCAATTAGAAGTGTTTGGTGTTTGCTACAAGTTGCAGTTTGCCATCACTATCATTTGCAACCAAAGTAGATGATGTTTAAAAATACCAAGGAGTTTTATAATGATATACTAATGTTGATCCTTTTCTCTACAATCATGTTTACAGTTTGTTACATATTTTTAGTCATTGAACACAATTTACTTTTTGTGATCTACGAAGGGATTGGATGCAATGATTGTTGGGGCATTCAACAAGAAAGGGTCATCAAGGCTGGAGTTGATCATCATTTTTTCCCTTTGGCTATTTTCTTATGAATTACATGCTAGAACATATCTATTAATGTATTGCACAACATCATGGATTAGTTGTAGACTATTCAAATCACTACTTTTAACCCTAAACACTTATCACAACAACAAGACAATATGAATATGGGTATCGATCCTGTATGTTATCACTTGTATCTACGAGATAGCATGAGAGTTTGAAATAATGTGTGCAACTTAACTATTTTTAATATTATGAAATTTAAAATGAATACCAATCTCATTCACCTATACCAATATTCTTGTGCAAGTAAATGCTTCTCTAAAATCTATTTATGAAAGGTTGTAAACCTATTATGAATGCTAAGTGTAGTTCGATATGATTTTTTAATTATGTTTATGATCTTCCATTGGTAGGCCTATGTTGCTTCAATGGGTGATATTCTAGTCATTACATTATGTAAATTTATGTACTTAGTATTTGCTACGCTAAGTGTGAAGAACAAAGTTGGAAAAAAAACTTGGATGATCGCATATGTTATCTAGACCTTTATACCTTATAGAAAAGAGTTTTGTTCTACACATATTTGAGTCAAAATGCACAAGATGATTAACAAATTTGTCACTACGAAAATCTTCTATCTAGAGAAATGTATATATTAACAATTGTACATCTTACACTTTCACAAAAAAAAATCTTAAAGAATACAATTATCATTGTATTGATTTTATGTAGCATCATGATGTGCCAAAAATGTGGAAGTTGGCAAATTTAAAAAAGATGTAGAAAAAATACATGCAATTCAACATCTTTAATGTGAGTCTATTTGAAAAGTGCAACATTGGTATGGAAGAGAGTAGAAAACACCATTACATGAAATCCCTCCATGTTATGGTATTATAGTTGGTACAAGTTATGGAAGATGAATATGGAGGATTTCTTGGAAGAAAACAATGTAGGTAAAGGAAGAAAAACCTAAGGGTATGTCTAATGAAGATTGGAGTATGTTCGACAAGAAGATATGAGGGACCAAACAGTTGTATATTCTAGATCTATCCTCTTAAATGTTCTAGAGAATATCATCACATTTTCATTGTGGAAGATTATAGGTAATAATTGTTAAAATAAAATTTTGACAAATAACTTATATTTGAAAAGATATTTTAAAAATGAAGGTAAATCGCTCATTGGACATCTTAATTACTTTAATTTGATTTTAAGTTATCTAGGTTTTGTTGGAGTAATTAGGACAACTTATCTAGTAATTTATTAATTAGGTCCTTTAATTACTTTTTCACTCAAGCTAAACTTAGGTTATTTTTCTTTTTATTTAATTAGGCTTTTATTAGCTTAGTTGTCGCATTAGGGTTTTTGTGTCTAGGGTTTCATTTATCCTTCTATAAGGATTCATTTATTCATTGTAATTGTATCTCCAATATTAGTTGTGCAATCAATACAAAATTCTAGGGTTGTTATCGAGCGTATTATCTTTTCTTGATCCCTTTTTTGTGATAGGTGTTTTGCTTGCAGATGATTCTTGGCTCATGTGGTTATATCATCAACTCCTCTATGTTCAATAGATGTTAAAAATTAATTCGAAAGATATAATTGTATCTTGTTGCTTTTTTATTTGCCAGAATATTGGGAGAAATTATTTGTTTATGCAAATTATAGTGCTATATCACAAAAAATGGACACCCTTATTGTTGCATTATATAGTGAAGAGATGGAGAGAAATTATATTAATGATGGCCAAGGACAAAAAAGGATCTAAATGAGAAATGGAAAATATAAATCGAAGTTAAATGAAAGGTCCAAAACTCTTAGGAAGATCATATTAAAGTGTTGAAATTGTCGAAAGAGGGGATCCATGAATATGAAATGCAATAACAAGAAGAGCTTTGGTGATTTCTCCATAGATAAATTCTCTAATGATGGTGGTAATGATACACTTATTTTTTGTTAATTTGTTACTAGTGATGACTTATCTATTTACTTTAGGTTTCTCTAAATTCCAATGCTTTCTCCACAACAAAATTATTTAAGGGTGGTGATAATGAATATTATAAATACTTTTGTTAATTTTACTTGTTGTGTCTTGCACCCACACTCTATTTTGACAAATCAAAATGGAGGGCCACCTTTTTTATTAATTTCCTTTTCTTGTGTTTCCTTTTTGTCTTATTGCTTGATTTATCTTTTTCCTTTTAGATTTTATTTCCCTTTTCGTAGTTTCTTCCTTAGTTATTTGATTATGTTATTTGTTAGACATTTAGACTTGGTCATTTTGGCATGATTTTCATGGCATACTCGAAACCATAATATGCAGTTATTAGGTTTTCACAATTGGTCATCTTATCCTATCTTTTGAATTGTACTAAAAACTCTAATGCTTATATGATGTCACCATGACCTATTGTCCTAGCTTAAAATTAATGGTGTCCTACTTCATTGCGAATGTTCTCTCTTTTATTCATCATTTTATTTTATTTTCTTTATCTTTTTTCATGTGTTCCTATGCTCTCAAGATTTCAAACTTGCCTTGTCTTTTATCCTTTGTGGTTATGGGTTGTTGAATTTGCTAGAATAACACAATGAGTAAGTTGTAGAGTTCCTTCTTTGAGTGTGTGCATGCATGTTGTTGTGTTCATGGGAATTGTTTTTGTGTTCCTATCTCTTGTATTGTACCCTACACTTTCAGTAGATAGGGTTCTTCCCAATTCTATTTTTTCTTTTGTTGCTTCTTTCTTTTCATGTGTGTTTATTTGTTACTAATATGTTTCTCTTGTTTGTGTTTTTTTTATGTTATTGTTTATCTTTCTTTTTGTTAAATTTTCTCCATTTCATTTTTTCTTGTTTTGTGTTCATAGGTGTTAGTGAACAGATTTTGCTCTTTGCATTCAAATGATTAATTTTAGGACTCTGTTACCTTCTTTTAAGAACAAATGGTTCACTGAACAGTTGGGTCGACGTTTGTTCAATCACCTCCCTCTGAATTTTTGCCTAGGTACAGCTCCCTATCTAGATTTTTCATAAAGTATGTTTTTGTTTTTATATTTATATCCAAAATGAAAGCTTTTAACCAGAAAGCGTATAAGGCCACTTATATCATTCTTGGATGAAAGGCTATAACTTTCTTCGTATCTCATAAATAACGGAAACTATCTTCTTAATTTTCAAAGTATATAATTACAATAACTGAAACAAAGTTCAATATACTTCTTCCAAATAAAGACGAACAGATTTAGAGAAAATGAATGCACCCACAAACATGAATCTTTTCCAGAGTAAACAACACATTCAAAGGAAAGAACATCAGAGGGATAATGAAAAACTGCAATGAAATAATCAAATATTGTTTCCTGATTGGATGAACATATGCAAAGACAAGTTATCCATTCGGATTCAAAATTCACAGATCTTTCTTCTCCCCAAAAACAATATCACCAGATTTCATATATATATATATCTTTATGTAATCAAAGACATAATGATACATTTGCTAATCTTTTTCCACCACAGATTTCAACCATCTGATTCCTCCTTTGATGAGGAATGAGAAAATACAAAAACAAACACACGTTCCAGTTTTCTTTAAAATCAGTTACTAAAAATCTAACCCTTCTACCATCGATTCTACTTAATTTATAGTCTAAACGGGGGGGTCTCCCTGAAAACCCGACCACTCCCCGATAAAACAGTTGCGAAACCAATAGAAAGTATTTTGGGACAGTTGTCCCGAAGTTTTTGCATAACTATGAAAAATGTTTTGTTTTTAAAAATAAAGAAAACAAGCCCAAAGCGGATGCACTATGTTATATCTCATCATCACCCTCTTCTCCGTCTTCGTGAGCTCTTGGATCATTGATTGGCTTGGGATTTTTATTGCATTAAGCTTCGCCTTTGCCACCTCTTTATTCCACCTGTGTTGCACCATTTTCTCTGAATGCTTCGGCAATTGATCATTCCCAATGAATACCATTGATTTGATCCTAGCCACTTTGGTTATATCCTCCGGCGTGAAACTACTCCTAACTCTTATCTTCTCCATGTTCAACCGGAATGACTTGACTGCTTCCTGTGTACTTTCCTCGCAGATTCCTAGTTCCCAGTCATGATCGGGATTAACCACTTTATTATCTTTGACAATACTGCTCTGCAAATCCTGGAGTTCATAGACTGAGGTTTTTGCATCCGTAATTATCGACTGAAAGGTGAGCACCCACCACATGATAGTTTTCTTAAGCACAAAAAGTTGACATTCATCAGATACTAGCTTAATTGAATGTTCTGTGAGAAATTTGGTAGTTCCGTACTCTTCGATTTTAGTAAACAGAGGCAGGACATTTTGCCATTTGTGCTCTTCTTTCTCCCATGGTACAAGTTGATTTTGGATTTCAGAAATCAGGCCCTGTACCTCATCACACAACTTCCAGGAGTCGGTAATGTATTTTTCACCATCTTTGATTACTTGTTCAATCCATTTTTCAACTGCTGCAACGATGCTCTTAGCCCGTTGAACTTGATCCATCAACTTCCTATTTTCCGGAGAAGTTGGGTCAAAATTCTCAGTGGCATGGGATATTGGCATTGCTCCAAGGCAACCGATGCTCTCGATGAACTGAGCCAAAACACTTATATGTCTTTTACGTTCTCTTTTCTCCCGTCCATCCTTCTCTGACCGGGTAAGAATCTTCTTCGCTGACACTTGAAAAAAATGGTTATCTGTATCCCTGCTCATCTTTCCCAATTCTATTTTTGTTATTTCAAAATCATCAGAACCGACCTCTTTGTTCTCATCCCTCGGTTTGTAAGAAGCAATTTCCGTCGTCCACTTACCAGTTTCCTCGTCATTGTTTAGGTGCGCGGTGGTCTTGAACCTCTTTGGCTTTGGATTCTTCTCAGAGTACTTGGCAACCATCTCCTGAATTGGAATGGTCACGGGAAGAGAGCTCCTTTTCTTGTTCGCTGAGGTTGTTAACCATTTAGGAGTCGCAGCGGAATGAGAAGTTCCTTCAATCATTTTTGGGGGTGGCGTCATTGCTACAGTCACTGTTTGAGAGTCTAGAGCACAAGCAACTTCACCATCCAAATCTTCAATTTCAAAGATTTGAGCTTCAAGTATGGCATCTTTGGCTCCCATATCCTTGACCTGGTCCATCCTCTTCTGGGCGACACTATGTGATCGAGTATACCGAGGGGTACTGAAATCCAAAGTTGGGCTAGGTCTGCGTCTAAGCTGAGCTGACTTGATTTCCTTACCTACACGAACAGGAGCACTATTAGAAGGATGTTTTGGTGAAGACATACTTCTCGTAGAAAGAGGCTTGGCGTCTGGCTTCATTGCTTTCTTCTTGGTCACCCATGCCACTGTTCTATCCAGAACTCGTTCGGTTCTCGATTGAATGTCATCATTTTCGTCTTCATCCCAATTAATTGGGGGCATTTCAGTCTCTGCATGGGCTAAATACCCTGGTTCAAACAGTTCAAGATAATCTTCTTCAAGCCCTTTAATATCTATCTTTATTTGCAGAGAAATAACCTGTTCCAGCACCAGTCTCATATTTTCTCTTTTGAAGACTTCAAGTTCATCTGAACAGTCTTCCCAGAAATCTTCTAACTATGGAGTGGGAAGGTAAGGCATTAAACCAAGGCTCCGAGAAAATCCTTTGTTGTCAAACCCTTTTCTTTCAGCATACAGAGAGAAATTAAAATTTCGAAGGTCTGCTCCTATACTTAGTGCATTAGACATTGAATTATAGGATAACACTCCCAAATGTATTGGAAAATGACCTTCCCACTTGTCCTTTGGTTGTGCCTTCTTAACCACAGAAGTCAGTTGTCTGCATACTTCTGCTAGGACAAAACAATCAAAACAGAATTGTGGAAGCTTGAAGGGTTCCTCTTCAAAGCCTCCCACTCGTATATAGAAAAAGTGTGGAAACTGGATGTAAAAGCTTCCGAACTTCTTAATCAAAGCCTACGCCTCATCTAAAATCCGTTTGGCTTTCGTACCTTTCAGTTCATGACACATATCGCCCAGGAATGCATTATGTACCCTTCTGAAATCTTGTAGGGCATTGTCCTTTTGTAGCATTGGATAAAACTCATACACCGGAACATCTTCCTCAGCGGGCTGCTTGGGTATGCCGGTTAACTCCTTAACACAGGCCTGACAATACAAAAGATACGAGGACATGAAGAAATTTTGTTGAAATTGCTTGGCTAGACTCAACTGCTCTTTCATCGAATCAGCAATTAACTCCACCCAATCCAGATATTGTTTTCCTTCCAAAACTAATTGTACATAGCAATATATCCAATCATCAAAGCTATAAGCTTCGGCAGAACCTCTGGCTCGATGTAATAGAAGCATTACATCGTGGACATGCGGCAACATGTGGTTCTTGTTAGGATTTCTAGGCAGTCTAGAACCACCTCTCTGAGGGACTTTCAACCAGTACTTCGCCACATTATTCCTGTGTCCAGCTCTATGTGAACAGATTTGCTCTTTGCATTCAAATGATTAATTTTAGGACTCTGTTACCTTCTTTTAAGAACAAATGGTTCACTAAACAGTTGGGTCGGCGTTTGTTCAATCACCAGCACTTTGGAATCTTTTTTCAAAAGTGGTTTTCATCGTTTGCCAGTCAGTTATGGATCCTGCTTGCAACTGGATAAACCATTATGCTGCCCCTTCAATGAGGGTTTGGGCAAAAAGCCTAACAACCACGTCCTCATATTGAACTGCCAGGATTCCCGTTGCTACATTAAAAGAGTTCAAATGCTCTTCAACTGAAACTTTTTCGTCACCTTTATATTTGGGTAAAACATCCTTTGCTCCTTTTGGTAGCGGATTATTGGCTGCGAGAGCAAGAGGTCCAATAGCCGCACCCTAGGGTTGAGCCATAATGAATACTGGATGAATGGTTACAAGAGGTGGAGCTTGAATTCCAGTAAGTGTTAGTGCTTGCCAAGGGGAAGAAGAAGATATAGGAGTAACTCTGTCAGGAGATGAAGGTCTGCTTTTAGCCTTCCTTCTAGGAGTAAAACTTGGGGCAAATGACAGATTTTGCAATTCTTCAAAACAGTTATCAATTACTCCTTCTTTCCTTTGTGCTCTAGTATATGGACGAGAATCCAGGATGATTAAAAAAAAAGGATACTTCAATCAAGACTCAATCTCAACAATCTTCCTGCACTCCAAACACTTTTGCTTATTATGGGCTCACGTTTGTGACATACTGGTCTATTGAAAATTTTGGTTTTCTCTTTGTTTCGTTTCCCCAGTAGAGTCGCCAAAAATCTATTAGTGAACAGATTTTGCTCTTTGCATTCAAATGGTTAATTTTAGGACTCTGTTACCTTCTTTTAAGAACAAATGGTTCACTGAACAGTTGGGTCGGCGTTTGTTCAATCACCTCCCTCTGAATTTTTGCCTAGGTACAACTCCCTATCTAGATTTTTCATAAAGTATGTTTTTGTTTTTATATTTATATCCAAAATGATAGCTTTTAACCAGAAAGCGTATAAGGCCGCCTATATCATTCTTGGATGAAAGGCTATAACTTTCTTCATATCTCATAAATAACGGAAACTATCTTCTTAATTTTCAAAGTATATAATTACAGTAACTGAAACAAAGTTCAATATACTTCTTCCAAATAAAGACGAACAGATTCAGAGAAAATGAATGCACCCACAAACATGAATCTTTTCCAGAGTAAACAACACATTCAAAGGAAAGAACATTAGAGGGATAATGAAAAACTGCAATGAAATAATCAAATACTGTTTCCTGATCGGATGAACATATGCAAAGACAAGTTATCCATTCGGATTCAAAATTCACAGATCTTTCTTCTCCCCAAAACGAATATCACCTGATTTCATATATATATCTTTATGTAATCAAAGACATAACGATACATCTGCTAATCTTTTTCCACCACAGATTTCAACCATCTGATTCCTCCTTTGATGAGGAATGAGAAAATACAAAAACAAACACACGTTCCAGTTTTCTTTAAAATCAGTTACTAAAAATCTAACCCTTCTACCATCGATTCTACTTAATTTATAGTCTAAACGGGGAGGTCTCCCTGAAAACCTGACCACTCCCCGATAAAACAGTTGCGAAACCAACAGAAAGTATTTTGGGACAGTTGTCCTAAAGTTTTTGCATAGCTATGAAAAATGTTTTGTTTTTAAAAATAAAGAAAACAAGCCCAAAGCGGATGCACTATGTTATATCTCATCATCGCCCTCTTCTCCGTCTTCGCGAGCGTCATGAGCAGCCGTAAGTTCTTGGATCATTGATTGGCTTGGGATTTTCATTGCATTAAGCTTTGTCTTTGCCACCTCTTTATTCCACCTGTGTTGCACCATTTTCTCTGAATGCTTCGGCAATTGATCATTCCCAATGAATACCATTGATTCAATCCTAGCCACTTTGGTTATATCCTCCGGCGTGAAACTACTCCTAACTCTGATCTTCTCCATGTTCAATCGGAATGACTTGACTGCTTCCTATGTACTTTCCCCGCAGATTCCTAGTTCCCAGCCATGATCGGGATTAACCACTTTATTATCTTTGACAATACTGCTCTACAAATCCTGGAGTTCATAGACGGAGGTTTTTGCATCCATAATTACCGACTGAAAGGTGAGCACCAGCCACATGATAGTTTTCTTAAGCATGAAAAGTTGACATTCATCAGATACCAGCTTAATTGAATGTTCTGTGAGAAATCTGGTAGTTCTGTACTCTTCGATTTTGGTAAACAGAGGCAGGACATTTTGCCATTTGTGCTCTTCTTTCTCCCATGGTACAAGTTGATTTTGGATTTTAGAAATCAGGCCCTATACCTCATCACACAACTTCCGGGAGTCGGTAATGTATTTTTCACCATCTTTGATTACTTGTTCAATCCATTTTTCAACTGCTGCAGCGATGCTCTTAGCCCGTTGAACTTGATCCATCAACTTCCTATTTTCCGGAGAAGTTGGGTCAAAATTCTCAGTGGCATGGGATATTGGCATTGCTCCAAGGCAACCGATGCTCTCGATGAACTGAGCCAAAACACTTATATGTCTTTTAAGTTCTCTTTTCTCCCGTCCATCCTTCTCTGACCGGGTAAGAATCTTCTTCGCTGACACTTGAAAAAAATGGTTATCTGTATCCCTACTCATCTTTCCCAATTCTATTCTTGTTATTTCAAAATCATCAGAACTGACCTCTTTGTTCTCATCCCTCGGTTTGTAAGAAGCAATTTCCGTCGTCCACTTACCAGTTTCCTCGTCATTGTTTAGGTGCGCGGTGGTCTTGAACCTCTTTGGCTTTGGATTCTTCTCAGAGTACTTGGCAACCATCTCCTGAATTGGAATGGTCACAGGAAGAGAGCTCCTTTTCTTGTTCACTGAGGTTGTTAACCATTTAGGAGTCACAGCGGAATGAGAAGTTCCTTCAATTATTTTTGGGGGTGGCGTCATTGCTACAGTCACCGTTTGAGAGTCTAGAGCACAAGCAACTTCACCATCCAAATCTTCAATTTCAAAGATCTGAGCTTCAAGTACGGCATCTTTGGCTCCCATATCCTTGACCTGGTCCATCCTCTTCTGGGCGACACTACGTGATCGAGTATACCGAAGGGTACTGAAATCCAGAGTTGGGCTAGGTCTGCGTCTAGGCTGAGCCGACTTGATTTCCTTACCTACACGAATAGGAGCACTGTTAGAAGGACGTTTTGGTGAAGACATACTTCTCGTAGAAAGAGGCTTGGCGTCTGGCTTCATTGCTTTCTTCTTGGTCACCCATGCCACTATTCTATCCAGAACTCGTTCGGTTCTCGATTGAATGTCATCATTTTCGTCTTCATCCCAATTAATTGGGGGCATTTCAGTGTATGTATGGGCTAAATACCCTGGTTCAAACAGTTCAAGATAATCTTCTTCAAGCCCTTTAATATCTATCTTTATTTGCAGAGAAATAACCTATTCCAGCACCAGTCTCATATTTTCTCTTTTGAAGACTTCAAGTTCATCTGAACAGTCTTCCCAGAAATCTTCTAACTATGGCGTGGGAAGGTAAGGCATTAAACCAAGGCTTCGAGAAAATCCTTTGTTGTCAAACCCTTTTCTTTCAGCATACAGAGAGAAATTAAAATTTTGAAGGTTTGCTCCTATACTTAGTGCATCAGACATTGAATTACAGGATAACACTCCCAAATGTATTGGAAAATGACCTTCCCACTTGTCCTTTGGTTGTGCCTTCTTGACCACGGAAGTCAGTTGTCTGCATACTTCTGCTAGGACAAAACAATCAAAACAGAAATGCGGAAGCTTGAAGGGTTCCTCTTCAAAGCCTCCCACTCGTATATAGCAAAAGAGTGGAAACTGGATGTAAAAGCTTCCGAACTTCTTAATCAAAGCTTGTGCCTCATCTGAAATCCGTTTGGCTTTCGTACCTTTCAGTTCATGACACATATTGCCCAGGAATGCATTATGTACCCTTCTAAAATCTTGTAGGGCATTGTCCTTTTGTAGCATTGGATAAAACTCATACACCGGAACATCTTCCTCAGTGGGCTGCCTGGGTATGCCGGTTAACTCCTTAACACAGGCCAGACAATACAAAAGATACGAGGACATGAAGAAATTTTGTTGAAATTGCTTGGCTAGACTCAACTGCTCTTTCATCGAATCAGCAATTAACTCCGCCCAATCCAGATATTGTTTTCCTTCCAGAACTAATTGTACATAGCAATATATCCAATCATCAAAGCTATAAGCTTCGGCAGAACCTCTGGCTTGATGTAACAGAAGCATTACATCATGGATATGCGGCAACATGTGGTTCTTGTTAGGATTTTTAGGCAGTCTAGAACCACCTCTCTGAGGAACTTTCAACCAGTACTTCGCCACATTATTCCTGTGTCCAGCTCTATCCGCATTGAACTCACTAATTGACTGAGCAGGGGAGAAATTAGAAAACTGATAATCTGGTATTTTGAACATCGAAGCAATCACTTCGCGGTTAATGGCATGAAGGATTTCGCCATTATCCCTTTTGATGGTTTCAGATACAGGGTCATATCTGGCAATACACTCCCGAACAAGCTCTGGACAAGGGATTGCCGGAGGAAAGGCTGCAGCTTCTAAAAGTCCACTACTCAAAATCTCTATACATAAAGACTTATCAACACCCCTGAACACCCTTTCTTTCAAATCTTCAAGGTTCTCACCCTTGAGGTCAGTATCACTAACCATGGCTTTTGTGGACGCCATGCTAAAGACGTTTCCAAACAAGTGCAGGGTGGACTTCATGATTTCAAAACAAGAAACCCAAACTTGATTGCAATGAAACCAAACCTCTGTATGAGAGAAAATGCAAGGGAAAACACTAGAGAGAATAAGGAAAAACTCACCTTCACAAATGTATAATCAGACGATGGCTAACGGCAAGAAAAACTCCTATCCAGGGACAATATAAACACAAATCCAGTAGCAAGAGAAAACACAGAACACAAATGATTTTCATACCTTATAAAGAAAGGTAATAATGTAGACACATTAAATGCAATGATTTCACAATTTCATTCTGAACGTGGCAAATTGATAGATTAGACCGCCGCACGCATGCATTGAATGCATGGCGGCGTACTTTAAGAAACTGCCAGTTCCCGCAACGTTCACTTACTTCAAAAAAACCAAAGAACGACATCACTTTACAATATGGTTCTGCCTCTCCATATTTAGCAATAAATGCACTTCTTTGAAACATTAGAAACTGCGGGACCCACTAGTATTGAACCTGTGTGAACATCTTGAACCAACTTCTTGAGTGTTCAAGTAGTTCAAGATGTATGCCGCGTCAAAATGTTGACTGCTTTGCCGTGTTGAACACGTTGAACATATTTGAACCCTTTGAACTTAGTTCAACAAGTTCAACACAAATAGTATGTCACCGAACAAGAAAAACTTTATTAAAGAGCCGCTACAAAAACTTAGAGAAAATGTTAGTACGATGAACCTTTTCTGAACACTTCGGAACCTATTGAACCTAAATGAACATCTTGAACCTAGTTCAGAACGGTTCGACACGTTCAAGGAGTACAATGAATTGTCCGAACTTGAATGAAAATGACTAGAGAAAGGACTTGAGGCCACATTTAAAGACTCGAACCAAGGTAATATGGTATGAACTAGGACTCCAACATAAAAAAGAAATTATGACCCATTCTCGGCATGAAGAATAAATGACGCGGTAACAATAAGTTATTTTTCACACGCCCTTGTTTGTTTTAAGTTGTTCCACTTTGATAGATTTACTTCTCAGAGTTGGGAAACTTCCTTTCCTTCTTGATGAATTAGTACAGTAGATTTCTGAAGTTCACCCTTGTGGAATGCATTCTCCAAAACCTTAATTTTGTGCCTATTAAGATTAAATGATTCTTTACTTAGACAATTTTTTATCTTGTCAAATTTTTTGGATGTCAAATTTTCTTTGGCTTAAATACCTTTTAGTGACCACTTAGAAGTTTGATCCTTACAAAGTTTCCATGTTATGTTCTTTCAAGAGCAGGATTTCAAATTTTCATATTTAGGTACCTTTTTAGTGTCCCTACAAAGTTTCCATGTTATGTTCTTTCAAGAGTAGGATTTCAAATTTTCATATTTAGGTACCTTTTTAGTGTCCCTGTTGAAGTCTATTTAACATATTTTAGTGCATATTTATCCTTTTGGAGTGGAGTTTCAAAGTTCCTTTACCATAGTATCTCATTAGTGGTTGTGTCGAATTCTAGCCTTTTCATACTTAAACATTATCTTTTTTACGTAACAGTTTCTCCATGGCAATGTCATAATGACATCATCTTTCTAGTAATGTCATAATGACATCGTGTTGATGTCATCCTCTCATCAAAGTTCCAAATTTTTAAAATTTTCTTATCCAAGTACCTTATTAGTGTCCCCTTTGAAGTTTGATTTTTATTTCTTTATTGATGTCATGCTTACATCATAATTTCTTATATTGGTAGCTCATGAATGGTCCTCTTGAAGTCCAACCCTAATGCTTTTGAAGGTAAATGCTTTTAGAGTTACACTTTCAAAGTTCCCTCAAGTTCTTACAACTAGTTAGTGACCACCTCAAGGTCTAATATTTATAAGTTCCAAGGCCATTAAGCATATTCTATTGGTATGTTGGATTCCCCAACCTTGAAGTACTACTTTAGAGGTATCTTCAATGTTGGAACTCTACGGCTCCATGAGGTTCTTATTCCTCAGATTTATATAATGATCATGATTTGCTCTTTACATAATTTTAGGAAGTGTGCTTGAATACAATAATATTTGATGGATATAAGAAATGTCAAAATTCATTTGATGTGGTAACTTACATAATTCAAACTATTGATGGAATTCTTGTGTTTTAATAGTACTCATGCAAGGAGGATAGACTTACTAAATAAATGAAGTATGAATACAAGGAATACCTTCCTCCAAATAAGATGTTCTCCCCATGGAAAATCATTAGAGCCATTGACCTTCACCATGTCATCATTCAAGAGTTTCTATAGAGGGTAAGTGCAAAAGGAGATAAGAATTCATGGCTCAAAGTATGACCAAGTTTGACTTGGTTCAAGCTATCACATTCATGGTTTCCCTCTGCATACATCTATTAGATACAACATCTTAGGAATAATAACAATTGATCTATAACATCCTTGAAACAATATCAGGACGAGGAAAGCAACATATTCCTTCGTATAAATCTAGAATCAACACCAGAATTGATAGACAACAATGTCGCTCATGAACCAACCAATCAAACAACTAAAAAATTGAAATCGGGCTACAACACCATTCTACAATAGTAAACATGGTCATCTAAGACATATCTGGTGCAAACACGTATTCCAAACCATGGTATTGTTCACCAAAACAGTTAGTAGAGATAACATCGGTGCTTCCAAACAAGTGAAAGGTCATTAAACTTTTAAAACTTCTTCATATCACCATACAACATCAATTTGCCAATACTTTTGTAGCATATGGTTAATCAACTAGACATCTGGACAAACAAGAACATCAAGAAAATCAGGAACATTAGGAGCATCCACTAGCACAATAATACATCCATATTGTCATCATAGTTCATCATAGTATATCCAGACCAACAATACAACGTTCGTGTCACCAACACTTTTGACATTAATGATAAAAAAGACAACAAAGACCCATATATGTGTAACAACTTGAGTGAGGATTGGATGAATATTATCCATTCTAGGAATTTATTGCCAAGTTCAAATTAAGTTCATTTAGATTTTTGTGAAAATTTTGTTAATGGAAAACAAAAGAGAGACTTTCTCAAAGTTGGAAAGAAAAAGAAGAGTGAAAAGTTAGAACTTATGCATTTAGATGTATGGGGACCAGGTTAGGCATCATCTCTTGGTGGGTCTTATTATTATGTTACTTTTATTGATGATGCAACTAGAAAAACTTAGGTTTATTTCATTCCCCCAAAAAATGATGTATTTGATCCTTTAAAAAATGAAAAGATTTGGTTGAGAATGAGACAAGAAATAAGTTGAAGTGTCTTAGATCAGATAATGGATGTGAATATAGTAATAAAGAGTTTGATATTTACTGTTCGTACCATGGGATTCATAAACAAAACATAGCTCTAGGAACACCATAAGGAAATGGTATGTTTGCAAGAATAAATAAAACAATCATGTAGCGTGCAAGGAGTATGAAACTACATGCAAGATTGTCATTACAGTTTTGGGTAGATGTTATGGATATTTTTGTTTACTTAATAAAAAAAGGGCCTTCAAGTTCCTTAGGTGGTGGTATTCCAGAGGAGGCATGGATGGGTAAAAAGGTAAACTACTTGTGTGCGGGAAAAAGTGGTGCAAAGAAACAGATATTTCGGTTTATGGACAAGTCCACACACCAATGGGACTCTTGGTGCAAGTTATGGAGTTATATTGAATAACTTAACTTCCCAAGGGACGTTCCATTTTTCTCTATCTCACAAGACCCCTCAAGCCAAAGCCTTTGCTCTCAGATCACTAAGCAAAGTGACTTAGGGATGACAACCATGAGAACGAGGGATATTGATCACTCTAGTATGAATGCATTCCTAATTATGCATGATACTAAATCTAACATGATTTAAACTAGCATGGATATGATGATAAGATAAAATGATTAGTAAAAACTATCCTAACATGCTATACTAGTCTAATATGATAATGCTATGATAATTAGAAATGCTTCTAAAAATGCTTATTTAGATGATTTCTATTCAAAGAGAGGCTAAATGCTTGATTAAAATGATTTAGATTGGATGCTTAGTAAAATGTCTATAAGTTTGATACTAAAAACTTGGATATTAAAATGAAAGGAGGGTCCTATTTATAGGAAAAACAAGGCAATGAATGGTCAAGATTGGATAATCTTATCAAGGGCCAGGATTGAAAGTTATCAATCCATGTTTACAATTCTCACCAATGAAATGGTGACAATTGTCAACATAAGATTGCTTGAGAGGAGATGTAAGAAGCATTAAATGCTTGAGAAGACCTCATGGTCACCTTAGAAGGTAAGGGTTAAGGTTAGGCTAAGGTTATCCATTGGATAAAGCTTTTACCCAAAGGATAAACTCTTGTGCAAGTGTTAAAGGGATAACCAAGGTTAAAGCAATGCATGCTTGATGAGACCCTTGGGTTAGATGAGGGTTGAGTTAGAGAGAAAGTCTCTAATCATGCAAGAGGGTTGAGTTTTTGAAGAAATAAAGCCTTTAATGGTTTTCAAAGACTTTGAGGGTTTGAGAAGTGACTTCCCTTTGCTTAGGGATGTGGCAATATTTAGGAGATGGGTTAGGCAAATTTAGAAGGGATTAGAAGAATCTAGAAGGGGGGTTAGAGAGGCAAGTGGAAGATGTAGGAAAATGAAAGTGGGTGGGGAAAATAGAATTTAATTAAAATAAAATTAATTTATTTCAATTGTGGTTGCAACTTGCATTTGTAGGATTTTGCAAGTGGGGGGATTTAATTAAATGTAAATTTAATTAAATGGGCTAGAAGGGGGATTTAATTAAATGTAAATTTAATTCAATGGGCTAGAAGGGGGATTTAATTAAATGGCTTAGATAGAAGAAGGGTATATTAATTAAATCTTAATTTAATTAATAGGTGATTAGAAGAATAGGGATGTTAATTAATAGGAAGAATTAAGAATAATTAAATGAATAAAATTCACTTAATTCATTGTGCAACTTTTAGGTGTCTACACTACTCATTTCTGAGAACATTTGGTTGTGAAGCATTTGTCCATATTGACATAGAAAATAGAACAAAGTCTGTGGTAAAACCCAAAAAGTGTACTTTTATTGGATATGGAGTTAATGATATTGGTTATCGTTTATGGGATTATGATAATCACAAAATCATTAGGAATGGAGATGTCATATTCAATGAGAAGGTCATGTGTAAAGATTTTTTCCAAGGAAAGAAACTGGAAAAGGAACACACAAAATACACAATGCTTGATGAAATCCTATAATATATGGTACCAATAGTTTCAGAAAATGTTGAGCAAGGAGAACAACAATAGGTACCTGAAACTCCTTCAAGAAGATCTACTAGGATAAGTAAACCTCTTGAATGATACTCTCTCTCATTATATTATGTGTTATTGATTGATTTTGGTGAACCAAAAAGTTATGTAAAAGTAATGCAGGTAGAAACCAGAAAGAAGTGGGTGAAAGGAATGAAAGAGTAGATTGACTCTCTGATACAAAGCCAAAATTAGGACTTGGTTGAATTACCTAAAGGTAAAAAAGCATTGCCGATCAAATAGGTTTACAAGTTAAAGGAAGAACATGGAGGCAAGAAAAGATATAAGGTTATACTTGTGGTAAAAAAGGTTTTGCACAGAAAAAGGGTACCAATTTTGATGAAATATTCTCTCATGTTGTTAAAACGACTTCAATCCAAACTATTTTAAGTCTTGTGGTTACAAAAGAAACGCATCTTGAACAATTAGATGTAAAAACAACTTTTCTTCATGGAGATTTGGAGGAAGAGATTTATATGTAGCAACCACAGGGATATGAGGTCAAAGCTAAGGACTTAGTGTGCATGTTAAAGAAAAACTTGTATGGCCTATAGCACGCACCTCCACAATGATATTTAAAATTTGATAGTTTTATGGTTGAACAAGGTTATGACAAATGTCATTCTGATCATTATGTTTATTTTAAGAGACTGGAAAATGGTAGCTATATCATCTTGTTATTATATATTAATGACATGCTTTTTGTTGGATCTAACATGCAACATATAAATGAGATTAAGAAAAAAATTAGAAAAGTCATTTGCTATGAAGGATTTGGGTGCAAAAAAAAAAATCCTTGGTATGGGAATAAGTAGAGACAAGAAAAATCACACATTAACATTGTCTCAAAGTGATTACATAGAAAAAGTGTTGAAAAGATTTCAAATGTAGGATGCAAAATCAATTAGTACAACTTTTCCCATTCATTTTAAATTGACTAAAGAGATGTGTCCCAAGACATGAGAAAATGGACTACATGTCCAAGACTCCATACTCTTCAGTAGTTGGCAACTTGATTTATGTGTGTACAAGGCTAGATATTGCACATTTAGTGGGAGTTGTGAGTAAGTATATGAACAATCCTGGAAAAGGGCATTGGAATGCACTAAAGTGGATTCTCTGGTATTTGAGAGGTACTACTACTTAGTCATTATATTTTGGAGGTTCCAACTCCACTCTATAGGGACATGTTCATTTAGATCTAGCAAGAGATATTGATAGCAGGAGGAGCACAACAAGGTATGTGTTTAATTTAGTTGGAACAATAGTTAGTTGGGTTTCACGGTTGTAAAAGATTGTTGCACTCTCCACCACAAAAGCATAGTATGTTGTTGCTATCGAGCCTAGTAAGGAGATGATTTGGTTACAAAGGTTTATGAAGGAATTGGGCAAGCAATAGGAGAAGAGAAGGTTGTATAATGGTAGTTAAAGTGTCATTCATATTGCAAAGAACTCAAACCTTCACTCTAAGATGAAACATATAAAGTGTTGGTACCATTTCAGACGCTTAGTTTTAGAGGATGGATAGTTGAAGTTGGAGAAGATACACACTAGCAAGAATCCTGTAAATTTGTTGTTCAAGAGAAACTGACTTCCTACTAAGTTATTGTTGGCCTTCAAGTATCATACTAGTGAAAATGAGAAACAAGCAAAGTCCAAGTGCATCAATCCAATGGGAGCTACAAGTGTAGTGGTGTTTATCTAGGATTAGTTTCGAAGTGGGAGATTGTGTGGTGTGGAACCTAATCATTCTCCAAGTGGGAGATTGTTGGTTTGTGGCAAATAATATGCTACTGGGCTTAAATTTTGGTGACTTTATCAACTGTGTTTCTCCCCAAATCAATTAACGGGGGTGACATAATGACACCTTACATGGTCCATTATATGGATCCCCTTTGTATCCTTTGATGTTTGAATAATTTATTTATATACATGTTTGTGAATGCTATATACTTTAAGATAAATTAATGATTTAATGATTCTTATACACCTCAAAATGGCATAAAATGTAATGATTAAATCTATGAACTCGTGTCATTTTCCATTTAAGTTTGTGCCTATTTTAAAGAGATGCCTTGAATACATGTACTATCTTGAGTTATATTCAACTCATCCCTCTAATCTATATCCTTATACACATCTCCATTTACTTAGCCCCTACCCACCTTATTGTCACATTTACCCATGCAATTATACTAACAGTCATTACCAACCTAGATTTCCCCTAGTCGTTTTCCCTTTATATACAAAAATACCCCCTCTAAACACACCTTTTATTTACATAATATAATCTATGCTATTTATGTTTTAAAATTTGACAATAGTTTAATATTGCAAAATTGGCTTTTGGATTTGATTGTATGAATAATTTTTTTCATCAACGTTTTAGATCATGCTTCATGATCCATCATCAGGATGAGAAAGCTTGAAAAGAGAAATGAAAATAGCACCAAGCCAAGGTGACTAAAAAGAAATAGGGGGTAGGGAGGAAGAAGAGGCACAATGTCCAAGGGATCAAGGGAGGGGAGGGGGTGAGGGGGAATAAACCAAGAAAGGGGCAAGGAAAAGAAAAAGAGACAAAGGGAATAAGACAAGAAGAAGAAAATGAACTAACCTACCAAATAAGACATTAAAAAACTTAACAATGAAAAACTATAAAAATAAAGGAAATCACCACAAAACATAATGAAGAAGAGGCAAAAAATAAGAGGAAGGGACACAATGGCAAAGAAACAAAAAATATAATGACTAAAGTAAAAACAAAGAGGCACAAAGATAAAGTAAGAAAGAGAAAGAAACACACCAAAAAAAAATGAATATAACATGCACCCAAAAATAAAGAACCAAGCAAACGATAAGAAAGGGGAAATTATCTAAAAATTAACAAAAAGAGAAAAAAAAAAATATATATGCACACACACACACACACACACAGCGCAAACAAAAGACAAACAAAAAAATAAAATAAAAGGAGCAACAAAAATAAGACACACCTATATGTGTGAATGTAAACAAGAAAATATATGTACACAAAAACACACACACACACACACACACACACACACACACATGTGTGTGTGTGTGTGTGTGTGTGTGTGTGTGTGAAGAAAACACAAAAAATAAAAGAAGACCAAGACAAGAACAAACAAAAGAATAAACACTAGAAAGGGAAAGAACAATAACAAGAGAACACCAAAAACAAAGAGGAGAACAAAAAGAAGAAAAAAAAGAAAATGAGGGACAAGGAAAACGCTCCAAAAGAAGGAGGAGAAAAAACAAGGAACAATGGAAAGAGAAAAAATAGACAAAGAGGAAAGGAGGAGAAAGGAGAAATGGGAAGGGCCTAGGGAAGGGATGGGGATGGGGTGGAAGGTGGAAGGTGGCAAGGAGGGGGGACTAGGAAAAGAGGGGGGAGGATCCAAGAGTGCAGGGGGTTGGTTACAGAGGTGAGATAACAAAGGATGCCATGAGAAACTAATGTTCCAACCGCCTTCACGATTGAGTTTAGAAGCATGACTAGAAATTTGGATAGCTTCAAAACCGTCATGCTTCCAAACTCAACCGTGATGGCAATTGGAACATCATTTTCTCCTGGCACCCATTGTTATCCCATATCCGTAACCAACCCCCCACACTCTTGGATCCTCCCCCCTCTTTTCCTAGTCCCCCCTCCTTGCCACCTTCTACCCCACCCCCATCCCTTCCCTAGGCCCTTCCCATTTCTCCTTTCTCCTCCTTTCCTCTTTGTCTATTTTTTCTCCTTCTTCCATTGTCCCTTGTTTTTACTGCTTCCTTTGGAGTGCTTTCCTTATCCCTTATTTTTCCTTTTTTTCTTTTGGTTCTTCTCTTTGTTTTTGGTGTTCTCTTGTCATTGTTCTTTCCCTTTCTAGTGTTTATTCTTTTGTTTGTTCTTGTCTTGATCTTGTTTTATTGTTTTGTATTCTTTATGTATGTACTCTCTCTCTCTCTCTCTCTCTCTCTCTCTCTCTCTCTCTCACACACACACACACATACATATATTTACACACACACACACATTTAAGTGTATGTACATATATTTTTCCTATTTATATTCATACATTTAGGTGTCTTATTTTTGTTGCTCCTTTTATTATTATTATTATTTTTTGTTTCTTTTGTTTGTTGTTTGTTTGTGTGTGTGTGTGTGTGTGTACACACATATATGTATATATCTATACACATAATACACATATATGTGTATGTGTGTGTGTGTGTGCGTGTGTGTGTGTGTGTGTGTGTGCACATATATGTATATGTATATGTATATGTATATGTATATGTATATGTATATATCTATACACATAATACACATTGTAGACACCCAAAATTGTCCAGTCTAATTAAATAAATATTTTATTTATTTAATTATCTAAGCTTAATTCTTCTATTAATTAAATAAATCTTTATTTATTTAAATAATTCATTTATCCTCTTCTAGCCTTATTTCTCATTTAAATAAATACATGTATTTATTTAAATTTTCCTTTTCCTAAATTAAATAAATATCTTCTTTATTTAATTATCCCACTTTTTCTATTAATTAAATAAATCTTTATTTATTTAATTAATTCATTAACCTTATCTACCCATGACACATGTCATTCATCTCTTAATTCATACACTACCTACCTCTTTCATTATTTTATTATTTCTTTTACCTACCCTCTAATCATAGCCGACCTCTTTTACACCTCTCAATCTTATCTCTCCATTTCTTATAGTGTCTTCTATATAAGATGATACTTCCTTCATTATCAACCCTAATCAATTATTCTAATCAAGAATTCTAATTACTTGATCAATTGACTACTTGGCATATGCGATCCTATTTGCAACCACATTCTGTTCTTTGTTGAGCTCTTGTGCACATAAAATCTGAGAGCAAATATATCAAGCAAGATCAATGGAGATAGGAAGAATGGAGATTCAAACCCTATTGGACATGTGATGGTATAATCTTTGTGATTTCATTTGATTTGCATTGTCTTAGGTAATCTTCATATGTTATGGTGGATCCTTGTTGTTGTTAGGCTAGGGTTTTGTGGTTGAATTCATTTAGCCTTTCAATATTGTTATTATTGTTATCCATTTTCACCATATACACACATATATGTATATGTGTGTGTGTGTTTTTTTATTTTTATATATGTTTTGTCTTTTTGTTTATTTTTAGATAATTTCCCCTTTCTTATTGTTTGCTTGGTTCTTTATTTTTTGGTGCATGTTGTATCCATATTTTATTTTTTTTTGGTTTTTTGGTTTGTGTTTTTTTTTCTCTTTCTTACTTTATCTTTGTGCCTCTTTGATTTTACTTAAGTCAATTATATTTTTTTGTTTATTTTCCATTGTGTCCCTTTCTCTTATTTTTTGTTTCTTCATCATGTGTTTTGTTTTAATTTCCTTTATTTTTATAGTTTTTCATTGTTGTCTTATTTGGTAGGTTAGTTCATTTTTTTTCTTCTCGTCTTATTCCCTTTTCTCTTTCTCTTTTTCTTGTCCTTTTCTTGGTTTGACCCTCCCCTCCGCCCCTGATCCCTTGATCCCTTGGACATGCTGCCTCTTCTTCCTCCCCACCCACTATTTCTTTTTAGTCACCTTGATCTATTGCTATTTTTATTTCTCTTTTCAAGCTTTCTCATTCTGATCATGGATCATGGAGCATGATCCAAAACGTTGATGAAAAATATTGTTCACACAATCAAATCCAAAAGCCAAATTTGCAATTTATTATGTACTATGGAAATTTCATGCAATTAATTAGTTCAATATTGTTTAGCAGACCATTTTCAGTAATTCTATTGTAAGGCATTGCCAAAAACAAGAAATTTTCTATTCTCATACATCATCTTTCTAAGAGTTAGAAAACTATTTTTAAAAGAGTTAATCCTTATCTTTTGAGCAATTAGAGTTCTAATTTTAGACTCTAAAAGAAGAGAGCTTATGACATCCTTGGATTGTTGATTTTAAAAATTATTTTAGATTTCATATTTATAAAATGTTTGTTTAGGAGTTTAATTATATAGATCTAGTCACGGCTTTTGAAAGTATTTAGTCATTATTATTTTTTGGGCAATAAGTAACCTAGTTTAGTATAATCTTTTAGTCACTGATTTTTTGAGCAATTAGTAACTGAATTTAGTATAATTTTGTTTTTTAAAGTTTATATGCTTTATTTGAATGGTACAATATGATAGTTTATAACCAACATGTATGACAAAAGTTTAGTTTTTAAGGTATTTTTTATTAGTTATATTTTAAGGTTCGGTAGTCATAATGTAAGTGTTATTGCAAGTTCATGAATTATTAAATAATTTTGTAATAGTGTTTGTCCCATCTACACATTTACCCATACACTTGTATTATTGTAATCATACTATTATCCAAGGTCAAGTTTACAATCATGGACTTAAACTATATCTTTTAAGTTCATGGATTATTAAATAACTTTTTTAAGAGCGTTTGTCCCATCTACACATTTATCCATACAATTATATTATTATAGTTATTCTGTTATCCAAGGTGAACTCCGCAATCATGGACCTGACTACTCTTTATCTTTTTAAAATTGAAGAGTAGAATTTTGTCAACCAACCCTCTATTTTTCCGCAAAATTATGTTATATTAGAATTCATGAAAATTCAATGCATTCATTGCATTTTTAAAAAATTTAAGGTGCAACGGGTAGCAACAAATTTTAAATTGGTGCTTTAAAAGAAGTAAAAAAATTGCATACATTATTCTAGGGCCCTTGTCTAGTGTCTCAAAATCATATGCACATTTTTAGACATTGATCATCCTTGAAGAACTAGTCTCCTTGTCATCTCCTTGTCACAAAACAGCAGCAGCAGCACTTTCAAAGCATTTTTAAATACTACCAGCCCCAAAGTCAGCAAAACCGGCAGAAAAAATCTAAAATCTATCAAGCAAACAAAAGATTAAAATTGCACAAATCACAAGTTGAACCCAAACGAAGAACAAATCCAGAACCAAAAACTTGATCCAAACCCAAACGATCTCTAAGCACACAATTCCAGAGACATTTTACTATCAGTGGCACAAAATCCAATGCAACTATCAGACTATTTCCATTATTTATCAAAATTATCCATCATAAAAGTTAATCTAAGTAATGTTATCCTCTTCGTACTCACTTTCCAAAATCAAGTACACTTATCTAATTAATAGTTCCAACTATGATTAGTTAATCTAATCTGAATTGTGCTAAATTTTTGCAATTACTTAATTAAAAGGTTACCCCTAAGGAATGTTTATTTTCCTTCACCACACTTTTCTTTCAAAAATATTGGTTATAAAAGAGTATCACTAACGAGCATCCAACAATGATGTGAATGAAAGGCTAAACTTTCCTGGTTACATAGGTGTGTCTTAACCCTATAATGTTCATTCCTTGACCAGAATCCCAAAGAAAGATAGAGAAAAAAGAAAACAATTAAGTTGGTGTTGTTGTATCTAAGATTGTTTCTAAAAATAAGAAAAGCAGTCACTAAACCCCATCTTTGCATTCAACAATGCAATACGACAGAGAACATACAAGGGTAATACCAAGTCAACACGCATGAACTAAAACTCTACTTGGCTTCACCATACTTGCAAAACAAATAAGATAGTTAAGTTGGGAATAGAAAATCATCCACTTAGAATCGCAAAAAAAGATGTTTTCCTAAGATTTTGCAGGTAAACACGGATTCATTAACTCTTCTTAATCACATTATGTGGTATAGCTGCATTGGCATATGTATAAAACATATAATTGCATCACAACTATCATATAGGTCAAATACAGTTCAGGACTCTGCCATATCTAGGCCAAAGACTGCAAGCCTTATAAGAGTACAAATAAGATATAACAAATAATCAGCAAGAAAGAGGCATAAGATACTGTAAAGCATATTACAGTAAGATTCAACTAGAAAAAAAGGTCAGTGATTTCACTAAGTATTAGAAACTAACAATTTATGTTACAGTTGTCTCCACGTAAAGAAAATGTAATCATCTAGTCCTAAATTCTCGTATACATGCCTAAAGCCTCCAAAAAATGCCTTACGGCAAAAATTAAATCTTTTTAATACTTACAGTAATAGGTAACTAATTTATAAGCCTCGTAAAACCCGTGTTATTACAAATCTGAAGCCTATTGCAAAAGGCCTAGATCAAACATCAAAAATCTCAATTGAACCCATATGCCCGTTTTGCTGACTCTAGAGTATTGGACAGAAGCATCGCAATAGTCATTGGGCCAACACCGCCAGGTACAGGAGTTATTGCTGAAGCTATTCTTGAAGCCTCTTCATAGCAAACATCACCAACTAATCGGTATCCTCTTTTAGCATTAGGATCCTGCAAAAGTGGAAGCAATAGTTTTAAATTCCTATATAAAGACCAACTTTTTGTCACAAAATCGTATTAAAAAAGGGAGTTATAAGGTGCTTACCTCTACTGCATTTATGCCAACATCAATTACTACTGCACCAGGTTTCAGCCAATCACCACGAACCAAATTTGGCACACCTGCTGCAGCAACAAGAATATCTGCTTCACGAGTAAAATCTGTAGGATTTTTGGTATAGGAATGCACAATAGTAACGGTTGCATTGTGTCTCTGCCAAAATTAAAAATAATCAATAACGAGGATTCTCCATATGAAACTATGGGGCAAATTGAAAAGTAAAGTCATGATAAACTCATTCAAATCAATCAAAATAATACTCGTGAGGGAAATAAAAGGGTTGTAAGTTGACAACATCATGATGATAGAGGCCAATGTTTTATATAAGAAAAATTATTTACTTGCAAAAGCATCGAAACAGGCATCCCAACAATATTGGAACGGCCTATCACAACTGCCTTCTTTCCCATCATATCTATTCCAGATCGAAGCAGCAACTCTATGCATCCTTTTGGTGTACAAGGTACAAATAAAGGCTTTCTCCCTTGCATTGCTAACCGTCCAATATTTAAAGGATGGAAACCATCGACATCTTTTTCAATGCTAATAGTATTCAAGATCTTCTCCTCATTGATATGCTGTTAACCATACAAGTAAATTTATGATAAGTAACCAAATTAATAGACGGAAAATTAAACATCAACTACCATATTAAGAGAGAAATAATAAAGTTGGTTCTTGTTTGCAAAAGTTAAGTGTAGAAGGTACTAAGTCTGATTGGTAATTGGCATTGTGAAAATTTTAAGACTTTATTTGTGAATTTACCTTTTCTATTCCCGTATTTTCGAACTTCAATTGGAATGCTTAGCAGAAGTTTGATTGGTTATAGAATACATGTAATCTACTGATCCCATCAAGCAGTATCTTCTCATTCTTTGATGCTAAAAAGTAAAATCCTTCACATATAACACTTATTAAACCTATGGCTTCTAGGACCAGCATATTCACTTGGGAATGCCAGATTATTACAAAAATTTGAAAAAGCTGAAGCAAGTTAAACAAGATCCGTTTAATGCACTCCTGGTACCAAACATGTTATGTAAATGATGTTCAATTTACATTCAATATGCAAGTCATATTCTTCTTAGTATTATCTTGTTTTATCTATTACTGAATTATTATATAAATCTGATTATCTTCTTTTATGTGGCAGGAGAGGAGGAACATTTATAAATTTCGATGTTCATTCTCACACATACCATTTGACATATATAGTGGGCTGGGTACGGTCAAGCGATGCCTTGACCAGTCATGTCTTTTGGACATGGCCGATCAAGACATCACTTGATCGTGCCCCCTCGCTATAATGGTGTATGGCGTTTTATTTAACCAACCGGTGTATATTCAAACACCCGATAATTATCGGTGTATGCCAAACAGTGTATGGTTATATTTAATACTTCAAACACTATCCTTAACAGCCGATATTAATCGGTGTGAGTTTAATATACCACCCGATATTTAATCGGTGCAAACATAAACTAATATCGATATCAATCGATAGTCTAACCGATAATCATTAAGTCGTATTTGCAATGGTTAACTCGATTTGTCAATCAGTGAATACGAATAGATTATCAATTTGGGATACTATGATAATGAACAATTAACATAAGTAAAGAATGTTTATCAATTGAATACTTGAGTTTATTCATTTTAATAATCGATATGATAAATGATTGAATGAGAGACTTCATTTATCTTTCATTCAATCATTTATCTTACCGAAGCTATCTATGCATTAACACTCCCTCTTAGCTAGGTAAGATAAAAAAGAGTAGTGTATCAAGCATCACAATTCAACTGATAGTTAGCATTCTTTTACATATTTTAATTTTCTAGGGGATCATATCATCTACTCACAAGATATGAAGTATCACCTAACCACGTGATACAAAATGTCTATCACATTAGTCTTGTGATGACAGGATATCACCTTAGCACATGATACCAGTATTACCTAAGCACGCAATACTTAAGGATAATCATATGAGAAAATATTCAATTCTCACCTTTATCCAAGTTATGGTAAGTGCACTAACACTTCACATGAATGTTTTACCACAACACAATCATGGCTACATCCATGATCCACCAGAGATCCAACATGATAACTGGTTTGGACATTATAAGATCGTCACCTTATAATGTCTCCATACAAGTGTTCATTATCTTGAGAGATCGTCATCTCTTAGATATGAGCCCAGGGGACAAAATCCAGAGATGTCCTATCATGACAAAGAGGTTTACACATTAAACATCTTATAGATATGCAAATATAGATTACAAAGCAAATTACCTTTCTATCATACCTAAACCTTTTTCTGAAGTGATCAACCTTCACTTTGGAAAGAGGTTTGGTCAGAATATCTACAGTTTGATCTCCTGTACAAATATATTCTAGTTGGATTGCATTCCTGTCTACCATATCTCGCACATAGTGGTATGGAATCTCAATATGCTTGGATCTATCATGAAACATTGGATTTACTGAAAGTTTTATGCAGCTCTGGTTGTCACAGTGTATAGTAGTGGGTTTCATAGGTTCTCCAAACAACCCCACAAGCAATTTCCTAAGCCATACTGCCTCTCGGGCAGCCATAGAAGCTGCAATGTATTCTGCCTCGGTGGAGCTTTGAGCTACTGAAGACTGCTTCCTGTTGATCCAAGATATCATAGCTAAACCTAGACTGAAGCAACACCCTGAAGTGTTTTTCCTATCTGTCACACTTCCAACCCAATCTAAATCTGTAAATCCATGCAGGTCTATATCAACTTTCTCATATTTGGGACCAAAGTTTAGGGTACCTTGTAGGTATCTCATAATGTGTTTTCCTGCAACCAGGTGTATCTCCTTCGATTCACACATAAACTGACTTAGAGCATTAACTGCATAATAGATATCTGGTCTTGTATTTACCAGGTACATCAGGGACCCAATCATCTGTTTGTATTGAGTAGGATCAGTGGGTTGTGACTCTGCTGCTGCTTCTTTAAGTTTATGTAAATTGGTTTCCATAGGAGAGGTCATGGGTCTACAGTTTAGCATTCCGAATCTCTTCAAAATATCCAAGGTGTACTTTCCTTGGTTTAGCATAATGTTGTCAGAATTCTGCCATACTTCCAATCCTCGGAAGTAATGAAGGAGTCCTCAGTCCTTCATATCAAATTCTTTGGATAGATCATTCTGGCATTGATCTATAAGGTGATCATTTCCTGTGATTAATAAATCATCAACATATAAAATCAATATTAGCATATCAACTTTATTTCTTTTGTAGTAAAGATTAGGATCTGCATCATTTTTGGAGAAGCCTAGTCCTAAGAGATAGGTGTCAATTCTTTCATACCAGGCCCTGGGAGCCTGTTTGAGCCCATAGAGAGCTTTCTTGAGTCTACACACATGAGACTCTGGATTATGAATTTCAAAACCTTCAGGTTGCTCTAGGTAGACTTCTTTTGAGATCTCACCATTTAGAAAAGTTGTCTTAACATCCATTTGTTGTACCTTCCACCCCTTTGATGCTGCAATGGCTAATACAGCTCTTACTGATGTATACCTGGCAACAGGTGCAAAAGTTTTTTCATAATCTATTCCTTCCCTTTGTGAGAACCCTCTAGCTACAAATCTGGCCTTGTGTTTTTCAATACTGCTGTCTGCAGCATGTTTTATCTTAAAAAGCCATTTAGATGAAACCACGGATTTCTTAGTTGGCCTAGGAACAATCTCCCAAACATCATTTTTCATAATGGACTAATACTCTTCAGACATGGCATCCTTCCATACTTGATGTTCAAGTGCATCTGATACATTGTTTGGTTCGGCTTTAGAGAGATCATTCATAAGGGCAACATAGCTAGTGAATTTATTAGGCCTTTTGCTTTCTCTAAAGGTACCTAAAGGAGCAACAAACTTCTGAGCTTCTTCTACAGTTTTGGTGGCCCATAGTGGTCTTTTCTTGAGGTTTTCTCTAGGTGGACTTTGATTTTTACTCATAGTTTCCTCAGGATTCTCCCTTTGAAGCTCAGGAGCAGGATCTCTATCTAAGCTAGGGGTGGGGATATAGACTTCAGGATCTAAAGAGCTTTGGGCTCTTTTGAAGGCTAAGTTTTCTTCAAAGATCACATCCCTACTTAGTTCAATATTCTTTTGACCAGGTATATATATCCTGTAGGCTTTGGAGGTTTCACTATATCCTACAAAGATTCCCCTTTTTTCAGAAGGCTCTAATTTTAATCTTTTCTCCTTAGGTACATGAATATAGACAGGGCATCCAAAAATCCTAAGGTGGCTTATATCCGGTTTTGATTTAGTAAAGACTTCCTCAAGGGTCTTATCTTCAAGATGGGAGTGAGGACATTTGTTTTGAATATATACAGCAGTGCTAGTTGCTTCTGCCCAAATATTGATATTTAGATTCTAATCAAGACTCATAGCTTTGGCAGCTTCAACGATTGTCCTATTTTTTCTTTCTGCTATCCCATTTTGTTGAGGGTTGTAAGGTATTGTTAACTCCCTCTTAATCCCTGAATTTTTACAAAACTCTTTAAATAATTCTGATGTGTATTCCCCCCATTATCAGTTCTTAGGGTTTTAATTTTGTTTCCTGAGTAGTTCTCTGTTAGCGATTTGAATTCTTTAAACCTATTAAGGATCTCTTCTAATTCTTTACATTTCAGAAAGTAGATCTAGGTTTTCCTTGAGTAATCAATAATCATCAACAAATATTACATAATACAGAAATCCCCCTAATGAATTTACCAACATTGGTCCACATACATCAGAATGAACTAACTCTAAAATTCTACTTGTTTTTCTAGTACTACTCTGAAAAGCACCTTTAGTATTTTTACCTAGGGCACATCCTGTGCATGCCCCTGAATGATATTGCTTTAGCTTAGGTAGACCTGTGACAAGGTCTCCCATTGATGATAAAGCTCTAAAACTTAGGTGGCCTAGTCTTCTATGCCAAATTTCATTGGCATCTGTAGTTTCATGAATTATGGCTAAGTTGGGCTCTGTGCATAGCTCATACATGTAGCCTTGTCTTTAACCAATTGTTTTAGCTTTCTTGATGGATGAGTTCTTTGGCCAAGCCAATACTTTGTTGTCCATGAAGGTCACTCTGTATCCATTGTCCTCTAGTGCTGATATTGAGACTAGATTCCTCTTAATGCCTATAACATATAGCACTCCTCTAAGTTGTAATGATACACCCGACTTTAGTTTGATGGTGCAGTTTCCAACTCCTTTGATAGGGTGTGTAGAGTCACCTCCGATGGTTACCTCCTCATCATTCTCCTCTTTCATGGAGTCTAGTACTTCTCTGAATCCTGTGATGTGTCTGGATGAGCCACTGTCGATCACCCAGGAGTTCACTTTGTTTGATGCTTGATTTGTGAGTGCTGAATAGAGCACATACTTCTCGGAGTCCTCTTCCCTTTTGGATTTTCCTGTTTTGGCAAATGTGGCTTGTTTAGCTCTTTCTGGACATTTGGCAACATAGTGCCCAAATCTGTCACATCTATAACACTGAATTTAAGAGAGATCCTTCTTGAAGGAGTTTTTGCTATGACGACCTTTTCTCTTCCTGAATTGTTTCTGCTTGCCTTTCTTGTTTGAGTTCGTATTTAGAACTTGTAGATCTTCATCTATATTCTTTTGTTTGATCCATTTCTTATTTTGCCTTGATTCCTCTTGGAGACAGTCAACCTTTAGCCTATCGAATTTAGGGAAGTTGTCCCTTTCACTGATGCCTTGGACGAATGTTTCCCAGATGCTAGGCAACCCATCTAGAGCAATGAGGGTTAATTCTTTGCTTTGGATCTCATATCCAAGGGTTGTCAGTTCATCCCTTAAGGTAGATATTCACATGAAGTAGGCATTGACTAATTCTCCTTTTATCATGGCTATGTGATTTATCTCTCTTTTTAGAGCCAAGGTTCTACAAGCATTGGATATCTCAAAAGCGTCTTCAAGTGCTTTGAACATGTTGAAGGTTGTTTCATGTTTCCTTATAATGGGCATAATGTTGTTCCTTACCCCATCAACTATGATTTTGATAGCCTTATCATTTCCTTCTCTCCAAATTGCTTTGTCAGGTTCAGTCTCAGGGTTCTTTAGTTTCAGTCTTTACAAATGATTCAATTCTATTTTCTTTTAGAATCATTTGAATTCTGAATTTCCATGCGGAAAAGTCGTCACCCCTTGCGAGTCTGTCTTCAAATCTGATAGCGCTAGCCATTGATAGGATTGTGATGTTGAATATATACTTGATTCGAATTTTACGTAAAATTGAACAGCCTCAAGTTCGATTTAACTATAGCTCTGATACCATGTAATTGATGTTCAATTTACATTCAATACGCAAGTTATATTCTTCTTAGTATTATCTTATTTTAACTATTACTGAATTATTATATAAATCTGATTATCTTCTTTTATGTGGCAGGAGAGGAGGAACATTTATAAATTTCGATGTTCATTCTCACAAATACCATTTGACATATATAGTGGGCTGGGTACGGTCAAGCGATGCCTTGACCAGCCATGTCTTTTGGAAATGGCCGATCAAGACATCACTTGATCGTGCCCCCTCGCTATAATGGTGTATGGCGTTTTATTTAACCAACCGGTGTATATTCAAACACCCGATAATTATCGATGTATGCTAAACGGTGTATGGTTATATTTAATACTTCGAACACTATCCTTAACACCCGATATTAATCGGTGTGAGTTTAATATACCACCCGATATTTAATCGGTGCAAACATAAACTAATATTGATATCAATCGATAGTCTAACCGATAATCATTAAGTTGTATTTGCAATGGTTAACTCGATTTGTCAATCGGTGAATACGAATAGATTATCAATTCGGGATACTATGATAATGAACAGTTAACATAAATAAAGAATGTTTATCAATTGAATGCTTGAGTTTATTCATTTTAATAATCGATATGATAAATGATTGAATGAGAGACTTCATTTATCTCTCATTCAATCATTTATCTTACCGAAGCTATCTATGCATTAACATGTTAGACAGTGC
Organism: Cryptomeria japonica; assembly: GCF_030272615.1. NCBI lineage: Eukaryota > Viridiplantae > Streptophyta > Pinopsida > Cupressales > Cupressaceae > Cryptomeria > Cryptomeria japonica. The sequence goes on along the minus strand of NC_081406.1, from coordinate 175,117,240 downwards.
AAGTGCCTCATGAAGGAAGTTCAATGCAAAACAAGTGCATATCCAAGAATTAAACTTAAAAATGATATTGAAATGAATCACCATCCATATTATCTTTGTGATCTATACAAAATAGAATTTCAACATGCAGGTAAGATATGTATAAAGTATGTCATCAATGTAAGATTTATGATTTAATAGAATCCTAAACAGGAGATACATTCTGATGATGTACTGTGATATGTGAATAGTCAATAGAAGGGAATAAACACAACCCTGTGACTTCCCAGTTACAAAACCAGTTTATGAGCTCTAAGAAATACCTGTGGAAGAGGAAGTTGTACTAAAACACCATGAATGGATGGATCATCGTTGAAAGTCCTAACAGCCTTTTCAACTTCCTCTTCACTGGAATCTTCTGGCAAGTCAATGCCTAGTGATGCAATTCCTGCCTCTACACAAGCTTTTTTCTTGCTGCGAACATAGGTCTCTGAATCCTTTCTTGCTCCAACTAGCACCACAGCTAAACCAGGAACCTTTCCAAGTGCATCTCTCATTTTGGATACTTCCACTGCAACTTCATTTCTTATTTCTTGTGCAATAGCTTTTCCATCTATCACTGCTGCTATTGGCTCCATAGCTACCATAATTCCCAAAATGTACAGAGAACTTTTCATTAACAAGCCAATATACAATGACAAGGCAAAGGAACAAAACCAAAATGTCAAAACATAAGTATTTTCATTAAAAACACATTATAAAGAGCAGGTGAATCAAAAAACTTACAAAGACAAGTCATCAAGATAATTATTGAGAAATGCATTTCAAACTGAGGACTTGCCATAACTAAGTGGTAAAGTTTGCCATAAAAAAAAATCAACTATGGAATCTCAGAGGCCAAAAATATCCTTTAGTTTTGTCTAACCTGTGTATTGTGAACCTGTGTATTAAATAGTCTGATCAAACCACTTGGTTAAATTGTAAAGTCCGATCTACTTGCACTTCATGCAAGTTATTTTGGTAAATTGACAAAAACCTAATTATAGTCATTTGACCGTAGCTAATGTAAATGATCTCAAGCAATTGGCAAAGGTTCTATAAACTTACTGTTAACATCATTGCTGTAATGCTATCCTTTGTACTTTGGCGTTAGTATCAATCAAATGTTTTTTATGCTGGTCAAAGGTCAAAACAGTCTTTCCCATGCCCAAAAGCACTCCAATACACTTGCAAGTTGTGAAACACAAAAGATGAGAGAAAAATAAAGGCAAAGGGTTGGGTTTCAGTTGGTTTCTTTCAGCACCTTTTCTCCTTCAATAGTGGCCCTAACTGTTGTAGTTCCTCAGGGAAGGTAAAACGTGGAGATTCTGAACCTTTTTCCATGCCTATTTTCGTGGTTTTCAGGTATGTAACAAGAGATTAATACTTTTTCCCATTTTCAGTTTGGCACACAGCAATGGATAGTTTGCATGTGGAATTTGATGAATCTCTTTTCATTTTAAGAGAAATTTTTCAGTTCTCTATGTATGGATTTGTTAGGGCATTTCTATACCACATTTTTGGTGTTTTTCACATATTGAATATCTAGAATGCTGAAATGAAAGATCAAGGGAATGTAGAGCTGAAGCAAGTTCACATTCTGTGATTGGGAAGTGGTTTCGAAGAGTTAAATCTGCAGAATAGTCTTGTATGGAGATTGAAGGAAAAACACAAAAGGCAGAGGATATGTTGAAGTTGGTCAAAAACCTGTTTTTTTTTAGTCTCAAGATAGACGTTAATGAAGACTGGAGTCAAAGTTGCATGGAAACAGATATGGATACAGCCATTTTTTAAGACCCCCAATATGGATATGGCTGGATATGGCATTCATAAAAAAAACAACACATATATTTAACACAATTTTCTAAGTTATTAGAGGAGATTTTCATTACTTCAAATGCAATATAGATAAATAATTGCTACATAAATAAATATAAGTTGATTTAACAATTTACTACATGCAAAAATATTAGAGCTGCATTGGAAGATAACCCCAAAAAAATGGGTCACTAAAATAGAAAAACATTGCATTTGTTTATCTCGTTTGGTGTAGGTTTTCTTTATACCAATTTTTTTTTTTTAAATTGCATGAATGAATTTTTTTTAAATTAAATTTAGGAAGATTTACATAAAATTTAAAAAAAGCCAAATCACATAGTATTCAGCATGGTTGGAAAATCAAGGTTTTTTGGGCACATATGGGTACAGTATCTGACGTGTATCTGAGCTATATCGGATACGTATCCGTTTCGGATACAGGGATAAGTGCGCCCAGGGAGGGACAGAGAAGCATCCAGCTACTCTGCTGGGAATGCCTCGTATGAAGGCAGTGCAACTCAATCTAAAGAAAGAACTATCAAATGTGGCAAATGCAGTAGTACTAGCAGTAAAACGAGTTCTTGAAAGGTCTGGTAGAGCTATGAAAAATGACTACGAAAATATGAAGCACTTGAAACATTGTAGAGAAGTAGAAGTGGGTAAGTTTGGTCCTCTCATGATGAAGTTCTTGTGGCTACCATCTCTTCTGTTTTAAGGGATACTTATATTGGGTAGGCTCTTTCTAGTTGGGGGTCATTGTTGCTGTGTTGTCTTCTTTGCAACCGTTGTATTCTATATCATGGCACTTTTGGCATTGGTTTTGAGCTTCTTGACAAAACATCCTCTGGACTTGTTTGGGACTATCCACTTGTCTGAAGACACCTTCTTCATTTGAAATCAACACTACCCCATCAATGCCTTTACCATTATCCCATTCCTTTCACAACCCCTGCCTGTAGGATATGAAATACTTGGCTGTCTCTTCTTGATATAGATAATCCTCTGAATGTCTTTCCTCACTGTCACTAAACTTTGCAGACTAATGCCATCTCTTGTCATTCTTGTTTGGATTGTCCTTTAAATTGTCAGCATGGTCCTACTTTGTGTCACCGCATTCGCCGAATTTCAGGCATGAAGTTCGAAATTCGGCAGATTTCAAAACATTAATAAAACTTCGTTGAAATTTGTCATATATTCAGTATGGCAAAGGGCAAAATTTGTTCTAATAAAAAATATTTTTAAAAATATCTAGATGGTAGCGGAAGAAAGCTTTGTCAAAGTAAGAAAAAGCTCCGCAGTCATCGCCGCCTTGCGCTATCCAGGAGATTAGCAGTATAGATATTTCCAATGGTTTAGAGATTAGCGGTATGGATTAGGTGGTCCCACAAAACTCGTATGCATGCATTTTACGACCGAGCCAATTTTTCAAGGCTTTACATGAAGAGGGCTATTAATTTTTTAAGTTTTGTTCTTATTTTAATTTTTTGCTTTTTCAAATTAAATTTAAATTATTTATACTTTATGTTTTCGATTTGCTATTTAATAAAACTAAAAAATTTAAAATATTTAAACTAAACTTATTATTATAATATATTTATTATTTAATATATATTAATAATATTTTTAATTAAATCTTTTAACGTTATTTATTATTTATTTTCTTTCATGTTTAAATTTTTTAGTATATTTTAATATATTAATATACCAATATTATTTATTACTCATTTTCAATTTATTGCTTGTATTTTAAATAAATAGATTATATAAGGCAAATTTAGTGCCGAATTTTTTTCCAAATTTTTAGCCCTTGCCGAACTTCATCCGAATTTTATGGTTGCCAAACTCGAACTCGAATTCGAATTCGAACACGAACGCGGTGACTTAGGTCTTACTTATCCCTTTCACCCTACCCACTGATCAATCACCATGTCAAACAACTTATAATGCTTTTATGTCATTCATAATGCATGATTGTCAAAGAGACTGTTATTCGCTAAGGAGATGAAAATGTAAAGATGGCCAATTGTAAAAGGACAGTCAAGTTCTCATTCACAAGAAATGGAGGTTTGATAATGATACAAGTCTGAGAAAGGAAAAAGACCCCATACTTTGTCATGAACGTATGACAGTCATCAACACATACAATGCAAACTGAGGGAGAAGTTTCCATTAATTAACAGTGAGAACACAGGGCTGTGTGTTGCTAAATGACAATTTCTTCTATATGACAGTCATATAGGCAAGAAAAGGTTGAATGCATCATGCTACAGGTTGGACCCAAGTATTGGTGCTATGAGGACAGCCAAAAACCATGAGACGACACGATAGTTCTTGTGGAAGTATGAAAGATAAGATGGAAGCATGCAATGAAAAGAGAACTCAGTTGTGAGCTAGGAGTGACAGTATAGCATTGTGAAGTGAAAGCAGTAGAAGATGGTATGATTGTGTTAGCCTTGAACAAATCAATGAACATACAAAGATACCAAGCGCATAGATATCATGACAGAGGAAAGGACAGCAGAAATAGTAAGATGAATAGACTCCTATGACATGGAATTACATGACAAGACGTATAGTCCAAAAGGAAAGCCAGGTTAGTGGGTTCATAGTCGCATTAAAGGAGAAAACATTGTATCCAAGAAGCATAAGATCTTAACAAAAACTAGAGCAAACTTCAGCTACAAGAACAAGAATAGAACAAGAAGAAGAGAAAACAGTCCTTTGTAATGGGGCAGCTCATAAGGCATTCTCAAGAAAGGATAAAAGAATCAGTCCAACATATGATGATACAATGAATAAAGACAGTCCTTGCAAGTAAAAGACGGCCTCAATAACAATGATTAGTGTAATGGGAAACAGTTCTCAAGAAAAATGATGAAAGCATTTATGACTATCATTGTCTTGTTAAAGTGAACGAGTGGTTGAAGAGAGAAAATTGCAGCTTTGAAGCATCTGAAGCAAAAGACAGTGGCAACAGACACAGTCATAGTTGGCAAGGGTTAAATAAATTTATTTTTGAAGGTGACAGTGAGAAGATGGTAAGAGGAGCAAAGATGGTGAATTGCAAGGACGGGGCTTTATGAGGGTTTTGATGACAGTGCTATATCAAATGTTGAAAAGAAATGTCAAGATAAAAAGAGCAGCAAAAAAAAAGTGACAATAAGGTGAGAGCAGCCCTGTAGCATACAACATGATGAAGAGAGTTTTCTAAAGACAAGGATATGTGACTGAGAAAGAAAATTAGTAACAATCATGAGACTTGGAAGAATGATTTGAAAATAAGACATAAGGGTTATATCCAAGTCTCTCGATGGAGAAAGATATGAAGCTCTTTTAGGCCAGAATACCAGTCCATCATGATGAGAGACATGGTGGTAACAGTGTAAGTCCTAATGAGAACCATGAAATAGAGACTTAAAGAAGAAGACAGTCATATTGAAAAGCAAGTCCAGTCCACATGAAAGATAAGTTCATCATCATGACAGTGAACCAAAATGCCTATGAACAACCATTGATCAGGAAGAAGAATCTTCAAAGCAGACAAGTAGTATTCTACAGTGAACTAAGGGCAATGTATTTTTCAGTAGTTTAAAAGTTTGGTTCATCAATGCAATGGAAAAGGTTCATGTTCATGACAATCAAGTGCAATAATAGTAATCTGCTGTCAAAGCCAGATTTTGACAATCTATAAGGGAATGTTGAATTGAGTGAAACATCAAACAAGGTACAAAGATTAGCTTACAAACAAAAAAGGCAAGGTCCTATAAAAGTGAAGACAGAGTTCACTAGTCTATTAGATGACAGCAGCTACTAGACGATGACAGTAAAAAGAGTAAGGAGATTGCAGCATACATTGAAGTAGCTAATCACAGGCACCGTGATAGAAAGCATGAAGTTAGTAAACAGCAAACTCAAAGTGAAAAACCTTGATAGTCATGAAGTTTAAAAGGCAGATTTATCACTCATAAGTGTTTTTGACATGTGTAAAAGGTGCCTATCGGGTAGATATGCATTCAAACAGCAGCTCCAAACCATTATGACTCAGAAAAAAAGCAGTTTGAGGGGTCTTTATTGCCCCAAAACAGTTTCATCCGACGCCAAGAAGCTTAGAAGGATTGTTGTAGACTTTTAGGAGATGGCTAATCAGTTGGATGAGGTGGAGACATCATGGAGAGCATCTAGGGTAGATGGGTAAGTTATTTGGGTGGTGGAGCAGATTTAGGGAGGCAGTTTTGACAATTTTCAAGGCAATTCCAAGCATCTAGGAGCTGTTTGAGTAACTTCATCAACACATGGGTCAATGTAGATGACTCTAATGCATATTCCCACCATTTTGGAGAATTTAGAGGACCTTGAAAATGGATAAACACTTGTCCTTTTTCTGGTTTTTTCAGTCGACAAGCCATTGTACTTTAAAAGAACAGCAGTAGGCCTCTTTAGGAGTTAGTTCTTGCTTCCATTTTGCAAACTATTGTAGCTTTTGAAGCTCTTTTCAAGCAAAAGTACAGCCTTGTAACTCAAAACCAGTGACTTTATGACTGAAACAGCAGATGTAAACTTTTATTTTCAAGTAAATTTCAAGTATTTTATGTTAGTTTTTGGTAGCTTCAGGAGATATTTTTCTCTCTAATATAATTAAATGACGAATTATCAAGGCAGGTCGGCCTTCTTCATTTTTTTTTATGTTTCACAATATTACTTTCTTCTAGGGCCGACCTAGAGAGGAGGCCGCCCTAGACATGTATATAAGCAAGGTGTTGCTTGCTCAATTGATTCATTTTTTCATTATTCAAGTTTGCATTCTTCAAAGAAGAAATTCGCCCCTCCAGCAGCAGATCGCCATTCTTATAGCAGCAGATCAGATTTCTTGAGACGCATATTTATGTGTATTCTTGCACCAAGGAAAGGCATCATTATTCACTATATTCATCCTTGTGTTGGGTCTGATTTGTAAAGCAGATTTCTGCTCTTATTCATACTATATATAAAAGATATATTTTGTTGGGTTTTTCTCCCTCGAGAAGGAGGGTTTTCCCAGAATAAACATCGGGTTCATTGTCTTATGTGTTGCATTTTCCGATTGCTTACTGTTATCACAAAAGCTCGCACCCTTGCTGAGCTATCAACTCAGCAACCTTGTGAAACATGGAGACAAACCCGAAGTGTGGGACCTTGCGCAAGGGGGTTGAATCTCCGGAGAAGGCCGGCTTCTTTCTCAATCCAAGTCCAGGTGTTGAACCAACTCAACACTTCAAAACGAACTCCTAATCCTATCCTAACAAATTGCTGAGGTAAAGGGAAGAGAGAATGCTTGAAATAAAAGGAGGTGATGCACCAAGAAAAGATTGTTCCTCTCCCTACCAAAATGACACAAAAAATCAACTGAAACACCCAGGAGATGCAAAAACTTTAGTTGTATGAGTGACCCCAATGCATGTATGAAGGTTAGAATTCATTGAATGCCAAGAGGGGAGAAGGTTTCCGACAAGTTACACTCAGAAATAAATTTAACACAGCATATATGAGAGAAGAACCACAAAACATACACCTATGATGAAGGTAAGGAAACATACACAACATACATAAATTGAAAGTAGGCAAGAATGGTGATTTCAATTAATTATAAGGCCAATGGACAAACTTACAGTTGCACAAATGCAAGATAAATACAAGAGAGGTGGGAGAGCATGGAATAGCTCAAGCCAGTAGGGAGAGAACCCTTTACAATGAGGCTGAACAGCCTTTATATAGAAAAATGGTTACAAGAGCGATCGTGACCCCTGTATGTCAGTCTGGGAGTGCAAGGAAGTGCATGCACTTGACTTGTACATGCAAGCAACCTAGCCATACCCACAAAAGGCAATTCTAAGAAGGCTGGATTGACTGACCTTCCAAAGTCAGAATATGCAGACATGACATAAGTCACTACAACAAGCATGGCCCCATACCTCCCTTGATGGAAATCCTGCCAAAAACATTAAATGCACCCCTGTGGCTCCACAAAAGAAGGTGCACAAGTCACAAAAGTCGTCAGAGCATTTAAATCTTTGAGTGTCAATCACGCCATCTGGAAGTGTTGCAAGCCAAAAGGAAAGGCTTCAAAGACCTAGGTCACCGAAGTTGGGGAAACTTCGGAGACCTGGGTCATCAAAATTGGGAAGACTTGGGAACTTGGGAACCTGGGGGTTCTGGAGTTCCGGGGTTGAAGACTAAGGAACTGGGGATGGGAACCTGGGGGTTCCGGGGTTGAGCAATAAGGAACTTGGAAGCCTGGGGGTTCCGGAGTTCCGAGGTTGAGGAATAAGGAACTTGGAAACCTGGAGGTTCCGGAGTTCCGGGGTTGAGGAATAAGGAATTTGGGAACCTAGTGGTTCCGGAGTTCCGGGGTTGAGGAATAAGGAATTTGGGAACCTGGGGGTTCTGGAGTTCCGAGGTAGAAGACTTAGGAACTTGGGAACCTGGGGGTTCCGGAGTTCCGGGGATGAGGAAAAAGGAACTTGGGAAACCTGGGGGTTCCGGAGTTCTGGGGTTGAGGAAAAAGGAACTTGGGAACCTGGGGGTTCTGGAGTTTCGGGGTAGAAGACTTAGGAACTTCCTTTTGACAAGACAACACTTCACACTTCATAATTCAATTGCTTTTCTCCTTGATCAACTGGGGCAGCGCTGATCCATGGAACATACCTCCGATCGGTTCTCACTGATGGACCAAGGGGTGTCCTAAAATTAACATTTTAAAGAGCGTAAAATTGTAAAAACACCTTTCAGCAATAAAAGTTCAATTCCATTGCCTTCAAAGCTTGTTTTCTTTGTGTGTACAATTGTAATTGATGCATAGTTTGTGTGATTTCACCTTAAGTTCTATAGTAATGTTTCATTTGCAGCACCTTAGAATGGCAATATACATAGATTCATGCAAGTTGTTAGTTGTGAAGTGTTAAAGACCACTCTTCAAACTGTGAAAACTTTTTGTTTCCTTTTAAGGACTGCACAAAAACAAATCCTTCTTGCAAAAGATTGATGTGTGAATGCATGCAATGCTGTAGTTGTGCAAAAACCAACTGAAAAGTTGAAGCCTGTGTGTCAAAACAGGGATGTAAGTTTAGTAACAATCTGGTGCATAGCCACATTAACTGTAGGTTCATCTTTTAAACAATTCTTTACCCCTTTCCATTGAAATCAGCCTTCTCAAGAGGTCCATCTCTATTACAGGTTACCCACAGCTTGGAAGTGTTCCCATGTGTCAACAGGTGGCTAAGTTAATAGCTTAGCTAGGGTGCAATTTCGTTGATAACACTTACAAGTTAGACAAAAAAAATATTCACATCTTTTCTTCACGAAGACAATTTGTTCTTCAATAAATTTTATATCTTATGCATTTATTCTTAGAATTCTGGAAGCAATAAGCACAAATTTGTGATATGTTGCTAGAGAATCTCGTATTATTAGAAGCAGGATTTGTACAAAGTACTCTGCCTGCTCACCAAGGGTAAAACATAGAACAATTTACAACCTTCACAACGTGGTTATGTGAGTGTTCTGATGGAAATCCATTCATAAATATTGCGGTCTTTATAATTATGTGATCGATGTATACTTGTGTATGTGATCAAATTAGCTTCTACCTGATGATGTTATTGTGTCTTTAAGGTTTATTTAATAAAGGGTGCACAAAACAAGTTTTAAATCCTTAAAAATCTCTAATTTTTTTGGGGTTTTCACTTGCCGAGTCTCGAGTCCCGAGTCAAGTCACCCTCACCGAGTTTGAGTCTCGTTTCTATGGTTGAAACCTTATAACTACATAGTTTTAATCAATATGCATCTCCATTTTCATGTGCCCTTCCTCATCAACTTTGGAGACTTGTTTCGGTAGCTTTGTGGGTATTAGAATCTCACTTGTGAATTTTATGAAATCTATTGGGCTACTTTTCACTGAACAGTGGAATGACACGCTATACTAAAACATCTACAGACTCTGCAGACCAAACACACTCTTTTAAGCCTTCAACATTCTTGAATTGGAAATTTTTTAATTGGCATGGACAACCTCTTTAAGTTGACTTGTTGATTTCGGACCTTAGCATTGACAAGTTCATGAGCGAAGAAAATCTTGAAGAAGACAAAAAGTAATTGCTAGTTTTGTTCCATCGGTTATAAATTTGTGTTACTTTCAAAAACTGTGGAGTTATAAATGAGGCTGGTTGTGGGAGAAGGGGGGAAGGATGTAGGAATGTGATTTGGGGACAGGATGGCTGTTAAAATAACTATACAAACTAAAAGAAATTGAAATTGAAAAGTAAATACATTTGCAATTAGAATATTCCCTTTTAGTTTTTTTAGTTTTTTAGGGTTTTTAGCATTTTTTCTTAGAAAGTTAACCCTTTGAAATTTTTTATGCACCAAATGGTGCAGCCTTTCCCATCTTTGCAAAAGGGGATGTCCCCTTTAAGTCCACTGGATGTCTGGGATACGAGCTTGATCCACCTGTGTGTGCCCTGAATGCTGGTTGTGTCTATCTTGATTCTTTAATCATCATATGTATGGTTATCTTGTGCATATCTTTTCTATTGGAAGTCCATACACCATTTTTACACATTGCCCCTTACTTTCGGATTTACTGTATTTTGACTCTCTTTTCATCCCAAGCATTGGTAGACAACTTTAAAATGGGGGAGCTGGCTTGATCTGGAGGTTATTATTACGGTGGGACCATAGGTACAAAAAGCTGATGGTTGGACACATGAACACAAATATATTATGTATGTCCATCTTCTTATTCCATTTTTAAAACTTGGCTGAGAGTTGTGAGAACAATGTTTGGAAGAGGCAGGGTATTTTGTGCAAGAAATTCTTTGGCAATTAATTATTAGAAGTCTTGTTTTCTTCTTTTGCCAATTTGGCAAGTCTATATAACCTTTGGCAATTTCTTGGGATTTAGAAAGTTAACCCTTTGAAATTTTTTATGCACCAAATGGTGCAGCCTTTCCCATCTTTGCAAAAGGGGATGTCCCCTTTAAGTCCACTGGATGTCTGGGATACGAGCTTGATCCACCTGTGTGTGCCCTGAATGCTGGTTGTGTCTATCTTGATTCTTTAATCATCAGATGTATGGTTATCTTGTGCATATCTTTTCTATTGGAAGTCCATACACCATTTTTACACATTGCCCCTTACTTTCGGATTTACTGTATTTTTGACTCTCTTTTCATCCCAAGCATTGGTAGACAACTTTAAAATGGGGGAGCTGGCTTGATCTGGAGGTTATTATTACGGTGGGACCATAGGTGCAAAAAGCTGATGGTTGGACACATTAGTTGTGACGTTTTCACACATCGCCCCATTGCAAATGGGGACCCATGTTTTTGCTCGTTTTGCTCGTTTTCGCTTTGCTTTTTAGGGTTTTGGTTTAGTTTGTTAGTTGTCTGGATTAGGGTCAAGCCTTAGGGTTTTTTCATTTTGACGTTTTCAGGCCAGAATCCAGTCAGTCTTGAGAGCTTTTTGAGCTTCCTTTCGTAGGATGCAATTTTGAATAAAGTGAATTCGCCAGAATGGTCTATTTTCAATTGGAATTTTGAATGCATAGTCCTAAATTTGTCTAAGTGTGAATGATGAAATTGTGAATTTTGTCCAATTGAGTATGTTTGACCAAATTTTGAGTTTTTTGATATTTGATCCCGGGCATCGGAAATGATTTGTTTTTGCCTTGTGAAGTGGTTAAACTTGTGAAATCATGATATTTTGGCCTGTAAGAGCAAAATCGCTCCTGTCCCTCAGTGAAGGACCGGAGCTCGTTTTCAAAAATCTTACTGTCTCTGCAGGATCAAGATGATTTTTCAAGTAGAAATGGTAAAGAAAGGCGTGATCTTTCCGTTGAATATAAATTGAAGAATTTCACGAACACGGAAATGCCCCAGGAGTCAAAATCGCTCCTGTCCTTCAGTGAAGGACCGGAGCTCAAAATCAAATATTGCTTTGTCCTTGCAGGATTTTAACAACTTGACGATTTGAAGAGGTCCAAGGAAGTGCATTTTACCAGTTGAATATAATTTGAAGACACAAACATGAAGAAAAGTGGACCAAAATGCAAAATCGCTCCTGTCCCTCAGTCAGGGACCAGAGCGAAATTCCTTATAAGGCATGTTTTAGGCAAAGATCAAGCAAGTTTTAGGGTTTGAGGCAAGCAAAGACGGTGTTACGGATTCGTTGAAGACAAAATTGAAGATTGCAAGACACCAAATGGGACCTATATTAGCCTGGGCGCTCCTGTCCCTCAGTCAGGGACCAGAGCGATTTTTACCTTAGACAAATTTCTTGCCAAGTTACAATGAATTCCAAGCCATGGATGAATGAAAAGATACATTACGAATCCGTTGAAGATAAATTTTGAAGTTGGCAAAATGTGATGGAGCCTACAAGTACAAATTCGCTCCTGTCCCTCAGCCAGGGACCAGGGCGATATCTTAGTTATCTTGCTTTCATCCCAAGTTCAAGACACTCCAGGACGAAGTACAAGGTGGCGAGGACGTTTTAAGGTATCTTGATGAAGAACAAAGTTACAAGGACCGCCAAAATGAAGGATTTGCACTTAAATACCTAGGCTCGCTCCTGTCCCTCAGGCAGGGACCAGAGCGAAATTTTCATAAGGGCCTAGATTTTGAAGGTTTAACAAGTATCAAGTGTCCAAGGGGATCAAAGGGACCTCATTCTACATTATGAAAGTAATTACAAGTTGATGGAAGCAAGCATGAGCCCAGGACATTGAAGTTCGCTCCTGTCCCTCAGGCAGGGACCAGAGCGATATTCACCATAATTGCCAATTCATGCAAAAATCATGCCAAGTCAGGATTATACGAAGTTGCAAAGTATCAAAGGTGTCTTAAGAAAACGATATGTAAAGGTTTCAAACGTCAAAGGGTCATCAATTGAACCAAGGGACCTATATCGCTCCTGTCCCTCAGTCAAGGACCAGGGCGATTTGCACAAGATCATTCATTTTTCTTCAAAATCATGACAAGGCAAGGATACACAAGATCAAGGACATCATTTAGGAAGCAATGAACAAAGAACAAAGGTTGGAAGATAGCAAATTTTGGCTAGAACTTCAGGATCGCTCCTGTCCCTCACCAAGGGACCAGGGCGATAATCCTCCAAACATCAAATATGCCTCGTAGAAGCCAAGTGAAGTAAAGTGGAATGAAGGGACAACGTCATTACTTGCCATATAATGCAGATTGGTGATTGAACAAGCAAGATTAAGGAGAAACACCAAGATCGCTCCTGTCCCTCACCAAGGGACCAGGGCGATATTAGCTAAATCATTCATTTTCCTTCGAAAATCATGTCAAAGCAAAGTTGCAAAAGGTTTAAAACGTCATTTGGAAGGCTACACAAAAGAAGTGAACGACAAAATGTTACCAATTTGAGCTAGATATGGAAGTTCGCTCCTGTCCCTCACCAAGGGACCAGGGCGATATCCACCTTAGAGGGCATTCATTCACCAAATCAAGTTAGTCAAGTTCGAAATTCCCAGCAAAAATGCCAAATTCAATGTGGAGATGGAGGTTTTAACGTCAAAAGCACAAGAATCAAGACCAAATTGAGATTTCGCTCCTGTCCCTCAGTCAGGGACCAGAGCGTTAGGTTTGCATCTTTCCACCTTTTTTAAAATTCTTGGCATTAAATCATTTTTTTGAATTTATTTTAAATGCTAAAATCGACAAAATCAAAAAAAAATTCAATTAAAATAGCATTTAAAATTAGCGCATGGGTCTTTATTAATTAATTTTTGCCTTTTAAAAATCGAGTTTATTTAAAATTATAGGCATTAAATTAATTAATTATAAATAAAATGGGGCGCTTGATTTAAAATTTGTTTCATTTTACAAGGGTCGGCCTTTAAGTTTATTTTAAATTTGCCTTATTCGCCAAAGTCGGCCTAGGGTCAATATGAAGGTGAGCGCCTATAAAAGAGGAGTAGTTTATTTCATTTTCACATCATCATTTATCATCTTTTCATATGCGATTCGGAGTATACAAAGGAAGTGCGAAATTATCATTCAAGAGGAGGTGCGAATTGTGTTCAAGGTGCGAGTCTTATCAATAGGAAGGCACAAGCATTATCAAAGGAGTTCGAGTTTCAAGTTAGGCGAACTTGCCAAGGACATTGAAGAACACATCAAAGACTCCAAGGGTGGCGAATTGATAAAGAGGACATTCCTTATCCTTGAAGATCATGTTGAAGGCTTCTAACGTTAATTTTGCCTAGGCAAATTCCTCATTTTGCATTCTAGTGTTAGCTCTCAAGAGAGGTATGGCGATATGGATTTATTGTTTTGATTTTGAACGTTGATCGTCATAGCTTAAATTTTGAATTTTGAAATTTTGAATTCCAGTAGCCGAATCATTTTTTAGGAAATGATAATTCAAGGACTTATCATGAGGTTTCCTAAAATTAATTTAATCTATGCTATTCATTGCAAAATCATGTTACTAATTTTGAAATGTTGTGTAGGCATCAAATGGAGATCTCATCAAGGAAAATCAAGCCGGATCAAGGACGGTCTTCGCCGGGACGATCAAGCCAGGACAGGGGCGACCTCTTTCAATCCAGCGTTCCAAGGCGAGGTACATCATCATCCTACACATCAAGGACACATGGAGTTAGGACAAGGGCTCGTTGAAGAAGCAAATAATTTTAGAAGAGTTAATCAAAGATAACTTCTCAACGCTACCAAATTGAGTATCAACCAAGTGTCAGACGAGGTGGCATCCTAGTCATCACGTCTCCAATCAGTGAGGTCCACCTCAGCATGTCCAGATTCAATGTACTTAACTCATGGAAGGTGGCACAAACTCCGATGTACCTACCCCGGCTATCCATTGGTTGATTTTTCTAGAGGGGACATGTGTCCAAGCAATACAATTTTATCATTGGTCAAGCATTAAATGTTATGTAATGGTTGTAACAAACCCTAATTAGGGTTTTCATTGTTGAATCTTGGCCATTGATCTTGAATTGATCTAAGCCATCGAATTGAATTGTGGGCACTATATAAGCCCTGACATTTCATTTTGTAAAGTTAATTAGAGAGAGTTGTAAATAATAGAAAGCAGTTAGTAGATAGAGAGTAGTTAGAAATTGATAGAATAGTAATTAGAGTAGAATAGGAGGACAAGGCAAGAAATTGTTGCCATTGATTGTAAACAAACTCCATTTTCATTGAAGTAATGGTGAAGTGTGTCATTTCTTGCAATTTGCATGGTTTCTTGTTGAGTCTTCAATCCTAGATGGTAGATGATTAGATGAATGGAGGAAATGCGATTGATTAATGGTGGAATTCGTATATCCATACTACTAGCAGTTTGTTGATTGCAGACTTGCCTTGTGTAGTCAACTGGAATCATTCAGCTTAAGCTCAATTTCAATTTGTCGCTTCTTCATTGATATGCATCAACTTGATGGTGTCTATGCCTGCGGTGATGATTTGAACATCATAAAGCTTCCCTTAGAAGATCGCACTAGCCTTGTGGAGATGGTCCATTGATGTCAAAACAAGACCTAGTTAGAGTTTCATCAAAAATCAAATCATTGCTCCTACATTCTTAGTATTAGGATTAGATCTTCTCTTCGCCCTCATCCTTTTTCCATTTTTTCAAATCTAAGCCAGTAAGAGCCTGTGTTCCAGCAAAGCAGATCGGAAGTTCAATCATCAGATGTAAGTCCCCTTGTGATTCCAGCAAATCACATCATACCACTGGAGTTTATCCACACGTAGAGACCCTACTAACCAGAACATTGGAGTCATCCTAACTGATCCTTCATGTGAATCTTCAGCAATTAGAGACTTTATTCAAGAGAGGATAAGATGCCTTTAGGTATTTTATTCTGTGTATGATGGTGTACAAAACACACGTCAACAGGTTATCTTGTGCATATCTTTTCTATTGGAAGTCCATACACCATTTTTACACATTGCCCCTTACTTTCGGATTTACTGTATTTTGACTCTCTTTTCATCCCAAGCATTGGTAGACAACTTTAAAATGGGGGAGCTGGCTTGATCTGGAGGTTATTATTACGGTGGGACCATAGGTGCAAAAAGCTGATGGTTGGACACATGAACACAAATATATTATGTATGTCCATCTTCTTATTCCATTTTTAAAACTTGGCTGAGAGTTGTGAGAACAATGTTTGGAAGAGGCAGGGTATTTTGTGCAAGAAATTCTTTGGCAATTAATTATTAGAAGTCTTGTTTTCTTCTTTTGCCAATTTGGCAAGTCTATATAACCTTTGGCAATTTCTTGGGATCATATATCAAAGCTATGATCAGATTATTATTATTAATTTTTTCAGCAACTCACTGAAATATCCCACATGGCCTTAACTTTTAATGTATAGGACAGTTTACAACAATAACCAAGTGATTTGATCAAGCTTGTGGGCTTGAATACAGGTTTGAACAAACCTAACTAGTTTTTTGGATTATGAGATTCTATGCTTAGTTTGACAACCTTCACAAGCTCCTGCTTCAGAACACTCACTATTTGTGTACTATCTGGTCACGCTTCAAGTTGCTAAATCAAACCTTGGTTGAATGCATAGTGTCCTCCTAGGTCCCGTCCCTTACATCAAGGTCAGAGTGAACTCGCCTTAAAAGTCTGGAATGTCATCCTGATCCTGAAATGGCCTGAAATTTGACTAAGTCTGGAAATTTGAAGGATCCTCCAAAAACTAGATTTTGCATTATAACTCATGGGTCCGAAACCACTCTCAAACATCCTAACAATATATATGGAATATAACTTAAAGTATAAGAAAGAGAAAAGACATACTTTCTTATACTTAAATGTTATATTCCATATATGAATCCTGATGGAGAGACTAACTTGTCAAACAAGTCAAAACATTGACCTGTCGTGGCCGAGTCTTGGAGCTTGGACTAAGCATAGAATCTCATAATCCAAAAAACTAGTTAGGTTTGTTCAAACCTGTATTCAAGCCCACAAGCTTGATCAAATCACTTGGTTATTGTTGTAAACTGTCCTATACATTAAAAGTTAAGGCCATGCGGGATATTTCAATGAGTTGCTGAAAAAATCAATAATAATAATCTGATCATAGCTTTGATATATGATCCCAAGAAATTGCCAAAGGTTATATAGACTTGCCAAATTGGCAAAAGAAGAAAACAAGACTTCTAATAATTAATTGCCAAAGAATTTCTTGCACAAAATACCCTGCCTCTTCCAAACATTGTTCTCACAACTCTCAGCCAAGTTTTAAAAATGGAATAAGAAGATGGACATACATAATATATTTGTGTTCATGTGTCCAACCATCAGCTTTTTGCACCTATGGTCCCACCGTAATAATAACCTCCAGATCAAGCCAGCTCCCCCATTTTAAAGTTGTCTACCAATGCTTGGGATGAAAAGAGAGTCAAAATACAGTAAATCCGAAAGTAAGGGGCAATGTGTAAAAATGGTGTATGGACTTCCAATAGAAAAGATATGCACAAGATAACCATACATCTGATGATTAAAGAATCAAGATAGACACAACCAGCATTCAGGGCACACACAGGTGGATCAAGCTCGTATCCCAGACATCCAGTGGACTTAAAGGGTACATCCCCTTTTGCAAAGATTGGAAAGGCCGCACCATTTGGTGCATAAAAAATTTCAAAGGGTTAACTTTCTAAGAAAAAATGCTAAAAACCCTAAAAAACTAAAAAAACTAAAAGGGAATATTCTAATTGCAAATGTATTTACTTTTCAATTTCAATTTCTTTTAGTTTGTATAGTTATTTTAACAGCCATCCTGTCCCCAAATCACATTCCTACATCCTTCCCCCCTTCTCCCACAACCAGCCTCATTTATAACTTCACAGTTTTTGAAAGTAACACAAATTTATAACCGATGGAACAAAACTAGCAATTATTTTTTGTCTTCTTCAAGATTTTCTTCGCTCATGAACTTGTCAATGCTAAGGTCCGAAATCAACAAGTCAACTTAAAGAGGTTGTCCATGCCAATTAAAAAATTTCCAATTCAAGAATGTTGAAGGCTTAAAAGAGTGTGTTTGGTCTGCAGAGTCTGTAGATGTTTTAGTATAGCGTGTCATTCCACTGTTCAGTGAAAAGTAGCCCAATAGATTTCATAAAATTCACAAGTGAGATTCTAATACCCACAAAGCTACCGAAACAAGTCTCCAAAGTTGATGAGGAAGGGCACATGAAAATGGAGATGCATATTGATTAAAACTATGTAGTTATAAGCTAAGTCACAAGGTTCGAATTCGAATTCGAATTCAACAACCATGAAAATCGGATGAAATTCGACAAGGGAAAAATTCATGAAAAAAAATCGGATAAAATTCGCCTTCGATAATTTTGTTTATTTTTAAATATATGCATACTTCTAATAAATTATCAGAATAGCGACCCTTGTTGGAGAAAATCCGAGGGCGACCCAGCAGTTGCAGACACCCATGACCCAATAGATACAAAGCATATACAAAGAATACCCACGACCAGCTGAGTTGTGTTTAGAGACAGATAGCAGTGCTTTATAGAGGAAATTCGATTAAATTCGATTTTTTTTATAGAAGTTTGAAATTCGATTAAATTCGAACCTCATCCTTGAAAATCGCCGTATCTTGTGACTTAGGTTATAAGGTTTCAACCATAGAAACGAGACTCAAACTCGATGAGGGTGACTTGACTCGGGACTCAAGACTCGGCAAGTGAAAACCCAAAAAAAATTAGAGATTTTTAAGGATTTAAAACTTGTTTTGTGCACCCTTTATTAAATAAACCTTAAAGACACAATAACATCATCCGGTAGAAGCTAATTTGATCACATACACAAGTATGCATCGATCACATAATTATAAACGCAAATTATAGTTGAAGGAAATAGCACACTTAGATATTTAAATATTGTCAAATGTTTACATAACTCATGGAATATGAAATCCATGACATCAAATGTTCCAAACAAATATCAAAACAATAACTAGAAGCCTATGGCTCAAAGGAGCATGCATCCATCCTAAAAGGCATCTAAGGTAGGTCCCACAAACTAGTGGGAGATTGGGAGTGGAGACGCTAATGGGTTTGCGGGGTAGCAATGATAAGCTCCACAAAGTGTTAGATGTGAGCAAAACCCAACATAGAGGGGAGGCGGGGAAACACACTTGCATTTCCCCATGGGCCAGAAGTGGGGGTTAAGCCCCCCCAAAAATAAAATTTAGAGAGAAAAAAAGAAAAGTGATAGTGAAGAGAGCAAAATGATCTTTGCATTGGGCAAAATGATGCTAAGCCCCTAAAAAAAAAAATTAGAGAAAAAGAGAAAAGAGAGGGTGAAGAGAGCAAAAAAATGCTTTGAGGGGCCTTTGAGGATTTTTGGATGCTTTTTTTTTTTTTTTAAGTTAAAAAAAGTCTATTTTTGTTAATTTTTGAGATATAAAAGAGGAAATTGATTCTAGCCAAGTCCAGGCATTGGGACTTGCCAGTTCCGAGCCGAGTCTGTGAGTCTTGAGTCTTGGAAAGTGTCGCTCTAGACTCAAACAAGCAAGGGCCTATGAGACTACGGCCCTGGGACTCGCCCAAGGTCACCCAGCTCGGGACTCACCGAGTCCAAGTGAGTCCTGGAACTATGTTCACACTTCATAGAACAGTTACTAACCACATCAAAATGTGACCAGAAAACACACATACACACTGGCAACTAGCAAACAATCAACAGTCAGGTCACTTTGCCATCCACTTTACATTTACTGCTTTAAGTTTGTTGCTCAAACCTTGCCTTCCTTTCCTAACCTTTTATTATACCTTTAATGTATGTCACAAGGTTAGGTTGTGTTGTACACACACACCCCATCTCCAACAGGGACACCCTTTGTTTTTGCTTTCTTTGTTGGTATTCTGCAACAGCTCTGTCATGTAGGGATTGCAAGAACGAGAGAGTGATTAGATCAAAATGCATCACACAATCACAGGAGTGTGATAAGGAGCGAAGGAGGCTTGTAGTACTGTGATAGTGTGATAAGAGCATAGGAGGCTTGTAGTACTGTGATAGTGTGATAAGAGCATAGGAGGCTTGTAGTACTCCTAAGATGTTGATGTTTAGCGGCGGGAGTTCTTTCTCCCACGATTCTCTGGAAGAAATAAATATTAAATAAATAAAAATTCAAGTAATTTATTTAAGCCCACTCAAGTGGAGAAGGTGCCATGTAATAATTTATATTTAATCATTTGTCTAAGGCCGACTTAAAAAAAGTCACACCATTTCTATTTGAAAAGTCGTCTCTCTTGAGGCCGACTTCCCTTGAAGAGACACCACGAATTATATATAAGCAAAGCAATTCTCACTCATTTGATTATCCAATTCTCTTCAAGTCAGATCCAACGAATACAAGATAAGTTTGCACTTCTACAGCAGATCAAGTTTGATAGAAGAGCAGTTCGCACTCAAGGAGATATTCGATAATCATCTTCAACATATTATCATATTGCTTCAGATTGACATTCAGCAAGGAGATCTAATCTGTTGTAGTTCGCACCTAGGAGAGGCGCCTATATTCATCATTGAATTGGACTTAAATTTGGCCAAATTGTAAAAACAGATTTCTGCATTACTCAATAATATAAGAGATATCATTGGCTGGGTTTTTCTCCCTCAAGGAGGGGGGTTTTCCTAGGGTACTTGCTGTGTTAAAGTGTTTATCATTTCTGTATTTCTGTTTATTTCACATCTGATCATAAAAAACAACATGGTATCAAAGTGGGTCTAAGCAAAGATCATGATCAGAATTATTTTAAACAGCAAAATATTCTTCTCTTCTTCTTAGGGCATCTATCTTTGCATCAAAAATGGTAAACGGACTCAAGGTTGAAGATAGACTTGATGGTGCCTCTAATTTCACCTCTTGGAAGTTTAGAGTTCTAATTGCATTAGAAGAAAACGATATTCTCGAGTTCGTGGAGAAAGAAGTGCCCGAGCCTTCCTATGAGACTGAGAAAACACAATGGAGGAAGAATGGCACGAAGGCCAAGAAGATATTGATTGATTTTGTGAAGGATCACCTTGTGCCTATTATCTCCAAGTTGAAGATAGCTAGAGAGATGTTCAAAACTTTGGAGGGATTATATGAGATCAAGAACACCAAAAGAGCTCTTGCTTTAAGGCAATAGCTTCATCACATCAAGATGGCTAAAGGAGATTCAGTTATCTCCTTCTTCATGAAGATTACTGAATTGAAGGATCAGCTATATGCCATTGGAGACATAGTTGAAGACAAGGACTTAGTCATGTTGGCACTCAACGGTCTTCCTCAATCTTGGGAGCCCTTTATCCAAAGTATCAATGGAAGATCTAAATTGCCCAAGTTTGACCGTCTTCAAGCAAATTGCATTCAAGAGGAATCAAGGTTGGCAGCAAGAGGTAATGGTCGTAGCTCTCACAATGAAGACAATCATGTTCTTGCTACTCAAACTTCAAAATGGAAAGGAAGAGAAGGGAGAAAACGAAATTTCAAGAGGAATAGAGATAGGAAATCGAATGCTGCTCCTGGACCAAAGAAGAAGAAGGATCTCTCCCATATTCAGTGGTTCGGATGTGACAAGTATGGTCACTATGCTAGTGATTGTCCAACAAGACCAAAACCGCATGCCTCTATTGTTGATGTGGATGATGTCTATCCTTAGAAGGAATCAAGAGATAACTCAAGTGGATTTCTATTCATCTCTACCCTATCAAGCAATGTTCCAACTGATAGTAGCACATGGTTGATTGATAGTGGCGCTTCTTGTCACATTACAGGTTATAGAGAACATCTTTCAAACTTGATAGAAAGAGAAACCAACCTTCGAGTTATAATCGGAGATGATGCATGCTATTCAGTGAAGGGTGCTGGAGCCACCTCTCTTCACCTAGATTTCGGCATCCCTCTTCATTTGAGTAATGTCTTGTTCGTACCAAGTATCAAGAAGAACCTTGTATCAATTTCAGTTTTGGAAGACAAAGGATATCAAGTTGCATTTTCTGAGGGAAAAGTTCTTGCTTGGCCAAAGAACTCTAGCATCAAAACAGCCTACGTAATTGGTGTTCGTCAAGATAGTCTATATAGACTTTCATTCAATCAATTCAAGCATTCATGCATGATTCCACCCGTTCGAGTGAGCTATGGCATAGGAGACTTGCACACCTTCACTTCAGAGCTCTTCCATCCATGGAGAAGATGGTTATCGGCCTTCCAAAAGCTCAATCAGGAGCATAATGGTACTTGTAGAGGATGTGCAATGGGTAAGAATACTAAGGGTCATTTTCATAGTAGTGAAAGTAGATCAAAATGTAATCTAGATCTTGTTCATTCTGATTTGAGTGGTCCAATGTATGTGGCATCCTTAAGTGTTTTTGGTATTATGTAACTTTCATTGATGACTACTCTAGAAAGACTTGGATTTATTTTTTGAAGTCTAAGGAATTTGAAGAAGTGCTTTAGAAATTCAAAGAATTTAAGGGTCAAGTAGAAAATTTGTCCGAGAAAAGGATCAAGGTTCTGAGATCTAATAACGAAGGAGAATACACTTCTGGAAGCTTTCGTAATTTTTGTATTGAGGCAGGGATCAAGAGGGAGTTTTGTGTTCCTTACAATCCTCAGCAAAACGGAGTTGCAAAAAGGAAGAATACATCTATAGTTGAGGCAACCAAAGCTCTGATCCATGATCAAGACTTACAAACCTTCCCTTGGGCAGAAGCATTCAGAACTGCAGTGTATGTTCAGAATCGAATCTTGGAAATTATGACTCCTGAAGAAGCATTTACAGGTGTGAAACCTGAGGCTCCTCGTACTTGGTATGAGAGGATTGATCGATACCTGATGAGCTTGGGATTCTCCAAGAATGATGCAGATTCAAATCTCTACTTCAACGTAATTCATGGTGAGGCTCAAATATTGGTTCTTTATGTTGATGACTTATACCTTACAAGGGAAGAACATCTCATTGCCAAATGGAAGGAGGAGTTAGCTTCTGAATTTGAGATGAAGGATTTAGGTCTTATGCATTACTTTCTAGGGTTGGAAGTATGGTAAGACCCAATGAGATTATTCTAAGTCAAGGGAAATACACCATAGATATCTTGAAGAGATTTGGGATGATGGATTGCAAATCTATGTCTACACCGATGGAAACAAATTTGAAAAAATTGAGTGAGTCTGCAGCTAGTTCAGATCTAGTAGATCCCACCATGTACAGGCAGTTGATTGGATCATTGATGTATCTAGTCAATACTAGACCAGACATATAATGTCCTCTACCTAATTAATTATAATTAATCTATTTCGATTTACTAAAATTGATTGAGAGACTAATCATGAAGCAAGACATCGATATTCTTTAATTTATTAGTTATTAACAAGTGCTTATTTATTTTCCTCATTAGATGATTAATTTCATTATTCATAGTTCTTAATATAGATATCAGACCCTGCTACTTCAGTTTTAAGGGAGAAGGGTCTATGTATGTTACCAAAGCATTTAGAGACCAAATACAATAGGTTCCCTCAAAGTTTACAGATCCAAGCCCTTACCTATCTTGGGTTTAACCTATTGCTTGGATTTAGACTGCCCCTCTTTGGAACATCTCATTCCCATCTTCTTAAATACTGATAGTAATAACATGATGTAGACTATAAATATACTAATTTCTTATGTATTATGAATATATATGAAATTAAGTATGATTGTCATACATATTGCAGTCTATATTAATATTACTATTAATTCTGCATAAGAACATTATCGGGCTTCATATATTAAGTATACTTATTAAACACATCCCCATGCATACCACCAAGAACAAAGATGTTACTGCCTGCAACTTAATAACAGTTCTGATCTCATCTGATCCATGTTGATGTCACTAGATGCTTTTGATTTCTTCCCTTTATATCTCTCAATGTGAGGGAGAGGTCACACCTCTTCATCATGTATGTCCTTGGCAAGAGACACACCCTTTCACCATTAGCACTCTTTGAAAGAGTGCAACTCTTCATTCTTTCTGCCCTTTGAAAGGGACACAACCTTCCACAATCAGATCTGCACTTCTATTCAAATCAGATCTGCACTTTTCATTTTCCAAATCCTCCCCCTCTCAAATGAGGTTCTCTTCTCCCTTTTTTATCTCATTGTTGAGGGAGTCACAACTTTTCCTTTCATGTCTTTTGACTTTTTATTAGGTTAATTAATTTTTAATTAATCATATTTAATTATATTATTTTATATTTTAATTTTATTTTTATCATTTATTATTAAATTCTATTTCAAAGTGGGGACATTACAATCCATCCCACCCAAGATTGCTTGTCCTCAAGCAATGATCAATTTTAATTTTCTTACGCTAAGTCATCTACCAATATGAATAAAAAATACAGCACATACACATGGATATCTGCAAACACCAAGCATAAACATGAATACACATATTGTCAGATTTTTTCTTATTGATTAGAATGACTCATTGATTCATCTTTACCCTACAGGATGGCAAAATCATAGCTCTAATACCATTTGTAATGTGCCCTACCTGATTAATTATAATTAATCTATTTCGATATACTAAAATTGATTGAGAGACTAATCATGAAGTCAGTCATCAATATTCTTTAATTTATTCGTTATTAACAAGTGCTTATTTATTTTCCTCATTAGATGATTAATTTCATTATTCATAGTTCTTAATATAGATGTCAGACCCTGCTATTACTTCAGTTTTAAGGAAGAAGGGTCTATGTATGGTACCAAAGCACTTAGAGACCAAATACGATAGGTTCCCTCAAAGTTTACAGATCCAAGACCTTACCTATCTTATACCCTCAGACTTATGGGTCGTTGATCCCCACCCTATCTTGGGACTTAACCTATTGCTTGGATTTAGACTGCCCCTCTTTAGAACATCGCATTCCCATCTTCTTAAATACTGACAATAATAACATGATTTAGACTATAAGTATACTAATTTCTTATGTATTATGAATATATGTGAAATTAAGTATGATTATCATACATATTGCAATCCATATTAATATTAATATTAATTCTGCATAAGAACATTATAGGACTTCATATATTAAGTATACTTATTAAACACATCCCCATACATACCACCAAGAACAAGGATGTTATTGCCTGCAACTTAATAACAGTTCTGATCTCATCTGATCCATGGTGATGTCACTAGATGCTTTTGATTTCTTCCCTTTATATCTTGCAATGTGAGGAAGAGGTCACACCTCTTCATCATGTATGTCCTTGGCAAGAGACACACCCTTTCACCATAAGCACCCTTTGAAAGAGTGTGACTCTTCATTCTTTCTGCCCTTTGACCTTCCACAATCAGATCTGCCCTTTTCATTTTCCAAATTCTCCCCCTCTCAAATGAGGTTCTCTTCTCCCTTTTATATCTCATTGTTGAGGGAGTCGCAACTTTTCCTTTCATGTCTTTTGACTTTTTATTAAGTTAATTAGTTTTTAATTAATCATATTTAATTATATTATTTTATATTTTTATTTTATTTTTATCATTTATTATTAAATTCTATCTCAAAGTGGGGACATTACAAGGCATTTGCTATGCAATGAGTGCCCTCAGTTAGTTCATGTGTGAACCAAGGCAAATTCATCTAGTTGCAGCTGAGCATATCTTGAGATACTTGCATGGCATAGTTGGATATGGCTTGAAATATACTTCCAGTGTAGATCTACAGTTACAAGGCTATTTTAACTCTGATTGGGTCGGGAGTGTAACTGACAAAAAGTGCACCTCTGGATATTGCTTTAACTTGGGGTCTGCAATGATTTCTTGGTGTAGTAGGAAGCCGTCTTCAGTGACACTAAGCACTGCAGAGGCCGAATATATTGCAACATGTGTAACAGCCCGAGAAGCAATGTGGCTTCAGAAGCTCCTTGCAGGATTGTTTGGACAATCATTGGAGCCGATTGTTATTCATTGTGACAATCAAAACTGTGTGAAGCTATTTGTCAATCATGTCTTCCATGAGAGAACAAAACATGTGGAAATCAAATACCATTACATCAGAGATATGAAACTGAGGAAAGCAATTCAACTGAGGTACATTTGCACTGATGATCAGACGGCTGATATTCTCACCGAGCCTCTCTCTAGAATGAAGTTTGTGCATTTTCGAGATAAGCTTGGAGTTGTGGAGAATGAAGCCCTTGCTAAGGAGGAGACTCAGCATCAGTGATCTTTCATGATTTGCTATAATGCATTTTTCTCTAAGACGGAGAAATTTGAGGTGAAAGCCCTTATCCATCTCTGAGATGGAGATGTGGTTCTTTCCACCCTCTAGGAGTAGCCATGGTGGACATCATGTTGAGTGACTCCATGACGATGTGTTTCTTTCCACTAATGGGAGTAGCCATTGTGGAAATCACATTGAGAGACTCCATGATGATTCTCTTGTACTTGTGTTTATCCACCCTCTAGGAGTAGCCATGGTGGAGGTCATGTTGAGAGACTCCATGATGACATCACGTTGAGCGACTCCGTGATGGGCACTTGTGCACTTGTTCCTTTCCACACATGGGAGTAGCCATGGTGGATGCCATGTTGAGTGATTCCATGATGCAATCACATTGAATAACTTCGTGATACACCTTCTTCCACAAATGGGTGTAGCCATTGTGGATGTCATGTTGAGAGATTCCAGGACATCGATATTAAGAAAGATACCTCCCTAGCTAAGAGGCAGTGTTGATGTTTAGTGGCAAGAGTTTTTTCTCCTACAATTCTCTAGAAGAAATAAATATTAAATTAAATTAAAATTTCAAGAAATTTATTTAAGCCCACTCAAGTGGAGAAGGCGCCATGTAATAATTTATATTTAATCATTTGTCTAAGGCCAACTTAACAAAAGGTCACACCATTTCTATTTAAAAAGTCATCTCTCTTGAGGCCGACTTCCCTTGAAGAGACACCACAAATTGTATATAAGCAAAGCAGTTCTCACTCATTTGATTATCCAATTCTCTTCAAGTTAGATCCAACGAATACAAGAGAAGTTTGCACTTCTACAGCAGATCGAGTTTGATAGAAGAGCAGTTCACACTCAAGGAGATAATCGATAAATCATCTTCAGCATATTATCATATTGCTTCAGATTGACATTCAGCAAGGAGATTTATATCTGTTGTAGTTAGCACCTAGGAGAGGCGCCTATATTCATCATTGAATCGGCCTTAAATTTGGCCAAATTGTCAAAACAGATTTCCGCATTACTCAATAATATAAGAGATATCATTGGCTGGGTTTTTCTCCCTCAAGAATGAGGGTTTTCCCAGGGTACTTACTGTGTTAAAGTGTTTATCAATTCTGTATTTCTGTTTATTTCACATCTGATCATAAAAACAACATAAGATAGCATACATGATTTTTCCCAATATAACAAACACACAGGATGTTTTTAGAAGATGAATTAAACTCAATGTAGCAAATGATTCCAAACCACTTGATAAAATATCCCTACGGAACTATTTTAATCCATAGATTAAAATAAGTCAACACTTACAGTTTGGGTCGGGGAGCGCAGCCGGAGGATGCCAATTGAGCGGCAGAGTCCATCTGTCGGGCATGTTCCATCCCAAAAGAGGGGCGCGGCCTGTCTTTTCGGGAGCAGTGACCTCTAGTCTGCTTTCCCATGTGACAATGCTGCTACGAAAATGACGCTGCTTGGACGTTGCTGCCGCAGAAAGGAAAGTAGTAGCACTCCATGATAGCGCTCCCATTAATTCTGCTCTTCTCCACAATGGGGAGAGCATCCACCTTAAAACAAGGTTGGAGGAAACGCGACCCCTCCTCCACTGGCACAAATACGGCTCGGAAACCGTTCCCGTCCGTGCTCAAATTAGGCTAAATTTAGAACGCAACCCTGTGTCTAAATCCAGCTCTCTTTATAACTATTAACATCAAAACGTTTATGAGGAGCACCAAAATCAATCTTAATATCACCCAGTGGCTGATACACAAGATCAACATAAGGGAGATTTTCATAAAACCCCGGAACTTCGCCAAACCCACAAGTACGTGCTATGCCTCCCTTTCTGTTTTGCCATGTAGATCAAATATTAAATCAAATCCTGAAACTTCTACTCTCATTGCATTGTGCCAAGACTTCCGTTATGTTCCAGAAACGTGTGAGACTTGCAGGGTAACCAAGTGTTGATATCATGTCATGCCATGAAGCTCTTCAAACTTTCGTTAACATCAAACAGCAAAACACTCTCCCCTTTGCTGCTACGTGGGTGAAAAATGGGCAACAAAGCCTAAGATTTTTCTATTTTCCCTCTCTTTTGGTGAATGTCGGCTTGGAGATAAAGCTTTTTTATGTAACAGTTTCGAACTCCTAAGATAGCATACATGATTTTTCCTAAGATAACAAACATATAGGATGTTTTTAAAAGATGAATTAAACTCCAATGCAACAAATGATTCCGAAGCACTCGATAAAATATCCGTAGTAAAATAAGTCAGCACTTACAATTTGGGTCAGGGAGCGCGGCCGGAGGACGCATATCGAGCGGCAGAGTCCATCTGTCGGGCATGTTCCATCCCAAAAGTGGGGCACGGCCTCTCTTTTCTGGAGCAGTGACCTCTAGTCTGCTTTCCCATGTGACAGTGCTGCTACGAAAATGACGCTGCTTGGACGTTGCTGCCGCAGAAAGGAAAGCAGTAGCATTCCATGATAGCGTTCCCATTGATTCTGCTCTTCTCCACAATGGGAAGAGCATTCACCCTAAACCCTATTAAGCTCTTTAGTCTCCCTTTACTGTGTACTAAAGAAAGAGTATCTACAGATGCACTTTCTGTGCAAACATTCATGAACTTTTTCAAATTGTAGCAATCCTTCTGGGCCCCAAGTTGTTCGCAGGATGCACCTCGACTTCAAATACTCTTTTTCACGACATGCATTGAGCTTATTTTCCCTAAAACTTGCAATTTTATCCGGTGGTCCATGAATGTCCATGGCAATCATGTTTCCTGTCTTTCATTGTTTTTCATATTCATATCCCTAAGAATCCTTTGGAAAGATCCAATCTTGTAATACTTGGGTTTTGCACCAACAACCTATAATGAGTTTCTTAAAAAACTGTTCGAGGGTTTATTTTGATGTTTTGGATCATGGCACGGTGGATCATTTGGATACAAACTAGGTGATCATTGGAGGATCTATTATATAATAGAGGTGTAATGGTCACGGTGATTGTAATTTATATTAAATTTAGTATAAATTTGGTTGAAGATATTACATATTTTTTTAGTAAAAATAATTTAAAATGATTTTTAGTTACCTTCTAAGAATCTCTTTATTCAGTAATTAGTGACTTATTTTCAAAGTCAAAGAATAAGCATATATGGTTTTTTTTGTTTTCTTTGTCATGGATGAAGTAGTAGCAAAGATAACTTTAAGTAATAAATCCTAAAAGCTCTTAGGGCAATGGCGTCGAGGTGGAGGCTTGGTTTGCAACCGAGGGATTTCAGGGATTTTAGACAGAGAGAACAGTCTAAGTTCCATGTCCAGCCTTCTTTTAGGCCATGGTTGAAACCAAAATGGGTTTCGAAGGATCAGAACAGGTTTCTTTTTTCCTCGCAGTTGCGTCTGGATAACAATGGCAAAAGTAAGGGTTTTGGGTGGCGCAAAAATGATTCCTCGAGGGATTTTAATAGCCTCAACAGCTTTCCTAATGGCTTGAAATCAGATTGGAAAAGGGTCTGAGACAAGGTGTGGCGACCAAAAAAGATCCCAAGAGTGGATGAAAATGAGAAGGTAAAGCAGTCTCAACCTGAAGTCAAAAACTATCCATTTTTCTAGACAATAGCAGTTGGAATGATTATGTTTCCTTTTTTAGGGCGAGGGGTTTTTTTATGAAATGGGTCGGGGAGTGGCCTGCGTTCAGTCGGGTTAAGAAGTGGTGTGCAGAGAACTAGTCGTTCAAAGTAGATATCAAGTCAATGCCAAATGGTTTTTTCCTAGCGATCGCGAAAGACAGTGTTAGCAAAAACTATGTCTTTAACAATGGGCCCTTTTTTTATGGGAGGCAAGGGATTGTTTGTTAAAGAATGGGAGCCTAATTTCAACCCTCTTAAAGCCCATTTAGAAGAGGTTCCAATCTGGTTGAGACTCTATAGTCTCCTGCGGGACTATTGGAATGAAGAGACCTTCAAGACCATTGGCAATAAACTGAGTTTCTACATCAAATAGGACGAAGCAATAGAAGCAAAGAACTTTAGTATGTATGCACGTATTTCTATTGGTTGGAAGTCATATTTCCCTCTGCCCTTCATTATCGAGATCAATACTAATGAAGGTTGTTGGATCCAACAAATTGGGATTGAGGAACATTGTAAAATCTGCAATAAAGATGGTCACTCGGAGGAGGTGTGTTTGGTTGGCCCTAAGGGTAAGGTAGTTGCGGCAAATGAGGAGATTGTTCAAGCATAGCTAGTGCAGGAGGAGAAGGCACTTCAAGAGAAGATCGTGTGTGATGGGGCGATGCAAATAGTGATTCAGATGGCATGTCTTGGGAGGATGAAGAGGATGAATGGGGTTTGGAGGATGAGGGAAACATTGTGGAGATTCGAACCATAAATTAAATTGATTCACAAGTCCTGAAAGCCTGTCTGGGGGAAAAGAAATCAAGAGAACGGAAATCTAACAAAGTTAGGCTTGCTATGGCAGGAATTGCTAAGGGTTAGAGTAAATTAACAGTAGGGAAGGGGGTGACCCTTCCTAAAGAGAAATGAAAATCATTAGTTGGAATGTCAAGGGATACAATGCCCCTGAGAAAATGGCATATGATCAAGCATGGGTTTGATCAAATGAAGCCTATGTTAGTTTGTTTACAGGAAACTAAGCTGAACTCGAAAGATGTGAGAAGCTTGATGAGATGTTGAAGGTCATGGGTGGGGATTTTTTTGAATGGCTTTGTAGGTGGTCTCGGTATTCTATGGAAACTAACATCCTTGAACGTGGAGGAATTGGTTAACTCTTAGTTTTGGAAACTTCATAAGGTACACTCTTTTAGGTTAAACTGTGACTTCTTCGTTTTAAATGTGTATGGCCCTATCAAGGCTCGCCTACAACCAGAAGTTTGGAGACAATTATCTATGATCCTGCAAAATTTAATCGATGAGTTGGTCATTTTGGGCAGAGATTTTAATGCAACCTTGGAGATGGCAGATAAGAAAGGGGGGAGAGTGGGCTTTAGCAGTACGCAAGTGGAATTCCAGAATTTTTTTGCTTCTAATGGATTGAGAGAGATTAAGACATGTAGTGATGCGTTTACCTAGACTAATAAAAGGTGGGGATTAGGGCATATTGCAGAGAAGTTGGGCAGGTTCTTCCTATGAGGTAAATAGGATAGTAAACCATTACTGTTTGAGGTAGTTATAAAGCCAATTGGTGCCTCTGATCACTTCCCAGTAGAGTTACTTGTTGTGCTTGATAGTGCTCCGATTAGATGCCCCTTCAAGTTTGAAAAAATGTGGTTATAAGATGACGACCTACCAAATTTAGTGAAAAAGTGGTGGGTTGAGGCTCCGGTGATTCTGGGTACACATGCTTTTAGATTCTTCAAAAAAATGCAGTTTTTAAAAGAGAAGTTGATGGAATGGAACATAATCAAATTTAAGAACATATTTTCTAACAAAGTTGCCCTAGAATCATAACTAAGTGAGACCCAGGAGATCATTATGAATTAGGGAATGACAGCTAACATTTTTAAAAAAGAAAAGGCTCTGAAAAAGTAAATATAATGAAATCTTGGCCAGGGAGGAGATGTTTTGGAGGCAGAAATCTCGGGAGTGTTGGTTAAAAGGAGGCCATAATACTAAGTTCTTCCATATTTTAGTCTAAGGAGGTCTTGGAATAAAGTTACTTCAATTAGAGGCAGGGACAATACAATTTTGGATAACATGGAAGCCATTAATAAGGAGGCGGTGAATTTTTTTAGCGATTTACTGAAGCATAATGAGGAGCTGAATGACCAACAACAAAATTTGTTGCTTGCTAATATCCTACAAATTATTACTAATAGTCAAAATTGGGCCCTTTGCAAACCAATCACTTTGGAGGAGGTTAAGGAGGCTATGTTTTTTATGCCTAGGCACAAAGCCTCGAGGCCTCATGGTTTTTCGACTTTCTTT
Source organism: Cryptomeria japonica (assembly GCF_030272615.1). Taxonomy (NCBI): domain Eukaryota; kingdom Viridiplantae; phylum Streptophyta; class Pinopsida; order Cupressales; family Cupressaceae; genus Cryptomeria; species Cryptomeria japonica. Next base: position 175,085,176 of record NC_081406.1, on the reverse strand, counting down.
TTTCATCACTTTTGGGAGGTTGTTGGACATGAAGTATGGTCGGTGGTGGAGGAATCTAGAGAGAGTGCTTGTGTGGCCAAGGAACTAAATTGCACTTTTATTGCTTTGATACCTAAAGTTGAGAAGGTTGAGACCTTTAGTGTTTTTTGGCCTATTTCCTTGTTCAATACTCTATACAAAGTGATAACCAAAGTCATTATGAACATAAAGAAACCAATCTTAAAGATTATTATTTCGAAAGAACAAAGTGGCTTCATACCAAGAAGGTTTATAATGGAAGGCATAATTATTGTTCACGAAGCCATTCATACGGTGAGGAAAGCTAAGGTGGACCACATGTTGATTAAATTAGACGTTAGGAAAGCATATGACATGGTGGACCAATCCTTTTTGCTTTGGGTTTTGAAGGGTTTTTGGTTTTGTTGAACCTTGGTTGAATTGGGTGAAAGCTTGTATAGATGGTCCTTGGTTCTCAATTTTAGTAAATGGTGATCCCCAGGGTTTCTTCCAGACCTCAAGAGCCCTAAGGCAGGGGGATCCTCTTTCTCCCTTCCTTTTTATAATTCTAGTTGAGGCCTTAGGGAGACTTATTCAGAGCTTGAGAAGTAATGGTAAGTGGAAAGGCATAAATATTGCAGCTGGATTGGCACCTTCAACGCACCAACAATTTGTTGATGATACCATTCTCTTCAGGGAAGCCTCGCTTAGAGGAGCTCGTACTATTAAGAAGGCACTTGCTACCTTTTGTGATGCCTCAGGACAACAGGTGAATTAGGCAAAATCTAACATTTTCTTTTTCAATACCCCTTTGGAGCGACAAAGAGATATTTTTAGGATCATTGGTGTGAAAGCAAGAAGTTTACCGAGAAGATTCTTGGGTACCCCTCTTTTGGGGGGTATTAATAGAGTGGGTTTGTGGTATAGATTGGTGGAATATTGTGTTAATAAGCTGGAGGGATAGAAGAGAAAATGGCTTGCGTGGGCTAGTAGATTATTGTTGTTAAAATCGGTTTTATCAGCCATTCCAATCTACTCAATGATGTGTTTGAAAATTCGTAAGAAAGTTATAAGAGTTATTAATCAACGTATGAGGAAATTTTTTTGGAATGAAAAAAGTGATCAAGACAAAATCCCACTAGTAGCTTGGGACAAGTTATGTCAACCCAAAGAGTTTGGTGGAGCGGGCTTGAGAGATTGGAGCCTTTTGAACGAGGTGATGGGAGAAAAACTAATGTGGCACATGTATTTGAAGCTTGATCAAAAGTGGGTTCAAATCCTAACCCACAAGTATTTGGATTCTCACAATAGGGAAAGAATACTTACTATTTGTGATCCACCTAGGGGCTTGACCATTTGGAATTTCCTTGTTTCCTACAGGAGAGTGATCATAGTGCATCTCACATGGCAGTTGGGGAATGGGGAGAAAGATGATTTTTGAAAATACTCGTGGGAAGGAAGGTCATCACTCTTCTTGCAGGCCAAAGTGGAGGCCACTAAACAAGTAGCAGAGTTGCATTGGAGGTTTAAGGTTTTGTGACTACATGGAGAAATCGAGAAGGAATGAAGTGGATGAATGGAGATGGAAGGATGTCAGGACACTCCCTTTGTCTTCCCCTCAGTTAGTAGTGTTTGAAAGTATTCTAAATAAGCATAGAACATATCTCTCAACCAAGGAGGATGTTTTGAGATGGTGCGGTTCAAAGGCAGGGATGTATTCGGTAAAATTAGGTTACAAGTTGGTAGAGGAAACAGTGACTATCAAGGATTGGCCGACTAGACTTTGTTGGAATTCGAGAGGTCTACCGAAGGCTGAGGTTTTTGCTTGGTTGGTTATGAAAGAGTGGATCTTAATTGGAGATAGACTAAGTGGATTGGGTTTTAATGGCTCGTTCCAATTTGTAATGTGCAAAGTTGATAATGAATTGTTAGATCATTTGTTGTTGAATTGTGAAGTGGCACCGAGTGTTTGGAAACTTTTATTGCAAAAGCTTTCTTGGGAAATCTTGCTACTAGTTAAGGTGGTTGATCTCTTTAAGAGTTGGTTTAAGGATAATAAAAAAATGGTTTACTCTTGTATTTGGTTTGTCTCTCCCTCAATTGTTGTGTGGAAAATTTGGAAAGAGAGGAATAGATGCATTTTTCAGGATAAGGAAGACCAAGGGAGAAGCTATGTGATAGAGTTGAAAGGGTTATATCAGAAGTTGTTTTTACTTTGACATTAAGTCATAATTTTGTTAAATTCTCGTTCAGTATGGCTATCTAAGTTAATTCAAGCAAATTGGCCCTTGTTGAAGTTTAGGCATGCTCATGGGTTGTCTAAGGATAATCTTAGCGGTGGTGGGGGCTTGGATAGTGTTTGGGTTAAGTCGAAGCAAGGGTGGGTAAAAGTAAATTTTGATGGGGCATTGAGAGGCAATCCGGGAATATTATGTGCAAGTTGTGTTGCTTGTGATGAGGAAGATAAAAGTTTAATCAAAGGAGCTCAAAGATTGCAGGATGGAACTAATAATGAGGCGGAGGATCAAGCAACTTTGCTTGTGATAGAGCTGGCTAGTAATCTAAAGATTCTAAAGGTTCATTTAGAAGGAGATTCCAAAGTTGTTGTTGACACAATCTCAAAGGGATCCTCTCCAAGTTGGTGCATTAGTAAATTCATTTCAATTATCTGCACCAAGTTACGGGCCTTTCAAGATTTTTGAATTTTGCATATTAGAAGGGCAAGAAATGGGGTGGTGGATTTCTTGTCCAATGTGGCATGTGAGTTGGACCCGTTTGCAACACGTTGGTGAGGTAGTGCAAATGTGTAAGTACACTATACTACTTAGTTGGCATCTGACACTTTTTCTCTTAATGGCTGAAGTGATGTTGAGAGTACTGGACACCAATTTTAGTGTAAAATTAGTGGAGAATGACTTTTCAGGGAAGTTGAATTAATGTTTGGAAATTTGAGGTGATATTTGTTGGAAGAACGTTTAAATTTCCTTGTGGCAAGTATGAGTCTTTAATGTGTTGACTATATTCACCACCTTGGGAAGCATGCAAACTCTTTCATCTTGGCTGGGAAGGTGATGGTCTATGGTACATTTCATTAATGACGCTTGAATGGATTTAATTTTGAATGCCTTTGGTTTATGGTATTTCCATTATTTCTTTCTTGATTTCTTGATAGGTGGTGGTGAACTTGATTACTAACTAAGGTTGGCGGAGGTGACAACATCGCCATCTCAGGTAGAAATGGAAGCAAAATTTACCTTGAAAACTAAGATGCAGCTTGTTGTCGTCGATTTCAGCGAGACGGAATTCGTGAGACAACCCTATGAAACTTGTTTGTTTCGTATCTCATGTACTCTGATATTGGTCGACTTATCTCGTAAGTCGTGTCATTTTCACGTCTTAGTTATGCGTCTTTTATTTTTCTAGAGTTAGCTTTTATTTTCTCTTTTTCATGCAGGATGGGTTTTAAAACCTGAAATGCATGTTTGAGTCCTCTGTCTTGCACATCGGGTTTTCAAATCTAAAGCGCAAGTTCCTTGCTTTTATCTGACAAAGCATGTTGAACCTGACCTACCAGTTGGTCTTTGGTTAGATGCATGTTGGGATTTAAACCTCGAAAAGCAGTTTATCTTGCTTTGTTTAAAGCAGGTCGAAGTTTAAACTTCGACCTATGGGTCGTTTTTCCTGTAGGTTGGGTTTTGAAACCCGACCTGCAAAGCGCGCTAGTTGATTTAAGTGCATTAATTGCACTTCTAATTGACCTTTTAAAATGCAATTTTAAGTTGATAGTTTTCATTCTTGAGCTCCTAGGCGGGAATTTTCGTCGAGCAAGTGCGTTGAAGCTTGTGATTTCGGTTTTTAATTGATTTGTGGTGATTTTTGGGTAAATTTTGACGCCTTTGTTCTTGTTTCTTTCATTTTGTTAGGGTTTTTGAGATTTGGCGTCATTTTTGTTGCTTTCTTTTTTAGATTCGTCGTTTCTTTTTATTGCTGCATAGGGGTTTTAGTTTTTGTCTTTTCGGGTTTTCATACCCGACTTTTGTCTGTATTGATTAGTGTCAGATTTTTAATCTCGATGCATAGCTAAGACATGGTTTTCCCTTGTCGATTCATGCTTGTTTTTTTTCCCTTTCATATGCAGGTCGGGTTTTTTAAGCCTGACCTACATGATTGACACACGTCTGACAAAGCATGTTGGGTTTTAAACCCAACATGCCTTTTCAGTTTGCCTTGAGATGCATGTCGGGATTTAAAACCAGTTTGCTCTACCCTCAATCCATAAAACCCGACATGCAGTTTTTGTCCCTCCTTTGACCTATCATGTTTTAAAACCCAACATGTCAACCTGCTTGTAATAGACTGCATGTCGGGTTTTAAAACCCGATATGCTAGTTTTGACCTTCCAAGCGCAAGTCGGGTTTTAAAATCCGACCTGTTGTTTTTCTTGTTTTTTCTTCTAAGTCAATTTTTGCCTTCCGAATATGGTTCTAATTTGTAAGGACATGACTTTTATGATGTTGACTCTTCATGCATTGTTCTCTCATGTTGAAATGCAATCTGTTGACAAATGTCTGAGCCCTCTTCCAGTAAATCAACAGGAAAAAAGATGAAGTACAAGTATGATAAGTACTTGAATATGTTCCCAGAGAGCTCTGTCAAGTCTAATGTGGAGTAGATCCGAGACACTGAAATAGGACATGACAATATGAAGGAATTTCTTGAACAGGTTGAGAAGGCTCCCTCAAGGATGACCCGTCATCTCATAGCAAGTGAGCTACACAAATATGCATCCTTTCTAGTGGCAGCGCATGATCCCGATTTTGTACTAGCAGTAACAAAGCACTTTGATCCTAACACAAGACAAATCAAAGATGCAGACAAAAATGTGGTCATTCGTCTAGATAGTGAGTACTTCAATAGTGTTTTCAAGGGTTCCTACACCGAGGAAGTTGTGAACATTACTCCTGCTAGTGTACAGAAGTATAATGAGGAGAATGAGGACAAGCGTAAGAAAACAATCAACAATGTCTTCTTGCAAAATGCTCGAATCTCTACAACATCTCGATGGCCAAAGATATTTCATCGAAGTGATTTCAATGAGGAATATAATGACATGGTCACCTTGTTGTCATGAGTAAAGGGCTTCCAGATTCTCATTATTTTCAGACATGGATGTGGTGGTACATGAACATCATTAGAAAAGGGAATGACATGATAGACTAGGGTGAGCAAATCAATGATGCGAGTTGTGAACAACTAAAGGAAGTCAAAACTACCTTGAAATTATACATGACTTCCTACCTAGTGTATGCAGCCACCTCCATGAGGCAATTTCTAGAACTGTCTACAAAGGGTGACAGAAGGCAAACCCCAGTGTGGGACTATTACTCTCAGTTGACTATCTCCAATTGGAGAAGTCACTTCTGAAGGGTCAGTGATTATTTCTGTGGTATATGGAAGTGCTTATTTGATAAGGAGTTGCAGAAAAAGAGACTTTCAAATGCAATATATAATTAAGTTTGTGAGTATGGATTTGTTTTCTTGCAATTCCCTACATTCACATGCATTTGTGTAGGTTGCTTCACTGGTGACCCCTTTATGATTCAAAGGTATCCATCTGACCAGATCATTGTAATGGAGCTATGTCATCAGTTGGTATATGTACATTAGAGACAATCTTCTTCACACAAGACTGGTCTCAAGTCTTCTCAGTCCATTGGCAAATATTCAGTGTTAACTACCCCCAAAGCCAAGAACATGGAAGAGGAAATGCAATGGGTTGCAATGAGAAGATTCAAAGCTCTCAATAACTTTAATTTCCGTGGAATGAAGAATAATATACATAGGAACTATGTACACGTGCACCAGCTAGAAGATGTCTGAGCGGATTGTAGGGGTGAGGTGGATGTGAGGAGACTTGATTTTAGTCATCTTACACTTGAGCAGATTGAAAATCTGAGTTTGGCCAAGATTCCAGATATGTGGGAAGACACTACTAATGATATTGTGGATCACATCTATTGCAATAACAATATTGCTAATACTCCCTTTCCTCCTATTCAGTGGTCGCAGAAAGAAAACGAGTTTATTTTTGTGATATTTGCCCCCATCATGGTGAATACCAATGCATGGTTGTTAAAGAAAGGTATAAGAATGAAGCAACTCCCTAAGAGTTATGGTGATGAGGAGGAAGATGAAGGTCTTGTGGGCAAGACTTTAGAAATGAGAACCAAGAATAAACATGACTCACAAGAGCCACCACCAATTTCATCTCCCAAGTCTAAAGGGAAAGGGCCAAAGTATAGGTTTATTGTTAAAGGGCCAAAGAAAGGAGAACCTTCTTCAGTATCTCAAGCTGCACAAGAAGATGTTTCTAAGGAACCAACATCAAAAGAACTAGAAAAAGGCCAGGAGGAGTGACAAATACCACAAGAAGAAGAAATGCATGATGCTGGGGAATCAATTCCACCATTAGTTTCTACCACTTCCACAACAACACAAGTTCCTGCTTCAACTCAGATAACCATTCATTCTATTGAGTCTGACTCAGATGAGGAAGATGAAGAAAAGGATGATGAAGGATTGGACATTGTCATGTCAGAAGGAGAAGATGATCAAGAGTTTGTGACATTGTCAAGCCTTACTAGTTTTTGGTGGTATGATGAAAGAATAAGTATCCGGTAGATTACTGAGAGGGGGGGGTGAATCAGTAAATAGAAAAACTGATACAAACTTCCAATCTCAATCTCAATCACACAAAGTAAACTTATCAAATGAAATACCACTATAAATACTCATAATAAAAATTGGTTGACTGTTACAACAACTTAATAGTAAACAACATTAAACTTGTAAACATCCAAATGCTTTATCATATGTCAACATATTCCATTTCTCAATGCTTTCGGTTATCATGCCTTATCAGAATAGTTAAGTAGTTAGTCAAATCAACCATAAGATCATAACCACAAAAACATTCACCACATGACACAAGTATTTTTGATGTGAAAACCCAAATAGGTAAAAACCACGGTGAGATGAGACTCACAAGATAATATCTGAACTCTTCTGAAGTTCACCATGTTAGGAGCCAAGCCCGTTAAAGCTTTTACAAAAGTCTTGTTAAGAACTAATCCTGTTAGGAATCACTCAGTTGAGGGATTGACTACAAATGCCTTGTTAGAAGAAAGTACCTTGTAAGGAGTAACCTCAGTAGAGGATTTGAAAATCCAATCTAATGGATCACCTTGTTAGAGGATTTAATAAGTAACCGAGCTTGTTAGAGCTTACCCGGTTAGGGTATTTCAATTCTGTTGTAATTGTTAGAGAACAACATGAGTTTTCTTTATTTGTCTGAATAGCACTACACTTGCTTGATCAGATCCTTTTAAGCTTCTATCTGCCTTTACTCAAACTGCAGACTCGTTATCTGGTTTGGTAACCACAGACTCAACTGATTTCTCCCAGCTCTTTCCAACACTAAACAAAACAACTTCATCGACCTTAAATATAAATCAATTAGGTCGGTAACACAACAAAAACCTAATTCTCTCATCGAGATTACAAACAAGTCGGTACAAGTATGACCATTGGATTTCATAGCAATCTACACATCAATTAAGAAAATCTCAACTGCTCCTTGATTACCGCTTCATCGAGCTCAATATCTCATCACGCGCTTTGCATTAGATGCAATACATTTTGCTCATTCCCTAGACAAACAAACACGCCAAAACATTTTGAACTTGTCTTCATACAATGATCATACATGTCACCATCATTACCGCTCAACATCAAATCATAAACCAACATAACCAATTCAACAACCTTATCGGTTAGGGTTTAACAAAAATAACTAGTAGGGTTTACCAGTTACATTACATAGTTAGGGTTTTAACCTTTTACATTGGTTACCAGTTCAACTCACAAACTTACATACCGGTTTACAATGTCCTTCAAAAACCTCTTCCTACCGATTACAAGACAATATCAACAATATCATTACTAGATAATTGACATCAATGATAACATAACATATCATTAATGCAATCTTCATGCAAATGCCAACAATTTTGATGATGTACTTGCGTCTATGATTGAATTTTCGATCTTAAACTTCATAGAATCAATGGCGCAAATTTCTCAATAACAACAAAACAGTGACGCTTCCTTCAGCTGTTGTTATTGTAGAAGCTTCGCCACTTGTTTCAACTATTATTATTACAGAAGCTCCACCTCTTGTTACCACTATTGTTGTTACTACTAGTCTTGCACAAACATCTCAGGTTGTTGATATTACATCAATTAGTCAAGGTATCTCACAAGTACCCGTTTCTACTCAAGAAGAAACCACAACTCCACCACCATGATCAAATCTTCCCTTGTGGTTGCATATTGTGGCTCCAAAAAGAAAAAAATAAGCAATTTCTCCTGATGAATTTGACTTTGAACAATTAGCTCATGCTAAATCAAAGGTCACCAAGAATCCCAAGACTGTATCCAGGATATTGGTTGACCCTGTTAGCAAAAGGAAATATGTTGAGGTCCTAGTACCTCCTTTAGATAAAAACAAGGACCAAGTTCAACCATCAGACTATACAATACAAACTTTGGAATTAGGTATAGAAACACATGAGAGTGTTAAACAAGACTCTCAATCTGAATTGAATTCCATCATGTGCAGACTAGATGAAGAGAGGGATGAAAACATAGACTGGAAATATAAAAGTGAACAGTTGACTAGTGTACTTCTTAAAGTAACTCAGTCATCACAGGAAGTGGAGCCCATAGTTTCTTCTGTAGATAGAGCAACGCTCAAGAAAGCAGAGGAAGTAGGCATCAAGGGAAAGGTGGTAGAGTGGATTGATCGCTTGAAATCAGAAGGATCACATCTCCTTAATTCTGCAGTCAATCTCTTGTTGGATTTTGAAAATGCATAAGTTCAGGTGCAGGATGTACAATCATTATTATTCTAGGAGATAGAAGAGTTTGAAAAAGATCTAGCACTATGGGATAGAATGAGAGAATACATGGTAGACATCCTTGCTTAGAATAATGTGGTATTGACTCAAGGTGAGTATATTCAAACTCGAGCAATGCTAGCACACAAGAATGAATTAACAAAGGTACTGGTCAAGGATTTAGATCAAGACAGGAAAACATGTGCTAATGGACTTGCTAATATTTCATCAAGGATAGTTGAGTTGCCTTGCTAGTTATATGATAAGGATCATAAGGTTTTACCCAATGATACTATTGAAAAGGAATTCTTTGCTATGATAAGCCAATTAGTTGATGATGAATTTTCTTTGTTATCATTCGACAAGTTAATTGAAACCCAAGTTAACTTGGATGATTTTGCTCCCATATTGAAGAAAGCTAAAAGAGCATATGTGAAAGTCAGAGATTCAATTTTCCGCGTTCATGCCATCTCCAATTCAACAACAACGCCTAATAAATCCAAGATGCAAGCTACGCTAGCTAGATTCACATAATCCCAAAAGACTAACGAGGGGGAGAATGAAAGATAAAGTGTTCTCATTGACACTAAGTAGTTTTCATGTAGTTGCATCTTTTCTTACTACAAATTTTCTTGCAGTTGCATTTTTATTTTATGCAGTAGCTGTAGTCAAGTGGGACTTTGTAGTTGAATTAGTTAGTTGTGCCCACATTTTTCTCAACTCCTTTCCTATAAAAGGAGGAACCTCATTTGTAAATATTGATCTTTTATATGCTTAGAAAAACTCTACCGAATTATTGCCTCAAGTGAGACTTTGAGATCTTTTGTTGTGAAAATTAATCAAGCAAATAAAGAAGACAATTCCCTTTGTTTCTAAACTTTGAGTTGGGCAAGAAATTATGTATATGAGTGAATGTTCTTTCGTTCATTGCTTATATATATGTTCTTTAATTCCTCGATGGTATTGGTGTTTGGTTCATGTTATTAAAGGAGCATTCTAAATGTAATTATAGACTTTGAGCTATCTTTCATATTTGGAAAATCTTATTGTGATACGATGATTAAGCGAGAGGATTTGTACTACGATTGATTACTTTTGGTTAATGGAAGTTTCACTTATATCATGAAGACTTTGAGTTGCAAGTTATAATAGTTATTAAATTGGAAATTGGATTGTACTTAAATAAGACTTTGTGCTTATGCTGATTTAGGGATATATTTTAATCATTGTAGGCAAGTGTAGTTAGTTTGTTAGTTTTCAAGAAGTTTTATCAAGTGAAGGGATATATGTTAATTCTGAAAAAAGAGAATTATACACCTTGATCTTACACCCTCGAATTTACTTTCAAGTTGTTGAAATACCAAAATTATACCAAGGAACCTCCTCTTGATGAGAGGAGAGACTTTGTCTCAACATAGCTATGTGTGAAAAATATATTTTGTCATTGGTACGTTGGTGACAAAATATTCACCCAACACAACTTTATCCTTTCCTCGTACCTATCTCAGAGAGGAGGTTGAATGGTATGTTTATGTTTGGAGATAAAAGATTGATGGAGTGTGTGAAGAGACTATTGGGGCAATCCATTGGTGTGGTGGAGCACCATTACATAACTAACATGGATGTGTATTCTTTGATCTTGGCATGGGGATTGGAATTGGAGAATTCTGCGGAGCCGGTGAAGAAGGTGATGAATGCCATTGTCCCAGAGGATTATCGCTTGGTTATGGAGTCAATTTTTGAGTGGGCGGTTCCTGGTGTGGGTTTAAAATTGTGTGAAGGGATTGAGAACTTTCATCGAGTGGGTGAGGTGAATTACATCCCCTTTGTGAGGTGGTGAGATGATAGAACAAAGGCAGTTTTTAAAGGGGAAGCTCGTATCGACTGGGAAGCTCTGAAGGTGTTTGTAGATTTAATGGAGATAGAAGCAGAGCTGTAGTGTGCCATAGAGGAGGCCAGAGAGTTGGAAGGAGCAAGGTGACAAACAAGAAAGAGAAAGTGGGTGAATGAACCCTAGTTCTTCCTCCGAGTAAATTTTAAGTTTCTCAGTTAATGGCGCCTTTTCTTGCTTTTGGACCGCGGGCTAATCCTCGGTTAGCATTTTTAAGAATTTTGTCAGATTATGATAAAGTGTATATACCCTGTTTAATTTGCGATACTGTATCGAGCAAAATTTGCATGCTCGAAGTCTGTATTTTTCTGAAGGATGTTTGAATGGGTGGTTGGGGCTGGTGGTTTTGTACTGCAAGGTAGTTTGGATGTTGTTTGATGGGTGGTTTAGTGCTCTATTTTAGTTAATTTGTAAACTTTCTTTAAATTAATAAAATAAACTATTACCGATAAAAAAAAGAATGAGCATATCTTTATGTGAGTGTAAGAATAAAAATTTCATACATGCAAAAGAAAAAATGATACAATTTACACTAACACGATGCACATAGGCATAAACAGATTGGAAAATCCAATTGTTGATCTTATTGTTAGAGTAATTTTAGGACAATTATCTATTTTTTTTATTAATTAGGTCATTTAATTGATTTTTCACTTAAGCTAAACTTAGGTGCTTTATTTTATCTGAGTTTTATGCTTTTTTAGTTGAGCTCATTGAGAGGCACTTTTAGTTAGCTTTTTTAGCTTGTAGTTGAACTTAATTTAGCTCCTACTTTGCATTGCTTTAGTTCTTCTAATTTTAGGATTAGGGCATCTCTTGCTTTTTATAAAGCAAGTCATTCATTCATTGTAATTGTACCTCCAATATTGTGCACCTTCAATATTGAATCTTCTTTTCTTTTATGCATTAATACAAAATTATCTGGTTGTTATAGAGCATACAATATTTGCTTGATCTCTTTTGTGTGATAGGTATTTTTCTTGAAGATGATTCTTGGCTCCTATGGTTGATCATCAACTTCTACATGGTATAGAATTGGTCACATAAGTACAATAAATATCCCCCCCCCATAAGAGAGAGAATGGGGATAAGAATCCTCACTCTTGTGCTAATAATGAACACTTGAAGACAAAACATGATCCACTGTCTGCAAACAACATGTCTCCCCTTCATAAGAAACCAATCCACTAGAGATAGGTGAAGCCACTCCCATAAATTGAAAGATGTAGGAATCCGAATCCAAATTGTATGTGCATCTAGAAATTGTCCAAATTCTACTATGTCAATAGATGATGAGGATGCCGCAACCAAACTAGGTACATGCCTAATAAATGCAGGAGGTGACAAATAAGGATTATGCAAAAGTTGATGATGAACAAGCTCCATGGGCGATGAAGATGAGCTGACAACACCGATGCGTCTATTAGCAAAGAGGAGATGGCAGTCCTCAAAAATAGTCCTTTAGATCTACAATATATGACTCCACAAACAAGGATGATATGTCTACTAGATATGAATCCCAACTAGTTGTGCTTGGAAGAACAATGTCTTATTGCACTAAATCAATGGGGGTTATGCATGAGCCAATGCCAATCTGATCAGGAACAATAGAAGATGGAGATGATTGAGATGGGATCTCAATGTAAGGAGTAGGAACATAAAGATAGGCCTCTGATCCATCACAACATGCAAGACCTCTGTTTGAACCCAACTTGCACAAAAAATTCACCTCAGGTTGGATACCTCAAGCATGCAGATAGGAACTTGACATATCTAAAGATTTGATACCATGTAGAAGTTGATGAACAACCATAGGAGCCAAGAATCATCTACAAGAAAAATACCTATCACACAAAAGAGATCAAGCAAATATTGTATGCTTTATAACAACCAAAGAATTTTGTATTAATGCACAAAAGAATAGAAGATTCAATATTGAAGGTGCACAATATTGGAGGTACAATTACAATGAATGAATGACTTGCTTTATAGAAAGCAAGATATTCCCTAATCCTAAAATTAAAAGAAGTAAAGCAATGCAAAGTAGGAGCTAAATTAAGTTCAACTACCAGATAAAAAAACTAACTAGAAGTGCCTCTAAGTGAGCTCAACTAAAAAAGCATATCACCTAGATAAATATAAAGCACCTAAGTTTAGCTTAAGTGAAAAAGCAATTAGAGGACCTAATTAATAAATAATTAGAGTCCTAAAATTACTCCAACACTTGCCATATATTAAAAAATAATTAGACAATTTTCCTAAAATTACTCCAACACTTGTCATATCCAATTCTTTCATAAAAATCAATCTTACTTTTAGTCTCTTCGTGCAAAGGTGATTGAGATAGGGGATTGCTTGGAGTGCTAGCGGACTACACCCCTACTTGTTCTTTATAGGGATATTCTCTCCCCTCTGTGTTAAACCTAGGTATATCCAGTGAAATCCCAAATTCATGAATAACTCCATGAAGTTTTTATTGTTTCTCATCTTTTCTAGTTGCCCCATTGTTTGGGAGCTACTTGTGACATCCACCAACAACTTCCAAAATTCTCATGGGAAATTTTAAAATCTTTAAATATCTTCTTTTCATAGTCTATGATCCCTTTAGCTTCTTAATTCCAACTTCCTATAGATATCTCTTGTTGGAAATGAGCCAATTCACCTTCTCCTTTTGTTATACCTAATCTAGTCAAGGACACAAATCTACGAATTAATCGCACCACATAAACCATGCAAACTAAACAAAACTTTTCTCTAATGCTCATGCGTTCTATAATAAGAATAGGCATTACATTTCATAACTTAGCAATTGTGATCATAACATGAGGAGCAATAATATGAACTTATTTATATTGTTGTTCCTTTGGTACTTTATTTAACAACAAATGTAAATTATGACACTTGTATAATTTGAAAATAAGAACGAACATGTGAAATATAATTTGAAGATATTCAATGTATAAAATTTTAAGTAACTTGGTATTATGTCTCTTTATCTCAACCATAATAAACTAGAATTATGAGCTACTTGGTTCCATGTAGCATCCAAGAATATAGAGACTATGACAACACTCCATTAATGCTATCATAATTTATCTCGCTCTAAAACACACTCAAAACAAATTGCTTCACTCATATAATTTGCTTTACAAATATTGTACGACTCTTGAGGATTTTAGTTGAGCCCAATGAAACTACATTTGCTTCTAGATGACCCCTCAAATGAGAAATAACTAATAAGACATAAAATGTCTCTTCAGATTAATAGTAAGAAGGTAGAATGGCATGTCTTCTATTTTGGGCAGTTGGGTTCTCACTTACCCTTTTCATGTAGATTTTGGACTTTATCTTAAGAAAATCTATCAATTCCAAATTTCACTACATCAAACCGGTTAGCACCAATCTTGATTTTCTGAATCATATCTCCAGATGAATAGTTTTTAAAAGCTAACTTTAAATTTTCTCCAAGCTTGAAGAAAGGACAATCATAGTGATCAATAGTTTATTCCTATATAACAAGAAAAAATGATCTCATCACTATTTTAAATTTTGTTATTGTGTAGATATGTCACTATTATTTTTTATTTTGTGAGTTCTTTTCCACATGAATTGGCTTGGTGTATATTTATTTCATAACTTCTATAAAAATGATGTAACCTTTCACAACTTAATCATGAGTATGAATTTTTATTTATAGGAGTCAAGCACATAATTTTGTATATAGAACCTTAAATAATATAAATGCAATGATATTGCATTTCAAAATAACAAGTGTACAACTACTATGTAAAGAATAACTCTAAAATGGATTTATGTTGTTAAACAATAAATAATTTTGAGCTAATTCGACACCAAAAAAGTTGTCCAAAGTATGGAGCCCAATTCAATGGTGCATTTTGAGCCAATTTTATAGCTATGACATTGATTTGTAATATAATTATAAATCACCTTGTATTTTTTATGTATCTGTCCCTTTTATTGTTTGATCTTAGCACCTACTCCAGCTAAAAATCTAACCCCAGTCTTTTGTGCGGTCTTTTCTTTTTCTCAAGACCACATCTCTATATCTTCAATTAGGATGTGGAATACATCATGTGAGATGGTGGGTGGTAGAGTCCCACATACATATAAAAATACATACCAAATACATATACTACCTCAGATGAATAGGTGTTTTGTAGTGCCCCTCCCCGACTCATCTTGTCTTTTATACATCAAAGGAATATATTGATCTAGTTTAGTTCACTTTATGATGATTTGATGGTATCATGTTATGTACTAACCCTATTTCATGATTGTATTGGATATGATGATGGATCTATATTTGATCATTATTCATGATGGATCATATTGCTTGTGGGATTTTGATGACATTATGATTATGCTAGCCCTACTCTATGATTATGATGAATGAGTTGATGCTATGATGTTTGTGATTGTCTTCTAGTGTCTTCATGATTAGAGACGATGTGATACCACTCAATATAAGCACAATATGATGTTCTGATTCTCTATCACTTGCCTGATCATTTATGATGTATATGTGTTGTATATATATTGTATTGCATTTAGTGGTGGATGCAAGATTGCAGGTACCAGACATCGACTCCACTTGGTCTCACAGGCTTGAGCGTGTCTTTATCTCAATGGCAAGTTGTTGGAGATGACATGTGTTTCCCTCTCATACTCTAGGCTTAAGTTGATACCCTTGTCAATTAGTGTCTTGGTTTGAGTCTTTGGTTTGCGTCATGTGGTATGTTGTTCAACCTTATGTCAAGTTGCCTTGTGAGTTTGTGATTATTTATTAATTAATAATTAATCGATTTATATAGTTTATAAATATTAAATTAAATCAATAGATGACATTAATATTTAATATTAATGTGCAATTATTATTATTATTATTAGAGAATTATTATTCATTAATGTTTATTTTATGAATTTATATTTTATTGGCTATTTGAAATTGTGGAAATTAATTAATCAATTACTGCATATAACCCATTGGCGTAAATTATTAAATAATGGTTCGTACGAATACAATATATTTATACATATTTATTTACTAAGAGTTTATAATTAATTAATAATTAATTGGTGGAATTATATTAGTTGAGTATTTATTCTTATCGGTACATCCATTTATTTATTTGATTATTTTATATGTACGTGGGGGATATTTATAGTATTGAGTTTAAATTATATTGACTAGAGCATTTATATGAATCTGTACATTTAATTATTTGTTTATTTATTTTTGGCTCGTCTATTTATTGGTTGATTATTATTTATTTATATTGGTTTTGATTTATTATTTGAGCTTTTGATTTATTAGATTATTATTTATTTATTTATTTAATTGCATTCTTGTTTTATTTATTTGTTATTATTCATGTACTTACCCCTTGTTATGATTGGCCCTTTTGGGAGTTGTGATTGTGAGGATAATATAATTTAATTGTTTGTTTATTTATTTATACTAATTGTGGTTTTATATTTAATTGGATCATTTATTTATATTCCCTTTGATTTATTTTATTGGGCTTTAATTTATTATTATTGTTTATTATTATTATTATTATTACATTCTCTTGTTGCTAATTGAGTAATTAAATTTTATGTTTATACCTACCCTATTATTTTATTAGTTGAGATTTGAGGGTAAGCAAATAATATTTCTTACCTCAATTTTTAGAAGGGGAGTTGGTATAGAATATATTTTAGTGGAATATTTTGACTGGCGGATATTCTTCTGTAGTTTTGAATGAGATTCTATTTATTGGCTTTGTGAGCATTTTTGTGGGTGTGCTTCTCGATATCTTTCTATGACTCTTGGATTTTAGAATTGCTTGGAGTGAGAATTGTTTGGTTGGATTGGATTTTGGAAAGTTTGTTGGTTTGCATTTTTTCTCTTCTACGATTGCATTACCATCACTCTACTTCCAGGTTGGAGATCTTTTTTCATTCTTGCATTTTGATTTTTGAAAAGAGATGTTTTATTCGTGACTGCTAAAAGATTGTTTGGGGAGATTTGGGAATGAATGATTATTCTATTATCAGTAATTGGGAGTATTAGTTTGGGAAAAAGGATTTATATATGATTTTATGAATCTATGTGTTGTATTGCCAAAAAAGGGGATCTGTGTATGTTGATATGTTGATGCATTGTGGTAACAGTTGGTTTTGTGAGGTTTATTTGTTGTTTCATACCTTGTCTTGCGTTCATTTGGTTTGATTAGATATGGAGTGGCTATGTCTGTAATCTTTTATGTGCAATTTATTGCTGATATATGTTGGAATTCTTGGATGCATTGTATTGTTGGCCTTAACAAGGATTTGTTTTGGTTTCTTATTGTCTTTTAGTGACTTCTGGGTTGTATTTATACCATTGTAAGGCCCGTGCCCAGATCTGGGCAAATTTGAGTATCTTTGTATCTCATTTTTTGTGAGTTGGTCCCCTGTTACAATATCGCTAAAACAAAGAACAATAGCGCTACTCTGGGCTACAATAGCACCAAAGTAGTGTCAACAAATTTGTGGGTTGGTTTTTGAGTTGCTTGGTCTTCATTCCAGAGGCTTGTTTTGTTATGTTGGATGGTTTTGGGGCACAATGCCATTCATTTGTGATGTGTGTGAATCCATTTGGGCTCCGACAAGTGGTTTTGTGCTTGTCCATTGAGTTTTTGATATGTTGCTCTAGCAAGTTTAGTGATTCCTTGTTGTTGAGGATGGTTAATTGTAGCTCTGGCAAGAGGTTATGTTGTGCCTCGCTGTGGAGGATCATTCTATGTTATTGGATTCATATATTGCCCCTATTTATGTGTATTTGATATTCTTGCAGCTCTCTTTATTGTTGCATTTTGGCATTACGAGCTTATGGCTTGATCCTTGTTAAGTGGCTCTTGGTTGTATGTTAATGGCTATCTTTGAGATTTAGTTGTATCAATTTTGTAATGAATTTTGGATGCTTTACATGTTGAGCTTCATTTTTTTATTGTGTTGTATTTTGTTGTGTTTTACCCTATGGTTATGGTCCATGGTTGGGAGAGTGGGCTCTTGCATGTGTGGACCAGGGTCTTGAGCATTAGGCCTCTAGGAGGGGGTCTAGACTTGTTGGAACCACGTGAAGAGCTTTCTTGTAATTACAAGTGATAATCTTAATAATTGATTAGTGGGTTTGGGTATCTAGGAATTCACTAAACAAGATAATAATTGGTTTTGTGGTCCCACATCATAGCCCTAGAAGCATGCACACTCGGGATGAGCTTGGGAAGACCGTTGGAGCGATAAACCAATCTCCCTTGAATGACTCCAAGGTTGAGATGGTTCCACATGTCTATCAGGGTGAGGCTTGGCCTCTTCTTTTGTGAGGATGACATGTGATGACACTCTTGCCCTACATGTGTCCATTATTCATATGCCTTGATTTGTTGATTATGCCTTTGGAAGTTTGGCTACTTTGATTTAGCCATGTGATAAGATTTTGTTGTTGTATTCTTATGTTGGAGTCTTGTGATGTCATGTTGTATCCTATGGTTGTTAGGTGTCAGCTTAGGTCTTCAGTGTGGGTTGGAACCTTATGCCATCTCCTAACACGAGGGGTGGTTCCTATTTGGTTCCACATGGTCGGGTGGTTTGATGCTTTCTTCCATTGGGATATTCTTCTTCTCGGATGTTAGCGTGTGTGGATTGGATTTTTGGATTCTTCATTATGTGGATATTCTTTGGAGCCGATTTCTATGTACTTGGAAAAGAAAATGTTGTATCATGATGATTTGTATTTGTAGAAGAGATTATGTGCCCCTAAGTTATTTATCTTCATGTATTTGTTGATGTAATTGAAAAGGGAATATGGTGTAGTAGTTTAGGAGGAGTTCTAATTGTACATTCATTGATGTATTGGGTATTCATTATGTAATGTTAGATCATGAGTTCTATGTGGAAAAGGTAGAGTTAGTATTTATACATTTGTATTGCATTGAAATTGAAATTGTAAGATGAAATTGTATGTATGATAATCTTATGGAAATTAAGATGGAAGAATACTGGTTGTTGTTATAATTCTTGTTTAAGGAATGGAAATTATCTAGATGAAATGGATTATGTTGCTTAGGTAAATGAGCTAGTTATCTTAGATATATGCAATGGAACTTAAAGAATAATCTAGTCTTATTGAAGAGAATGGTTATGTAATATCTGATGCTTTTATGACGAATGAAAGAATGTACATTAGGAGTATTTGATTTGGTAGTTTCTTAAAGAACCTAAAGAGTATGTTATGTTCCTAAGTTATGCATATGTGTTAAGGATTTATCATAGTTGTATGGAAAGTAAATGAATAGATGGATAATAGAATATGATGTTCTAAGATGAATATGTGATGTGTTAAGATTTTGTCAAGTAGTGACGTTGAGATACCCTAGGGAATGGATTTGCATTGTATGAGTTTATATAGAGTTATGTTAATGATTAAATAGTTATTCCACTTATGTAATATGATTCTATGGTTATGTTCTTGTTGATTTATGTATTCAAGTATATAGTTAATGATGCATTGATGAATAATGGTAGTAACGTTGCATTAATAAATACTAGTAATAGCGTAGTTGTAGTGGTTATCTTAAAAGAGAAAAAAGTTATACCTTTTTTTTAGTAGATTTTGGTTTATTTCTCTAGGGTATTTTGGCGGGAATTACATGTTTGATCCATGTGAAGTGAGCTATTACAAGTACAACCTAACAATTGACAACCCAAATGGTACATGTGTACATGGTGGTTCCAATGTTTGAGGGATCTCATCTGACACCTTGAGCATGAAATGAATATTCATAGTAGATGTATACATTGACAAAAAATATTACGAGAGGCATATATAATCCATTTGTTATCCAACCAATGATACGAGACCAATTGAAAAAACTATTGTGAAGACCCTACTAATATAAAGTAGGAAATTGCAGACAAAAGGAGAAATCAATATGTGTGGGGGAAAAAGCGAGACTAGGTTAACATGCCCTAATCCTACCTTTTGACACACATTACGGAATACGAAAGAGCCTAGAGATATCGCACAATTGGCTACTTCTTTTTGTGAAAGAGAGAGCCACGGGATATCTATTAGGATTTCTATTCCTTTGTTGTAATTGAAAGATGAAATGATGCAAGTTCAATCCCTAACCCCAAAGTGCAAGTATGAACTAATAACAAGATTACAGAATTGAACTTAAATGATGGAAAGCTATAAACACAAGGATAAGACAAGAATGAAAATGCATACCCGGAGTTAAAATCTGACTGAAAATGTTCGGGACGGGGGCGCGGGCGCCACTGTCCTGATTCTGCCCCTGAAACTGCTTTGGAAACTGCTGTTTTTGCACTTTGGAAAAAGCTGTCAAAAATGCTGAAAATGCTGTCGGACCAGGGCGCCCAGCGCCCCTGTCCCAGGGACCAGGGCGCCCAGAAGGGACCAGGGCGCCCAGCGCCCCTGTCCTGGCAGGACCAGGGTGCCCCACGCCCCTGTCCTGGTCTTTTGTTCTGAAATTTGGTGGGAAGGCCGGTCTCAGTCTGCTTCTTCCGGATCTGCAACCTGCGGCGTCGTCCGAGTCCCGAAACCTGCAATAATATCTGAAAAGGGGAAGGGGCGGCTATATAGGGTTTTGCCTTAGTCAAACCCCCGCTTCGGTGATTTCCACCTCCACGAATAGCCAAGTTGTTTTGTAAAATGTATTGTGTGTGCAGACCTAGTGTGTGTGCAAGGTCCAAAATGCAAGAAAGTAAACTAGAGCAACCTAGAAAGTAAACCCTAATTGCTTGTAAATGATGATGCCAATGCTCTAAATCAAGATGCAATGTGATCTAAAGCATGAATAAATGATATATCAAAGCTTATGTAAGGACATGAAAACAATATGAAATCATACCCAACCCTCAAGGGAGGAGTACAAGCCAATCTTCAGTCGGTAATCTCCTATTGTTCTCCAATGTCTTCCAAGCCCTAAATGAATGAAATTGATGAATACTTGATAGATGGATGTTGAATGTTGTTGAAGTCTTCAAAGATCTGCTCTTTCGCTGCATATGAAGTTCCTGGAAACCAAAAATCGGATCCTTTCAAATGAAGAAAGAGAGCTCTTATGTATGAAACCCTAGGTCGTAAATTCGTATTTTGGCCGACCTAGAGATTGAACATCCCGCCAATTTCTTGGGGTTAAGCTTTATTTTATGATTGGATCGTGCTCCCAAAATTTCGAGAAAAATGTCCGGGACCATGTTGCACGGGTGCCATGGTCCCGACAACTTTTCACCAAATTTTCAGGGCCGTCGGATATGATGATTTTAGAGAGAATCCCGAAGTTACAGGTGATTTCGAGATGTTTTGGCCCCCGAAATCAAGCCCCCAAGTTCAAAATAGGACCTAATTAGGGTTTTTGATTAAATGATGTATAGGAGGAATAAAATGAAAAGGGCACACTTTAATGAAAGGGCCCAACTTTATGATATGGGAGATGATAAAATAGGACCTTAGACCTAATTAATTTAATTAATTAAGTGCTAAAGGGGAAATGCAATGCAAAATGCAAAATGCGCCAAGGCGGGTGCTAAACTAGGTGTGAAATTGTACCACCCTAGCAAGTGCGTACAATTTACGACGCTACACAATAAGGTTAAAGTTCAATCAAGAAAATAATTAAATTTATCTAAATTTGTACATTCTACTTGTCATGAACTATTGATTGATAATACTGGATAATACTTTGATACTCTATGAATGTGAATCTAAATAATTTGTGCAAAAATGAGACTACTCAAAACCAATCTCCTTACAGGTGAAAATTTGATCTCAAAATATTAAGAATTCAGGGTTGGAAAGAGAAAAAAATGGAAAAATGATTTGGCCACGTATAAATTCCAAAATAAATCTCGTTGAAACCAAAACAACTTACCTCAGGATTTTACATAAATCGAGTCCTATTATAAATGATGCCTCTGAGAAAAAATGAATAGAGCTTGCAAGAAAAAATTGCAAAAGCCTACCGCAACGAAAAAGAGATAAATCAAAACCAACCTCCCTACAACTACTGATTTAGTCTATTCTCTTTTTTGGGAGGTTTTAAGCATTGAAAAAATAATATAAGAAAATAAATGATCCAACCACATACAAAAATTTTAAAATAAAATTCACTAAAACCATGGCAAGCAACTTACCTCAAGATTTTACGTAAATTGTAATGTATTGCCAATGATGTCGATAAGAAAAAAACAAAAAAATTGCAAAAAAATTAACAAAACCTTAACATAGTAAAGAAAATAAAAAATTAAACAATCCAAAATTGACAAATCAATGAATGACTAGATTCCATCTCCAAACTCGTTCCCTAAATTTGTGAAATCATAGAAAACCTAATTCCATGTGTATCATACTCTCTCCCAAATTAGTCTTTGGTCAGGGTTCTATTTATTTTTATTTTTATTTGAAGTATATAGGGGAGGTTGTAGACAAGTGGGTAAAATCCCTACTCTCCTTCCACTCTTATCAAATTCATTGTCGTAGGTAAAGAGACGTTGAGAAACCCAAAGAATTCCAAGCATTTACCATAACTTGTTATTGCCATAATAACATCTATATAGCTATTTAAAAGGATAAATTGAAGAGTAAAATGAAGGTACCAACAACTCTTGCAGCGAGGGACATTATATGCGCCTTGTCATTTGAGGCTCCTTCCAAAGGAATCAATAAAGTGAAGATAAAAGTCAATTAGAAAACATGAAATTAGCCAGCATGAGAGAACATTTTTGTTCAACAATTCAGGTGTGAGGATTCTTAAATCCGATGGGCAAAGCACACTATAAGAGCCTATCGCTAAATACAGTAATACAATATTTTTAGCAGTTCTCTATAAAGTTTTAATAGGAATAATAAGATTGTTTTTTTATAATGTAAATTAAACTATGATGTGTTGTTCGATCTAATATTGTCTAAAAAAATATTCATGGTTATTGCGAGTTTCGTGTAAATTGTAGTTAATAGTAGTTATTTTTTTTTATGTTAAGAGCCTTCATGGTCCTTCACTCATTCAAGGATGTCATCTCCTATGGCATTTGCATTAAGATTAGGTTCTCACACCTCAATCAAATCATCTAAGATATAGAAGCTTCCAAAAAAACATGTTAAATATGCAAATTTGTTAATTGTTGTTCAACATTGGGAGGAGGTCCATATAGTTGATATCTCCCTTACTAATATCTTTCTCTATTTTATAACAAAGTCTAGGGGAATGCTCTTATGGCCAAATAATTAGCTACATAGTGAAATAAGGGGTATAATTGGAAATAAAAAATAATTGTTCATTGGGAAACTCATCTTTAACTAGTTCAACTCCTTCCTTCTCATGTTGTGTCTTAGACAAAATGTTTGCTACCATATTATATTTTTGAGGTTTTTCTATGATTATTATATTGAATTACTAAATAAGTAGCATCCATCTAATTATTTGTCCATTTACGGTAGGTTTGATCATTAGGTTTTTTAAAAGTAAACATGATCTGGTATATGGTTGCCTTATAACCTATGATTTAATGAAGAAATTTATTAAGAGCGTGCATAAAAATGAGGAATTATCACTCTTTTTAGTTATGTAGTTTATTTGTGTGCAAGTAAAACTTTTGCTGATAAAATAAATGGCATATTTCCCTTCATTTTTATCTTCTTGTCAAAAGACTATGCCAATGACATCATTCAAGGCATCAATATATATGCGGAGTGGTAGCACTCGATTGGGTCCACACAACACTAGGGCGATATTTAAATTTTCTTTGATTGCTTCAAATGAGGCCTAACACTCTAGAGTCTAAGAGAATTCAACAAATTTTTGAAGTAACACTGTATTGCATCCAAATCTATGATAGTATCCAACATGAACAAGAAAATTATGCATATAAGTTTTTGTTTTTGGAACTTCCAACCTTTGAATTATATTGATCTTTTTAGGGTAGACCTTGATACCTTTTGCTAAGATATGATGTCGCAACATAATCCCTTATTGTGTTAGAAAAAAGGTGTCTCAACCTTGCAATAATAAAAAGTTATATCAGTAAAAGGCTATTGTTGATACATGAGCGATGGAGGTTTGGGGGTTGTAAGGGGTACCCGCCTTGCAAACTTTGGTCCCCTAATTAACTGGGGGTCCATGGGGTACCACACCCCAAGATGATGGGGGGAATGCCCCTGAAACAAAATTTTACTTATAATCTATCATTGTAAATCTTGACCATTTATCTATAGGTCATAGATCTAACAGTGGATATATTGTGCACTTTGCTTGCCCTAGAAGGCAACCCTATTTTATGAGGGTATTGTATTATGACTTTGTAGTGTGGTGTCTTATCAAAGTCTAATAGTTGTTGAGTTGCCTTTGGATATCCATTGGTGATACTCCAATGAGAAGCTTGTTCTACAAGCATATTGTAATGTGTTGTTGATTTTTGAATAATATGTTGGTTAAGCTTTTGGAGTGTGGGGCTTTTCTCCCAAAAGAGTTTTCCCCGTGTATTTAATCATTATGTTGTGATATGCATGCTATTTATGTTTATTTATGTTAAGTTTCTATAGAGCATTACACAAACCAAATAGAATAAATCTATATGCAAAGGTCCCCCATGGGCATGTAAAGGTGGTCTTCTTTTCATCTTTTGGATCAAATTTTATATGGTTATACCCACTAAATTTGTCCAATAATGAAAAGTAGGTGTTCCTCACTTTGCTATCTAGGACTTGGTCAATAAATGGTAGAGGAAAATAGTCTTTGTAAGTTGCTTTATTAAGTTTTCTATAGTCTATACAAATCATCCATTTACTCATTTTTTTGGAATGACCAATAGAGGGAAAACTCATTGAATCTCATAGATTGGAATAATAAATTCTACTTACAAGAGATTTATCTCTATTTTGAAGATTTTCCTAAGTGGAAAGTTGAATCTATCCTAAGGTTGGCAAACTAGTCTAACTGGTTAGGTGTAAATATGATGTGTATAGACCCTTGAGTTTATCCCTCTCTTATATTTATAATCTTAAGTCAATTATTTAGACCATTTTACCAAAACCTTAAATAATTAAAGTTCTTGTTGTTATATACTTGCCAATTATTAATGTTTAGAGTTTTGCTTGGTAATACGATGATTTGTTTGGTCTTAGGATGATTGGAGATAAATGTATAAATTTCTCTCATCAAAGTATTAAGAGGGAAATAGTGAGGTTGCAATATATGGAATGTGGTTACATCTTGTAAGAAACTCCCACTTCTTGGGATTATATTTACAAAAGGGAAAAAAAATATTGAGATGAAATTTCCTTGTTATTTTGGGCTAATTCTACAATCTTGTCTAGATGTGGTTTTGTAACATGTAATTTATGTCCATTTATTCATCATCATTTATGTTTGGAGAGCTTTTAATTTACAAATCACCATTTATTTTGTCATAGTTTTGTTTGATCACAACTATTGCTAATTGTGCTAAATTTTCTTGTTTGCTGATATCCATTGGTTCATCTACCCAGATTTGCTTATTTAGAGTTGGTTGGGAATGAGGATACAAGAATAAATGTTATATATTCAAATCATTAGAAATGATCATTCCTCGTGATCTATAGTATATCAAAGCAACCGATATGGTTGATTATAGCCTTCTTATTATCAATGGATAGCTATCTTTTAGAGTCCTTAATTGAATAACGTGAATGTCCACAAGGTAATCCATTGTTTTCACCATGATTAGAGTATTTTATACTATTTATTTTGGGATGGTGATAGATTGATCTACTATTTGTAGGATAGTTTTTGTAGGCTCAAAATTTATTAATGATAAAATCTACACAACATTTACTATGATAACATTTATGGTGGCTCCTAAGACTACAAGTGCATTAGGAACTTTAATTTCATCAATAAAATATAATTATGGAACTACAAGGATCACCATATTCAATTGGTAGAAAATTTATTGAGAGGAGATTAAATAGATATCTATCAATTTGAATGGTATTAATATGCTTCTTCTTTCTCCTTGGTGCCTTTATGTATAAAATTTTAACCAATCAATTGAGCTTAAGTATTTATTTAATTGCTTGAAGTAATGAGACTTCTATGTTTAATCATTTGTTTTTTTGTAGTAGGTGGGTTTCACTTAAAGTAATATGTATTTAGAGAATTTTTGTCATGAAGGATTGCACCCATGAATGCTAAACTTAAAGCTCAACAATCTTGTGAAACATGGAAACACCTTCGAGCATATGGGTTGCTCAAAGTGGTGGTGAATATCTGGATTATAAGTTGGCTTCCTATATGATGAATCTCCTACAAACTTAACTCTTGATGGGGAAAGGGATAGGATGAATGCATGTAATGAAAAAAGCCTATCCTAAAAGAGGTGATACACCAAATATCCTATTTGAGATTTGCAACCTGTTTAACTCAAAAAACCTTCAACAAATAACCTTGAAAATTTCACAACTCAACTGAACATGTGATGCATCAATATTTCATAGAAAGGATTGAATTTAGAGCCCACCTGAAGGAAAACTGTAGCGTCATAAATTGTACGCACTTGCATCATTTAAGTTCAATTCTGCAATCTTGTCATTAGTTCCTACTTGCATTTTGAGGTTAGGGATTGAACTTGCATCATTTGATCTTCCAATTTCAACAAAGGAATAGAAATCCTAATAGATATCCCGTGGCTCTCTCTTTCACAAAAAGAAGTAGCCAATTGTGCGATATCTCTAGGCTCTTTCGTATTCCGTAATGTGTGTCAAAAGGTAGGATTAGGGCATGTTAACCTAGTCTCGCTTTTTCCCCTACACAAAAACAATGTGTTTTCACAACTACAACCTACTAAAATTAGCTAGCACAATCTATAACATGCACCTGACATGTAACTACTCACACCAATCATATTTGAATGAGACATAATTAAAGGATTTAAGCACAAATCATAATAATAACATCGAATCACTCATCCATAACACAATACAAGAAGTGTTGAGAAGGAAAATACTACTATTTTATTGAAAATAAAGAAATTGTTGCTATTACAAAACCCAGAAAACTGAGCTACAATGTTGTCATTGGGCATGAAAGAGACCAAAATCAATCTACAATCTTGTTGATGAAAGAAAAGAATTGCCTAAAAAAGAAGAAGAAAAAGAGACTATATATAGAAAAGAAGCCCCGAGAAAAATAAGGGATGAGTTGCATGTGATGAGTACTTTCTTCTTTATTAGGATTTCATCTTGAAAAATTTGCATGAAGATCTTCTTGGTTGGATTTGCCCAAAAATCATGCATAAGAACATGTAATTTTATCCCAATTTGACTACTTTCTTCTTTATTAGGATTTCATCTTGAAAAATTTGCATGAAGATCTTCTTGGTCAGATTTGCCTAAAAATCATGCATAAGAACATGCAATTTTCTCCCAATTTGACTTTTTGTGAGCCAAAATAGCTCATTGATTCATGGTGCATGGAAGTAGAACCCTCTGCCTGATATAGAACTGCTTTAACTACTCCAAAATCCCCTATTATAGCTTGAGCATAAAAAGAAAACCTTCCTCCGAATTCTGCATGTAGTATTGCTTTTTCCCTTTTTAAATAATTTTATCTTAACATTTATTTAAAATAATTAATAATATTGTTTTTTTAAAAATAAATGCTAAAATAAATATCTAATTTTAGTTATTTCCTTTTTATTTTAAAATAACTTTATTAAGATTTTTAAATAATGATAAATCTTTAATAAAGTTATATTAAAATATAACCTAAGACAAAAAGTAAAAAGCTTTAAAAAGATTTTTTTTTTGCCCTTTATTTTAGGGCTTTTACACTTAGCCTAGGTCGAAAGACTCAAGAAGTCTTGACCACAACTATAATAGTATGCAAAGATTTGATTTAAAAAAAAAACAAATAAAAGAAAATCCTCACTTCAAATCACGAGATTAGGGCATGCAAGTAAAAAGAGCCCTTGAACCCTAAAAAAATTGCATTCTTTTTTGGGAGAAGTCTCTTGCAGTGGCCACCATCATGCATGCTGCTTTGGGTTTTCAAATTTGAACTGGTTCTTGAGGCTGGAACTGGAGCTATAAGGCTGTGAACTAGACCTCTTTTACATGCAGGGTGCATGGTATGCAATCTTATTCTTCTATCACTGTCGTTTATCTTTTCAAAACGCTGAAGTTTTATTTTAAACTATGCATGTATTTAGTGTTTTCAGAATATATTCTTTATTCATGCTTCCGGTGAATGAATGCAGATTGTATCTTCAATATTTCTTTGTCTCTGATCATACTTTATCAGTACCTTTTGTTATTTTTGCTCCATGCACCGTGTGCTATTGATGATTTATATTGAAAGCTCTGTAAAAATCAACATCACTGCTATTTGAATTCAGTGGTACTCAAAGTTTAAATGAAATAGGATATTGTCTTTGGGTAATGATCTATCTTATAAAATTTTAAATTGTCATTTGCATTATTCTTTGACTATGAAGCCTCGAGACTGTTCTAGGGCTTTATGCTCTAATGGTCTTTATTGCACTCTTTGTTCGATTGTCATAGATTTTGAGCAAGGGTTTGACCTTACTATCATTATGCCACTATTCTGAGATGATGATTTCCATTGCACTCTGCTACTTAGACTTCAATCTTTGGCATATGCCACATCAATGTATTCATTGTTCATATTTGATGCATGATAGATTTTCTTTGACTGTACTTATGCTACCCTTGCTATTCACCCTCCATTATCATCATAATCATGACTGTATTTCCATTGGACTCTTTACTTTGGAGACTGTTAAATGCTTTTTGACAAAACTGTCAAAGGGTATTGTGACAGATATGCATCTTTTGACACTGTATTTTAGTCTATTCACCATAGCCCCCTCTCTTTTGTATTGACAAATACCTTTGTTTTGATTCTCTTCAAGGACTTGTGTATTACTGTGCACTAGACAATAACCTATTCCATTGATGGTGATTGTTTTATGCCTTGACTCATAACAACCTTTGTCATTTCATAACTTTGGACTTCTCTATGATAGCTTTGTTGTCGATCTCGAACCTTTGTATAGAGGACTATCCTTTCTTTTTACCAGTTGCAATAATGTCCCTTAGTGTTTGCTTTAGATTATCATGGCTACTATTACTATGCTCTACTGTGATTTAGTGGTCTATATTGTGCGCTATGAGCATATTTCTTGCTTTAGGGCTACACCTTACACCTTCAAAATCTGTAACCTTCACTATCATTTTCGTGGTTTTTTTTGTCTCAAGTAGTCTTTTAGACTGTTGTAGTGATGTCATAGTTCTTGTAATGTTCATTGAGATGATGATCTCTTGATTGTGCATTGTATGCTTATGACTATTTTGGAGGATCCTTGGTGTTGTAGATTGTCATTGCAATAACTGAGATCTCTGTTGTTATCAAACCCTATTACCGTGTTTTGACAGCCTTGTGATTGTATCATGACTACATCTTGGCTGTTATTTGAAGGTGAGCTTCGTAGATTTCATGTTTGTCTTCGGGTACCTATAAGTTATATCAAAGCTGCTCCTCTATTAGTATATCAAAATTTAGCCCCACCTTTTCATGATCATAGGGTTGTCCTCTATGTCTTATTGAAGGCCACTGTGATCTTGACAAAGATTGTAATCAATCTTGCTGGTACCTCTGTCATAGATGCTTCATTGTGTGCTATTGATATTAGTGACCGCTATGATTGCCAAAAGAAGTTTGAGTTGTTGTGATAATCAATACTTCTAACAATATTTATAAAATCCTTTGACAATGTTTCATTGATTTGGATGAAATCTTTTATCATGTTCTCTAAGCTATTCAACACCCTACTCACTGTACCTTGCATCTTGTTGATTTTTGCAAAGGTACCTTATGACAACAAACAAAGGCTGACTGTCCTTTAAGATGACATGACCTTGGTGTCTTTGGATCCTTACTCTGAGAATACTACTGTCATGCCTGTGAAGTGTATACCTGTTCCTGAAACACAAAACACTCAATAGCTCATTACAAGCATGGTTAATGAATTTAAAGCAAAGAAAGATAAACCATAGCTAATTGATCTATCGCCTCCTAGTAAATGCGAGTATGAATTTTGCTTTGAGATCTGGTCATGCAAATTTCAATGACTTGACTACACTTAAATGGAGGATTTAAATGATAAATGATGCATTTAAGCTAGCAATGAAAATGACTAAGCTACATGATTCCATGATTATGCTAGAAAATAAGCTATATTTAAGCTAAAATTGAACATGATGACAATGTTAAAATGTTATTGCTAAGAGCTATATGACTATAGCAACAATGCTTGAATGCAAATGAGATGGGATGATCATTGCTCCAAAATAGGGTCTATTTATAGGATTTCCAAGGCTAGGAGTGAGGTGGCAGGAATCAACGGTCAAGATTAAGTCTGAAGATATCAATGGTTAAATTGGAGGAGGTTGACAAAGAGGTTGGATTAAAGAGAACATTTGCCATCTCTATGGTGACAAGTGTCAAGAAGCTTCTAGAAAGGTTGGATGAAAGGGAACATTTGTCATCTCTATGGTGACAAGTGTCAAGAAGCTTTGCTCATGAGAGAGCGTCTAAGGAAAAGGGACATGGTGGTTAGGATGTGCAAGCTAGGATGGGGTTATTAAACCTAGGGTTAGATGGAACGGGTTAGGTTAGGTAGTTAGAAGTTAGGAGAATTTGAATTTAAAAATTTAAATAATAGGAAAAGGCTAATTAATCTCAACAACTCATAAATTGATTTGTTTTAATTAATTATGGGATTTAGAAGAAATGAATTTGATGGGGGGAATTAATTAATTTGAATTAATTAATCAAAGGGGATTATGAAAATGAACCTATTAAATAAATCCTTAGATTTATTAACAAGTAGATGAAAGGGGGAATTTAATCAAATTTCTTAGTGAATTCAATTAAATTGGGAGGGAGGATTAATTAAATAATTGCTTATTTAATTAATTATCTTCAGACCATTTTTAGATGTATACAATTGCTACAATCTTGTTTGCTTGATGAATGATGCTAAAGTTATCTATGATTTTATCCATTTGTTCTTTTGATGAGGGTTGTGCTTTGATGTTTGTATGAAGTATTGTGCCATTTATAACTGTTCTAAACATAATTATCAAACCTTGAATATGATCACCAAACTAATCAACTGTCCTTAATGCTGCTAATAGCTCACTATTCTTCATGATGTCCATTAAAGTTTGTGAATGGCTACAACAAATATGATGCTCATTAATGAATGCATAGATGGATATCATATATGGTTGTTTCTTGCACTATATTATTGTATGTCAATGACTATCTTTTGAATGGGCCTTTTTTATCTTGACTAAGACCACTGTACATGGTTGTAGCTTTTAGTTGTTGTTCTAACCTTCTACTGTTCACTGTTTTGATCTTTTGTTGACTTTGAGATCAGATCTTGTATAAGCTCTTTAGCAATGTTGATCTAGGTCAACTTACACCAAAAACAATAATTTATTGAGATAACTATGTAAGGTTGAACCTAACTGTCATATTCTCATGGATTTGACCATTATGAGTATTCTTTATAGCTCTTTTGAAATTGCAACCTAGTGATGCACTTTGCCAATGGTTGTTCTTTGTATTCATCAATGCCTCAGTAACCTAGATGATAATGAATTGTTATAAGGCTATCATGTAGTATTCTCTAGGTTGTTCTTGTTGCACTTGGTTCTTGGGTCTTTATATAGATTGTGACTGCTCTTTTGCACTTATTCATGTCATGCTGCAATAAGGCCTGATAATGCTATCTTGACTGTCACTATTCAAGTGGCTCCTTAAACCGCTCTTTAGGATATTGAAGATGACAATAATGATATCCATCTTCTTTTATTAGGACTGTGGTCTAGATGAATTTAATG
Organism: Cryptomeria japonica; assembly: GCF_030272615.1. Taxonomy (NCBI): domain Eukaryota; kingdom Viridiplantae; phylum Streptophyta; class Pinopsida; order Cupressales; family Cupressaceae; genus Cryptomeria; species Cryptomeria japonica. Next base: position 175,053,354 of record NC_081406.1, on the reverse strand, counting down.
GATACTGTGTATAGAAGTCTTGATGTGAATAATGCATGATTGTACTTATTCATGGCAATTGTTGCTTGATACATTGATATAGAGTTATCCTCTATCCACACTACCATATGTGACTACATACTTTCATGTTGTTTGGAGGACTATACTCTTGATATCGTGAAACCTGTACCCTTGATGAGCTGCTATTATTACTCTGAGACCCCATTAGGACTGTCTATCCTTCTATCATGTCAACATGTTTCCACTAGACACAAACACATCATTTACAACAGTGATCTTGAAGGTTCACTATTATGAATGATGGCCCCCTGTTCAATGAAGACATGTCAACATGTTATCATGTTGGGCTCAACCCTTGTGGCAGCCTCATTTAACCCCACATGCTTTAATGATAAATCAGTAATTTACTATTTGATCCTTGTATTTGCACATGAAATAAACATGTTAGATAAAACATGATATTTGTTGTTATCTCATGGCGTTCTCTTGATTCCTTGCTTCTAAATCTGACTCACTGATAGCTATAGGCATATATTTTGATATCTTATATGCTGATGGATTATATTTCCGTTGAGTTTGAATATGAAAGTATGATGATCCTCATTGCTCTAACTCAACTATTATCCCGTAGGTACTCTTGGAATGGGAGCGGAAGAAGTTGGAGTGGATGGGCAGATGAAAATTTCAACAAATCCTTAAAATTTGGGCTCGTCATTCCAGGCAATGATGGGTCACCTTATTTTGATGTTCATTCCTTTCTTATGTTGTATAGTTTGTTTTCATATTCATATGAAAATATATGTTTATAGCTTAGTCAACTATTCCCACAACTTGTGTGGGACACCTTATGACTACTCTTCTTAATGGTTCAATAATTTAGACCTTGAAATCATACCTCAGGAATTGGACATCCAACCAAGTAGTTATCTTTTACCATGAAGGTTCATTTAATTGTCAACTTGGGGTGTATACTTGAAATGGGTCTGCAAGGTATATGCACTAGAAAGACTAAAACAACCACTTTTCCTATTGCTGGAATTAGAATGTTGGAAATGAATAACTGAAATACTTGTAAAGAAATATAAATACCTTCTAAGAATCAACTAAGGAAAACATAATTTATCCATGATCAACAAACAGGATTCTACCCAGTTCATGGTGGTTGCAGGAACAATCACAGGAAATGTTCCAATGGCTGTAGGAGCAATCCATGATCAGAATAATACTAAGTATGAAACAAGAAATAACTGATAAAAGAAACCAAAGGAGTACTCACTAAGTGGCCCCCCTTAGAAAGCATCCAGCTAACTGAACCAAACGACTGGAGCTTAAACCATCATCTTTATTGATTTCAAAGTACTTGACAACATAACAATTTGCTGAAAGTCTGTTTCTTTCTAATTCAGAATTGTATTACTATAACTGAAAACTATCTTTTTATCAACCACCACACAAGAAAAGGTGGGAGGTTTATTTAAAGCATAAAATCCCTAACTAACTAGCATATCACTCCCAAGGTTCAAGGAGGATGCTTTTATTGAACAAGGAGAAAGAAAAAGGCAAAATTACAAATACTGAGAATCAGTCAAAGTCCGTTGGAACAACAGAGAGAATCTAGTATAATTTCAACCTAAATCTACTCCTTCAATAGAGGAAGCCATTAAGTCTTTAGATAAGTCATAATGAACCACTTCCAACCACCAGCTGACTTCTTCAACAACGATCCTTGTTGTCCCTTCCTTAGCCAACGACTCCATCATCTTTATTACTGAGCATCCTCAACCAGTTCAACATCCTTCTTTAATCTTGCATGAAGTTATTAATGTGCACGAATATAGGCCTAATTATTCCTATTAGAATAATATTCAAAATCTACATGCGACATACCATGGATATCCCTCATAACACCATTATCTATCATATTGCATCAAAAAGGAACATATATCAAACGAGTTTATGCCAAATGACAATATCATCAGGATATATAAAATAATATCACTTTAGCAAAAGGTTCTAGACTCAAAAGAAATAAACAAACTCCTAATGTCCCAGAAAAGACACATACACATAGACAAAATAGAGCCATTCTTTTTGGCTCATCACCTTACACATTTCTTGTAAATGAAAAAGCTATTTCTATGCAATCTTTGGGTGTCATTTGTTTGAAATACTTGCATATGTGAAATAAACTTCAACTTTTAAACTATGATTTGCAAAATGAAGAAACTTGTAAAAAAAAATTGTGTACCTTTCTGCAAATGCAATGTGTAAGGCCTGTAATAGGCCACCAAATTTAGCTGTATCAAAATTTAGGTAACAAGAATATTTTAGATTAGTCTTTATAAGCCTCTCTATAAAAGAAACTATCTTGAAAGTGTATTCACTTCCTATTTTTAAGTGTCCTTTTTGAAGAGATCGAAGAGAAAGATTTGCAATGCTTTAGTTGAGAAGTTCTAGAGGATTATTAAAAAGTACCTTTAGAGGAACCCCAAAGGTTTTATTTGGGTGAGAAGTTTTGGAGGATAAGTTTGATGTATCACCAAGAGGAGCTTCTGATGGTGCTTCTAAAGATAATTATGGACTAGTCCTAGAGTCAACCTCTCTAATGGATATTTTGTATGGTTATCTAGTTAGTTTCTTATATCACATTCAACTAGATCAATTTTGTATTTTGAGTGTTTTAAGTTTTCATCTTTTATATTGACTATGGTTGGTTGTTGCAAACTTTTTATTAAGTGATATGAGTTGCACAAATAGAAATGTATTGCTTTGGTGTTGGTCATATTATCTTATTCAATGGATTTAATTGGTGTATTTTTATCTATTATTTTTTTCATTAGTAATTAATTGGAACACTAATGGGAGCTATTTCACTTAGATTATTGTTTGAGTCTATGAAGGTTGTAGAAGAGGTTGTTGCTAGTTTGGCATATGACAAGATCCTTATTAGAATTAGTTATCTACAGATTCCACTATGGTATGAGGATAAGAGGAACCCATGAATTTTTTGATGGATTAATCCATTGCTGATTTGAACATTTTTTATTCATCCGCTTAAGTGTTCCCAAGAGTATAGTACTAAATTTTGTGATCTTAGGTATTGAGACCAAGGTGCATTCTATTGGTTATTGTTCCAAGTGGGTAGACAATACAAAAAGAAATTTAAATTTTGTCCAAAGAAAAAATATTTTCAAGTAACTACTCCATAACTTCTTGGAATTTTTATATCTTTTAATAAGTCACACTAGTCAATTTCATGATTTTTATTATAGAGTTGACAAACATCTTTTTTGTCCAAAAGAGGTTCTCACAATAGATGTTCATTTTTGTATCTAGGATAGTAAATAGAAAGTATCTTTGTGTTCTTATTTTTATCTTGAATCCAATTGAGAGTTTTATTTTTCTAAACAAGAATATTAAATTTCAAGCCTTCTATCTCCTCTCTTAGTTGTCCCATTTCATTTATTCCTCTCACTAGGCTAGAATTTTTTATTCCTCCTATAGTTTGGAGGCAACTTTTATAATGTGTAGAGATTTCATCAAGCTCTATCTTAGCTAGGTCCCACCTACAACTACATTTAGGGCCCCTCTACAATAACATGTATCATATTTTTTTCTCCAAACCATTTTACTATGGTGACATTGGATGAAATATTGCAAATGCATCATTTGCATTAACCAAAAACTTGTTGTGAACCATGCTTTATGTTCTTCATCTCATGGGGATCAACCGATTATGTGAAATAGTTGGGTTGGATAGGTGAATGTTAGGGGAGGCCCCATTAAGTACCCCATTTATCTCAATCATTCCCTAGACTATGCTAGCAAAGTCTTTTAAGAGACCTAAGTGTAAAAAATTGCCAAACTATGATGGACTGGTTCTCAAAATATTTGGCACCTATGAATTTTTCATCTAAACATATAGTTGCATGTACAGTTCATCCATAATAGTATCTCTTATAGTTTTTCTCTATAAATCATTTCATTGTGGTGAGTATGGATGAAGTATTACAAAACAAATATCATTTATGTTTAGCAAAAACTTGTCGAGAGTCCATATTTTATGTTAATCATTTTATGGGGCTCAAAAAAATATGCAAATAAATTTGGGTGGGTGGATGAATGCCAGGGAAGACCTTTTTTTGTTCCTCATGTCACCCAATCATTTTGAGCTATACTATGTTAAAAAAGTCTCTTAAGAGACCCAAGTGTAAAAAATTACGAAACTATAATAGATTGGTTCTCAAAATACATGCAAGATATGAATGTTATATTCGAACCTAAAAATATATATATTTTCCCTCCACAATAACCTCTCTTAGATTTTATTTATTTTATTTTTTTATCTCCAAATTATTTGATCATGGTGATGATGGATGGAATGTTGCAAAAATATCATTTACACTCAACACAAACTTGTTGGGAGTTATATTTTGTATTCTTTGTCTCATGGTACTCAACTAACAATACAAACGTGAAAAGGTGCACAAGTGAATGTTAGGGGAGGCATCTTTTTCACCTAAGCTACCTTGATCATTTCACATTTCATTTTACACTATTTTCATGTGGTCTCTTAAGAGAACAAACTAACAACTGTAAAACTATGATAGAATGGTTATAGAATATATGACATATATGAACATTCCATTTGGACCTACACCTATACATAGGGGTCCCTAAAAAATAAAATCTCTTAGGTTTTTTAAATCTTCAAACCATTTGACTATGACAATGATGAATGAAATGTTGCAAAAAACATAATTTATATTTAACATAAACTTGCTAGGAGGTATATTTCTTCATCTTGTGGGGCTCAACCAACTACGAGAATATATTGGGGTGGACAATTGAAAAAACTAGGGGAGGCCCTCCTTTTCACCCCAACTATCATGATCCTTGTAGGCTATATTAGTTTGGAAAAGTCTCTTAAGAGACATAAGTGCCAATAAGTACCAAACTATGACATACTAGTTCTCAAAATTTGTGGTACCTATAAATATTTTGTCTAAACCTATAGGTGGATATGGGGTCCTTTTATAATGCCATATCTCAATTCTACTAAGCTACACACCATTTCAATATTCCAAAAATAAACGCATTCTTGTAAAAAGTATCAATTGAGAATAGTGTAATCATGAAAACATCTCAAAGAAACACATGATAGTCGTATGGCTTTGAACAGTTTATTAACGAGGTTCATGATGATAATCTATAGGCATGTGAATAGTTAGATAGAAATGTGAAGAAGTTAATGCATGATATCATGAAGAATTTCATCAAAATCCATGAAAAAAGAGAAGTGTTGATGATTTATGCAAAATAGATGACCAAATGTAAAAACAAACAACTTGATTTATTATCAAACATATACCCTATGATGAACTAGTTCTTAAAATATGTGGCACATATGAATTTTTCATCTAAACATATAGTTGCATGAAATGTTGTAATATATGGCATCTACGAACATTCCATTTGGACCTACACCTACACATAGGGGTCCCTAAACAATAAAATCTCTTAGGTTTTTTAAATCTTCAAACCATTTGACTATGACTATAATACCTCGCCAGGAACCCCGAAGGAAAACCCACAACAAGGGTGAAACAACTTTTTTTTAAAGTATAAACATAATAAGTGCATAACAAATGACATGCACGATAACACAAGTGGAAGAATTACACCAAAATTCCTTAAGGGTTACCAATGAAGAATTAAAACCAAAAGATAAATTCCACAATTAAGGTTAATCCAATAATCCATTATTAACTCAATGTTCACAAGAAGCCATATGCACTATCAGATTACACCATTGAAAGATTGAAAGGATACAATATAATTTCTCTTCAAAAAGCATGTACATATAACATAAAGGAAACTGATAAACAACATCCCGATCTTAGGATTACATTGCTCTTCCAATACATGGCTTCTCAATATACATATAAAGATACAACTTAACCAATTACAAGGTTACAAAAGATCATGATACAATGACCACATAGGCCTCCAAATAACAATAATATCCAAAACATGAGATAAGCATGAGTCACGAACCACAAAAAACACCTGCGAAGCCAATCCTCGCATGAAGGTATGAACAAGAACATCCGATGGGAAGTGGCACTACCACCCGACCATGTAATTCCCAAAATGGAATCACCCCACCGTGCTAGGAGATAGCTGAGGACCCTCAAGCAAGCAAAAGCATGACATGGTCGACAAAACAATATGACACCATGACAACACAAAGAGACTCCACAATAATCCAGGTGAACCAACATCACAAATACATAAGTGCCTTGATATCACAAAACACAAGTGAACCGACATCTCACACACAAGTGAACCTAAAGAGAGAGTGTCATTGCATAGCTTAAGATGGATACCATGGTACAACCTCCATAGGTCCCGACTCACTGTCCTGGTAACCTCTCCCAAACCTCTGGTTCCAACTAAGTCTCATGCGGACCCTACCAACCTTTCGTGAAGACAAGGTGGTCGGTTTGTCATTCCAGGCCTTCTCACTACATTATGAGCCTCAATACAAGCACTCACCTATGCGCAAGGTACAATATCTTTATTAGTGTTTGAGAACTACCCACCTAATCAATTAATTAGATTATCACTTATTATCTTACTTTTGAAGGGTCATCCTGCCTACCACTTTGGGCGCAGCCCCCATTCGAAAGCCACTCTCTCAAAGGACACTAAACAAACATGGTCACTCCCCGAGGACCCTATGGAAAAGTAGACAGTCATAACACCACTATCCAAAAACAAGTGATCAAACAAGGACATACTGACTCTTGGTTAACCATAAGGCAAAGACATTACATGGTTAAGACAACAAAGTCATCATATATCAGTTGGTCAAAGGTACCAAATACGCCACCACAGGATGACTGAACCGCAAACCAAAAATGACACAATATAACTCTTGCAAGGAAAACTAATTTCACTAAGTCCACACTTAGACAATCTTTGAGAAAATCAGCATCATAAGCACTTGCAACATCATTGATTGAAAATTAAATAAAACACTCTTTTACCATTCACATCTATTCAATTTCCAAATCAATATTCCATCAAGGATAAAATTCATGTCAAATACTCAACCGAATAAAAACAAGAATTCTTAACAGGCATTTAATTCATTTCTAGAATATATATCCAAATTAACCAATTTGCATTTCTAATTCATGCCTTGATTTCCATTGATAAATTTATTAAACTACATAATAAAAATCACATGGAAAATCACCATTTTCATTTAACACTAAAACCACTTTAAAATATATTTCATTTTATAAAAAAAATTAACTTCATAGCATAAATCGGTTTGTACCGGTAAGGGTACAAGGTCAAGCAGTGGCCAAGGCCAACCCGCAGTAGTGCTGCTGTCGAGGCAACAGACACTACCTGCTGGTAGTACTGCTAGCGACCGGTAGTGCTGCTACCGCTGGTAGTACTGCTGGCGACCGGTAGTGCTGCTACCGCCGGTAGCAGTCGCTACCAATTGGTAGCACTGCTACCAAATAGTAATAGTCCTACCGACCAGTAGTACTGCTACCTGTGGGCAGTAGACACTACTGACCCACGTGGTGGGACTAGCCCGCCACGGGGTAAGGTAAAGTCCAAAATGATAAAAATTCTTACTTCTTAAGCATTTAAAAATCACAAGATACTAAACATTTAAACATAAAAAATGATTCATTTCTAGATCGTTTCATGGGCACACACACAAAATGCCAAGATCCAATTCAAATGGATATTTACCAATACGGTAAATGGTGAAATACAATCACACAAGAACCCCAAATCTTGGGCAACAAGATAATAGGAAGCACACAACAAACTAAATCCAATTCATTCTATTCCAAATAGAAGAGAAATCTAAGAAGTTGATTTTCAAGAACACAACATACAATAAATAGAGAAATGAACCATTTCTTTCCTAAATGTAAACATATGATATAAATTTCACAAAATCAACAATAATAGACACTCTTTCTTCCATTCCAATCATTCCACAAGAATTTTCAGGAAGATTTGCATAATTTCAACACACAGGAATCAAATTGAAGAATTCAAATTTCAATTTAAAACAAGAAGAGATTATCCAACCTTGAAGCAAACTAGCCTGCAAAATGATGGAAGAATCCCAATCCTTGCAACCCAAATCGAATTCCAGCTCCTCCTTCCAGAATGATTTACCAAATTTCTCTCCAGAAATTCTTGCCTCTCTTCTCGTGAATTTTCAGGCATATATGGAAAAATATTCGTTTAACCTAAACTTTCCAGGTTGAAAGTTTTTCCATCCAATCAGATTTAAAATATTTTTAAAGTATAAACAATCAGATTTACCTTTATCCAAAAAAAAACAATTCTTTTCCAACAATTAAAATGAAAAAGTTAAATGGAAAGGTAAAAAGAAAATCTTTTTATTTTATTTTCTATTTTCCATAATACTTTCTTTCGACATAATCATTTATCATTTAAATGGCTTGGCAATTATTTATTTCCTTCCACAATATATTAATGCAACTTTACACAATGAAATAAGCCATTTAACCATTTAATCTAGCAAATCATTAATTTCATTAAATCAATAATCTCAGAGCATAATAATTAACTAATTACGCCAACATAAGATAGCATCATCCATTCAATTAAATAACCATATAGATGAACGAAAACACGCAAAACAAAGAATGATCAAATGACGACTCACAAATGACCAAACCAAAGCACTATGACTCGCATACCAGCCAGATGGGAAAGACAACCGACTGACAACACTCATACGAGTGTAACTGTGGGTCAAGTTAAGGTCCAACAACTATCTCCTCCACTCCCATCAGACATATAAGGCACGCTCAGACCTGTGAGACCAGGTGGAGTTGATACCCGTACCTACTTGGTACTTGTACCTGCAATGTCCTGCACCAAAGAACCACATGTGCATATAGACAAATATATATATAGACACGACACACACACCAATGAGGGAGAGTCGTGACGTTCCCTGTCTCACCAGAGTGAGTGAAGGAAAATCATCTCCTTGCATCCCATACACATGCAAACACACAAAACATAAATAACACATCACACACAAATCCAGATAAAGCATGAAATACCATCGCATAAAATCTGAATCAATATACAATAATGTTCCACGGAAGTCAATCAAAAACATACAAAAAGAGTTTAAACAAGGAGGGGTACTACAATGACAATGATGAATGGAATGTTGCAAAAAGCATAATTTATATTTAACATAAACTTGTTAGGAGGTATATTTCTTCATCTTGTGGGGCTCAACCAACTATGAGAATATGTTGGGGTGGACAGCTGAAAAAACTAGGGTAGGCCCTCCTTTTCACCCCAACTATCATGATCCTTGTAGGCTATATTAGTTTAGAAAAGTCTCTTAAGAGGCATAAGTGCCAATAACTACCAAACTATGACATACTAGTTCTCAAAATTTGTGGTACCTATAAATATTTTGTTTAAACCTATAGGTGGATATGGGGTCCTTTTATAATGCCATATCTCAATTCTAGTGAGCTACACACCATTTCAATATTCCAAAAATGAACGCATTCTTGTAAAAAGTATCAATTGAGAATAGTGTAGTCATGAAAATATCTCAAAGAAATACATGATAGTCGTATGGCTTTGAACAATTTATTAATGAGGTTTGTGATGATAATCTATAGGCATGTGAATAGTTAGATAGAAAGGTGAAGACGTTGATGCATGATACCATGAAGAATTTCATCAAAATCCATAAAAAAGAGAAGTGTTGATGATTTATGCAAAATAGATGACCAAATGTCAAAACAAACAACTTGATTTATTATCAAACACATACCCTATGATGGATTGGTTCTCAAAATATGTGGCACCTATGAATTTTTCTTCTAAACATATAGTTACATGAAATGTTGCATGAAATGAAATGTTACAATATATGGCATCTACGAACATTCCATTTGGACCTACACCTACACATAGGGGTCCTTAAACAATAAAATCTCTTAGGTTTTTTAAATCTTCAAACCATTTGACTATGACAATGATGAATGAAATGTTGCAAAAAACATACTTTATATTTAACATAAACTTGCTAGGAGGTATATTTCTTCATCTTGTGGGGCTCAACCAACTACGTGAATATGCTGGGGTGGACAATTGAAAAAACTAGGGGAGGCCCTCCTTTTCACCCCAACTATCATGATCCTTGTAGGCTATATTAGTTTGGAAAAGTCTCTTAAGAGACATAAGTGCCAATAAGTACCAAACTATGACATGCTAGTTCTCAAAATTTGTGGTACCTGTAAATATTTTGTCTAAACCTATAGGTGGATATGGGGTCCTTTTATAATGCCATATCTCAATTCTAGTGAGCAACACACCATTTCAATATTAAAAAAATGAACGCATTCTTGTAAAAAGTATCAATTGAGAATAGTGTAATCATGAAAACATCTCAAAGAAACACATGACAGTCGTATGGCTTTGAACATTTTATTAATGAGGTTTGTGATGATAACCTATAGGCATGTGCACAGTTAGATAGAAAAGTGAAGAAGTTGATGCATGATACCATGAAGAATTTCATCAAAATCCATAAAAAGGAGAAGTGTTGATGATTTATGCAAAATAGATGACCAAATGTAAAAACAAACAACTTGATTTATTATCAAACACAAACCCTATATTCCCTCCTTTTTCTTGTGTAATAATTAATTTATTTAATTAATCATTTATAGAAAATATGGGCAACATTTGTAAAACAAATTTGTATTAACCAAAAATTTGTATAGGGATACACTATTATGTATCAATAAAAGTATAATATATGTACAAAAAGCTCATATAAGCTTACAATGCGAAGCCATATAGATGTATAATGTCACATATCTATGTAATACAAAAATATATGTACAAAAGTGTCATATAGGCATACGATAAAGGACCCAAATGTAGTCAATTCCCTCTAGGGAAAGGGAAGAGATCACAAGTTGCCTTTGACTATCAATTGGATGGAGAGGGATATGATGATGGTTTATTTTGAAGTTATTGACTTGATACCCTATCTAAACTATTTTAGAGCTCCACATAATACAATAAATATTGTGTATATTAATATATAAAAATTAAATTATAAAATTATATATAATAGAATAATTGTTGAGCCTTCTAATCCCGATTGGGATTTGATATTGGTTACAGGTCATCACAACTAAGGGATATTTATCCATACAAATCAATGCTTCATAGTTTAGAGGCTGCATTTACTTTTCAAATAGGGGGTCATACAAATCGAAATGGGACATAACTATATGTGTATTATGAACTTATCCTAGGTTGCCATCCTATATTAATTGCAAAAACTGTAGTAAAGGAGAGTGTAGTAATACAACTATAAAAAAAAACTATTACTAATAAAGAAATGTCGAAGAAAGAACAAGTACAGTGAAAGAAAAAAATTATAAGAACTAAATTATAAGCTAAGTAAGCAAAGAAAAACATATATGAACTGCTACTTACACTGTCTAATCAAATTCGGATTATAACTGCCATAAAAAATCAATGAATGATAGAAATGTTAAATAATCTAAACTTAAAAGATGTATCCAAGATAGATGCATGAAATTAAACCAATTGAACTAAACTAAGAGTAACTTTACCTCAAGTGGCCCCCCTTGGGTAAGTACTCGTTAAAAGACAAAAAAATCACACAACTAATTTAGAAAGCACATTGCATTTCATTCATTACAAGTGTACATTCCTTGCTTTCAAAATATAGATGTTACAATAGTTGCAATATAGTTAACCTTTTCAAGTTGCACTTGGACTCATTTATAAGTTTAATAATATGACTCAATCCTCTAACTAACTACTGCTCAATCCTGAAATCTAGGGAGACATTTATTGAATAGATAAAGGAAACATAAACATACGAAGAGTCCTATAAGGACTAAAAATCATAACCAATTCAATACATAAATGTCTACTCAAAACATTATAATATGATACTAAATAGCATGCATTCAGGTGGTTAGGAATGTTATGGAAGAATTCCATGTGTGAATGCAACTCTTCAATGGCTTGGAGCAGTCGAAACTGCCTTTGACTAATTCAAAGCTGACCCTGCCTTTGGTTGTAGGAACAATTGCTTCCAATTTGAGTAAAATGTTGAACATATCAGAATACTGAGAGGGGGGATGAATCAATATTCCCCTTTAAAAAGATTAAAAAATGAACTTCTGATACTTAACTTATTATCAATTAACTTTAGCCCAATGGAAATGCATGCAACATAATTGAAATAAAAGAAATGCACAACCATAAGAGACACCATATTTTTATACATGGAAAATACAAATGGAAAAAACCACGGAGAGGGTTAACTCTCAGGAAAATATAACTAGTTATATGAAGATTACAAGGCTCACTGCTTAGAGGGATCACTATCCAGAATACAATGGCTTACTTCCTGAAAGATCACTACCAAGAAATAGAGACAAAAATGAACTAAGAAAATTGCATCTACACATGCATGGGATCAACTCATGACAAGCTTGGGTATCCAAACAACTGCTTGTAGTAGACCCTATCAAGAATCTTTGTAATTCAACTCAATTTGCCTTCTCCAATCATTGTTGCATCAATTTTGCCTTTCTCCTTCAACACAAGAACTCGTGAACATTTTGCACTTGCACTTCCATACACTCACTCACTTCACTCGCTCTTCTTTAACTCATGCCACAACCGGATCAGATCATAACATATATATACTATCAGTATATGCATCAAGTCGGCCTTAAGAATACTTTCTCCAAGAATACTTTTTCATTGGTCTTCTACATGATTTCCTTCAAAAATATTCCAATGGTCAGATTACACATTACACACACTGGACCAAAAACAAGAACAAAAGCATTCAAGGTTGGCTAGACTCAGAATGAACATATCCTCGAACTTTCGCAAGCATGCTTTCGAAGCACAAAAACACAATCCAACTTGATATAAATAAATTAAGGTCATGAATAACATATTTCCAAATATCATCACTAGAAACCAAAATGCGGAGGAATGTGAAGCACTTCAATCACTATCGAACACCATCAATACTAAATACACTTCCGAAGCACAAGTTCTGGAGTACCAAAACAATTGCTACAACCAACACCAAAACTCAAACAATATGAGAAACATATCCACATGCTAGCAACACACATTTCTCTGCAAAACACATCTGCATTATCAGCAACGACTGCAACACATCTGCCACTTGACATATCAATGATGTTCTTAACCTTTATGCATACATACCTATCTTCCACTATTCTATATCATACATACCTATCTTCCACCATTCTACATCACACATACGTATCACTGCTCTACAACACTAACTTGCTACTAATCTAGATCACCGACTTTGACATCAATGTCAACCAAAAATATATTTCTAACAATCTCCCCATTTGTCATTGATGACAAAACACTTGTAACTACTTTTCTCCCCCTTAGAAACATACTCTGTCCTCCATATCTCTCCATATCTCTCCCCCTTAGGAAATGCCAATATTTCTACCCAATTCTCAATATTTCTCCCCCTTTGACATCAAGGATAAAGGGTGACAACAAAAAGGTTACCACAAAACTGTATTTCCCCCAAAAAGTTTCAATTGCACTTTACATGAAAAATTCTCTTGTACATTTCTTTAAGTTCCAGAAGAAAGGTCTTTTAGGAATTCATTGCCATCCCGAGGTTTGCACACAAAATGTCATTCTCAACTAGCAAATCAATAGCATCAGATAAGGAATCAGGTACATAAGGATTCTGTACATACATATGTATCATTGCTCTGCAACACTAACTTTCTATATCTAGACCAATATGGATCACTGGGTTTGACATCAATGACAAGCAAACATATATTTCTATCAATATATATACATATATATGCTTATGTATCATATTTAGATCCATTAAATAAACATATTAAGAGTGCTCATATGAGGAATAAATTGTATAATAAGTTAAATTATAACTAAATTCTATGGTATTTATGCCATGAAACTTAAATATATTTATACAACTATAAAAATTGGACAAAACATGAGTCTATCATCCCCCCCAATTTAACTTTCATCTTTTCCCAAAGCAGGCCCCAATAATTGGTTATGCGCAAGACTCATTTCTCTATAATATGAATGAGAAACAACACTTAAATTTGTGTCAATGGATTCCAATAGAATCCTTTGGATCTTGCAATTCAATGCCATCTTCGTTCTTTACCCTCATTGTTGTACTGTTGTATTCCTCTTCAGTCTGGTACACTTGTCATAAAAGCGACGGGGTTTGGAAAAGGAGCAACATCCATTTCAGCTCCTATGATTTGGCTAAATCCATATAATTCTTTTCTCTCCAAATGACTGCATCATAATTGTACAAGGAATGTAGCTCTCTCTTCAATTCTTTTGTGAGTTCTTGTCATCGTTGTGTGACAAATTCTAGCACTTCCCTGCCTAGTGTTTGTAGCATTAAGTCATATGTCAATTAGACTCTTGTCCTAGATGCCAATATCTATTTCTAGACAAGAAGTTAAATAGTGAGTGGCACCCACTCATTCATGATAGTATCTTTAAACTTCTTTGTAATTAACCATTTGCCTTCCCCTATTTTCCTCATGCTTCATCTAAGAGCAAAAGGATCTTAATATAGGAGGGGATTCCAATTAGTGTTGTATGGTATAACAGGGTTATGAAAATAAAACTCACATAATGTATTTTTTAATTTTGGGGTTGATGAATATAAATGATGAAAGAATTCCATAGGATAAACAAGGGAGAAAGACAAATCTAGATAAAATTGCATAAACTAAAAATTGAGCAATTTCTCTTTAAGAAACAATGTATATCTAAGGAACCATGATGGCCATGGCATCCAACTTACCTTTTAGTCTTGTATCCTCAATCTCTTTCTCTTGCAACTTCTTTCCAATTGTCTCCTACAACTATTCTTTTTATTCCATCAATTTCTTCTCATTCAACTACAATTGTTTAAATTGTTTCCATAATTTCTATATAAAGAGGGGCAAGATAATGTAGAAAATATATGAGGCACTTGGGTATCATTAGTAGTTTTCATAACCTATTCAGTCACCTCTGTAGGTTCCTGGTTTACAATATACTCAATTACATCTTCTAATACTTTAGCGCCCATCTCTACTAACCTATCCAAGTTAGTGTCCTCTTCTTCAACTTCTTGCTCCTCCACATCATAAATCTCAATTTCTTCTTTATGCTCTGCCTTCTCTACCATAACCCTAATCTTCAATTTCTCCTATTACTACTTCATGTTCATCTACATGTCGTGGCATCTCCATCGAGACTTCTACACCTTCTTCTTTTGGCCAATCTAGGATAGGTTTGTCAAATGACTCTAGATTGGTGTCAGGAGATGCTTCTTTTCCACCTACATTGGGTGACCTTCTTCTAAATAGTAATTATTGCTCATTGCTAGTTTTATAGGTTATGTCTAGGATGGGGTCAATCCTTGCCTTCCCCTTAGTTCCTCCTTTCTTCTTTGACCTATAAGACTTACTTGGCTCCTTATTCATTGATTTATGCTTTCCCTTTTTATTTTCTTCTCTATTGGTTTTAGAAAGTATTTATTCAACAATCATGAAGACAACAGGTGATGGTTTTTCTAGAATGATTGTAGCAATAAGGGCTTATTTATTTTGCAAAGTTGGTTTTTCTTTATGAATAGAAATATGGGGTTTCTTCTTTGGTTCCATGGAAGGAGGAGGAGTTTAAGGTCTTCTTATTTTTTTTGCAATAGTAGAAATTGTTTCTTCCAACTCCTCTTGTTCAGCTACAAGACCCTCATATCAATTTTAACCTTTTTTTCTTTTCTTCGAGGGTTTCAATTTTTTTTTCGAGCAAATAGATTTTTCCTCACACCCTTTACTTTTTGTAGAATAAGCCTTCTCCTTCCCTTTTCTTGGTGTAGCAATAGTAGTTTTATCCTTAGGGTTTTCTTTATTTCCTCCAAATGGAGTCTTTTCTTTTTTCGTACCCTATTTTTCTTTAGACTGCCTCTCAATACCTTTAGTCTTGGGTTCAAACATAGAGTTTTCAACCAATTTTTGTCTTCTAGGTTTAGCTACAAATAAAGTCGTATGAGGTTCCTCTGTTTCTTATTTAGATAGTTCAAATTCATGGGTTGCAGAGGAAGTAGAAGTATCTTTCTCCTCAGGGGAGATAGATTCTTCATGGTTTAAATCAACTGGTTGTTTACTAATTTCTCCCTTACCCATTCTTCTAAACCTCAAATTTTCTATCCTCAAGACCCAAATTTAGATGTTTAACTTTCTTAATTTTTAGAAATTCCTTTCAATTCATATTAGGAAAATAAATACCCAAACTTCTTTTGATAAGAAGAGTTATCAAGCAATGATGGTACAACAAAGCATCCTTACCTTTTTGCACCCTAGTTGCCATTCTTGTAAGAAAATGGGTCAAATAGTCAACAACATTCAACCATCTATCTAACTTTTTTCTTTTTTGCTCACTACCAGTTCTTCCATGTGAATTTAAATTGATTTTACAATTTCTAAGGCAAGGTAAAGAAAATGGAAAGTCAATAGAAGATATCAAAAGGTTATGAAAAGACATATCTGAGAGGGACATTCACTATATTGATGAAGAGTGAGGGGTAATAATGCAGAATGATTTAATTATAACACACGTGTTCACAACCATAAAAAAATATCATTCAAAAAAATTGGCATGACAAATCAAGACAAAACCTTCCCCCCTCCACACTTAAAGCAAGCTAAGTGTTTTCACATGCTAAATGACAAGGATGAGGAGATAAATTTAGTGGGAGCACTAAGAATACAAATTAATGAATAAAAAATAATATTATAAATGCATTTATAATTATGCAGTACGTGCAAAAATAGAAAACATGTTAGATTAAATATAATAACGTATATGGAAAATAATGATTACCATACCGATGGTATGTGTTTTTGAAATGAATTGAAGTTTGCTATCAATTAGAGGATGCATGCGAATATTGACTTGAGTCACGTTGAGTTATGATGAGCTAGTGAAAAGAAGATTTTTGAAATGTACTGATGTAATATGAATAAAATGAAGATAAGAATGAGCTAGAGTTCGACAAGAGTTGTGGAATTTGATATGGAAACTAAAAAAATATATCAATTTGAGTGAAACGTACAAGATGAATCATCACAAAATAGGTCTCAACTACTTGGCTACGGGAAATAGAGCCCTTAAACTTAGTTATGGTTTCAACTAGCTAGAAAATGACATAAGTGAACCATTTTATTGTGGTTGTGATATGTCCTCAAAGAAATGACAACTTTGTTATGATTTTCTACTATCTCTCTAAGTTGAAACATTGACTCTCCATGGTTGTGAAATATCAGGGGCATAATTTGCAAGTGAATCATGTGGTATATTAGTGACATTGTACTAAAAGAAATGTTCTATTGCAAATATGAGCTTTTGTTGTCACTGATGTCAAACTTGTTGATCTGGATGAGCTACTTAGTTACAACCTGTGGTTCAAATGAGGTTTGATATATTGTAGTTACAGTGAGATTACAATGTGGTCATGTGGATTTGTGGAATCTATTTATGATTTCTTTAGAAGGCTTATAAAAATGTATCTTGATGTTCCTAAGCTTTGGTGTTGGTTTCTTGGATCTGTAGTTGGTGTTTAGTCAAGTATGCTTGTTCGGGTGTTAGTGGACAGGAATGTGTTGTGCATTCCTATACCTGCTATTACTTTGGTGATATGGTTCAGTTATTTAGTGTTAATGGTATTTGTTGATGCTATCTTGGGAATCCACAAGTACTCGTGATTGTCTACATTGAATATTGTGTAAAGTTGTTGCAGTGTGCTTTAACAATTTTATCTTTTGTACCCGACTTATAATATTTTGGTCTGTGTAGTTGTGTGTGGATTTATGGGCGATGATTTAGGATAGATTGGAAGGTGTGATGACATGGTATGAATCATCACACGTCTCATTTTTCATTTTGAAATTGCTTTGGAGGTTTTTTTCGATTGATAATTATCTATTTACACATTACACCTAATTAGGTCAACCTAATTGGTGTCCTCGAGGTTGTGGTTAGTAGATAAATGGTGGAATAATTGTGGAGACATATATAGAAGTTGTATGTGTTGTGTGAAGTATATGTTAAGTAGTACAATTGTCTGAAAGTGTTATAGATAAAATATGAAGACAGATTCAGATATGTTTTAAATTGTGTGATCAACATTATAGTGAATGTGGCTCTCTATAGTTCAACCCTATTGATGTCTTTGTATCTAGAATATTGTGTCTTGCTCTGAAGAAGTGATCTCTAGTATTTTCAAGTCTCTTTTGTATCTTATCATAAGGTTGAGAACCTTATCTTTACAAGTCATCTTAGGGGTAGTGAGCTCCTTGGACTTTAGCCTAAACATTGTAACTCAGTTATTCATATAGTAAGATAGTTCTCACCTTGGCTTTTCCTTGTTTGGGTTTTCTACGTAAAAATATTGGTCTTATTGTGTGGTTGGATTTATGGTTTCAATTGTTTACTTTTCATGTATAAAGTATATGGAATGAATGATAAGTAAAAAGGTTAATAATGTTTGAGTTTCTGTATATGTTGATTCACCCTATCCCTCTTAGTATCTGGTAGTGTTCAACATTTTCTTTACGGAGGGCCTTTTTATACAATTAGAATCTAATGACCATTGACCAACATTGATAATTACACTGGGTCAATTGTCTACAATCTGATTGCAACATTTGAAAATACTTTAGCAATCTCGTATGGTCCCAACCATTTTGTTTGGAGCTTGCCTTGGTGATCTTTGTACCATGAATAATAAGGAAAATCCCAATCACCTTGGTCAAGTTTCCTAGTTTTTATGAATCTATCATGCAATCCTTTGAGCCTGTACTAGTTCCATTCATTGAAGTGCCTCTTGTCCAAGCTCACCTAGAGCATTTAAGTTTTCAATCCTTTCTTTTTGGGCTTGTGACAAGTCAATCTCAAGATGTATTGATGTTTGTAACTTGTCTTATGTTCAAATTATATAGACATAACAAATTTTACACTATACACCAGTTCAAATGGTGTAAATCCTGTAGTGTTCTTCGTCGAGACTTCTAATTCTAATTAAGATTTAGTGCTGGTCTAATAGGTTTCCTAACTTAGGGATAATTATCCAATAAACATCCCTTCATAGACTAGAAGCTACATTTAATTGTCAACCCAAGGAAGTGAACTTAAAATGGGTTGGAATTGCATGTGCACTATGGGATTCTCTAAGCTATTATATCTATGTATAAGAAAATAATTGAAAGCAATAAACAAAATTGGAAACACAACAATGCTAAAAATAAATCTATCTATACAACAATGGTTATAGGAAACTATGTAATAACACAACAATTTGTTGTGAGTTTTTCTACAATAACTTTCAAAGGTGCAAAATATCTGAAGTATCCCTTGCTTAGATAATTTTCTCTTGGCCAAGTTCTCAAAACTCATATACAAGTAACTTGCTCCATTTATAAAATACAATTTGTTGCTTCTATTTAAATTGTTGTTGCTACATATTTGTTGCTACATAATGACGACTCTTCCATATAATAATCTTTGCTTTATTACAAACTTGAATATATAAGATAATTATCTATCTAACAACCACCTAGTGTGTGTCCCACCATCTCTTAAATAAAAAAGAGACTTATTCTTCCAAGTGACAACAAAACAATGACTAAGAAGTAGAGTCCTATTAGAACTTGTCTTTTGCCTTAATGGAAAAATAGTTTGTTTGGGCTCTTTTATTACAAAGCTCATTTGCTAGAGATTTTCTAGTGCAAAAAAAATATTATAATTCAGATCCAACTTCCTTTCAAGTTAAAACTCAAATTGCAATAAATTAAATAGGTTTGACTAAGTCTACTGCCTTTCCTATTGCCACGCCAATTTTGTCTCATTCAACTTCTGGTGAATGGTACACCATTATTACAGTATATCAGCCTTAATGTATCTTTAGACATCCCTTTAATCTTTCTAAATCAATTGAAGGTCTTAATTTTATCAAGAAATGAGGGAGATATGCCCATTTTACCGAAACTAGGTTTTGACTTTTTTTGCACTTCCAATCAATAGCTTCATGGTGACAACTGTCAACTTGTAATTTATTCTTTCCAACTACATTAATGGTGACTCAAACATCTCACAAATAATATGTTAATCTTTCCAAAATAATTTACATTTTATAACCACCATTCATATAATAATTTACCATTATTTAGTCATCAACTAACTAGACATGTAAATGTTTATCATAATCAATGCTTAATGGAAATAAGGTAATGTTGATAAATGTTTTGGAATGGAATTATAAACATGAAATAAAGTGATGTAAATAATGGAATAAATAAGACAATTTGTAGGCTCACCAGTCTTCTATGTGGTCCTATATGCCCATACCACTTCTTGCAACTGAGAAGCCCAATCCTTATGAATTGATACTCTCTTTATAAGGATGGCTTCTAGTTCCTTGTTAGTGACTTCCATTTGCCTACTTGTTTGAGGGTGGTTTGGTGTTTCCTTGATCTGTTAAATTTTTCCTATGAACCCCATATCTTGTAAAAAAATCTTCATACAATAATTTTGCAACCTTATTGTCCTTGGCATGCTTCATTTCTCTCACCTCAACCCATCTAGTCAAGTAGTTTGTATAAACCAATATATACTCCTTGTTGTTTGAAGGTGGATTTTTTGGTCATATAAAATCCAATCCCCATTTTTTGAATGGTTCCAAGACCATTTGATGGTGAAAATTCATCTCATATAAATTAGTGGATCTGCCCATCCTCTAGCACCTATCACAATGCCTTATGTACTTGAGTGAATCTCTATACATAGAAAGATAGTAGTAACTAGTGTTAAGAACTTTCATAGTTATCCCTTTTGCTACAAAATGACCCCCATAGGGCTAATCATGACATGCATGAATAATTCCATTGTAAAGTGGAAAATTGGATCCTAGTGACTCCCCACCTAGGAGAGAGAAAGGAAGCCACTAGGATGATTTTCACTTGGAGAGGAACTTTACATTCAAAAGAGGGGTTGAATCCGCTAGATCCAAATTTGAGGGAAACAAGGATGTGAATTCTGAGTGGATTGCAAGTGGTTGAAGTGTGATTCACCCTCTTTTATAAATGAGAAAGTTGACTTGTCGACTATGTGGAAAAGGGAGAAGAAATGAGTGAAATGAGGAGCTACTGGTTCGGGATCACGCTGTAACTTTGGATCTGAGCTAATTAGACTAATGTGGATCTTCCCTGCAAATTTGGAGAAAATTTATCGAGACCGTGGTGGGAATGTACATGGTCCTCCACAAAATCCGTGAAACGAAAAGGGCTCTTTTGTCTCTACAAATGAAGTCCAAACCCACAATTACAGCCGCACACCTGCAACCTACACACAGAAAAGAGAGGGGGAATGGTTGTGGATAGGGGTTTGCCTTAGTCAAACTTCAGTTGAGGAATCAACCTTGAAAGAAAGTAATTGCAAATGCTTGAATGTAAACAATGGAAATGTATACCTTGTAGATCTGCAACTTGTTGATGATGAATGCTTTGCTTCTTGAATGTAATCACAAATGTTGTATGAAATGGTATGTAGCATGAAAAAAACTGCAACACACACACACATGCTTGCAAATGAATGTTGTAATGTTTCTCCAAAGGATGAATTAAGAAGACTTTAATGCTTGAATTCTTGATGATGACCTTGAAATCTTGTAGCTTCTCCTTATGCTCTCTATCTATCTTTTCGTTGTCCATCCATCCTTGAATAAGGGTATTGAATTCCTTTTTATACATGCCTCAAGGATTAACTTTCAACCACTGAAGACCAACAAAGAGGAATTGCAAACCCTGAAGACAAATTATGCATAGGAGATTGGGGAGACCTGACATAGGGCCACCCTAAGAGGTGGAGACAGGGGCACCCCTGTCCTATCCTACCCTATTTTGGGGCCCAGAAAGGGTCTATAGCAAACATAGGACATGAAGGAGGAAGGGTTGGAAATGCAGAAATAGGTCTCGGTTAGGGAAGGAGATGTCGTCACCGAGGCGAGGACCCAAAATGTGGTGAAAATTGCAGGGGTCACAATTTTATGACACTATAGTCATATATCTTATCTTTCATAAGGAATCATCTCGTGACATTATTTGGTCTATCATAGGAAATCTATCCTGATATCCATGAATAAGGAAACTCTTTTTCACAATTTGGTGCATCTCCCTTCGAGAGAAATAAGGAGGCATCTTTTCAGAGACTAGGTAGCTGGTAATGTTTGCATACAAGGGATCATGGACTTGTAGAGAAAAAAAATGCTCATCAAGGAAGAAGTCATCTATGACAGGGTCTGAATATACATTTATTAGTCTAGATAGAAAATTTGCAACTACATTCTCTTTTCTAGGCTTATCAACTATTGTAATATCAAATTCCTATAGTAAGAGTAGCCATCTCACTAACTTACTAGTGACATCATGTTTATTTATCAGTTATCTTATTGCCAAATGGTTTGTGTGCACAAAACTTGGTATCCTATTATATAGTTCTTGAAATTATTTAAAGCATATTACATCTCCTACTCTGTGAGTGTATAATTGAGTTCTATTGATTGCAAGTTTTTACTAACATAGTATATGACATACTCAATGATCTCTTCCTTCTATCCTAGAACTGCACCATTAACATGGTTTGAGGCATCCGTGTGTATATAAAATGGGAAGTTCCAAATTAATCCTTTGTGAATAGTGGCCTCTATTAGTACATCCTTTAACTTTTGAAAATATTTATGGCAAGTATCTAGCTAGTCAAACTTTACATCTTTGGTGAGAAAAACAAATAGTGGTGATGCTATTTTTTGGAAGTCCTTAATGAACATTCTATAGTAACCAGCATGGCCTAGAAATCTTCTAACGTCCTTTTTCTTAGAAGGGAAAAACAATTTTTTTATTACCTCTATTTTCATAGGATCAACTTGTATACCTCTTTGAGAAACATGATGGTCAAGCACCATCCCCTCTTGCATCATCACATAAAATTTCTCGTTACTTAATGATAAATTGTGATCTTTGTAACTTTAAAGAACCTTAGTTAAATTGGTCAAAGCTTGACAATAACTAACACCATAAGTGGTGAAGTCATCCATATACATTTTCATGCAATCATGTGTAAGATTTGAGAAAATGCTAAGAACTCTCTAGAAGGTGGGATGGGTATTTCAAAGGCCAAAAGGCCAAATAAAATATGCATAAGTTCCACAAGGACAAGTGAAAGTGTGTTGTCTAGGTGTTCTAGTGCTATCCTTATCTAATTATAACCACTGAAACCATACAAAAATGATAATACTTCTTGCCTGTTGTACATCATAAATTGCATCCCTATGCAATTTCTTACTTATCTAGGCCCTATTTTATCATACTTGGCCTTTTATACCTAACATACTTGATCTAGCCCTTTTTAGCATCTCATTCTAGCTTTTCCTCTCTATTTTAGACCTCAGGTCCCAATTTGAGGTGACATTCGAGGGAGCAAGGTGCCTAGGGTGATCCGCTCCTTGGAGTAGGCCAAATAGGGTGCCCTGCTCCCTGGAGTAGGCCAAATAGGGTACCCTGCTCCCTAGTGTTTTTCCCCAAACTTAAACCACTTTATTGTCATCTTGGTTGAGAAGGAAATATTTTCCCATTTTGACTTGCTTTGATTTTTGCACCCAAAATTCTTGGGAGAGGTATATGGGTGAATTCATAAAGTTGGTTCCCACTTTTTTCAACGAAGGAATTTGGTGAAAGTGGGAACTTTGATTTTCTAAGTGTTCGAGCGAAATAGTGGTATTCGCTCGAACTACCCCTGGTAGTTCGAGCGAACCACGTTGCGGACCTGGGTTCGCTCGAACCGTGAGTGACTTTGTACGGGCTGAAATCAAGCCTATTGGTTCGAGCAAATGGGGGTTCACTCGAACCATAATGGATTCGAGTGAACCCCATTCGCTCGAAGTACTGTTCATTCGAACCCTCTAATTTGAGGTTTCTCCCAAAAATTTTCAGAATTCTGAAGAATTAATGACTTCAGAGCTCTGGTTCAAAGCATGAATGAAATAATCTTGATAACCCAAAAATATTATATTGTAGTACTCGGAGCAAGCTTTCCAATGAGTATAATTTTGTTATATTTTGAATTTATTATGTTCTTGTTTTTTTAATTTTATGAAAAATTGGTTTTTCATCGAACATGAACTTCTCTGTTCAACACATTGGGAAAAATAAGAAACTAATTCAAAAAAATTCTGAAAAATATCTATGCCCCTGGTATTGATGTCTTCTTTCTAACAAAAAAAATAAAATTGAATTTCGATTTATATAGAACAAGTTATGTGTTCAAACGTAAACCTATGTCTAAATTATGACTAGTCGGACTTCAAAACTTTGTAAAATGAAAAATATTGAACATATCACTATAAAACCAAATGCAAGCCCTGGATATTGATGTTAAAAACCAAAATTCGAAAGAATTGAGTTTTTATCATTTATAGAAAAAGAGTTATACATTTCGGGAGGCACCTCACTCTTATAAAATGTAGTTTGTTGTAAAAAACTACTTTTCGAGGGAGATGGAATTTTTTTTAAAAAATCCTTCAAAAAAATTTGAAAAAAATGTATATAGAATCTACAAACAAAATGCTAGAAATCACTAATTTACATCATCTTCAAATTTTTAATAGTTTAAAAGTTATAGTTCTCGAAAGTTGAAGATTATTTGAAAAATGTACATCTTAGTGTCAAAAGTGGCAAAAAAGTGGGAACCATTATTGTGAGTTCACCCATATCAACAAGGTATCCTCCCTCATTTTGGGTAGAGTGGAAGTGAGATGACGATATGATACCAATTTCACACCTCAAGTCCTCAAGAGCAAGAGATCAAGCATCAAGGTATTGAAGAGTAGGAGTATTTTTTAGATCTATCCATTTGTGATGGTATCCATGATCTTTCATTCCTAAAGTCAACTACATTCAAGTCAACATTAACATCTTCACATGAGCACTTTGATATCAGGAAGGTTTATGAAGGTATAAACATTCCATTTTCAATTCTAGCCTCTGTTACCTAACAACATGCTTTCAATTCAAGTTTTATTCAATCTAATTTCAAGGTTAATTCCTAAACTAGAGTTTGACTTAGGCAAACCCCTTTCTACCTAACATTTTCTCTCTTTTTTTGTGTGCAAGAACAAGTGATGGACCTACAAAAATAGGTATAGAGAAAAAATGAGGAGATCTATAGTCGAAAATTCATTAGAGCTAAATTTTTTGGGAGTGGGTCGAGCAAGACGCCTTAGTCCTAGGAGTAGGTTGAGTCAGGTGCCTTGCTCCCTCTAATTCTGCTTGGAATTTATACGACAGGTTAGTTATAGTTTGCTTTGTTGGATTTTCATCTAGGATGGGTATGCTAGTTCATTGTCTTCCTATGCATGCTGAAAACTATCATTTTTCAACCTTTTTGATCCTAGTTTGTACATTCTTTATTTACAATTTGCATACTCACATTCCCTCGCAGTGAAGGACCATTGAATCCAGTTTGTGTTTTAACCACCTTGAGCCTAGTGGATAATTATCCTTCCAATGTAATTGTGTAGGCAATGAAATAGATTCCTTGTTTGCATGTATAGACTTGTGAATCCTATTTCCCCTACATAACATTTTTGGTGAACCCGACATGTCTCATGCTTATTTCTAATTTGGATCTCTAGATCTAATTTGTATTACATGTAATACATTTAGAGATTTAATTTTTTATTTTATTTAATGCAATGTTTAAATAGTCAATTTGTTAAAGATTTATATTATTTAGACATTTCCTTCATTAGCTTTGTGTATGAGTTTTATGACTTTGATCCCTACATCTAATATCCTCGTGAGAAGAAGTTATAGACAAGTATGCCTTCCATAAGAGGTGTAGAGCTTGAGTCAGCTAACATTTTTCATGGCAACTTAGGTGAAACTTATATGCCTACACATGAAATATCTAACATTGCTAACAATCATTCTTCCCACACTTCTCATGACGAGGATGATTCCCTAGCACAAGTGTCCCCTAGCCAAGTAGTAAAGCTTGTCTATGATTTGGAAAAGCTTGAACATTAGATGGGTCAAGAACACTTGAATAGTGAGATAATCCCATTTATTGAAGGGTTGAGGAGGATGGTTCAAAATGACGAACATGGTGTGGATTTTTTGCGCGACATATCCCATATTGTGATGATAATATCATGTCCATGAAAAGTTGTGTCGAATCTCTTATCTTTTCTAATCCCCCTAATACCATTTAAAATACCTTTTTTTCCCATCATTGAATAATGTGCCTACTTATACTCTACCTAACATGTATATATCTACACAAAATTTCAATCCTACACATGTTAGTCTTGGAGGAATTTTTATCATACATCCTTTTGTGAGTGTTCCATGTATTTCCCAACCATCCTATACCTACCTACCACAATATTCCACTTTCATATTCAATGCTCCATTAATTACCCATAATATTCCACATCCTTTATTATCCAACATTTCCAATACCAACCTATCCACTGAAGTAACCATTAATAACCTAGCCCAGACTGTTTCCTCTTTGCAATAACAACTCGCTTCCATGACCCTATCCAAATTCAACATTCCCACTTGTGATATTGCTAGACCACTTTCCCAGGATATCTTTCGTACCATTATCCCTCAATACATGGAAATCCCTCACCTAGAGACATATAATGGAAAAGGAAATCCCTTCACTCATGTGAAAACATTTCAAACCTTGTGCAGTGACTTTTCAAATGATCATAGACTTATGACTAAATTGTTTGCTAGGACATTTAGAGACAATGCCTTGCAATGGTTTTTTTATTTGTGCCCTTCTTCCATTGATTGTTTTTTAAAAATTGGCCAATTATTTCTTTCAACAGTTTCAAAATAATATTGGTCCTCAGATTTCTTTGATTTGATTCAATATAAACAAGGTGTTAAGGAAAAAGTGACTGATTTTATCGGTAGATTTAAACATTTGCATGCTCAAATATCTTATCATGTGTCTAATATGGATGTTCAAAGAATTTTCATTTCTAATCTGCAAAAAGAAGTTAAAGATAAGTTATTATTCTCTAATTTTACTTCTTTCAATCAATTGTGTTCAAAATTATTAACTTCAAGTGAACCAATTTGACTTAGCCACTTCAATGGCTCTGATTGATAAGAATGATGTAGCTCAACAAGCTTTCCAAAAGTTTTAAAAACTAAACAAAGGTTTTATTAAGATTAATAATTTCTCAAACAATGTTAATATGCAAGTTCTAGTTGCAACACCAAGTGTGGCTCCTTTGTCATCCATTTTTAAACCAACTCATAATTTTACACCTCTCTTTGAATCATTGCATAATTTTATTTTGTAGTTGATTAATGCTATTATTTTTAAACTTCCTCATATTAAATTGCATGACCCTTTCAAACCATAGATAACTTCCCATGATCCCAAAGCCTTTTGCTAATATCACTATCAACCTTACCATGATACTGAGAAGTGTTATAGGTTGAAACATCTTTTCCAAAATCTCATTGATTCCAATACCATAACTGTTGCGGGTGTTAATGACAAAGGAAACAAATCAGTTGCACCCCCTAACCAAAATTTTCAAATCTACACCAATCCTTTTCCTTCTCATTCTACCAACTCTATCAATCCTACCAACTCTATCGATCCTACCAACTTATTACCTTCCCCTTCCACCAATATTATTGTGCCTAGCAACCCTACTATCATGAATAATGATAATACTTGTGTTGAGGCCAACAATGTTGTTAATATTATTGACTAACCCAAACCCAAACCCAAACCCAAATCTAAGCCCAAACCTTGCATTACCTTTGATCCTAAGGAAATTATTAAGGCACTTGATGGACCCTTATACATTTAAACAAAGATTAATGGTAAGTTCTCTTAGAGAGTTCTTGTTGACCCCATGTGTATGGTGAGTGTTATAATTGAAGAATGCCTCTTTACAAGAGAATTTCATTGAGAAACTTAGGACAAATTTGATGTGATGATTAATAATTTTGATGGTTTTTCTTGTCCTACTCATGTTTCTATTATTCCTCCCATTGAAGTTGGTAAGAATTTATTAGATGTCAGCTTTTTCATTATCCCGACCTTGAACTAATTCTAATTAAGACTAGGACATCCTTGGATTACTTCCATGAAAGCTATTGCTTCTCTTATCCATAAGTGTTTGAAGTTCCCTCACAATGGAAAATTTATCATGATCAATCATAGTCTCTATAAGCCTTTAGTGAGTCATGGAAACTTTTCCCTTGACTTCTTTTAGCCTCAAACACCTAAACCATTACAACCTCATCAATAAATTTACTTCGTATCTTACCAAAATATAAACATGAAATGATTTCCAAGTTGAATAAACCTAAGGATGTTCCACCTCCTCATTTTGGAACCGAACTCCTTCCCACAACTTTTATTCCTCCTATTTATGCTTCAATTCTACCTCTTATATCATACAAACGTCCAGTATGCTCTGTTTGTCAACCTAGTCAGGTTCTTTTTGTTTCTCCTTCTACAAAATAAATGAAGGATTTGATATTGATTGGTCCCAAGTCTTCTCAAGTTCTAAGTGGAACCAAAAGAAATTGCAATGCTCAAGACGGATGTCGTGCTAAAGCCTGTGGGCTTGCTTCCTGGTGGGTGAAAATTTTGTAAACTGATGAAGGTTCACAAAATGTGTGTTTCACGACAACACACATGATGATATCTTTCAAAAGGAAAGATATAATCCCTCCTAATTATAAGGGAAGGCTCCCCCTTGTTACTGCAACTATTTTCTATTTTTCCTACCAACTAACTTTACACTAACCCAAGGTACAATAACAACTTAGTTCTCTTCTTTCAAAACTAGTTTTATCTAATTCTCTTGTAAGAATAACTTTTTCCTCAATCTTAAATAACTTGAAAACTTGCAGAAATATTATACTAACTAACTTGGAAAGTTAAGTGTCTATGAAAGAACAAAGTCTTTCGTTACTTCCCATTTCTAAAAATGACCTAGGCACAAGATTTTGCATACTTAAGAACTCAAATATTCTTCCTATGTACCAAAACTCGTATCAACCATTGTAACCCAAATATATTGTTAGGTGAAAGACTGACAAATATATTGAAAGATATTTCTCTAACTAGATAGTTTGTGTAGCACAAAGACTCTACTTTCTATCTTTCAAATACAA
Organism: Cryptomeria japonica; assembly: GCF_030272615.1. Taxonomy (NCBI): domain Eukaryota; kingdom Viridiplantae; phylum Streptophyta; class Pinopsida; order Cupressales; family Cupressaceae; genus Cryptomeria; species Cryptomeria japonica. The sequence continues at coordinate 175,023,919 of NC_081406.1, read as the reverse complement.
TTTATAGAGAACTTGTGAAAGCTCAAAGACTTAAAACAATTCTCCCTCAACTAATTCTCAATTTCTGAATTCCCAAAGTAACTCAAAGATTACTTGTAAAGACTCAAAAGTTCTTTAATATTCAACACTGATAACTATAACTAACTTTAATCATTCAAGAACATATGATACCAATGGCACAATAACATTCATATCACATAAAATATTGAACTCAAAACAAAGTTTGAATTCCAAGCTCTTCTCTTTCTTGATTAAATTACAAATTTATAAAATGAACAAGTCTCAATTTGCTTTTCACTTTGGTAGAGTTTTGTAGCATAAACAAAAGATGGAAAAAATATCCTTTTTACAATAAAAACCTTCATATATATAGAGGAGTGCAACATGAAAATAAAAAATTATAACTAATTCTAAAACTAAGTCAAAAGAAGAGTTCAATTTGACTTAGGACTTGTGCACTCAACAAGTGCACAAGAGCAATTACAAAAAAACACCTGAAGTGTCAATGGGTAAAATGAAAAGCCACTAGAAAAACATGAAAAAGACTAAGTGTCATTTTTCCTTAAGCTGAATCTCGCTTCTGGAACTCCTCAAACTTTTGAAAAGAGTTCTTTATTTGAATTCCATCAAGTCCTTGGGTATTGATAGTGATGACCTTGACCCTGGTGATGGAATCTTCCAAGTTGGTGCAACACTTCTTGTGATTCCTCAAAATAGTATCCCAAAAATCCAAAATGAACTGGAGATCAACGAATTTTTTAATTGAGGATAAAGAGAAATCCTCCCTATTAACCTCAGCAGTCACAAGCAAGTTGAATCCTTTGATGATCTCATCTGCATCAAATACCTTCTCATTCTTATCAAGAAATGCACATGGAATTTTATAGATCTTTGCAACAATCTCTTTCTTCTTAGTTGCACATTCTTTAAGGGTCTTCCTTATATCTTTAACTAGGTGCTCAAGAATATTCATCTAATGTTCCAAATCCTCTTGCTTCTCAATGTACATGCAATATGAAGGAATGACACCATTTTAGATGAGGTCATTAGGATCATTATATGCAAACTTCAACTAGGCCTCAAAATCCTTTTCTTGTGTTTCAAGCTCTTGAGAGAAGACCTCTATGGTCCTATCTACCTCTATCCTTACTGCATCAAGGTTGTTGAAAATGGTACAGGCTGAACTTATGAGTTATGTGCCTTGAATAAGTATCTGATCCATAGATTCTCCTATGGCTTTGTTATGAGATGCAACCTGTTCAGCTCTTTTGACAACCTGTTCGTCCAAAGAGGAAGTTATTGGTTCAATTGCCTCTGAAGACTTAGTTACCTTGATCATAATTGAGGTGAGTTTCTTAATTCGTGCCTTGAGTTGATCTTTCTTGATCTTATCTTTGTCATACCTCGCAACAAGAGCCTCCAAAGCTTATATTACATCACCTGAAACAAAATCATGAGTTTTATTTCCCAAGTCAACCCTTTGAATGACATAGTATGTATCCTGGACCCGACCAATAACTGCATCTTGAGGAGGAACAATAACTTCGGCATACTTGTTCTTATTCTTATCAACCTTAACCCTTGACAAAATTTTGGCCTTCTTAACAGTCTTGGTTTAGCAGGAACAAGTTGATTGAAATCAAAATCACTAGGTGACACTGCTTATTTCTTTCTCTTTAGTGCATTGGAAGATAACCAAGGTGGAAAGGTTGAACCATCATCCCCACCTACTACTTGTGTTTCATCTTCAAATGTAATCCATGTATCTTCCACTAGTGCTAGTGAATCCGCCCTAGACACTCCTCATGGCAATAGTGAGAATGTCTTCTCAGCTTTTCCTACTTTGTCTGAAGTGTCTACAACTATGATGGATGATTTTGATAAATTCATGAATGGATCGGCTCTTAGATCTCATGAGTCATCCCTTGAAAATCCTTCCTATGTTGAACGGTGGTGGTTACTATAGGTGATGTCATTGTAACAACATAGGAAGGATTTTCAAGGGATGACTCGTTAGATCTAAGAGCCGATCCATTCATGAATTTATCAAAATCATCCATCATAGTTGTAGACACTTCAGACAGTAGGAAAAGCTGAGAAGACATTCTCACTATTGCCATGAGGAGTGTCTAGGGTGGATTCACTAGCACTAGTGGAAGATACATGGATAACATTTGAAGATGAAACACAAGTAACCACTGGAGGCTTGGACTCAGAAGTAGAAACATGACCCTACAACATAGATGAAGAAGTAAATACCTGAGGTAAAGATTCATTTTCTTGTAACAAATATTCTTTATTAAGTCCACCTTGTTCTTGATCATCTCCTTGATCATCTTCCATTTGATCAACATCAATCAGTTCTTCATTAGGATGCTCATCCTCCTCTTGTCCATTTGGTGTTTCAGACTCTCGTTTCTCATAAAAATTTGAACTTGGGGGTTCTCCTTGAGCCTTTCATTTCTTAGTTTCAACTGTGAACTTCAATTCTTTGCTGGAGTGGTAGGATCCTATTTGTTCTTGCTTCTAATATCTGATCTTCTTCCCATTGGGCCAGAAGTGTCATCATCAGAACAAAAAGATAAAGGTTTCATGGGAACACCATGTAGAGACAACCAAATATTGGTATTCGTAAGAATACTTCGAAACCATTCCCGCATGGAAGCGCATTCCTTTTGTGACCATTGAATGAGAGACAAAGGAGTAGAAGAAACTTTGTTCTTCTCATATGTAGGATCTAAGATATCTCCATCTTCCTCAAGATCATTAAGAACATCAACAAGACCAAAGTTTTCAATCTTCTCAACTGTCAATTGACAATAGTCAACTTTTATTACATCATGCTTGGATCTGTAATCATCCCAAACATCCTCAATTCGATGCACATGAACATACATTTTATTCAACTTATTTCTCATTCCTCTATAATAAAAGTCCTTCCTAGCCTTGAAGAACCTCATGGTAACTCTCCTCATCTCCTCTTCCATTGCTTTGGATTTAAAGATGGAATTGATGGAATATCTACAATGGTAAGGGAGAATTTCAAACCTGTTTTATGAGAACTTGATTGTGCCTCATGTATTGCATTTATTTGATGAGATAACTCCATCAATACAATCTTAGCAGAGGGATACCTAAGGAGCATGAAAGGCTCACCAGTGGAGCAACCAACCCTAAGGTATGTGAGGGTTGGAAATTGGAGAAACATGCATTCATATTGGTTCACCACCTCCCAAGCATGATCAAATACCCTTTTATTATACAAGTTCTTATTCAACATAATCATGTAATAATCAAAGAATGCATCATTTACTCTCTAGAAATGACTATGACTATTCTTAAGAACCAACTGGGAATAGTATTTATGTACCTCAATCTGCCTCCTATCACCAGTTGAAGACAATCCAAGAAAATGTCTCATCGAAGCCACAACATACACCAGGTATGAAGTCATATATAACTTGAGTGTGGTAGGTACCTTGGACACTTGTTCATAAATAGTATCACTGATTTGTTTCCCCCAAACTATCTTCTCTTTATTTTTTCTGATCACATGAATGTACTGATACATCCATTTATAGAAAGTATTAGAGATGGTAAGTCCTTTAACTCTACTTAAAAGAGTTATTAAAACATTGACTTCTTTGATGAAGTCACATCTGGGAAGAGTTCTCAACCATCCTGCAATGGTAGGTCTTGGGATCTTTAGCCAATTATCATTCATGTTCTTTCTACAATTGTTAGAATTTCTATCAAAATAAGCTATTGTTGATTATATTGTAATATCAGAATATTCCTCAATAATGGGATACTTAAAGACTGAATCAAATAATTCCTCATCAAGTCTGATCAATATCTTCCTAGTTTCATCCTTTACACTTTTACTAACTAGATCAAAAAGCTTTGCAACTGCTACAACAAAATTAGAATCTTGAGCAGACATTGGAAAAGCAACAACCAAAATTCCACTATTGATAACAACTTCCATGTCACGATATGAAGGTGGTTTTTCAATTCTCTTAAGAAACTCGGCTAGGTCAACATAACCTATCTATGTATCTCTTATGTGATCAATGTTTGAATTGACTGAAGATGACAAAAAGATCGGATGAGGATTCTGCTTCTTGAATTGCATCCCTCTCTTGCTTGGGGAAACGTCTATCATTTGTATAATGATAACATTGAGAAAAAGAAAATAATTAGTATGATAATGATACATTTGATCAATCCTTTTATTCATCTGAATTGAGCAATTTTGAGAAAATAGTACACTCAGGCCATTAGGATTTTTGAAAACCCCGTTGAAATCTTTAAACCTTTAAGGTAAACCAAATGTAAAATTTCAATTTACGTGTGTGATAAGTAAAATTCAAGTTATAAAAACTCAAAATCTTACTTATGAAAAGTGAAGGTAAAAGGTATAATTCGGGTTTACAAACCCAAATTACACGTGGGAAAAAAGAAAAAAAAAGAGAGGTGTAATTCGAGTTTGTAAACCCAAATTACACTTGATAATAGTGCAATTGCAAAGAGGTGTTGGTCGGGTTTACGAATCCACCAAATACCTTAATCATATCACAAGGAACAACTTAGGTGTGAAAGTGGGGTTATAGGCCTACTTCACACCTATTAAAAACAATGAGTAAATCAGTGCTTGACGAGGTTACAAACCTGCCAAACACCATGGTTTTGGTGTATGGTGGGTCTGTAGCCCCACCAAGCACCGTGGTTTTTCTTTAAGAAAAAAAACCAAATAGTGGTGTGGGTCGGGGTCATCGACCCGTCACACACCACTGTGTGGTGTGTGGTAGTCCTATGGCCCCATCCAACACCATAAAACTTTGCAAAGGCATGGTTTGGTGCGTGTCAGGGTTGTCGACCCATCACACACCACTGTGTGGTGTGTGGCGAGCTACTTCCTCGCCCAACATAACACAAAATGGTAAGATAAAAACATCACAAGCAAGATACAAGGTAAGATAAATCAGTGCGAAGTGATGGTCATAGATGTTAGAGTAATCAGGTCTTTACTTGATTAATTAAACAATATTTGTTTAATTCTTTAAGTTCCCTATTATCTCTTTTTACACTTAAGCTAACATTAGGTGCATAATAATTAATTCTTTTATTAATTATTATGTGCAAGCCTAGGGTTTTCCCTTTTAGGGTTTCTTGACCTATTAGAGGTTAATTTTCTTTTCGTTGTATTATTTATTACATTGCACATTCTCGTGAATATTGAGCTCTCATCTTTTGAGCATATTTTCTGTGTTCTTTGTTTTTCAGTTATTTTGCTTCCTTGCTTCTCCTTGTAATAGATTATTCAACTTGCAGAATATCTTTAGGCTCCTATGGTGTCGTGTTTCTCAACTCTCACATGGTATCAGAGCTTTAGATATGTAGCTCTCTGTTCTTGTTTTGAGAATTTATGCATTGGAAGCAGATCTGGGATTTGAAGAAGTTTTTCTTTTGTACTTAGGGATAGGCCTTTTTTTTTTTTTTTTTCCTGAGCACTTTGGGCCTAAACGGACCTCACCATCGTGCTCAGAAGGCCCAAAAATCCCTATAGTCATATAAAACTTGCCTAGTTTTGACTCTTGAGCATCTGGAGGCAATTTTTCTTCAGTACCAGGGCGTACGACCTTGACACGCAAATCGAGAAAATTTTTTTACAAAATTATTTTTTTGCCTTTTTACGGCATGCAGGCCAATTTTTTGATTTAAAAAAAAAAAATCAACAAAAAAAACAAAAAAAAAAAGGTCAAAGGCGAAAAAGAAAATAAGTGTTTCAATTTTTTTTTGAGGAGTTGTTTTTTGCAGGGTTCCGGACCTGATAGTTCGGCGGCTGTACACCAGACCAGACCTATCAGTCTGGCCCTCGCCGGCACCACCCTCTGACTCCCGCCAGCCCTGCCCTATTGGCCCTCGCCAACCCTCTCGCCTCCCGTCGGCCCCTGCCGGCCCTCCGCTCACCTGCCGGTCCTGCCAGCGCCGCCGCTGCCCCGCCCAGCCAGCGCCATCGCCCGACCCAGCCAACGTCGCCACCCCCACCTAGCCAGCGTTGCCGCCGCCCAACCCAGCCAGCGCCAGCACCCGACCCAGCCAATGCCATCGCCACTCGACCCAGCCAGCGCTGCCGCCACCTGACGCCACCTCCTCTGCCGCTCGCCACTCCACCGCTCCTCCTCGAGCGTCGTCAGAGTGCCACCGGATTGCCCCCGGAGCGTCGCTCGTGTGCCACCTCCACCTGGCTCCTCCACCGGACCACCACCCTCTTGCCTTTTTTGAGGGGGGGTTCATTTTTTGGCTATATCTTGAGCATGCAGAGTCATTTTTTGGAAAATGAATAGGCGTAGGAAATCTGGTTTCGAGCCGGGCCTCGTGGTGTTGGATTTTTTTTTTCGAAACTGCAATTTGACTATACTTTTTTCCAGTCAAAGTCGGGCCTCTTTTCTACACTTCCAGGGCCGTAGATTGGGAAAATAAACTTCGTTTTTCGAAAACGAATAGGCGTTGGAAAGTTCTCAGCATGCTCTATTCAGATATGTGATCTTTTTTCTCAGAATTTTCATTAGAATTTTCATCAAGTACATGAGATATCAGTTTGAAGTTTTTTTGCTTATGCACTACTTCCTTCTCATCAGTATGTACTAGGGTTTGGGTTTATCCATTGTGGGGGCGGTGTTTTTTTCTCGCTTTGTATCATTTATATCAGAAATAAAGAACACCAAAGCTTTCATAACAAACAAACCCTTTTGCATCTTCTGTCTATTTTGAAAGATCACATAATAAAAAAACCAACAAGCAGGTGCAGGTGCAGAGTTTTGTTTTCATAGCAGATCCTTCAATTGAGTTGTTGACTTCACACAACTATCACACCTGGAAGCCCCGCATCAAGAGGTTTCTCCGGGCATGAGGGTTGTGGTCTTGTTTGGATGAGGTTCAACTTGTATTGCAGCGTCCTTATAAGCTTCTTCAACACAGGAACAAGATGGATGAGGCCATGGGTTTGCTCTCTTTGCATGTCTTTGACAGTCTTCTGTTTCACATGAGTTGCTCACTCCTCGGGCTATGTGGTTGAAGTTTAAGTCTCTCTTCAGGAGGGTTAATGAGATTCAGGCATTACAGATTGAGGCAGAGTTGGTTTCTTTGTCACCTGATTCCTTTCCCACCATTGAGTATTTTTTGAACAAGTTCAAGACTACCAGATTTGTTCTTCAGGCATGTGGCAAGATCAAGACAGACACAGAGTGCATTCACTTGATTCTTTCGAAGCTTCGGGGTCATTTTTAGTTTTTTGCCTCTGCTTTCTACTCCACCATGGATGGCTTGGGTGATCGTTTCAACATACCTACCTTTGATGTCTTTTGTGAGCGTTTGTCTCGTGAGCAGTCTCATCTTTCTCAACTGGATAAGCTCTCAGGCTCCAAAAACAAAGCATTGGTTTCTCAGTCCTCTAAGGAGAAGCAAAAGCAAAAACCAAAGTCCAAGAAGAATTTTGCAGGTAGTGAGTCTTCCTCCAAGCCACCTCCTAAGTCTGATTCTAAACCTCCATTTCCTCCAAAACAAGGGAAATCTTCGCAGTCTGGTGAGTCTTCCTCCAAGACTAAGAAGAAATCAAGAGATACTTGCAGTTTTTGTGGCAAGGAAGGATATCCAATTTCCAGGTGTTGGAAATGATTAGAGGCTTTAGAGGAAGCCATGCAGTAGCATCACATCTCCTCACCTCAGGTGTCTTCTCCTTCCACAGGGAAAAGTCATGCTCTCACTGCTCGAGCTTCAACCTATGGTTCCACATGGATACTAGATTCTGGTGCTTCACTCACACTCAATAGTTGGTTACTTCTCTTGCCTCTTGTGGTATTTCACAGATTGTAGTGGGTGACTCAGTTCAGCTTTCAGTCTTGGGTTCAGGTTCTATCTCTTTGGATGGGGGTGCTCTGCAGGATGTTCTGGTTGTCCCTGACATCTTGACGAACCTCTCGTCCATTTATTAGATTTGCCACTCTGGCTCTGGTAAGATAATTGAGTTCTCACCACATGATGTGGTTATTCGGGACCTCCATGACCCTGATTTGGTTGTGGCTACTGGAGTGTTGATACTACATCTCATCTTTACAAATTTGATGAATTTGAGCCCCCTTCGAGTACAGGGTTCATCTCTTATAGCACATGAAGATTCGGTGAGTTAGCTTTGGCATGAGCGCTTGGGCCATGTCAATTACAAATATCTTCAACATATGAGTACACAAGCACTTGTTCTTGGGCTCCCATAGATTTCCTGCATTGATGGTGTTTGTCATGGTTGTGTGCTTGGCAAGCATCACAGAGCTCCCTTTCTGAAGGGAAGAGCCTCTTGTGCTTTGACACCCTTGGAGTTGATTCGCAGTGATCTCATGTGATTTCCCACTCCTTCTTTTTCTGGGGCCAAGTATGTACTTACTTTTATTGATGACTTCTCTAGACACACATGGGTGTACTTTCTTAAGTACAAGTCTGATGTCTTTGATTCATTTCAAATCTTCAAGACATTTGTAGAGAAGCAGCCAGGCTGTTCTATTCAGTGGATACGTACAGATAATGGGGGGGAGTATGTGAATCAGGCTTTCAAAGATTTTTGCATTGAGCATGGTTTGCAATATCAGTTTATTGTTCCCTACACCCCTCAACAGAATGGTGTCACTGAGCGCAAGAACAAAACTTTACGGGAGATGGCAAATTGTATGATTCAGTCTAGGTCCATGGATTCGTCTTTTTGGGCTGAGGTTGTCAATTGTGCCAACTATATTCAGATTTAGATGCCTCACAAGGTGATTCAACATATGACTCCTGACGAGGCTTGGTCTCATGACAAGCCTGATGTTTCTTTTTTCCGAGTGTTCGGCAGTAAGGCATGGGCTTTTATTCCTGATGCTCAGAGGAAAGCCATGGAGCGGAAGAGCCAACCCCTCATTTTTGTTGGCTATTGTGAGGATGTTAAGGCATATAGGTTGTTTGATTATGATTCTAGAGAGGTCATGTTTTGACGGGATGTTTAGTTTGATGAGCACCTTCCCACAGTGGATACCTCGACTCCAGTGTCTACTCCTCTGCCTACTCCTTCCACTGCCTCTATTCAGGATCTTTTTGAGGATGATTTTGATGATGGTGCTGCTGATCCACCATCCCCACCTCCACCTACTCCACCTTAGATGCCCAAGTGGGCTCGCCTTAATGTTGAGGCGGCAGGTCCTATGGCCGGTGATCCTTCAGATACTCGTCACACCCGTTCTCATACTATGGGTTATAGTCTTTTGAGTCATGTTATTTCAGATGATCCTCAGAAGTTTTCAGAGGCTACAGGACACCCTGAGTGGGATTGTGCTATGGAGGAGGAGTATTCTTCTTTGATGAGGAATCATACTTGGGATCTCTGTCCTCTTCTTAAGGGCAGAAAGATGGTTAGGTGCTGCTGGTTGTATCGCACTAAGTATGCTGCTGATGGTTCTATTGATAAGTACAAAGCACGTCTAGTTGTGAAGGGTTTCTCCCAGGTTGAGGGTATTTATTACTTTGAGACCTTTGCCCTTGTTGCCAAGATGAACTCTATTCACTTTGTACTATCTCTTGCAGCTTCGCGGGGATGGCCCATTTTTCAGATGGATGTGAAGAGTGCCTTCTTGCATGGGGACCTACAAGAAGAAATCTACATGGAGCAGCCTCAGGGATTTGTGTAGGACAGTTCTTTGGTTTGCAGAATTCAACATTCATTGTATGGTGTCAAACAAGCCCCTTGGGCTTGGTATGAGAAGATGGATTCTTTCTTGCTCTCCACTAGTTTCACCCACAATCATTCTAATCACATAGTGTATATTCAGGTTCTTGAGGGTGACATCCTGATTCTTGTGCTATATGTTGATGATCTCCTCATCATAGGTAGCTCATCCTCTATGATTCAACATCTTCAATGCACCTTGATGGACCAGTTTGAGATGACAGATCTTGGTCTTCTACACTATTTCCTTGGTCTTTAGGTATTCAGTCTTTTGATGGGATCTACATTTACTAGCAGAAGTATGCTCTTGACATGCTTCACCGCTTTGGCATGCTTTATTGAAAGCCTACTCCCACTCCTTTTCAGTCAGGTGTTGTTTTGATTACTGCTTGTCCCTCTCCTTCAGTAGATTCTACACTTTACAGGCAGTTGGTTGGCAATTTGTTGTACCTGACTCACACCCGTCCTGATATTTCCTTTACGGTTGGCCTTGTCTCTCAATTCTCCCATGATCCTCATGAGAGTCATTGGCAAGATGCCAAACATATTTTGAGGTACATTCGGGGCTCTATTTCTCATGGCATTCACTACACATTACGGGAACCTCACATTGTTGGCTACACTGACTCAGATTGGGCTTTTGATGTCACTGATCATAAGTCTACTTCTAGCTTTGTTTTCTATCTTGGCTTTGGTCCTATCCCATGGTCTTGCAAGAAGCAGACTGCTTATGCATTATCATCTACAGAGGTTGAGTACCAAGTTGTTGTGCTCGCCAGTTAGGAGATCTTACGGCTTCGACAGTTGATGACTAAGTTTGGTTTTCCTCCTGATCGTCCCATTGTTCTTTGGTGTGACAATCAGAGTGCTATTCATATTTCCCGCAACCCGGTAGAGCATCAATGGACGAAGCACATTGAGCTTCACATGCATTTCATCCGCCAATTGATTTAGGATGGTTCTCTCATTCTAGAGTACATTCCCACTGCCGAGCAGGTTGCAGATATCTTCATGAAACCTTTTGCATCGCTGCACTATCTTCAGTTGCGCTCTATGCTTGGGGTGAAGGAAGTTGTCCTTGGGGGGTCTTTATGAGGCCTTCCTTCCTTCTTCTTCTTTCAACATGTTCTTTTATCTCTTTTTGGAGAGGAGTTTTTTCCCACTGGGTTTTCTCCTTTGTCTCTGTTTCATAGAGATTTCATTGTATTTGGGTACTTGATCAGGCCTTGTTGCCGGGACCCATCTTTCCTGCTTTCAGTAGCTGTTCTAGGTTTTAGCTTCTCCCTAAGTCTAGCTTAAGGGGGGGTGTTAGAGTAATCGGGTCTTTACTTGAATAATTAAACAATATTTGTTTAATTCTTTTAAGTTCCCTATTATTCTTTTTACACTTAAGCTAACATTAGGTGCATAATAATTAATTCTTTTATTAATTATTATGTGCAAGCCTAGGGTTTTCCCTTTTAGGGTTTCTTGACCTATTATAGGTTAATTTTCTTTTCTTTGTATTATTTATTACATTGCACATTTTGGTGAATATTGAGCTCTCATCTTTTGAGCATATTTTCTGTGTTCTTTGTTTTTCAATTATTTTGCTTCCTTGCTTCTCCTTGTAACAGATTATTCAGCTTGCAGAAGATCTTTAGGCTCCTGTGGTGTTGTGTTTCTCAACTCTCACAATAGACCCACCACGCACCACTATGTGGTGTGTGGCGGGCCTATGACCAGTGCCTTGCACCACAAGGTTTGGGAAAAATAGTGATAAAAACTATTGAGCCAAAAGATGATGTCGTTCGGGAAAGAGATCGCGAGCGGCGTCAACATAATGTAAAAATGAATAAATTGATACAAATTTGAAATAGAAAAAATGGAAGAAAGAACACATACCCGGATGGAAAATCATGGAAATCTTCTTCTCTCCCATTTCATAGCAAGTAAAATGAATCAAATAAGGATAAAAATTACCAAAGAAAGCTTAAAAACTAGGAGAAAAGAATCCTATTTTGAAAATTTTAAAGGGGTAATTAATAACTCGAAGTATAATAAATATGTGCAAATCGGGTTTACGAACTTGATTTGCACCTAAAAGGTAACACTTAGAGTAAATCAAGTCTATAAACTTGAATTAGACCCCAATTTCACATAAGTGAAAAAGGTGGTATAAGGGAAAAGCAAATGCGCTTACGACGACAAAAACTCTTGTAAAATGTGCATAGAACATTAGAACCACAAATGGGCAAAAATTGTGGGGTACCCTTGATTTTGGTATTACTAAAATTCAAGATAACACTTCCCAAACCATTTCCTCCCCTAAAACATCTCCTAATGCTTTAATCCCATTCGACCAAACTATGACCAATCCAAGGAAGGATGGAAATCTTAAGAGAAGTAAAATGTCTAAGCATGATAATTGTTCTTTTTGCACTAAAGATCCTATTGGGATTAACTTAGATGATGATATGGATGATAAAGTTAATGATGCTAACAATATTGATGCAAATACAAATGTTGATTCTAATGATTTTGATGATATGTATGAGGTTATTGAAATCAATCATTACTTATCTTCAAGATTTTCAAAAAGCATTAACCCTAGCTCCTAGTAACAAACAAAGTGGTCCATCATTAGAGTATGGTCCTTGTTTGGAATTCATAGTATCTCCATCTACCATGCTTGATCTTTCTCCTCTTACATCTTGTCCACCATCCCTAAATTATGTTAAACAAGATCGAGAGTGGATGATTTTCTTGACTAGCTTCATTCGTATTGTAGATTCTATTTTGTGTGTTTGCTTGTTCGTAATGTGCTTCCTTCGTGTTGTGTTGCTTGATATGTCTTTGTGTTATTTTAGGCTCTCTTTTGATGACCCTTGTTGCTTTGTTGGTGCAAGGTTATAAAGGAACTGATCCATTGTGACATTCGTCTATTTGTATCTCAATTCTTCTATATGTCCTATCAATTTTATGTCGTACATGTGCTATTGTTCATAAATGTGCCTTTCTGTTGTCTACTTGGGGATGATGTAAGGCATTGAGATCTCTTTGTGGTCTCTTCCATGTTGACCCAAAAATACATTTGTTTGTTATCTTATGTGGTCATCTTCCATTGTGCTTGTAGTTCCAGTACCTTTGGGGGATGCATTCAAATCAATGGAATTATACTTGATATACATGAGTTATCATATGCACATACTGACCCCAGAGTTAGTGGATCCCTTATGTGCTCTTCTTTGTCACGTGCTCTATTTCCCTTGAATTTGTCCTTTCTTGGGGGGATATCATAGTGGAAATGTGCTTGTATATTGGATGCATGTATGCTAACTTAAAGCTAATGTTCCCAGTAAGGTGTACACATTTGCTTTAACATGGGGTATACACTCTGCTCTTTGTTACACTTTATGCACATACCACAAAACAATTTGTGCAGTCATTTTTTTCAAATTACTTAGTAAATTGTGCCTTTTTCTTTGTAGTCTTTCCTTTTGGTGGATTTCCTTGGATACAATACTTTCCTTGGTTATCCTTTGAATGATTCCTTTGACAGATTTCTAAGTGTACAACACTTTCATTGGTTATCCTTGGGGTAAATTGACTAGTATAAAACAACTTGCAAGACTATTCTAGTTCTCCTTTGCACTTCTTTACATGGCTCATAGTAAGTTTAACCTTACTAGGCTAGTGTAGTCATGCTCTCTCTCTCTCTCTCTTCATTTTTTGCTCCTTTTGTCTTTGTTTTAGATTGATTAGGTCCTAAAGTCACTTGGGGGACTTGGTGTTCCTTGTCTCTTTTATCTTGATAAAATTTTATTATGCTTTGATCTACTTTACCGTGAATATGAATGTAGGTTCATACTCTTGCTAAAGTAGGGGCTAAATTTAGCATCGTAAATTGCATCCCTATAAAATTTATTTCTTATCTAGGCCCTATTTTAGCATTCTTGGCCTTATGTGCCTAACATTATTGATCCAACCCTATTTAGCATGTCATTCCAACTTCTCCTCTCCATTTTGGACCTCAGGTCCCAATTTGAGGCCACATTCGAGGGATCAAGGTGCCTAGGGTGAACCACTCTTGGGAGCGGGCCAATTAGGGTGCCTTGCTCCCCAAGATTTGGTCCCAAACTTAAACCACTTAACGGTCAGCTTGGTTGAGTAGGAAACATTTTCTCATGTTAGCGTGCTTCAAGTTTTGCACCTTGTAATGATTGGGAGAGGTATATAAGAAAGGTATCCTGTCTCATTTTGCATACATTGGAAGTGAGATGAAAATATGATACCAATTTAACACCTCAAGTCCTCAAGAGAAAGAGATCAAGCATCAAGGAATTGTTACCTATTTTCGCTACAAGCTCAATATGCCTCATAATGAGAAACAAGTGCTAAGTATGAAAAGAATACATGTTTTTGTCTAACTTGTTTGCTTCATGTGCAGACATAGGGAAAATAACTTTTTTTTCATTGAATTATAGCATGTGGGGTAAAATGTGGCTCCCATGAGGGTTGAGCCCAAGATGCTGAGGGAGATCGATGTTTCTTTGCAGTTTTTTGAATTTTTGCCTTATCGGCAAGACCTACCCTGATGACTTGGTAAGAAGTGCGGAGCGTAGAATGTTGTCATCAGCTATCGGAAGGAGCTATCTCAAGTTATCCCGATTACCCAATGGAAAGGCCCAGGCATAGTCCATTTATCCCACATTGGCCATGAGGAGGAGCATTTCAGTATTTAAAGGCAAAGTCCCACACATATTAAGTGCCAAAGCTTACTGGCTTTTGACAAGGAGCAACTCAGTGTTGGTGGGTCCCCTACGTGCGCGCGCATCTCAAAGCGGCCAAATTTTGTAGTAAAAGGGCAAATTAACAGGCGAGAAGGTTGCAAAGGATCTGACAACCATTGCTATACCACTATGCAAAAGTGCTCATCTGTTAATCTCCGTGACTTAGCGACTGGTGAGGTGGCATCTAGGTGGAAGTTGAGGTGGCGCTTAGGTGGATGATGTGGCAAAATAGAGGCTGACACGTGGTGACACCATGGCATAAGAGAGAGCCGCTTAGAGAGACTAAAGACCGAGAAAATTCAGGTAGATAAAAGGTGATCAAGAAAGATTTGACGGTTGTCACTATGTCGCGATGGGAAGATAATCACCAAATACTCCCCGCGACTTGGCGCCAAAGAACGTGCCGAAAAGAGAAAGTTAAAGCTCGAGCAGATCATTGAGATCCAATGACATATCAAGGAAGATCAGATGGTGGAGTGAGATTCCAGGGCTACCCATGACTGTCGTTGTACCGTAGTTGTGAAGTGCCCAGAATGAATACCCTCGCGACAGGTGGTAGGTCAGGTGGTACCGAGGTGGACTCTAAGCGTATCACAAGGTGACATGTGGTGACACGCCTCACGATAGGTGGCATGTCATCAAAGTGAAAGTTGAACAAAACTTGGCTACGATAGATCGCTAAAAAGTTTCACCGAATGCATCAGTTTCATCGAAATAATAGGTATCGATGAAATTGCAGTCTCAATGAGACATGAAAACTATTCGCCAAGGGAGGTAGTTTGGCCGAAAGACTGATGCCGAACGAACCAAAGTAAAATGGTGGGTCTGGTAGTGCTGAGGTGGCGATGAGGCCATGCTCAGGTGGATTAGGTGGCAAACCAGAGATTGACATGTGGCACGAATGGACGAAGAGGTAAGGGTCAAGAAGATCAAGGAAGATAAATGGTGATCACAAAGATCCGACGACTGTCGCTAAGGTGCAATGAAAAGTTGCACGCCCAGTTATCGCTGCGACTTAGCGACTAATGATGTGGCGGTTTAGATGGAGCCCAGGTAGTGGCCACAGACAAGTCGGATTGTAACATGTGGCAAGGGTCTGCAGATGAGTGACTCAAGAGTGGGCCCGTTTTGAAGAAAAAGCAGAGTGGTTAAAAGTCGAACAGGTTCCTGAAGATCCGAGGGCTGTTGCTATACTGCAATGAAAAGGTGCATAAAGGTTAATCATTGCAACATAGCAACAAGCCATCAGCAGTCTTGATGGTTTCTATTATATGCTAACGGTTAATGTAGGCGGCTAAATCAAATGGTCAGGTAATCGGTAGCGTCTAGGTGAACTCAGTGCGAAATGACGTGAAGTTGTGTTCAATTTGGCTACTCTTTTTTGCAGTTTTCGAAGAGTTTTTCTCTCAGTTAAGCCCTCTAATTTTGAGGAAAAGCTTAGAATAAATGATAACTGATCCATCTTGGAGCCAAAAATTCAAATTTTGTGAGCTTTTGTATAAGTGATTGTTTTTCACTTTTTTTGGGGGAGAGTTCTAGAGTTGGTACCTGTTCAATAGTAGAGATCTTTGCTCTTGTAACTCATTTTTTTATGAATATTTTCAAATTTTCATGAGCATTATTCAGAATTTGTAATGAGAAATACTCGTTTTCAATAAACAACTGAATCCTTCTCTTATTTTCTGTGTTCTAAATGTTTTTGTGAATATTTTTGGATGAATTAGTTGTGATTATTATCAAATAATTCTTCATTTTATCTCTATTCCTTCAATGTTTAGTGCATGGTTAAGCATACTATAGTGCAGATCAATGTTTGAGTTATACTTTTTGGTAAATGAAGTTGTGGGAACTATCTTTGTTCTCCTTCACAAAAATATCAGAAAGACTGAACCTTTCACATGAGGCATTTATGCAAAGTATGCAATCTGGAGTTGTGAGTGTTTTAGTTTTCTTTATTGGATTCTTGTGAGTTCCTTATCATTGCAAGTCATTTTCAATCATTGGTGGATCGCCTAGCAGTAGTTAATTTTCAATATTATGCATATCCTTCTTCCCTTTTCTCAGAATTTCAAGTCAGTATTAGGTGATCAAATAGGAAGTCGACCTATAATCCAGAGGTTTTTCTCTCATAATAGGATACCCATAGCCTGAGAGTAGTCCAATGTGTCACTGGATTGCAGGAATTTCAAGCTTGCATCGGGTGCAAATCCATGTGACAACATGAATTGAACATTAGGAGTAATTTGAAGATCTATGCATATGTGATGGCATCCATGATCTTCCATTCCTAAAGTCAACTACATTCAAGTCAACATCAACATCTTCATGAGCATGTTTTGATATCAAGAAGGTTTATGAGGGTACAAATAAACCATTTTTAGTTCTAGCCTCTTCTACCTAAGATCACATTTTCAATTCAAGTTTAGTTCAATCCAATTTTAAGGTTAATTCCTAAACCAGGGTCGACGTAGGAAAACCCATTTCTACCCAACATTTTCTCTCTCTTATGTGTGTGAGAATAGGTGATGAACCTATGTAAATAGGTACATAGCAAGTAGGAGGAGATCTATAGTTTGTAATTCGTCAAAGCTAAAACTATTGGGACCAAGATGAGCAAGGCACCTTAGTCCTGGGAGTAGGTCAAGCTTGGTGCCTTGCTCCCTCTAATTCTTCCTAAAATTTAGACTATAGGTTAGTTATAGTATACTTTGTTGGATTTTCTTGTAGAATTGGTATGCCAGTTCACTGTCCTCCTGTGCATGCTGAAAACTGTCAATTCAACCTTTTTGATCCTATTTCGTACATTCTTCATTTACAATTTTCATAGTCATATTCCCCCATAGTGAAGGACCATTGCATCCTCTTTTTGTTTAAATCATCTTGAGCCTAATGGATCATTATCCTTCCAATGTAACTGCATAGGTAATGAAATAGATTCCTTGTTTTCATGTATAAACTTGTGAATCCTATTTCCCCTACCTTACTCCTACTAAAGAGTCCAATAATAGGTTGATGAAAGGGAGAGGGAATGATCCCTTAAAGAGTCCAATACTAAGTTGATGAAAGGGAGAGGGAATGATCCCTCCTTGTTGGTGAGTTGAGCTCTTTATAATCTATATAGATTTGCCATTTTCTACATTTCTTGGAAAAATAATAAGAGCTGAAACCACTAGCTACCAGAGAGGATTATAAATCCCGCATTTAACAAATTCTCCAATTTTCTCTTAACTATCTCCTTGACTGCTAGATTCATCCTTATCTAAGGTTGTCTGATTAGCTTACAATAATCCTTTATATATATTATGTTAGTACAAAGGTTCAGATCAAGTCCTTTCATATCAAAGAAGCATTGTGCTCTTGTAGCAGAGAGACCAACTACACTTTTTGTTGTTGCTTCAACTTGCTATTAATATTAAGTTGCTTACAAGAAGTAATCTCCACCCGAGTCGTTAGAGGACTCATTGAGAGCTAAAAGTGCAAAGTTGTGTCACACTTTTATAAAGGAAATGGTCAATGCTGATTCAAAATTTTAAATTAAACCAATAGAAAATGAAATATATGTTTTGAATTTTGAAATGATGTCAACTAATAAAATTTATATTCTTTTGTCTATTTTATGTTTGTAATTTTAACAAAAATTTAAAAAATTATTTGAATGTAGTTTTTAATAAATTAAACACTATAATTTAGCTGCAGATAAAATGTTGAAATTGAAGTTACAAAAGCCACCACACTTTATTTAGTAAATTTATCTTTTTTTCTTCAATTTTTTTTGTGTATATTGATAACTTGAAACTTTAGTGCGTGGATATATTTTTCAATAAATTTGATAAGTTGTGTGTGCTGAAATATAAATATTTCCAATTGTTGCCACCTTTTTTCTTAAATATATATCCAAATTAGTAAAGAATTATATCACATTGACATAGATTCTTTTCTCTACTACATATATTTTTTTAAAAAATTTAAATAAATTTTAATATTTTTCCTTGACAAGATAATCATTCTTATATTTTAGTGCAGATGACCCACTTTCAATAAAAATAAAATATAAAATATAAAAACTAATTAAAATATTACAAGATATATATTTTGGAAAATTCACTTATAGATCTATAAAAAGGTATTTTTACATTTCAATTTTTTTTTTATAAGAATAGGAGTTGTAGAAACATCACATTTTTTTTTAGTAATTAAACCCAAAGTGGTTTAAAATATACATTTAGTAGACATTTCTAATTGGAAAAGTTGTGACCCATATATAACTTAGCTATAATTAATCTATATAGACCATATGTTTGACTAAAATTAATTTTTAATTAGAATTACTTAAATTCACTTGTGTTGATATGTTGGCCTGAAATGTGAAATGTAGCCTTTGAACCATGAAGGTTTCTCAGTATGAATAGACATCCCTAAGTTTTAATGACCTGTAATCAATACCAAATCTCAATTGGAATTAGAAGGCTCGATACTTTTGGTATTGTTGCCAAGGATGGTGTCAAATTATGAAACTATTTGGGTTGTGTTTATAGTTTTTCATGTTTAGCAAGGAGTAGAATTCATTAGTTTTAGTTTGTAGGACTTTTAGATTTTGAGCAAACCCCCATGATTCTTACTAACCATGTGCAGGTACATTGGAACAAGGTTACATTTCTTGTATGTAGAGGAGGGATCCTCATGGAAGATTCCTTCCTACTATTGACAGTCAAGCAATTCAAGAAGTCGTGGCAAAAATTCATCAACTATATCATTCACCTCCATATTCGTCAGATTCTCAAGCCTCTTCTAACTCATCCCATAATTCTACCCCTCATAACTCTCCACCTTGGGGCAAAATGGGAGATACAAATTGTTAAAATGACCAAGATGACGAGGCACCAAACTTTCCATTTTTTATTGTTCAATAGAAGAGGAATCCTTCTCTTAAAAAAATACATCCCTTTGTGCTTCCAAACTTTCATGGTCTCTTTATTGAGGACCCCAAAACCTTTATCTTTGATTTTGATGTTTTGTGTTATAGTTATGACTATACTACTAATGCCCATAGGTTAAAATTGTTCCTAACTGCCCTCAAGGATTACCCCTTGAGATGGTTCATGAGCGTGGGAATAAATCTGGTGGATGATTGGGACTCGATGAAGAAGTTCTTGAAGAAATACTAAGATTATTGCAAAGGAGGGGACATGTGAGGCGATGATATCTTTAAAATGACAAAAAAAGAATGAGTCGTTAGAAGACTATGTAGAACATTTTTTCTTCTATTTACATAAATCCGAGCACAATCAGTTGTAAGAAGACTCTCTTAAACTTATCTTTTTTTTAAGGGATTGATGAGAATTGGATGGATGCATTGAACTTGATGGTAGGAGGGGATATCAACCAAGCTACCTAGGATGAACTCTACAAATTTTTCAAAAACTACTCCAAATCAACAATGAAGAAGACTCATAGAATATAAGCATTAATGTCAAAGTTAGTTGTAGGAGTTTCATAGATAGATATTAGCAACCTACTCGTTGACATGAAGTGAGACAAATCATCAACCACATAGTTACTCAAATGGATGCATTGCAAGCAATAAGAAAGCAGGAAGAAGCAAATGTTTTGATCGAGTATTTCCCACATTTTTGTTACAAAAGCAAAGGTTTCATATGTAAAAGGATTACAAATAGAGAGGATCAACTTGAATCTAAGAGTCTAGAAGATGAAGATGGCTAGGTTTTCTACCTAGCCCAATGGAATCCATGGAACCAGATACATGGTATGCTTTAGAATCCTCTATCCTATACTACCTCTAACAATAATTATAATCAATGAAAAAATTATCATCCTTCTAGTTGGACAAACTTTGGTCCAACATCATGAAATAACTATCCTAGGGGCTGACCACCTTTTAAACCTTAGAATCAATACCCTAATTGTAAAATGTCTCAAGGAAATTGGTAGCAGCAACCATGGAGGGGTAACCAGCCTTGGGGAAATCCTAATGTTGGATATGCATAGCTACTACAAGCTCCACCTACACAACTTGTCATAATGCATAAATATACCAATCCTACTTCACAACCACCAAAACCCATTCAATTTCCAACACAACCTACACCTAACCCCAATAATCATCTAGTGAAACAAGCCTATGCTAATGATGCTAAAAATTTCCCTACCTATGCACTAGACATTAAGAATGTGTACCTTTGCTCTTACCTAAGACCTTTGCTACCCTAACACACCCAATTATTACAAATATTCCTTCATATGATTCTTCAACTAATGTGTATCCTCGATTAAGTAGCAAGAGTTCTTTACTTGAACTAGAAACTAACAAGAATCCTATACCACTATTTCTAGAGAGGCTTAATATGAAATCAAGGATGTACCTATCTATAATAAAACCATTAAGGAATTATGCCTTAAGAAACTGGGAAGGAAGCAAAAAGACTCAGAAACTATTCATGTGGTGGGACAACTAGCTAATATTATATTGGGTAAAGTCATTATGCCGAAATATACTAACCCTTGAAGTCTTGTGGTCAATGTTATAATTAATGGAATGTTGATACCGAATACACTCATTGACCTAGGAGTAGATGAATTAATATGATGACTATAAAAATAATGTAAAATTTGCATTTGTTATATTTAAGGCCTACATCAATAGTTAAGCTTGAGGGGATTGTAGAAGATCTAATCATAACATTAGAATCTTGGAAATTACCTACATATTTTATCATCCTACAACCAAAGGCTAACTTAGGAGGGTACCCGCTCATCTTAGGGAGACCTTGTCTTGCAATTGTAGATACTTTCATAGGGTGAAAATTAAGAGAAATGATTTTTCAAATGGGAATGCCACTAAGAAACCTGTTTTATATCCTCCCGTCTAGCCTCACCAAGAGATTGATCAGGTGGTATGATCCAATCTTGGGGACAATAAGGGATATACTCTACAAACATTCATGATGATGGAAAGGGATCCAATGTTATGGATAAAAGATGAAGATATAGTCATAGATCACATAATCTAAAATGATTATTGCAGACATGAGATAACACTATCATGTTTGCATGCTCTACTTGCCTGATATATTCATTACTTCCTGCAACTTTGTTTGAAAACTACTTCTCAACCATAAAACTACTTGATCAAATTTGGCCACATATAAATGATCCAAGGATCACATGCTTGAATGTTTCCTTTGAATGTCGAGTGCATAGGTAGAGAAAATTTGAGCATCATTAGCATAGGCTTGTTTCACTAGATGATTATTGGAATTAGGTGTAGGTTGTGTTGGAAATTGAGTCTATTTTGGAGGTTGTGAAGTAGGATCGGTAGAGTTAGGAATTATGACAAGTTGTGTAGGTGGAGCTTGTAGTAGCTATGGATATCCAACATTAGGATTTCCCCAAGGTTGGTTACCTCTCCATGGTTGTTGTTGCCAATTTTCTTGAGACATTCTCTAATTAGAGTATTGATTCTAAGGTTGAAAAGGTGGTTAGCCCCTAGGATAGTTATTTCATGATGTTGGACCAAAGTTTGTCCAACTA
This sequence comes from Cryptomeria japonica, assembly GCF_030272615.1. Lineage (NCBI taxonomy): Eukaryota > Viridiplantae > Streptophyta > Pinopsida > Cupressales > Cupressaceae > Cryptomeria > Cryptomeria japonica. The sequence continues at coordinate 175,001,845 of NC_081406.1, read as the reverse complement.
GAAGGAGGATGAATTTTTCATTGATTATAATTGTTGTAAGAGGTAGTATAGGATAGAGGATCCTGAGGCATACCTTGTCTCTGATTCCATGGCTTCCATTGGGCTAGGTAGAAAACTTGGCCATCTTAATCTTCTATACTCTTAGTTTTAGGTTGATCCTCTATATTTTCAATCCTTTTACATATGAAATCCTTCCTTTTGTAACAAAATGTGCAAAATACTTGGTCAGAACAACATCTGCTTCTTCCTTCTTTCTTCTTGCTTTCAATGCATCTATTTGAGTAGCTATGCAGTTGACAATGTCTTGCTTCATGTCAATGAGTAGGTTGCTAATATCCATATGTGAAAATACTACAACAAACTTTGACATTAGTGCTTATATTCTATGAGTCTTCTTCATTGTTGATTTGGAGTAGTTTTTGGCAAATCGGTAGAGTTCATCCTAGGTAGCTTGGGTGATATCTCCTCCTACCATTAGGTTCAACGCATCCATCCAATTCTCATCAATCCCTAAAAAAGAGATAAGTTTAAGAGAGCCTTCTTACAATTGACTGTTTGGATTTATGTAAACAAAAGAAAAAATGTTCTACATAGTCTTCTAACGACTCATCTTCTTTTTGAGTCATTTTAAAGATATCATCGCCTGACATGTCCCCTCCTTTGCAATAATATTTGTATTTCTTAAATAAATTCTTCATCGAGCCCCAATCATCCACCATATATATTCCCACACTAATGAACCATCTCAAGGGGTAATCCTTGAGGGTAGTCAAGAACAATTTTAACCTATGGGCATTAGTAGTATAGTCATAACTATTACACAAAACATCAAACTCAAAGATAAAGGTGTCAGGGTCCTCAATAAAGAGCCCATGAAAGTTTGGAAGCACAAAGGGTTGTATGTTAAGGATTCCTCAAGATTTTGATGAACAAAAGAAAAATGGAATGTTTGGTGTCTTGTTATCTTAGTCATTTTGATGATTTGTATCTCCCATTTTGGCCCAAGGTGGAGAGTTATGAGGGGTAGAATTATGGGATTAGTTAGAAGAGGCTTGAGAATTTGGCGAATATAGAGGTGAATGGTATAGTTGATGAATTTTTGTCATGACTTCTTGAATGGATTGACTGTTAATAGTAGGAAGGAATCTTCCATGAGGGTCCCTCCTCTACATGCAATAAATTTAACCTTGTTCCAATGTACCTGCACATGGATAGTCAGAATCATGGGGGTTTGCTCAAAATATAAAAGTCCTACAAACTAAAACTAATTGATTGTACTCCTATCAAAAAATGAAAAACTATAAAACAACCCAAAAAATTTCATAATTTGACACCATCTTTGGTAACAATAACAAAAATATTGAGCCTTTTCATCCCAATTGAGATTCGGTATTGATTACAGGTTGTCAAAATTTAGGGATATCTATCCATATTGAGAAACCTTCATGGTTCTGAGGCTACATTTACTTGTTAAACTAGGGGTTGTACAACTTTAAATGGGTCAACACTACACGTGCATTATGAACTTATCCTAGGTTGCTATTCTATATTAACTACAAAAACTGTAGTAAAGGAAAGGGAAGGAAAACAACTACTGAAAACAATTATAACTAATAAAGAAATGTCAAAGAAAGAGAATGTACAATGAAAGAAAAATTATAAGAAAGTAATTCTAAGCTAAGTAAGAAAAGAAAAAACATCCATGAAGTGCTACTTACACTATCTAATGGGATTTGGATAATAATTGCTACAAGAAATTAGTGAATGATACAAATGCTAAATAATTTGAACTCAAAAGATCTATCCAAGCTAGATGCATGACATGAAACTGATCAAACTAAACTAAAATAAGAGTAGCTTTACCTCAAGTGCCCCCCCTTGGGTAAGTATTCACTAGAAGATCATAGAATCACATAGCTAATTTGGAAAACATATTGTATTTCATTCATTACAGGCATACATGCCTTGCTTTCAAAATAGAGACATTACAATAGTCACAATATTGATAACCTTTTTAGGCTACACTTGGACTCATTTATACATTCAATCCTATGACTAAATCTTCTAAGTAACTACGATTTGATCCCCAAATCTAAGGAGAGATTTATTGAATAGATAAAGTAAATATAAACTGATGAAGAGTCCTATTAGAATTGAAACTCATAACCAAGAATTCAAGACATAAATGTCCACTCAAAACATTATGAAAAACTACTAAGTAACACAACTTCAAGTTGTTGGGAATGTTATGGAAGAATTCCACATGTGAATGCCACTCTTTAATGTCTTAGAGCACTTGGAACTACCTTTGACTGATTCAAAGCTGACTCTTCCTTTGGATGCATGAATAGTTGCTTCCGGTTCGAGTAAAAGCTACATATCAAGTTAGTACACACAACATTGCAAACCATAACAATTATCCATTTACATCAATCACATACTTAATTATAAACATAAATATGTATCATATTAAGATCCATTAAATAGACATATTAAGAGTGCTCATATGAGAACTTAAGGATATAATAAGTCAAACTATAACCAAATTCTGTGGTATTTATGCATCAAAAATTAATTAAAGTCAGTCATGTAGCTATAAATAGTGGACAAAACATGAGCCTATCAATAACCACTTATCACAAAATCATAATCTCTCATAACCATTTTTTGCCTCTCTTAATCCATAGGAGGGTTATATTAATTATTTGAATTTGTCAAGCCTTGTGGCAAGTATCAAGATACAAATTAAACTACAAATGAATATCATTCAAAATTTCACTAATAGTTAAATAAAATAATAATTATAATATAAAATTTATTAATCTAGCTATACCTCTTAATCTCTGTCATACCTTTATCAAAGGCATCAATGATGGTACTACTATGGCAACACCATGCTTCATTATGGTATAAATTCTAAGAGTATCAAATGATGTCATCATCTGAAAATGAAACAATTACCAAAATCTACCTAACATTATTTTAAAAACATTTAATGATTAAAAATAATCAATCTTATCTCAATGTTAGATGTATGACCACTTTGGATGGTAGGTGTTGATGTCAAAGACCCAACATTAGCCTATTCAACATCTAATTCGAGTTATAAAATTACCATCAATACAAGTTTAAACTACTCACATGTACTATATTTATCATTTCTTTATTCGTTACAAACCTATGGAATTGACATAACCACAATAATTGGGAGCTCGAGGGCCTCCAAATGTAGGGTGAACATAATGAATCTAAAGTTTTATTAAAATTACTCTAGTAATTTAGTTAATCTTGAATTTCAAAATGAAATATAATTAAATTGAATTTGACCTTTTTCAAATTTACCCATCTATCAATGCCAAATGTTTGATTTAATAGTTCATCTATTAAGATAGTACGGTCCAACCAAGATGCATCTTACTGTTAAGCATGCACATACCAATCATCCATATATCTATAATCACAAAGATACCTACAATTTAAACATAAATGAGGTGAATGTCAAGACTTGAGGACTTTACCATATCATCTTGTGCTAGAGGGCCAGTGTGTTGTAAAAGGGTCTAAGTGAGTGAGCTAATGGGTTGTAAGGTCTGGACCTAGACACACTCCTTCACAATGGAAGGGATAGTGACATTATCACACTCTACCTTAGCAAGGGGTCTTTATGATTGGTTTTGGGAATGTTGTGCCACCACTTCATTCTATCCAAAGCTCCCACCTCTACCCTAAAACTTTTACATGTTAAAATAATTTGGGATCTAATTGAGGACAAACTCGTAAAAGAGTTTCCTCAAAAATTACTACAATACCTCATTTTTATTGAATGGAGGATGGTAAAAAACCATCCACCATGTATCCCAACAATTATTCCTTATCCCTTGATGGTGGCACCAATGTATATGGAACCTCATAGAAGCATTGTAAAGTGGTGCATTTTTTTGGGTCAGTGAATAATGCACACAAGTCCGATTTCATTTTTTTGAAATTTATTTGTTCACATAATAATTTTTTAGCATACTAATATCTTGATTTATCCCTCTTTCTTGACCATTTATTAATTTGGCCACTCACGAAATCTATGTGAGAGGCGATCGATTCTAGTGAAGTGGAAAAGGTAGACTGATGCAAGGTTGTTCTTGATGGGTTTGTCAAATTTTGAATTATTGTCTCAAGTTCTTTCTTGTGTTTTTCTATTTTTGCTAATATGTTTTCTTGTAACCCAAGAGGACATTGAGGCATTACCAAAGGGTCTTTTAATGGTTGTTGTTCACTAGGATTTTTTTATCAACTTCTAGGAGATTACCAATTCTTGTAAAATAAATAAAATTAACTTTTAATTTTCTATATCGGTATTTAATTAAATTTTTACACTAAAAAATACATAAAACTTACCTCCCTTACCTCAAGGAATTGGTGGTGGTATTTTGGCATCAATCCGATGGAAAATTAATGATGAAATGGTAACTTCCAAATGTGAGCATGCTTCTCCAAGGTTACAAGTTGCAATTTTATAGGTAGAATTTGAGTTCAAATGAGGTTGACCTATTGATGCTTATTTTTTATAGCATTCAAGATATGAGCACTTGCATTATGATGCACTTGTGTTATAACATGGTCATGTTTTGTCTTGGTAGTGATCAATCTTAAGATAGAGCATTACCAATCCATAATGTGATCATGTTATAAGTGCCAATGTTATGACTCAGATGGGACCACTTTGCCAGTATTTTTTCCCCCATCTTCTTGCATATTCCCAACTATTTAACCCTAAACAATTTTGAGCATAACATCTATATGGCATATATAGTTTTCAGAAAAACCCTTTCACCCTAAACTATAAATTTTTTTTTTTCATTAAAAATTTGATTGATTGATAGATTTATGTGCAAGGTTTCAAATAAAACCCTTTTGATCTAGAGGGTTTCAATTGAAATCATTTTTTCCAAATGTAGACACCTAAAATTGTCTCATCTAATTAAATAAATATTTTATTTATTTAATTATTTTATCCTAAGTCTTCTATTAATTAAATAATTATTTATTTATTTATTTAATTCATTTATCCTCTTCTAAGCCTTTCCTCATTTAAATAAATACTTTGATTTATTTAAATTGTCCTTTTCCTAATTTAAATAAATATTTTATTTTTTTAATTGATCCCACTTCCTCTATTAATTAAATAAATATTTATTTATTTAATTAATTCATTAGCCTTTTCTACCCATGACACATGTCATTCATCTCATAATTCTTCTCTTACCTACCCTCTCATTATTTTCTTATTTCTTCTACCTACCCTTTAATCCTAGCCGACCATTTATCCTCTTCACCTCTTAATCTTATCCCTCCATTTCTTACGGTGTTCTCTATATAAGAGGATGCCCTCTTCCTTTTCAACCTTAATAACCTAATCAATGTATCTAATCAATCTAGCTAACTAATGACAAAATCAAGCTTTCTTGCAACCAAGCTATCAACCACATTTCCGTTCTTTGTTGAGATCTTGTGCACAAAAAAATCTGAGAGCAAATATATCAAACAAGATCAATGGAGATAGGAAGAAATGGAGATTGAAACCCTACTAGACATGTGAATGGTATATGTTGTTTTATTTTATTTATTTGCATGATCTTAGGTATCTTCATTTGTGTATGGTGGATCATTTTCATTGTTAGGCTAGGGTTTTGTGGTTGGATCTTTGTTAGTCTTTCAATATTATTGTTTCCATTATCCATTTACACCATATACATTTTGGCATGCCCAGTGGGACTCTTGTCCCTTTTTATTTTAACATTTTGTAGGCAGATTTTGTGTTTTAAAAAGTTGCAGGTTTGATATTATGACGATTCTGTGTTCTTCTGTGTGTGCGTCAGATGAAATCACGTATGTGACTTCTTCTTGCGTCTACAACGAATATTTCCATGTTTCTGATTTTGCTATCGTTTTGCAGATCTGCTATTCGAAAGTCGCGTCTGTGTCAGATCTAACTACGTTTTTGACTTATTTCTGCGTCCGCGTTCTTATTTGGCCGCGTTTCTGTTGTGCAGGGTTGATTTTTGTTTTGTTTTGTAGGATTGGTTCATTTGAAATCACATTTGTGTCAGTTTAAATTGCGTTTCTGTCTATAAATTAAGTATGTGCAGGTTGTTTCTGCGTTTGGGTTTTCTGTTGATTTTGTAGGTTTCAGATCTAGGAATCACGTTTCTGTTAGGTCTTTTGGCATTTGTGTTATGTTATCGCATCTGTGTCTAGTATAGCTACATCTTTATTTTTTCAGATTTTATTTTTGCTTTCATTTAGGGTTTTTTAGATTTGGATTTTCGAGCTAACCTCTCTTGATCACACTGACGAAGTGGTGCAGTTGTTTGAAAAGGAGAAAAATGTCTTGTCGAAGGCCCTTATTTCACAAAGTCTTTTGAGATTTCTAAAATTTACCTAACTTGTGTGCTTGCATGAGGGTTATCATTTCAAAACTACTAACAAGTTTGGTGTAGGACCTTTGGCAAAGATTTGATTTTGAAATTGCTTGTTTTGTCTTCTTTAGTCTAGCAAAACACTTCAATTGGTGCTCTAAAATTAACAAGTGTCTTTTGTGTCTTGAGCAATAGGCTCTTTTTTTTTTACCTTTTAGAGGGCCTGCCTCCCAAGTAGCCCATAAGGCCAATTGAGAGGGAACGGCCCAAGTGGCAACGGGCTAAAACCAAGCTCTTCCAAGCCACTATTTAAATAAAAGTGTTTGTGATGAAAGTTGCAAGCAACGAGTGTTACATGTTGCTATAACGATGTTATGACTCCCCATAAACCCTATAGACTGCAACCTCTATAGGTTGGGAGGCCTTCCATTTAATTAAGCGTAACACATTGCTGATTATAGCCACTCGAACGGATGCCCTTACTATACACCTTTTTGTGTTAGAAGCCAAAAACCTTCTAGTTGTTGGTACAGGAGGTTGAACCTTTGATGCTATCTCACATTCTTACGGTTCTTAGTAGAGATACAAAGTTCACCACGAGGAGTTTTCGTGGGGACTGGTGCTTGGCTGAATTGGAGAATTGAGTTTCATGGAGGGGAGCCAGTAGGGTCAAGCATCTAAGTATCCACTTTGAATAAGTGTAGTTGGTAAACCAAGTGAGATCCAACAACTATTGTCCTGGCCAGCCTTATGATTTGTGCTTGTCTTCATTCATCAAATAATCAATCAAACATTTCAATCAAACATTGTGTTTGTCATGTCTTCCAAGTGTATACAAAATAGACAAGGACATTTTACCATTACACTTGAAATTGAAACACTTTATCATTTTTTGACAAAAACACCTTCACACATTGGGTCTTCACTGTTTTGCTATGTTTTTTTGTCATTAAAAGTTAAAACATTGAGATTTGGTCACAATCAACAACTTTACAATTGGATAGAATTGCGAAACATTTTCAGAACCACGTTTGTGTCAGTTTAAATCATGATGTCGGGAAATTGCATCTGTGTAGAGTTGAATCACGTCTGGGTATCAAAGAACTCTACTGTCAAATTTGCCAGAGATAACTTTAAAACCACATTTGTGTCAGTTTAAATCGCAACTATGTAGGGAAATTGCATCTGTGCAGAGCATAATTACGTCTTTGACTTTCAAGGTAAAATTGTCATTATCAATAGAAAATGTGTCTTTGTTTACTGTAACTACATCTGGGATCAAAAATCACGTCTGGGTTTGTTAAAACCGCATCTATGTTCACAGCTGAGAAATTACAGAAAATTGTCAAGAACAAAAGGGACTTAAGTTTTCAGATTCAAAGAGCTTCTAAGGCTGCTTCCTATAGGGCTTCATTCTTTAGTCAACCTGTCTTGGTCACACATAGTCAATCATTTTCCTTCACTTGCATTTTCTCATACATCCTTTCTAATATTTGAGTCAAAAGGTTACTTTTCTTGTCCTCATCAAACTTTGCAAACATACTACAACACAAAACTAGGTGATTGCCATATCAAGATCTATCATCTTAGGGTCTCATTTGGTCTTCTTGAGTTAAGGTCAACTTACCTCATCAAGAGATCCATCATCTCTTTGGAAGCCACGCCTTACTCTAAAAACATACATACTTTGGTATTACACTCTTGGACATTGCAAGTTTACCCTAGATTCATCTACACTTCGTACACCTCTTGGTCTTCCATAGTCTTTACATCTTCAACTTACCTTTCATTTTGGTCAAGGCTTTAGTATATGGTTGAAACCCATTCACAAAGGTCTAGAAGGGAAGTTGAAGGAGCTTTAAGATCTTTAAACATAAGTACCTATGAGTTTGATGGAGATGAATTTTGCAATCCATTAGACAATCACAGTAATATACCAGACAATGACAATGACAACAATGAGAACAACAATGGAAATGATAATGACAATGATAATGTGTGGATTCTACAGAAGTTGAGGAAACTATTATGGATCCCAATTTTAACTAATTGGTTCAAGAGATCATGAAAAGGGATAGGCAATACTTCTTTCAGGTCATGCACAAAGTGGAACAAGACTACCCCATGATTTTGATATTTCACAAATTTTGGAGGATGATACAAATCAAATAAATCAAGTTAATACAAGACAAAGGAGGCCCAATAATGGTGGAAATAGGAGATAACATCTCGTGCTTGAGTCACCTTCCTCCTTATTTCAAAAACCTGAAATTCCAAACACATACACTCATTCTAATGCTAGTTATGAAGGAATCTCTCATGAACAACCTCGTAGTCATCCTATCCCATGGAGAAGAACTACCAGTACACATGACCATGATAATACCCAAGATCATACCAATGCATACAATTACACTCAATTGAACTTTCAAAATCATGACACAAGGAAACCCTATGTCAGATTTGGGGGCAATACTCAAGACCATTCTTATGATACCTCCTATCCTTATGGTCATGACATGTATCGACCTAGACCTAGTGCTCCTCATTACAACACCATACCAAGTGGTCCATATGCAAGCTATAACTATGTCCCTCTTCTATATGAATACATCTATGATCAATACCATCCATATATGCATTATATCCCTCCTCCTCCACCCAATGGCTCAAGCATGGGACTAGCTCAAAGAGAAAAGACACCACCCAAGAATGACTTGCAACAACAAATCAAGGATTTTCAAAAGCAAATGACAGACATGAATACACCAAAGAAACAATACACAATGAAAGATATATGTCCTTACCCATTTGATAGAAGCATTCCAATGCCTCCATTCCCTCCATATTTTGTGACACCAAAATTTGATAAGTACAAAGGCAAAGGGGATCCTAAGGCACACATAAGACAAATTTTCACAACTTGCATTGAGGTAGCAGGAGAAGAAACATACTTGATGAGATTGTTTCCACAAAGCTTAGGTGAACAAGCAATGGAATGGTTCTCCCATCTTCCACCTGGAATTAAGTCATGGGGTGATTTAGCATAGGCTTTTATACAATACTTTTTATATAAAATTGAAACAAATGTGTCAATAGCTACCTTGTGCAATACTAAGCAAAAAAATGGGGAATCCTTCTCTTCATTCTTACAACAATGGAGAGGTCTTGCTAGTCGATGCTCTTGTGATATCCCACAAAAACAAATGGTAGAAATGTTCACTCAAAACGTCAACAAGGATATTGGATATGAGATAAGAAAAACTTATTTGTCTACCTTCAAAGAGGTCATTGAGAAAGGAATGGCAACAAAAAAGTCCTTATTGAACAAGGTGTGATAAAATTACTTCTCCTGGTGCAAGCACATCCAACTCAAACAATCAAGTGAACAATCAAAGGCAATCAAAACCTTGAAGGAAATACACTCCATTGGGAGAACTGATTGAAACGATATTCAAGAAGTTAGTGGCAAACAAGCTTATAACAATTCCAGATAATCCACCATATGAGCCTAAAGTAAAACCAAATTGGTGGAATGATGATGAATATTGTGAGTATCATAAGAGAAAAGGGCATTTAACTAGAAATTGACATAGATTGAAGAATATCATACAATTTCTCATTGAAAGAGGTGACACAAAAGTTAATGGTCACACCTCCAGTGAAGAGCATGCGATGTCCAAGGAGTCATTTCCTAAACATAACAAAGGAAAAGCCAAAACTATAGATAATCAAGCTAATTATACTAAGATGCCATATGATTATGATTCTACTATTAATCACATTTCAATGGACTATTATGTTTCTACCATTATCATAAAGGACAAAACTCCCAAAGGTTCTACCCAAAGGAGTAAAGTTGTTTTGAAAGGCATTGGACCATCTTCCTCATCTTCCAAAAATGAAACCTCTGAATGTAATGTCACAACCAGTCGAGGTAAAGTCACCTTGAAAGGCATTCCATCCAAGACCAAAGCCTCATCATCCACCAAGAATTAATATGACCTTGTAGATTAGTTAGGGAAGACACCCACCCTCATTTCCATCCTTGATCTTTTATGCATATCTCCTTTGCATAAAGAAATCCTTGATAAAATATTGAGAGAGACCTCCATACCCACTGATTTGAACGTGGACCAATTTCAAGCCATGGTGGGATACCTTTCCATTCCGCATAGCCTTACATTCACAGAAGCCGATGATGCATCCGTAACCCATCCTCATAATGGACCTCTACATATTGAAGCATTTCTCCATAAAAACCAAATAAAATGAGTCTTGATAGATGGAGGAGTAGGTCTGAACATTTGTACATTGAATACCATTAAGAAATTGGGATATTCTGAAAAGGTTATGGATTCTACACATGCAATCACCATAAAAGCATATGATGATGAAGAGTGCTCATCCAAGGGCACAATCACTTTACCTCTCAGAGTTGGGCCAGTTACGAAGGATGTGGTATGTCAAGTCCTTGATTTAGAGATCACATACAATATACTCTTGGGACACCCATGGTTCGATGAAATGAGAGTTGTTCCTTCTACATATTATTAATGTGTCAAGTTCCCATACAATAGAGTTGAAGTGACCGTTAATGGTGATCCAAATCCATTCATATATTGCAATAATCTGCAGCCAAAACTGGAAACAATAATACCAATCAATAGAGAAGCAAATCCATCATCCACATATGTTGATCCTGAATCATTAAAACCTTAAAAATCAAAACAAGATGAGCTTAAAGGGAAATATCAAGACAAAGGCATGGACAAGTACACTCTAAATCTAACTATGTACCTAAGACAAGTAATGGATTCTCCAAAAGAGTATGGAGGACCACATCCTTCTAAAAAGGTATCTATCATTACACTAAAATGGGATCCTAGCTACTATATTCCAAAAGTCGGGTGAGATGGAAGAAGAAAGCTTATATAAAATGCTTTATAAAGAACCTAAAGTGGATATGCAATATCACATCAAGATACCATGTGAAAAGTATGGTAAAGGATTCAAGTTCTTGCAAAAATTTGGATACGGTAGTAAGAGCTCTCTTGGCTTAAGAAAAGAAGGTATCAATCAACCTTTGCAACCAGAATTGACATTAAAAAATCAACGCTCCAAAGGACTTGGTTTCGTACCTTTTAGATTAGGTACTCACAAATCTAAAGGAGCATTTCAAATCATAGACTCGAATGATCAATAAAAGAAACACTATTCCACCGATTCCAATGAATGGGGATGAGATTCAGATAAATCATCTAGTGATTATGAGATCACTGAAACATTCAGAGAACCGGGTGAACCCACAAAGGAAGAAGAGTTCAATAGAAAATTCAGGGTCGGTCAAACTAATTCAGAGTCTACATCAAAAGAAGAAAATTATAAAGAAATTTTTTTTGAGGATCTCAAACAGTCTCCATTTCTAGGTTCTAGGTCGAAATCACGTATAGTAAGGACTCCTGTTGTTGAATGCGCTTCTAGTGATTTCAATTTGGATTCATTTATGATTGAGACAGATGAGGAGAGTGCTAGCGATGACCTCGACAATTACCTTGACATACTTGAAGACAATTGTGTCTTTACCCTTACTCTCGTTGACTTTGAAAACATCCATGGTCTTTCCCTTGTTCACCCCCAACTCATTGATTGGGACCAAAAATGATCTTTACAAATAGACACATTTGAAAATGATGATGCTTTCATAGGCAACTTGGATATACGAGATGATCTTCCACGTGGGGACCATAAAGCAGGGTACACTATAGAACTCAATAGCATGGTATACTTTGGTGAGGGTGGTGGGCCTTCTAGTTGCAAAAATATAAAAGTAAAAACAAATCATGGGACTTATGGTGAAAACCATACTGTGGCGTTGTCTAACTCTAAAAAAGTAAAAAGAAAGGACGTATCTGAGGGTGAAAACCTCTCCAAGGTGCTTGAAGACGTAAGGCTTGACATTCTCCCAATGACATCATGTGAAGAGAAATCATCCATGTTGGTAGAGGAAACTATCAAGACAAACATTGACACATAAGAGATTTCGAACAACATATTCTTAGCACAATCCCTAATAGAAAAAGAAAGATCGAAGTTCATAAGTTTCTTCATAGAATGACAAATTAATTTTGCATCCAGTCATATGCAGATATGCTTGGACTAGATCCTGATCTAGTTATGCACCATTTGACAGTTACACCAGGAGAAAAGCTAGTGAAATAGAAATTAAGGAAAATGCATCCACAAGTGGCACTATTAGTAAAGGTAGAACTTGATAAACTGTTGGACGTTCGATTCAAAAGACCGATTGATTACCTTGAGTGGATCTCTAGCTTAGTACCTATTAGCAAGCCGGATTGCAACATCAAAATATGTACGGATTGCAGAGACATCAACAAAGCTTGTCCTAAAGCTAACTTTCCATTGCCAAATATTGACTTGATAATGGATCTTACAGTTGGTCATGCAATGTTATCTTTGATGGATGGATTTTCCTGCTACAACTAGATAAAAATCGCACTTGAAGATCAACACAAAACAATATTTACTTGTCCTTGGGGAACTTTATGTTTGAATGTCACGCCCTTCAGACTAAATAACGTAGGTGCCACATACCAAAGAGCTATGACTACCATCTTCCATGATCTTATGAATGTTACTGTGAAGATTACATTGACGACCTCCTAGGTAAATCATTAGAAAGAGAAACACATCTGGACATCATTTCAATGGTGTTTGATTGGTTAGAAAAATACAAAGTTAGATTAAATCCTAAGAAATGAGTCTTTGGAGTAACCTCTGGGAAAGTCCTTGGATACATTATCTCAAAGAGAGGGATTGAAGCCAATCCAACAAAAGTCAGAGCTATATTAGAAATGCCACCACCAAAGAATATCAATCAACTTCAGTCTTTACAGGGAAGACTTCAGTCTATATGAAGATTCATTGCTCAACTTGCAGATAAGTACCATCCTTTTAAATATCTACTCCACAAAAACATCAAATTTAAGTGGGATGATAAATGTCAACATGCTTTTAAGATACTCAAAAATTATCTCCTAAACCCACTATTTTTGATGTCGCCAATTCTAGGAAATCTCCTGTTACTCTTCATATCAGCTACACAAACAATACTGGTGGCACTCTTGGAACAAAAAGACAATGAAGGAAAAGAAAGAGGAGTATATTACATCAATCATACTTTGGTTGGCTATGAGATTAACTACACACTAATTGAGCGTGCATGTCTTGCTGTGGTTTTTGCCTCGCAAAAATTATGACATTACATGCTAACTCATAAAACTAAGCTCATTGCAAGGATAGATCCACTAAAATATCTTCTCAATAAGGCAACACTCACTAGCAGATTAGCTAAATGGGTTATGATTCTGAGTGAATTTGACATCGAATATGTCGATAGAAAAGTAATCAAAGGCCAAGATATTGCAGATCAATTAGCAGATGCACCCATGATTGATGATACTCCTATGACTTAAGAGTTTCTAGATGAATCCATTCTGATGGTGACACACACAAAGCCTTGGAAATTATGCTTTGATGGTTCATACACGTAGCATGGCATAGGATTTGGCATCCTCTTTATCATACCTCAAGGGGATTCCATTTGTAAATCCTATCAGTTGTCATTTCCTTGCACCAATAACATAGAAGAGTATGAGGTATTAACAACAGGTTTATGAATTGTGGTTCAATGGAAGATCCAGGTACTTCATATTTTTGGGGACTCTCAACTTGTAATTCGTCAAGCAAATGATTACTACTAGACAAAAGATGAAAAATTATTGCCTTATAAGAAAATGGTAGATGACTTCAAACAATAATTCACAGAGATAATCTTTGAGCAGATTCAAAGAGAAAACAATGGAGTTGTAGACGCCATGGCTACTATTGCTTCCTTGATTGATCTATTGCAGAATGAGACCTTCTATGAGTTCTTGGTGGATAACCTTTTTCTTTCCTCGTATGAGATCACTCTTGTCGAGATGATATGTGTCTTTGGTCCTGATTCCCCTTGGTATGGTGCCATTTTTACATACCTTCGCAACGATACTCTTCCCCCTGACATATCCAATAATCAACACTGCACTTTCATCCACCAATCTTCTCACTACGTCATTTTAGCCGATACCCTTGACCATCAAGGTCTAGATGACACTCTCCTTAGATGTTTAGAAAGTGACGAAGCTTATATTGTGTTACGAGAAGTTCATGAAGGTATATGTGGTGCCGATTCTAGTGGTCCGACCTTAGCCAAGAAACATATCAGGAGTGGATACTACTGGCCCAATATGGAGAAAGACTCATATCAGTTTGCCAAGAAATATAAGCAATGTCAGATCCATGGAGACATCATTCATGGACCAACTTAGGAACTTCAATCTATCGCGACTCCTTGGCCATTTTGTTAGTGGGGACTCGATCTCATAGGCAAGATTCACCCTCCTTCCAATGACCATAAATTCATTATCACTGCCACATAATATTTCACAAAATAGATTGAAGCCATTCCTCTCACCCAAGTCATTGGAAAACAGATTTCCATATTTATCCTCAACTACATCTATCGGTATGGTGTCCCTCTTTCCATCATCACAGATAACGGACGTCCCTTCAAAAATCAGGATGTTTGTGAAATTTGTGATCGCTTCCATATTATCCACCACTTCTCCACTCCATACTATCCCCAAGGTAATGACCAGGTTTAGGAATCTAATAAAACCATTCTTAGAATCCTCAAAAAGACAGTCGATGATGTTGGCCAAAATTGACACATCGAGCTCAATCCCGCACTTTGGGCTTATCGTACAAGTGTTCACACACCTACTGGAGCTACCCCTTATTCACTTGTCTATGGTGCTGAAGCTATCTTTCCTATTGAGGTTGAGTTACCATGCTTATGAGTCTCTTTGCGCGATATAATCAATGATGAAGACTACAGGGTCTCTCGCTTATAGGAACTAGAACTATTGGATGAGCGACAACATACTGCTTTTAATCATCTTAAGGCTTATCAATAGAGAATAAGTCACAACTACAATCATAAGGTAAAGCTTCATACATTTGAGGTAGGTGACTTAGTATTGAGGGAGAATCCTAAAAATCACTAGGACCGAGAAAAGAAAGGAAAATTTGAGCCCAATTGGCTTGGTCCTTACATCACCACAATAGTCTATGGATCAGATGCATATCAACTCTCAACAACATATGGATAAACTTTGGAAGATCCTTTCAATAGTATGCACCTTTGTAGGTTTTACACATAGCTTTTCAAAATATCCTATTGTTAAAAAATAAAAAAAGTTAAGAGAAATAAATTTGTCCAACAGTGAAAACCACTTCGGTGGTGCCCTGGGAAAGTACCATGGTGAAAACCAAGTTACTGGTGCCATGTGTAGAGACATTGCTCCTTCCTCTTTCAAGATTCAATCTCATCCTTTCACTTTGCACACACTCACAACCATGCCTCCATAATAAATTTACCCATTCTCATCATGGCTTGTTATCGATCTACCTAAGATTGGTTAGCCATTCATAATAAACCCTTCCCTTTTCACCCTTTCCTTCCATAATAAATCAGGTCTAATATGCAACTGGGGCAAAGTCCTAAATCTAGTGATGGAAGTGGTACCCTGAGCATCACATGTTTTGAGGAGTATTGTCTTTTTCTTCCTCCTTTTCGTTCATAATCCACAATAAAAGATCACTTGCATCACCAATCCACAATAAAGTTCCATTCTTCTCGGCAATAAAGTATCACATTTATGGATTCAGTCAGTTTCAAATGAGACACAAGCAGCAGTGGGCTTTCAACGAATCAAATCTTTCAGCAGACTTTGGCAACAACATGGTTTTCAACATGATTTGTCCTTTATCAGGATAACAACATTTTGACCAAATCAAACATGTTAGTATATGTGGAAAGAAACACAAATAACTTGAGGATTTCATTGTATGTTGGTGTCATGTCTTGGTTTTCTTTTGATTTCATCTTTTAAGGTGACATGTCTTTTAGTTTTTCTGGGATGTCTCTGACTAGAGATTTTGTCTCTGGGATGTCTTTGACTAGAAAGGCGAGGATGGGATATGTTCACGTATTGTTTGTTGTCTATGGATTGTCTCTTAGTAATGATATGACTTGTCCAAGGATATGAGGACATTGTGAGTCTAGTGTGAACTGGGGCATTCCTTGTTTGCGACTGTCTGATCTCGATGCAAACATGTACAATGACTTTCTGGGTCGAACCTATACCTCGATTGTCATAACCTATTTTCCATAATAAAGATCAATGATGATAAAGCACAAGAATATATTTCACTTCCATATCTTCTACCTTCCATCCCCCTTTCTTGACTGACCTCCATTGCCCTTCCTAAGTCCGTGTAGCCTGCTATCACATGACTGAGTATAATGACATGCCACAAAGATTTGCATTTCATGTAGTTTACACCTGCATCATCACATGTTAGCATATTCCATTTCATACATGCATATAAAAATCATAATCACATCACATCCTGCACACACCACTAATTAGCATATCATATATACATTTGAATTCTCATTATGCAAATAATTATAGCATGTTAATAATCATACATCCATCTACATATAGTACATCCACATTTGCATAAGCATATAAAATAGAAAATAGCAAAAACATATTGCATATCATCATGTATATATTTTTTTGCATCCATAAGCATCAAAAAAATCATCATAAGCATCATAGAATCATTATAAGAACATGCATACATAAACTGCATCATCATATAGAATCATAAGCACATAAGAACACATGCATATAGTTGCCACAAGGATGGATCATATCATATATATATATATATCAAAAAATAATGTGTCATGCTATAATGATGTCAATATCTCATAAGGCTACAAAGGTGTCTAAATCATCATACAAAATACTGATACAAAAACTGTATCTAAGAGAGATATGATGAACTCCCTCCCTCGGAGCCAACTAGCCTCGAAGGAATTTGAGTTCTCAAAGTCCCTGCTCCAGGATCATCTCCTTTGTCTCCTCCTCCTGGTGGTGCAGGTGAACCCATAACCCCTCCACTAGATGCTTGTCATCTATCTCCCCCCCCTATGGTAGTCATCCTCGAAGCTCTCCTAAAGCTCCTAGCCCTTAGCTCAAGAGGAACAACTATGTAGTACAAATCTCTCCAGTAGGCTATCTGCTCTCCTGCCCATAGGACATATGCATATCTAGCACCTATGTCCTCAGCTACTCTCTAGCCTTCCCTCAGTGCCTCCTTAGCCTTAGTGTACCTCTGAATGGTCTGATCCCTCTCCCTCTGCATCTCTGCTAACTGTCGCTTCAATTGAGTCATGTCTCTCTCTTGATCCTCAATCTCATCGACCTATCTTGCTATAGTCTCTCACAATGCTAGCAACTCATCCTCCTCCTCATCTCCACCCTGGGCACCCTCCTCTTGCCTATCCTATCCTTGTGCATCTCTCACTTTTACTTGTCCCTGTACCTATCCTCCTCTACCCCTCGGTGGTCTCTGTGGCCTCCCTCCCTGTAGATCCTGTCTCTTCTCAACCCTCTCTCTAGCATCCCTCTATCCACACCTTCCCCTCACAACCCTCCTCATTGCTCCTCTCCTTTGTCTCCCACCCCTCTGTCATCATCATCCTCATCATCATCATCTTCCGCTACCACAGGCTCACCTGGATATATCAACCTCGGTACTGGATATGCTACAAAATAGGCGTCATACTCTACATTTGTACCTATGTCAACCACATCCCTTAGTAGATCCCAAGGCATAGGAACCATCTTCTCAAACTATGTAAGTGTAGCATCATAGGACAAAATTGGCCCCTAATGAGCCTGCTCTCGCACTATCCATGCAAACTCTCTAGATCCCTGATGCATCCTCTGCTGCTGCCCAAATTTCCTGCATACCTTGTCAATGAGATGTCTGTTCAGTATATAAGGTGTGTTCCTGATCAAATACCTCCTCCTAAAAACATACAAAAGATCTATAGCATCCTCCTCCTAATCCTTACAGTCAAGATAGGGTCTTCATATGACACTATCTATGTCATCTATCACCCATCTCCAATAGTCCACCTTCCCAATCCATGGCTGGGAAGTGATCATATTGTACAAGTGTGCGTAGGACTATCCATGCCCTCTCCCTCTTAAGTGAACTGATCTAGTCACTGTAATGTGCTCATATGATCACACCTGTAGTAGAGTCACCCCGCACCCTAACCCACAACCACTGAGATATACAAGCCGGTGCAGCTCATGATACAAATGTGTTAATACACACAAACCCCATGTATATCTAGTGTGTTGTGTCACCAATGCCTCTAGAGTCCTCCCCTAGCCAACAACCATACCTTGTGTTGCTCTGTCTCAACAAAGGTAACCCCTAGTCACTCCTCCAACTATTGTTAGTAGTCTGCATCTAGTAGCTAGCATAACATCCCAGCTGACATGACCTGATCTCATCTCCATATGTGGGTCACCAAAGACTCGTCTCAATGCATCCCTAGCGTTCTCTCTTTCATATGAAACCAACTCACTGTGGATTGGTATCCTCAAAATCCTATAAACATCCTCTAAAGTGATTGACATCTCGCTAGTCGGCGAATAAAATGAACAGGTTTCAGAGTGCCATCTCTTTGCTAGAGCAGTCAGTAATCCTTTGTTCGCTCGAATCTCAAGAAGATACATGATATGTCTCAATCCCATACCCTTGACTGTTGCCCGCTCCTCAAAGGTCAACTCTGGTCGTAACCTCTTTGTTATAGGGAATCTCTCCCGTGACTCTATCTGGGGCTAGTACTCCTGCATCCAATCAAACCAATCATGTCAATCCTAGTGGTACTCATGTCTATCACATAGTGCTACTTCTATCCTAGTGATTATGTCTATCACATGGCTCTTCATCCTAATGTATATGTTCATCACATTGTACTTGATCCTATTTAGGGCACCTATTGAGTGTATCCTCTTAGCAACTTATCCAATTGACAACGTATGTTTATCACAAAATTGTCAATTCTAGCCTTGTTTTCTTAGTTTGTCTCCCTAGGGCACTTGCTTGAGTTTATCCTCTCAGCAACTTATCCAATCAACAACATATGTTCATTACAGAACTGTAGATTTGAGCCTACTTAGACACAAACACGTTTTTACAATGCAGACATGGTTTTCATCAACCCAGATGTGCTTGCTCTAGACGTGCCTATCCATCACAGCCGCACTGATGTCCTACATAAACACGCCTTTATGACATAGACATGAGTTCTTCATATAAACGTGTCCCTATCAAACCTAGACACGATTACATTCACATACACGATCAAACTTATCCTAGACGTACCTATCCTACCTAGACGTGCCAGGCACTGACCTAGACGCGCTCATAGTGAAAAACACTGATTTTGCATTTTTGCTTTTCGACCCTAAAATGCATTAATGACAACAATAAATGCACAAACATACAAAGAAGCTTCGAGGTACTTATCGACTCACCCATGTCGTCTGGTCTCTGATATTGTTGGACTCGATCAAATCTGTGAACTCTATCCATCGTCGTTGACTGCTCTGACTTCTCTAAGCTCTCTCTTTGTACTCTGATCTATTAGGTGTGTGGATGCAAATGAGGATGTTTTCCTTGTGGCCCTATCATAGAGGCTACTTAACCCTAGTTTCTCGTGTTAGTCTCTTCTTCCTGCATGGCCTTGTCACCCTATCTTGTCAGTCCTTCCTAGTCTTTCTTTCTTATCGAGAGATTGTTTGTGATTTTTTTAAATATTTGCATCCAATCTCTCGAGGGGGCATATCATTCCCATCATGGGGCAACTTTGTATTAGTTTATCTTATCTTCTTTGAGCCAACACGACAAGCTGCATTGTCTCAAAAAGGGCCAAAATTTAGACACCTAAAATTGTCCTATCTAATTAAATAAATATTTTATCCTAAGCCTTCTATTAATTAAATAAATTTTTATTTATTTAATTAATTCATTTATTCTCTTCTAAGCCTTTCGTCATTTAAATAAATACTTTTATTTATTTAAATTGTCCTTTTCCTAAATTAAATAAACATTTAAAAAAAAATTGATCCCACTTCCTCTATTAATTAAATAAATCTTTATTTATTTAATTAATTTATTAGCCTTTTCTACCCATGACACATGTCATTCATCTCTTAATTCTTCTCTTACCTACCCTCTCATTATTTTCTTATTTCTTCTACCTACCCTTTAATCCTAGCCGACCATTTATCCTCTTCACCTCTTAATCTTATCCCTCCATTTCTTACAATGTTCTCTATATAAAAGGATGTCCTCTTCCTTTTCAACCCTAATCACCTAATCAATGTATCTAATCAATCCAGCTAACTAATGACAAAATCAAGCCTTCTTACAACTAAGCTATCAACCACATTTTCGTTCTTTGTTGAGCTCTTGTGCACACATAAAATCTGAGAGAAAAAATATCAAACAAGATCAATAGAGATAGGAAGAAATGGAGATTGAAACCCTACGAGACATGTGAATGGTATATCTTGTTTTATTTTGTTTATTTGCATGATCTTAGGTATCTTCATTTGTGTATGGTGGATCATTTTCATTGTTAGGCTAGGGTTTTGTGGTTGGATCTTTGTTAGTCTTTCAATATTGTTGTTTCCATTATCCATTTTCATTGTATACACCAAAAATTATCTATGTGGCAACTTATCCCATCTTCTAAGGAAAATTAAAAAAAGAAAACAACTTCAACTTTGCATTTCTCTAGCTAGGGGCACTTTCATGGAAAAATTGGAAATATTCGTTTGTAGAGCCTAGAGTTTAGAATCCATATATATATATATATATATATATATATATATATATATATATATATATATATATATATTTAATTAGTCTTATTATGATTTTTTAAAAACTTATTATAAGTAGGTTTTTATAATCAAACATGAGGTTGACTAAAAATAAAAATATATCCATACATATTTAATCTTTAATATATGATGCACTAGAGGACATAATCCACTCTAAGTAGGTATAATTTCTTTTAAAGTATACAAATTTAGATAAAGTTGATGTCCCATGAGAACTATATAGTCTTATTAAGTTTGACTTTTAAATTTTTTTAAAAAGTAAATATTCACCAAATCTTTTGCATGCACTATATTTGTAAGTAACCATGTGGAGAAACAATATAGAGAAAAAATATTTCTCTTTTTTTTGCGACATCCCATAAACCTCATTTAAAAAAAAAAAATAGCATTTCAAATTTTGCTCTTAGATTTATAAAAAAATATATCCAACTAATTATTTTAAAATTTTAAAAATTATAAAGATAAATTACATAAAAAAAATTATATTCCTTTGGTTTACATTTTAACATTCAAAGGATAAATGTCACTTTTAGGTTGTCAAAGTGTAAATTATGTATTTATGTTGATTAATTTCTTTATTAAAGTATGACAAAAATCTATACTTCTACCCCACTATACCCATACAACATGGACATAGTCATATACAATTATAATATTTCTAGTCACAATGTCCAATGCTACACCACCTATAAAAAGAGCTTTACACAATTCAAAATCCATCAAGAAATGACACCACTACATCTTATTAAAGGGACAATCTTTCACTTTGATCAAAATCAACTCCAGTTCTTAATTTGGCACATGGATTTATGTCATATCTTCAAGAATTATGCCTAGGGGTAAAACACAAGAATGAGAAATGGAACATGATAGCTAGGTATCTCAATCAACTACTAGTTCATGTGGTCCTCACAATGTTGGACTCCCACAACTAAAACTTATTCATTTTGGAGACTTCAAACCTAACGTCTACACAAATTTGATATAACCCATGTCAAGATCATGAGAGGAAAATAGGTTGGTGAATCCCATCTATTCGACAAGGTTCTTTATAAGCTTGGACACCTTTATGCTCTATAAGGTTTGCCATGCTAGATATTCATTTTGGTGGTGAATTACACCAAATCATTAGGGAATACCTATCATATCATGACAATTTAACTTATGCAAAAACATTTCTACTAATCACACGTGCATGTAGGAATTGAGAGTCACATAAAGTTTATCATTTCTTGTAGCATAACTAACCCTACACAGAAGAAGCTTTGGATCTACACTATACTCTCTAAGCTATAACATGACATTGAGAGTCTAATAGGATGGATTTCTTGAATGAATACCTAGAACCAAGTTCCGAAATAATAATATGATTCTATGATAGCTATTTTTCTAAAATGACCACCATAATCATGTGTGAGAAAGTCTTAATGCACCAAATACAATGCACCTTTTCTTCACCCCTTGAGAATCTATTAGGATGAATTTCTTGAATGGAATACCTACTACCAAGTGCTAACATATATTATATTTTTGTAGTAGATTTTTTTTTCTAATATAGCCATCATAATCAAGTGTGAGAAAAGTCTCATTAAATTGGATGCATTACACCTTTTCTTTACTCATTTTTTAATCTATTTCAATTTTTTTGACATTAGTTATTTTTTAATATAACCCATATACAACTAAAAAGAGGTAGTTAATACCACTCTTATAAATTTATAATATATCACATCCATACATATGGGATGCTACCATCATATACATCCAACATGTCTACAACAAATCTTTACATATTTCTACAAGGAATAGCCATTTATAGACATGTCTTAGGTTCCAACTAGTAGTGTCCATTGACCTATTCTATTATACACCATCCACTTTAAAATTACATAAATAGGAATGTGAAATCAATAATGCATATAAGATTTTACAAAAAATTCAAATGTATACCATTAAGATTCTAGATACCCACACATCCATAATATAAGTAAAAGGGGCACTGCAATATGCACCAAACGACTCGCATATTTTACATTGGTGAAATTTTTTTATTACTCTTTAAAATAACTTTAATCTCTAAACCCATTCCATACTATTGCTGATAATGATTTGTTATTTATCTCCCCAATAATTATGTTTGCACTTGATATTTAATTTGGGGCTCCTTAAGCTATACTTTCCTCCTCTATTAGAGCTTTCTATTACCCAACATCCCATAAAATTGAACATGATATATTCACATCTAGCACCAATGGATGACATCATCAACACCACTATTACTCATTTTTCATGACACCCATAATTTCTTTCAAGTAGTCATAACTATATGCATTATGTAGGTTAGGATTTACAGTAGTGTAACTAATAAATTATGTGTATAAATTTCTTCATCTAATTCCCAACATAATGGGAACCATGACATATCAAAGAGGATGAACAATTTAAAAAAAATAAAACACTTAATTCATTATTTTAGCCAGCATAATGATCATGTACCTTATCATAAAATTATTTAAATAAATTTGTGTATAATCCTCATGTACAACTATGTAATATTTGTTACATATAGTGTAGCCTTGCATATGGCTACACATATACTAGTTCATAGTTAAACAATACATGTTTGAGATATGTAACATCAACATCCAAATAATATAATCAAAACCATACAAGTTTGATACCATACTATGGAATGCGATCATACAACTAGTACCATACAAATTGAATACATGAAAACATCTATGTCATGTGCTACAATAATAAAACTAAAACCATACAAGTCTAACAATTGACATCATCTTACCACGTGTACTATACATCATATGTGTTGGGCACTTGTTAACATCTCCATGGATTCTAGTTAACAATATAGCTATATTAGTATATATAAATACCCATTTTTTATATAATATCTAATGAAGAGAGGAATACATGGATTTTAATTTAAACCCTCTTTTTATCTACCATATTCTTTTTGCATTTTTTTGGTATATCTTCCAAGATCCTTCCACATTTCAAACGCGTCTTAAATCATTGATTCAATCAATAATTGGATCAATGTTACAGCTAATCCACTTAAAATCATGGATCATTGGATGCCTTAAAAGGATATTATAAGAGAGGCTAACCTCTATGCATCACATGAAAATAATTATCTAGTGTGAAATTCTAATTATATGGCTAAGTAAACATATCAATAAGTTACCATTCTAATAATAAAAGCATAAAATTATAATCTCATATACAAAATACAAATTATAATTTTTAATATGAAGTTCATGAAAAAATCTATGCTACATTTATTTTATCCTATTTTTTAATATACAAAAGCATATTTGATGGGTGTTTTCCCATAGACAACCACTATAACTAAGTGCCATATTTTATCAATGATAGAGGGTTTTGAAAGTTCATTACAATCAAATTTAAGCATGTCACTAATATTTTGAATGAAGTCTAACATTGTGAAACCCTCGGAGTGTTTCATAGTAGAAGTGATGGTACCTTTTTTCTAGGCTTTCTATACAATACATTTCTCTAAGTATAAAATGTATGTCTTCGGTCCCATATGAATATCTTAGCTTGAGTATTTTAAAATTAGCCAATAAGAATATAATCTTTACATGCATCTCAATGTATGGATTAATAAGATAAAGTAAGGGAAGACGAGTGCTTGGTAAGGTTAGAGGATGAGTTGGGCCCTTTTTTCTTAGAGCTATTATTTGAAAGACATGTCCTAGAGCACAAATATCTTGAATAGGATCAATGATGTGGAACACAAGAAGCTTGGGAATATTAGGTGTTTGAATTAAAATAGAATTTTATATAATATGTGGACATAGAGGGAGTAGCACTTACATGAGGATAATCAAGTTTGAGAAAATTTGGTTAAAATTCAATATAAATAGATAAATGTAAGGATTTAACTATGGAAGATTCCAAGGGAACCCCATATTTTTTTAAAATACTAGTAGATGTATCATTAGTGCTACATAATATAGACTATATGACTTGAATATTACAAGGAATAGAAGGAAAGGTGGGATGAACATCTATAAAAGGACTAAAAGTTTCAATAGTAAAAATGGCATGAAGAAAACAAAGAAAAAGTAAAATAATTTGTATGAAAAGCTCGGCATCCATATGTGTATCATAAAAAAATGACCATGAGCTTGGATATCATAGGTGGAAGACATGTCATACATTTTATCAAGTTTGTTTACTAAATCAACAATATCATCATGAGTACATATGAAAGATTTGCCATTACAATCCATGCACATGTTTGATGTAAGGACTTATCTTTTTTATGTTCAAAAGATTTACCATGTTTAGATTCCATTTTTGAATATCCTCATCAATGAAATCTTAGATTTTGTTTTGGTATAGCATGACATTGATTGGTATAATGAACTCACATCTAATGGTATGTAGAAGAGGGATTTTATCTATTATAATGCTTAGGAGATCACCTATTTTTGGGAGGGAGGTAGAGTGATCATTTAATACTTTAATAGAAGTTATAATAAATGTTTAGGAGGACCATTCTATAGTATGGAAGTCTCTTTTTATTGTTGGTGCTATAACATAGAAGATTGGTTTCTTGGAGATGACTCACCATGATGGACTCTAGGCGAAGTGTGTGAAGAAGAGTTGGTATAGCTAAGTAGATTAAGGCTAGCCATTTTGTTCAACTTGGATTGCTACTAGAAATAAGTTAGAAAATGAATGGTATGTTTGAAGTATGATTTTATCTCAATTAATTTTGCATGCATTACACTAATTATATGGTAAGATTAATCTTAAGTTCAATATTGCATTGCAATTATTAGAAATTCTTACTCTAAGTTTGTAAAAGAATCTATGGAAAAATGGGATAGGGTACAAAACTAATCCTTAAGACATAATTTAATAATGTGCTAGGAAATAAATTATCCAAAATTTTATCATTACAGATGTATAAGTTGAACACATATTATTAATTTTTCTTACATGACATGAGATATACTCTTTACTACATTACATGTCAAAAAAATTCCATCAAACGACCTAAAGGAGAAACATGGGCTAAGATGTCAAAATAAAATGGATGAAGTGTGATAATTATTGGGCATATTTGGAGGAAAAAACTAAGTTATATAACTATGCTTCAATCTCCTTTATTATTTAGCTTACATAAGCCATGTTGTGAGAAATGAAGGTTAAGAGGAGGGGTAAGTAATATGTTGATTGGAATATGTAGGAAGGGATGAATACATAGGTACAACATAATTTAATGATCTAGATTAAATTATGTAGCATGTGTGAGGAGGAATAAAATAAATATAGTGCATAGGGAGGGTTTCTATTTTACATAGAAGAGGTATTGATAGAGGTAACTATATCCATGTCTTTATGACTATATTAAAACTCATTGGATGTTGTTTTTAGGAGTCTATAAAAGAATCACGTGAATGATTTGCTTGATCACCGTCTTGAAGATTATGAGGCTCTTATGAGAGAGATATGATTATGGTGTGATTAGATAATCATTAAAGGGTAAGGGATATTCATTACAAGGAACACATATCTCATCTTTAATTTGGAAACAATTGTTATAAACATAAAAAAATAATTTATCAATAGAAATGTAAGATCTATTCGAAGAAGAATTATCATGCAAAGTAGAAGGAAGAAATTACAATGATCATCCCTAAATATCTCAATAGTATAGAGGGATGAGTCACTATCATAGCTATGAAACGAGTGTCATTAGCAGCTAGCCTATGAGAAAATGTGGTGAGGGTGTTTAGAATAGCAGATAGTGTATCTATGATTCTAGATTAGGAGTAAAGAGAAATATATATTAAATAAGAATGGGTTGTTTGATGGGAACTATTTTTGTCCCCCACATTGTTAGGGATAAGGTTGATGGTAGTACTATAATATTTTTGGGACATTTTTTTCTATTTTTTTGTGGAAGAAGGTTGTAGTGTTATAATATTAGGTTCACAAACACATAACTAAGAATAAATAACTAATTGTAATTTTCAATCTACTATATAAATAGATTTAGATTCATTCACATAATCAATAAATAGGTGTGAGAATTGAGGTTATGTAGTAATAGAAAAAAAGAGGATAGATTTAGAGAAATATTTTTAAAGATGGTTATACAAGATGTAAAAGATTGTTTAGACAACAAGAAAATGTTTAAGATGAAAAAGGTTAATCAACAAGAAGTTGTATTCAGGCATGTTAAAATTAGTTTGAAATTTTCTATTTTTGGTGATAGTTACTAGTGTCCCTTGTAGCATGATTGTGTCCTATACAACATGGTTATGTTCATAGGGCATTATAGTGTCTTGTAGTCATATTGGCATTATGTATACTCATAGTTGCATCCTTTTACTTATATATGTAAATGACCTATGAATATCACTATTTACATCAATTGTCACAAAACATGTTAGATTTGGAAAAGAAAGAGAAAGGGGGTGCCAACAACACATTTGGGATCTTACCTTAGTCAAGGCACTCGTAGTGAAGTATTTAAAAAGTTGTAGGCAGGTGTCCCTAAGGTTTTGTTGTATAGAACTACATTAATAGAAGTAGGCATGTGCAACAGCAATATAGAATCCCTTAGGTTGTTTTAAGAGGGAGAGACACATTGGTCTAGGTGTAGGTACCAGTTAATGAAAATGTAGCTTTCCACTTTTTTAACCTGCTTAAATAAGCATGTTTAAGACTAGTTTGATTGTTAGGGACAAACTAGGGTTGGTATTCTAGGAGAAAGGTAGGTTTTTAAGTGGATTTTCATAATGAATCCTTAGAACACTACTACACGTGCTTTACATTGGATAGAAACATGCATACTAATTTTCAAAAAGATAGAAAAGTGCAAAGCAACACTAAATTAAGATATTTGTGGTGAGAGAGATTATGTCTAATTGAACTAAGGTATTTTTTGAATAATAATATTATAAAATCAAAATTAATTTGAATCATACTCATTATAAACACAAATTAAATCCAATAAAAAACATATAAGAAACATGTAAAGTAGTCACTTCTCTACATTGATAAAATTATGTTTATTAAATTTTTGAACTTTAATCACTCATAACTATCCAAGGTTAATTTCTATTCAATATTTTAATCAAGAGGAAGAAAATCAGGCATAATAATTTACTTGCCAACTTGCTTTTGAAACTTTCTTCTAATGGAACTGGACAACAAATTTTATAATTCTATAAAGGTCTTGCATTGAAGAATGCTATTTATTCATAAAATATATGCCCATAAGTTATGAGTAAAGATAAGTCATGAGAAGGAACAACCATGATTCTAATGCACTCGCACAAGATGGTGGATCCATACATCTTCTCTTGGGAAATAATTAGAATTAAAATAAATATAATTTTTATTGTAAATAAGTAGAAAAACACAAATTTTAAAAATTATTTTTGACAATAATTTATCAAAACAATCATATGATTTATAAAATTGGTCTTTTCAAAGAACAAGAGATATTTGTAATTTTAAATATTTATAAAATAAATACAAAATCATTTTCAAAAAACAAGAGATATTTGTAATTTTAAAGATTTATAAAATAAATACAAAATCATTTTAAAATGAGATATTTGATTTTAAGTCTTTTTGTATAGGTAGGATTATATACATATTTTTTTACATATTTATATTTTTAGAGTAAAATTGTAGGAAATAGGAGATAGTTGAAGAATTGACAATCTCTGCATTCTTGATAATATTGTGATTATGAGTCTTAACTAGTTTGATTTTTTCAATGTCTTATTATACTTTTATTTACAATTAGACATTATTTTATGGATTATTAGTGTCGTGACTAGAGCAATTAGAATCATTTGTATATCTTGTTTGTTTCATGTAGATCTAATGTAATGAAAGTTCACGACAAACAAAAAGAGATAGATCAAGTAGTTGGCTTTCATTTCTAAGCAATAACAATCTGTAGACACTTAAAAATAATTATTTTAATTATTTTTAATTCCTCACATAATTAATTAATTAATTATGTTAATTAAAATTCTTCTCAATATTAATTAAATATAATTAATATTGTCACTAGAGCATATGATTTATTTAATAAATCAATCCCTTTCTTTATTCTTCTAAAAAATCAAATCCTCACAAATCTTCCTCTTAGCTAATTAATTTCAATTAATTAGTTAACCTACATGATTCCTACAAATCATCTTCTTAATTCATCATTAACCTAATAAATTCTTCTAGAAACTCCCTAAACTCACTTAACATTATTCTTCTAATTTTTTATTCCCTCCACTCATTCTCTCTCCTAGTCAAATTCTCCTACAAATATAAATCCCACCTAACATTTCCTCTAATCCCCCTCCTAATGAGTCGTTAATGGCTAATCATCATGATTAGCCACACAGTCAACTCTTTGTCCTTTCATCCAGCCACTAGCTTTAAATGCTCTTTTTCTAGATGAATGTAAGATTTTCGAAATCTCACATTCCTCTAGGCATTTCCCTCTCCCAAGGAATTTTTAATTCCTTTTTCTTCTTCTAATCCCCATAATATCCATTTTTGGAGAATTTTTAATTCCTCCA
The DNA here is from genome assembly GCF_030272615.1 of Cryptomeria japonica. Classification (NCBI taxonomy): domain Eukaryota; kingdom Viridiplantae; phylum Streptophyta; class Pinopsida; order Cupressales; family Cupressaceae; genus Cryptomeria; species Cryptomeria japonica. The sequence continues at coordinate 174,971,923 of NC_081406.1, read as the reverse complement.
ATGCATCTTGTAGAGTGTGGAGATACGAAATGTCTTTAAGGAATATTTCTTGGTCTCCACACCCTCTCTTGGAGCTTGTGTGAGCTCACAAGTAAATCTTAGTCCTTCATCTCGAATTCATCCTAGCCATCCGTTTTCCTCTCCTCTTCCTATAAAATAGGGTTCCATCCCTTCATTCAAAACATCTTGAAATCCAGTAAGCTTATGTTGCCCTTTTGAGCCCAGGAAATCATCTTGGCAACTTGATCATCTCATCCTTATCATTCATTCTTACCATTTGTGCACAATATTGGAGAGTCATCTACATCCAACAATCAAAGGAGCACATCAAGTGGAGCATTATCAAGGGGTGCCTTCACTTCATCAAGCTCAATTCGAAGGAGAAGGTAAAATAGCAAGGTGAAATGGTCTTTTAATGATATTTTAGCATTTTGCATGTTTATTTCGTTATGTTTTCATCAGTTTACCTTTCAAATCTATTTTTCCCTCTTCATTTTGACACAAAGTTCACCATGAGGAGTTTTCATGGGAATTGATGCTTGGCTGCCCTGAGAAGTGAGTGCCATGGAGGGGAGCCAGTGGGGTCAAGCATCTAAGTGTCCGCTCTGGGTAAGCGTAGATGGGAAACCAATTGGGATTCAATGACTATTCTCCTTGCCAACCTTAAGAATGTTGTATATGAGCATGAGTGTTTTTGAGATAATATGCATTTAATCATTGTGTTTGCTTTGTTTGATACATACTTGTCAAGAGTAGACTAAAAACACATCACTATCCCCAAACACTTTGCAAAAATATTTGTCAAGACACAAACAAATTGTCCAAGTCATTACCCACACCAAGTCCAAAATTGCGTCAAAACTCCATCCGTCCCATTTTTCATAAGCCTAAGAGAGAAGCTAAGAGTTTATCCTCTACGTCAACATTCAAGTTTGTCCTTTGAAACACCTACTATCGTCCAAATCAGGGTGGTCATATCCCTTCATACAACTTGCCATTTCAATAGATCCTTCATGTTCATGCCAAAGACAACCTAGTCATCAAGTTTTCTTCTAAACCATCACTACCATACCTTCTTTATCAATCATCCTCAAATTTCTTAAGTCCTTTCATCCACAAATTTCTTAAGTCCTTTCATCCTCAAATTTCTTAAGTCCTTTCATCACAAATTTCTTAAGTCCTTTCATCCTCAAATTTCTTAAGTCCTTTCATCACAAATTTCTTAAGTCCTTTCATCCTCAAATTTCTTAAGTCCTTTCATCACAAATTTCTTAAGTCCTTTCATCCTCAAATTTCTTAAGTCCTTTCATCACAAATTTCTTAAGTCCTTTCATCCTCAAATTTCTTAAATCCTTTCATCCTCAAATTTCTTAAGTCCTTTCATCACAAATTTCTTAAGTCCTTTCATCCTCAAATTTCTTAAGTCCTTTCATCACAAGTTTCTAAAATCCTTCCATCACAAATTTTCTAAGTCATTTCATCATATTTTTCCTAAGTCTTTTCATCACAAATATCGTGTATGGTCACAACTCGATCCCAAAAGAAAAAGATGGCTGATCAACAATATGGCATGCCAGACATTGGTGTCCTATATGAAGATCCCACGCAAGATCATACACAAAGTGGGCAACCAAGCTATCAAGATCAAAGCCAAAATCTTGACATGGTTAACCAAGATGAACTTTGTCCGGAAGTGCAAACTTTCCTAGCGGATTCTTATAACCAAGAGATGATGGAAAAGTTTATTAAACACAATCCTACTGCACTTCTGAAAACTCTTCTTGAACATGGAGCTCAACTTCCACATGAATTTAATAGATCCGCTCTCGTCCAACAACCACAAGGAGACCTTGCTCCCACACAAAGTATTGCACCTACTACTCAAACTCAATCAATTGCAACCCCATCAATCATCCAAGCCCAATCAATGCCACCCGCGACACCTCCCACCATAGTCTCCATCCCGCCTTCTTCCTACTTACCATCCATACCACTATCAAATCCAATCTCATCCATTCTCCAACAAACTTCTATACCGCCTCCTTCTATTCAACCACATATTTCTATTCCACAAACTCCCAACAATGTCGCAAATTTTATCCAGACCGCATTCAATTCTGTCACAACAGTTGGCAGACTGCAACCAACTATCACACAAACCCCAACGACATCAATCATCACATCACATGTTCCCACCTCCTCATCATATCAATATATTGGTGGTGGTGCACCTTCTTTGGTTCACCCAATTCTTGGGGCAAATACAATCCATCAATATCAAAGTCCACAACAAGACCTCATCAAAGAAATTCAAGACATGAAGAATATCATCAAAAACATGAAAGAAAAGACTAATAAAAGGAAAGCTTACTGATTCAAAGAGTTTTTCCCTTGTCCTTACGACCCATCTATATCAGTTGCACCGTATCCCCCGGGATTTGAGATCCCTAAATTCACCAAGTATGAAGGCAAAGGAGACCCCCACAACCATGTCCGTGAATTCCACATCTTATGCCAAGAAGTCTCCTATAGTGACCTTTATCTTCACAGACTCTTTCCCAAGAGTCTCATGGGAGACGCCCTGGCATGGTTCTCATCTTTACCACAAGGTTTCATTGTCTCTTTTCCAGACTTGGCAGAAAAATTTGTGTCCCACTATGCATACAACATGGGTAATGATGTCTTTATGATGGACCTATGTAATACAAAACAAAGGCTTGGAGAAACCTTCGCCAATTTCCTACAAAGATGGCAACATCTTATCAAAAAATTCCAGTGGGACATGCCAGAACAACATCAAATTGAACCATTTCAAAAGAACTTGGTACCTGAACTTTCAAGACCTTTAATATCTCAATGTATCAAATCCTTCCAAAAATTGACCGATAAGGGTCTCGCCCTCGAACATGTCTTGTTGGAGGAAGGAACCTTGAAACATTACCAGAAGTCATCACAAAGTTCTTCCTCTTATCATAACGACAAGCCAAAATTCTGGGCTAAAAATAAAAACGTGGTCAATGATGGTGTAACTAATGCAAAGCGGGTCCAAACCGTGGCCGCTCCCCCAAAATAGAACAATCAAAACAATTCAAATCAATCTCAAAAACCTCACAACAATGTCTCAATCCAGGGACGACCACCCTAATCGAATAACAGGACTCTAAGAGATTTCACTCCTCTTGCTGAGCCTATTGAAGTGGTGTTTCAAAAACTTGTCCAAGCAGGTATAGTGGTTTTTCCAATCACTCGCCCGTTTGATCCCAATCAACCTAAACCAAGATGGTATAATGAAAATGAGTATTGTGAATACCATCGTATCAAGGGACATGATACATGAAAGTGTATGAAACTGAAGATCTACATACAAGATCTCATTGATAGAGGTGAGATTGAGGTAGCAAATGCAAAACCTGGTAATAATAATGACAAACTCAAAATGTACCAGGAACCCTTCCCAAAGCATGATAAAGGAAAAGGCTCATCATCTAACACAATGGGTTATGACTATGCAAATCACGTAACCAGTTTTGATTTTTTAGTAAGTCGCATTGAACCTACAAACAATCATGTCAATGTCATAACCATCCAAGGAGTTAATCCTCCTTCTTCCCAAAGCAGACCAAATCCGGCTAGAATAGTCATTCAAGGTGCCACGCCTTCCACCTCCCATTTCCAGAATGACTGTAATGCAACTACACGTCGAGGAAGAGTCACCATCCAAGGAGTTCCTCCCCCACCAAACTCCCCACCCATGTCTTCCACCCACCGATATGTCCTCCTTGATCAACTTGGGAAGACACCCGTGCAAATCTCCATTTTGGAACTTCTCAAGACTTCTCCGGTCCATAAAGAAATTTTGGAACAAGCCCTTCTGCAATCACGCGTTCCTGATAACATCAACGCCACCCAATTTCAAACCATCATTGGAAACCTTGCTGCCCAGCAGCACATTATATTTAACTCCAAAGATGCTCCCACAGATGAGGACCATAACAAACCTTTTCACATCGAAGCTCTCATCCACAAGCACAAGGTCAAACGTATCCTGATAGACGGTGGATTCGGGCTTAATCTGTGTACATACAAATTGATAAAACAATTGGGACTTTTTGAGGATCTGATAGACACATCAGGAAGGATCACAATAAAGGCATATGATGACGCAGAAAGAGTTTCAAAGGGCGTGATCACCTTACCTCTTCAAGTGGGCCCCATTACAATTGAAACCCCTTGCAAGTACTCGATCTTGATCTCCCCTACAACATTCTCCCCGGGAGGCCATGGATTCATTCCTTGCAGGCCGTACCCTCCACCTATCACCAATGCATCAAATTCCCCTATAATGGAAAAGTAATCACTATCAAAGGTGATCCCCAACCTTTTCAATATTGCAAACTATTAGAAGGGAAGCATCCGTATCATTGCCCACTAAATAGACCTTCGCCAACGCCTCCATCTGACACATCAAATGTTGCCTCCACATCATCCCAACCAAATAATCAAATCAAGATCTTGGACAATGGCTATGGAGAATACAAATTGGAGGACATCTTATTAATAGGCAACCTCCCTCTCTCTCCTAAGTCATTTGGCAAACCAAAAGAGCTAAAGAAGGACCTGAAAAAGAAAGCAGTGTTCTTATCGCCCGCCGGAATGGAGTTTCCATGGCGTCTTGCTTTCACAGAGTTGAAAAAGAAAGTAGTGTTCTTATCGCCCGCCTGAAGCCAATCAATACGGGCTCTCTGTTTCCAGTAAATTTCCTCCATGAGCTCCCATTCCTCTAAAGCCTTGACAACCTTGTCTCCTCTCTAAGCAAAGCTTCAGACAAACCATGCTCTCTGATTTCACTGGTGATGCCATTTAACACTGATTGGGTAACTTTCTTAGCTTGAAAAATATTCTTGAAACCCTGCCGATTCCACTGTTTAAGTTGAGACTTCACAAACTGCAGCTGCTTGGCAAAAGTGTACATAGCAGTGCAAAAAGGCCGGTCTCCCCTTCCACCACCATTGATCAACAAGAGCCAGAAAAGCAAGGTCCCAAAGCCACATAAGTTGGAATTTGAATGAAGGAGAACGAGCAACCCGGGCAGAAGAAGAAGCCAACTTGATAGGCCAGTGGTCTACCCTCTCCAGTCAAGAATCTCTGAACTAGTAGACCACCCCCCACCAACCCAAAAACTGGAAACCAGAAATTGATCTAGCCTCTTTGCAATCCAACACTCCCCCACCCTCCTATTGTTCCAAGTGAACAAACCATTACTAGGATTAATGTCAACAAGATGCAGCGATGAAATACTATCCCGAAAAAGGAGAGAAGAAGGCTCCAACCGCATGCCACCCCCCTTCTTCTCACTCAACTCCAGGATAGCATTAAAATCACCTGCCACAATCCAAGGATGAAAAGGGACCAAATTTTGCATACCAGAAATATGAGACCATAAGTTCTGCTTGCCCTGAAGGTCGGTAGGGGCATAGATATTGGTAAACAAAATAAGATCTTCGGTCTCAAGACTAGAGGCAACCCCAGATAATGAAGATCTGGAAGCCACCCACCAGACTGGGCGAATCCTTGAGGGTTTCCAAAGACAAGCCACCCCTCCAGAGGAACCAGCTACCCCAATACACTGACACTCGCCCCGCCCCTAGAGCTTTGACACCAAACCCATCATGCTTTCCACCGAGAGTTTAGTTTCTTGCAAGAACTAGACATCAGGAGAATGATTTCTAATCAAATCCAAAACAACTTTTTGTCTAGGGCCGCTATTCAAGCCCCTTACATTCCATGAGAGCACAATCATTTAGGAGGATTGGAAAAGTGATAATCCAAAGTCTTTACTAACCCTGACTCAACCAAATTCTCTCCCATCAATTTGATTTTATCCAAATCCTTCTTTCTGCCAGCCTTTGAGTTCTTCTCCGTAGCACTTTTCTTAATATCTTTCTGATGCAGACCCAGGTGAATGGAGGATTTATTACTTTTAGCCCCAGTCGGTTCCAATTTTAGGGCTATCGGAGATCCCTCCCCCCCAACCAAATTCACAAACCAGGAGTGAGGCCCAGCTGAACCCCAACTGTTTGATCCGTCTCCATTTGCTGACTACCAATCACTTGTAGGGCCTGGGTAAAATCCTCAATTACTCTTTCCAGACCCCCCCTGAAGCACCTTGGTCCAATGGAGTTAACCCCGGGTTCACTTCCTATTGGCTAAGGTCATCCAAGACCTCAAATCTATTAAAGGTATCCTCCTCCTATCTCTCCTGTAACGACCTCTTTTGTCCTTGATTCCTGTTCCTTGTCTTAACTGAGACAAAATCATCAGCGCCCACTACCTCGGTCGACATGGTAGCTTTTCCTTTATCAGTTCTATCTTGACTCTAGGCCAGCTGTTGAGGTTAGCACGCCATCGGTTTATATCTAGGGCACTTACGCTATAAATGACCATACTCATGACAAAGATGACATCAAAAAGGTAAAGTCTCATAATCTATCTGCTGAACCCATGAGTAAGAGCCCACACACATATCTATAACATCTGGCAAAGGTTTACTAAGATCAATTTCAACACAAATACGTGCAAAGGTCATTACCTTTCTCCCTAGGGTTTGCGATGAAGATCCCACTGGCTTCCCTAGTAGTCCGGCCAACAACCATAGCACATCTTCCCGACAGCATTCCATAGGAAAATGTGGTAACCGAACCCACACAGGAACCCTATTTGGGAGCTCCTCTAAGGGGTTAAACCCCACATGCCAAGGTTTGATGAACAACCCCACCTGGTTGTAAAAATATGGGCCCCCTTCAAAGACCCTATTGCAATCCTCCATGCAATTGAAAGTAACCATGATCTCCATTTCTCCTTCCAGAGCCCAAGTCCTATGTGCCCAATTTTCCAAGAACTGCAGAGAAACCCTCATTCCCAAAAACTTGCAGTATAGCGAGTGTTTTGAAAAGTACTCAATGTCCTCAGCTATCAACTCGGGAGGAATAACCAGCTTCGGCCTCTCACTGCATCTCTCCAGGAAACCATTAATCTTCATTAAGCGAGAGCTACCAACACTCCTTGAGCCCGATTTAGATGCGAAAAGGGTATTATTAAAAGTCTTCATACTTTGGAGTGGGGGTTTTGAGCCCACCACAACGCGAAAATCCATCGCAGGAGGAACCTGCGAAGCCTCACCACCAGTACTTGCCATCAAGATTCAGAAAAAAAGAAAAAGGATACAAGGTTAAGAAAGATCCACACCCCCCAAAGGGCCCCTTGGGAAGGTACGACACCAACGACCCCACCCCTCCCAAGCGCCACCAAAAAAAAACTAACTGAAGCCCCTACCCCCTGAAAACCCACGGCTCCCCTAGAAAGCCCACAGCTCCCCGCCCACCAGTCACTCACGACCAAGGCTCCACCCGAAGCCCCTCGATCCTCTCTCCACACCCTCAACCGCACCCTACCCAGCCTCTACTCCCCTTGCTAACCCCTGCCACGCCTGCACTTCCCTCCCCCCGTCGACACACCTGCAGAACTGCATGAGCTAGGGCATCGAAACCCTAGCTCGACCTTCTGTGAGCTTTTGCACGCACGCCATCTCCTCCATGAAATAACCATCAAAACGCACGCCATATCCTCCATGAAATAACCATCAAAATGAACATTTGGTATATGTTATGGAAGATGAAGACGACAAATTTCTTGGAAGAAAGTGATGAAGGTGAAGGAAGAAAAACCTAAGTTTATGTCTGATGACGATTGGAGTAAGTTGAACAAGAACATATGAGGGACCAAATGGTTGTATTTTGTAGATTCTATCCTCTTAAATGTATTAGAGGAGACCATCACATTTTCATTGTGGAAGATGATAGATGATAATTGATGTCATGGAAATGGGGAAAAGGCAACAACAAAGTTCAATGTTAATAAGTTAGTTTCAACCATAAAACCAAAACAAAGAACTAAAAACCATTCCAAACATATCAAAAGAGATTTCAAAAAAGCATGAAAGATTAACAAAACAAAAGAAAGGAGAAGAGCCTCCCTAAGATGCTTCCATGATGCCTTTTGATGCTCCTCCCTTGTTTCTCCCCTCTCCAAGTCCCAAATGAGTGTAGCTCTCAGCTTTTAGCACTAGCCATGGATGCCATATGGAGATTCAAGATGGTTGAAAAATGATAAATAAATGCTATGCAAGTGTAGATGGTGATGCTATGAAAAATCTCTATGCTAAAACCAGTATAGAAACAATACTCTAATGACTCCTTTTTTGCTTGAGGATAAGGTTCTATTTATAGAAGAAATGGAGAAATGAAGGGTTAAGATTGAGCAATCTTAACAAGGGTTAGGATTGAAAGATATTCAATCGATGTGAAACTTTCAACCCAATCCCATGTTGACAAGTGTCACCATGAGGAGGCTTGAGAGGAGAGATAAGGAGCATTAAATGCATGAGGGGACATGATGGTTACCCTAGGGGGTTGGGTTAGGGTTAGGTTAATGGATAATCCTTTTATCCAAGGGATAAATGAATGTGCAAGGGTTAAATGGTTACCTTAGTCAAAGAAATAAATGCTTTGAAGAGACCCATGAGTCAAAAGGAGGGTTAAGTTAGAGGAAACTCTCTAACCAGAGGTAAAAGGTGAGTTAACCATAAATGGTTATGTAAGAGCCTTTAATGGTTTGGAAGACTTTAGAGGTTAACCATTTGAAGACATAAAGCCTTTAATGGTTATTGAAGACTTTGGAGGTTTTTGAGAAGTGACTTCCTTTAATTCAGGAATGTGACAATGATTAGGATAGGATTAGACTAATGAGAAGGAATTAGAAGAATCTAGAAGGGATTTAGGCATGCAAGTGGGAGGAATTTTGGGATTTTCAATTGAAGTAAAATCATTTATTTCAATTAAATGGTGTAATTTGCATTTGAATAGATATTTAAATAAATATTAATTTATTTAAATGTGAATGTGAATTTTGGATTTTATTTAAATATATCTTAATTTATTTACATGAGAAAAAGGAAGATAAAGCATTAAATGCTTGAAGACCTTGAGGGAAACTATTAAAGGCTTGAGAAGACTCTAGAAGGAAGCCATTAAGTTTGAAGACTTTAAGGGAAACCATTAAAGGTTTCAAGTGGGTGAGGATAAATAGGATTTTAAATAAATAATTTATTTATTTAAAATAGTTGTGCAACTTGCATTTGTAGGAAAATGCAAGTGGGTGGAGGATAAAGGTGATTTAAATAAATGTTAATTTATTTAAATGTGAGAGATGGGATTTTGGGGGATTTAAATAAATATTTATTTAAATGTGAGAGAAGATTTAATTAAACAAATATGATTTATTTATTTATTTAATGGTTTGAATTTGGTTAAGAGAATTAAATCAAATAAATTGAACAATTTATTTAATTAATAGAAGAAGAGGGTTAAGATGAATTAATTAAATAATTATTGATTGATGGTTAAATAATCAAATAAATACTAAATATTCATTTAATTAAGTGGACAGATTTATGTGTCTACAATAATTATCAAACTAAAGTTTTGACTTATAACTTATATTTGAAAAGATATTTTTAAAATGAAGGTAATTCTATCATTAAACATATTAATGTCTTTAATTTGATTTTTAGTTAGTTAGGTTTAATATTAAACATTAATTAGAAAGATATAAATGTATCTTGTTGCTTTGTTTTTTTTCTTGAATCTTGGGAGAAATTATTTGTTTATGTAAATGATAGTGATATAGAGAAAAAAATGGACACCCTTATTACTGCATTACCTAGTGAAGAGATGAAGAGAAATTCCATTGATGAAGGCCAAGGACAAAGAAGGATCTAAATGTGAAAATAGAAAATATAAATACAAGTCAAATGGAAGGTCAAAAACCCTTAGGAAGAGCATATTAAAGTGTTGGAATTGTTGAAAGAGGGGACCTATGAATATGAAATACAAGGACAAGAAGAGCTTTGGTGATTTCTGCATAGATAAATTCTTTAATGATGGTGGTAATGATCAATTATTATTTTTTAATGTTTTTTATTAAGGATAAAATAGATTTTGAAGGGACCCAAAACCTTAATTACAAAATGCTACCATCAACCAAAAACAAAGAAAGGGCAACCAACCAACAACAAAAAACCAAAAGAGACCAAACAACAACAAGAGAACTATTTTAGATTTTTTAAGGCCTCGACAACCTCAACTTCAAGTTGGGACATATTCAAACCCGTTTTCTTTATATCTTGAATGTCCTAGACTACTTGATCAACAACCCTCTTCAAATTACCACGAGTGCATTTGCAAGGACCCTTCTCCTCATTAGGCAATTGTCTTCCTTTGTCACCAACATCCGGGTCCACCACCTATATCTTGCTTTGGTGCATTTTTTCAAGTCTATGAGCCATAGTATTTATGTTGTCTACACTACTTTTGATAACCTTATGGCTAAAGGAAACCAAAGTGATGAGATCATCATTGATGTGCTTCATCTTAGACTCCAGACCCTCAATTATTCACTCATAATCTAGTTTCGTAGTCTTAATATCTTTGACAACCTTCTGCAGAGAAGCAATAAGATTTCTCCCCTCATTCTCATCCCAAGGAGCCTCCATTCTATTCTCATGAGTGCTCATGATAGCACACAACTTAAGGTAGATATCATTGATTTCATGAAACAAACACTTAATCATTCTGAAATAATCCACTTCCACATTCCTTGCAATGTCCAAAAGATTATTAGGGCTCTCCATTATATTTTTTTGTTAATATTAATAGTGACAAATTTTATTTGATTGATTCAAGTTGCTCTAACTGTTGAACCCAAGGCAAGACTAAGAAGGGGGGGTGAATCAGTCCAAACAAACAATTACAATAGCACATAAATAATTAATGAACAATACATATCCAACACGTGAACACCAAGATTTATACATGGAAAAACCAAACAGGGAAAAACCATGGTGGGAGTCAACCCACAAGAAAATCCATTATATATAAAAATGATTACAAAGATAAAGCTCACTGCTTCGAACTTGTACATTAAGGCTAATTGCTCATGGGACGAGATACGAAGAGGAATTGCAAAACCTTAAGCTAACTACACTTAGGGAAATATACAGAAAAATGATTTGAAAAGAAGGATCTCCTGATCATGAAGTTGTCCTTGAATTCTGCAAAAAGAAACCGACATTAACACACACAACTTTGCTCTCAATTGCCAACATTCTATCTCAATTCTCTGTCACAGTCACAACACAACTTGTATATCATTCGAACATAACTCTTCTTCGCTTCTCACACTTCACCACATCAACTACACTTTCTCTCATTCCAATTCCCACTAACTCAAACATTCAAATGCATTATATACAAGATAGATCATCAAAGCATAAGACAAGTCAACCTGAAACACAATATACTTTCTGAACCAAAAACACACAAGATGATCCACTCTAGGATAAAGAGAGGACCAAAACACATCTTCCAAGGATTAATTCACTGATATGAAATCACCAGACTCTAACTAACAACATATCCACACTCTACACAACAATATAAGCAATTATCGATCAAAACATACTCTTTGAAGCAAATAACTCAAATCTGGCTTTCCACACGCTATGGTGAGATACATAAAACATAAAAAATACTTCCACAAATCATACTAAAACCTAAGGATAGGTCAAGCATAGAATCTCACAACTAGCAATGAACAATACCACAACATTTAGAGATCACAAAGATGTTTCTGGACCTCAGAACCAACATATCCACAATACCAAAACTATATCCAATGAAGATAACAATAATATTAAACACTAACAATAGATTACAGACCCAAGAACTTCTAGAACAACCAACACAACAACTACACCAATAACACAATAAGATAACTCTGTACCATAGATGTTTCAGACCAAACCAGAACAAGTTTGACATTAATGACAACCATAACAACACATCAACTCATATTTCCAACAATCCCCCCCTTTGTCATTGATGGCAACACTTGATACCACTTTATAAGCACTTGATAAAACCTTTACTTCAACCAATACTCAAAGAAGAAGAATACTTCTCAATATCTCTCAAAACTTTTCCAGAACATATTTCTCAATCTCTCAAACAAACAACTCAACAAATCACTCTCCCAATAAACAACTTAATCTCTTCCCCTTTGCCATCAAGGACAAAAGTCACAACAACACTGCACACCACTGCTCCCCCAAAGAGCAGCCACAACATCGATCTAGGAACATAAATAGGCATGAAATCTCCCCTTGGAAAGTTGCATCCCCAAAATGCACCTACCTAGAAGAAGAAAGGGAAATGACCCCAAGCTTCTCCCAAAGAAACTCAAATGAATCCTTTGTCATTGCCTTAGTGAAAATATTTGCAACCTGTTCCTTTGTAGAAATGTATTCCAACCGAACTTCCTTCTTAGCCACTTTCTCCTTAAATAATGGTATTTAATTTAAATATTCTTTGTTCTTGAATGCATAACATGATTCTTCGAAATGTTTATTTCTCTTGTATTGCCACACAAAATAGGAATTTCTTCATCGTATGTTACCTTGATATTATTAAGAGTCTGTCTCATCCACATTACCTAAGTACAACAAGATGCCACTACAATATACTCTGCTTCAACAGTAGATCGAGAAACTCAATGATCTTGTTTCTTACTGAACTGGGAAACCAATCTATCTCCTAAAAAGAATGCACCACCACTAGTACTCTTTTGGTCATCAATACTTCCAGTCCAATGTACATTAGTATAGGCTTTCAACATGAAATCTCCACCTTTCTTGTACCAAAGTTCAAAGTCCATTGATCCTTTCAAGTAGCTGAAAATTCTTTTCATTGATTGTTCATGTGTCACCTGATTTTCCTGAAATCTCACTACCATACAAACAACCTACATGATATTTGGTTTGGACGCAATCAAATACAACAATCCTACAATCACTGACATGTACTTCTTATGTTCAACTTCCAAAGATTCATCATCTTTGCTCAACTTGCACCCAATGGTTAAAGAACTAGTAGTCGGTTTGCAATCATCAAAACCAGACTTCTTTAATATTTTCTTCACACACTTGCTCTAAGAAATAAAGATTTCATCTTTTGATTGAGTAACTTGTAACCCAAGAAAGAAGGATAACTCACCAATCATTGACATCTCAAGTTCATTCTACATCTCCTTAGCAAATTCTTTACATAGATCATCATTTCCTCCAGAAATAATATCATCAACATAAACTATAACAATCAAAAACTTATCTCCATCAATCTTGAAATAAAAATTATTGTATGTTGTTCCTTTCTTGAGATTTTGTTGAAGTAAATACATGTCTAATCTTGCATACTAGGCTCTATGTGCCTGTTTAAGTTCATACAAATGTTTCTTCAATTTGCACACCAAATTCAGATCTTTCTTTAGTCTGAATCCATCTAGTTGTTCAATGTAAACTTCTTCTAGATCTCCATTCAAAAATGTTGATTTGACTTCAATCTAATAAACCTTAAAGTTCTTGTAAGAAGAAAATGCAAGAAACATGCGTATAGCTTCCATCCTTGCTACAAGAGAAAATGTTTCTTCAAAGACATACCTTCTACTTGAGAATATCCTTTACATACTAGTCTCACTTTATTCCTCGTCACTTGTCTTTAATCATTCAACTTATTTCTGAATACCCATTCAGTTCCAATTACATTCTTGTCTACTGGACTAGGTACTAGCTCCCAAGTCTTGTTCTTTTGAATCTGATTTAGTTCTTCTTCCATTGCCTTTACCCAACTTTAATCTTTGATTGCTTCCTCATAATTCATCGGCTCAGTTATTGATAGAAAATAGTAATCAACTTGATCTTGAACTTTTGCAATCTTCCTTCTTGTCTTAACACCTTTTTATTTATCTCGAATTATTTGACTGTCTGAATGATTTTTTTGAACATACTTAGCAGGAACTTTTACGGAATCTTCTTCTTCTTCTTCTTCAATCTTAATCTTCTACGCTAGACACTATTTAGTTTCCTCTTTATCTTTAATGCTATAAACATTTCCAATTATTATAATTCCTTTTGCAACTCTTTTACTACTCTTCTCCTTTTTAATCACACATTTGGTACTACTAAACAAAACTTCATAGCTTTTTCTACACAACTGACTAACACTTAACAAACTACGTCTCCATCCCTCAATACAATAAACATCATCAATCTTATGATTACCATCAATTGAAACGCTTCTAATACCTCAAATAGCTTCATCATATTTTCCAACAAACTTCACAGATCCTCCATCATATTTCTTTAGGATAATAAACTTGTCTTTGTCACTAGTGGTACGATTTGAATATTCAGAATCTATAATCCATGTATTCGGTTCTATAGATTAGCATGCAACACAATCTTGACAATCTTCTCATCTCTAATTTCTCCAAAGCACTCTCCTTATCGTCAATTGCTAAAAACAAAGATTCTTCATTCGAATCATCATCAACTTCATATTCAGATGCATGTTCTTTAAAAGAAGAAAAACCTTTCTTCTCTTTTCTATTGAAATTGTGTTTTCTAAACTTGATCTTCTTCTCGTCTTCATCCTATTTCTTATACTCTTCTCTATACTTGCAATTAGAAGCATAATGTCTAATTCTACCATAAGAAAAACATTTCAAAGGTAACTTACCTTTATATTTTCCAGTGCCCCAGTGCAATCTTCTCACAAAATTTGCTTCAACTTCATCTAGATCTCCACTGCATTCTAAATCATCAAACCTTGAAACATTAAATTTTGCTTCTCTCTTTTCTCTTTTCTCTTCCTCCATTTCTAAAATCTCATAAGCTAATAAGGTACCAATAAGTTGATCGATGGAATATTTGCTCAAATATTTAGGCAAGGTCAATAAGATCTTATGCACAACATCACATTCTTCCAAATGTCCTCCTGCAGCTCTAATTCCATCAACAAGATTAGTTACTCTGTGAATATAGTTCTCAACTCTTGGGTGAACTCACAATGTTGGTTCCCACTTTTTGGTACATCCTGATTTTTGCTGAAATCATACATTTGTTAGAAAATATAACGATTTAAGCTTTAAGAGGTCCCATTTGAAGTAATTAATTGAGGAGAGTTAAATCAAAGGCTCTTAGATCAAATTTTTTTGGATAGAACCTCTATACTTCTAAATCATACTTGCAATGGAGTTTCCTTTGCATCTATCAAATGCTGATAAAAAACCAATTTTAACATTAGCTTTTGGGGGGTCAAATGAATTCATTTAGAAGTTTAAAAAAAAAAAAATTTAGTCATTATTATAAGATTTCCAAATAGTATAATTTTTAATATATTTTTATTTTATTTCTTATGAATGTAGGTTTTTCACTGAACATGAACTTCTTTGTTCAATGCATTGAAAAAATAGTAAACTAATTAAAAGAAAATCTGAAAAATATCTATGCACTAGGCATTTCTGTCTTCTTTCTAACAAAAAAGATAAAATTGAATTTTGATATATGTAGAACAAGTTATGTGTTCAAATGTACACCTATATCTAGATTATAGTTAGTCAGACTTCAAAACTTAATAAAATAAAAAATATTCAACATATCACTATGAAACCAATTGCATGCCCTGGGTATTGATGTTTTGGATTAAGGCAAAAATAGGTTTTGAAGGGGCCCTGAAACCCTTTACAAAATGATTCTAAGAGGATTAGAAGCAGTAAGCAACATCCAAAACAAAACAAGCTGCAAAGAGAGGCATAAAAAACAACAGCCAAAGAGACAGCAAAAGCCTAGTCGGGCACAAAAAGAGAGTAGAAAGACCAAACCTAGACAAAGAAAGAACCACCAACAGAAAACAACCCAATTACATTAGGATTTTGAGGGTCTCAGCAACCTCAGTCTCAAGGGAATTCATGGTATCAAGCAACATGCATAGCTTTATGATCCAAATTCTTAAAGGCTGCCTTTTTCTTCATGTTCCCTCAAGTCCTTTTGCAAGGTCCTTCACCACTTTGAGCCGCCTCAACTTCATCACCAATAAAAACAACAACCTTATCCGGCTGGTCTAGAATTTTCACCATGGTATTCATAACCATTGCAGACTGTTTAACAATTGTATGACTGCTAACCATAATGGTCTTGAGGGTGTCTTGGATCTTATTGTAGCCATCCTCAACCCGGGTGATGCGTTCCTCCGGTTTTTTCTTCATCTGGTCAACCCCTTCCCCAGTTTTCTTGATACAGTCCATGGATGAAGTCTTCTCATCCTTAGTCCAATTCCCTTCATCATACGGACCAAGAAAAGAACCAACAGGGAGAGAATCCATTTTGCTTCCCAGAGATCTTTGGTTAATTTGGATCTCTTTAAGTTCATGAAATAGCCACTTGAACAAACTGAAGGTGTCGATAGCATGATCACGAGCCATCCCCAACACATTTTTATAATCTTCCCTCTTATCATTTAGCTCATCACTTTTAGGATGAAGGTCTACAATACCAGCCACACCCACATTACCAGTCTCCTTATAGAAAAGAGGAGAGGGCGAGACATTAGGGTTATCAGGGTTTTTAACATCATCTGTCTTCTTAGTAGAAGAGGAGGAGCCAATATCAATTGAAGTAGAGGAGGAGGACATAACAATGTTCTTATGACCTGTGGAACCCTTCCTAGTCTTGGGTTTAGAGATCGAAGGAATTTCCATTTTAGTTTTTTTCAGGGGAGGGGGAATCTCATTAGACCTAGACCCAGACCTAGAGGCATCATTCTCAGACTCTCCTACACTAGTCTCATCATTCTCAGAAGAAATGTGGATAAAATCCTCAGGGGGAGGAAGGGCACGAAAATGGGCATCAATAAGAACCAACAGGCCTTCGTGCACAATGGGAAACTTAGCAGGGTTCTTACGGTGGTCACTGAAATTAGCCCTAAGAACAAACATGAGGTAGAAAGGGAAAGACATTTTCACTCCATGGTGGAAATGATTTAGAATAACAAAGTGGTGGATTCACATCACTCTTATAAAATCTTACAAACCAAAATTCAAAAGAATTAATTTTTTTTATCATTTATAGAAAAAAAATTATGTGTTTCAGGATGCACATCACTCTTAAAAAATGTTGTTTGTTGTAAAAAAACTACTTTTTGAGGGAGATGAAAAAATCAATAAAATTTTATTCAAATTTTAAAAAAAAACATATTTAGAATATACAAACAAGATGGTACAAATCACTAGTTTACTTAATCTTCAAATTCTTAACGGTTTAAAAGTTATAGGTGTTGGAAAGTGAAGGTTTTTTTCAAAATGTTCATCTAAGTGTCAAAGTTGGTCAAAAAGTGGGAACCAGTATTGTGAGTCCACACTCCTTCATCTCCAAGCATTCTCAGATACTCATACTTCTTCTTCAAATTCATCAACCTAACCTGCTTTGTCTTTGCATCACCTTCATATGCCAAACACATCTTGTTCCACACAACTTTAGCTTCCTTCAATCCTTTTACTCTTCAAAACACTGAATCACTTATGTAGCTCAAAATTATAGCTCTATCCTTTGCATTAGCTTCCTTCGAATTTATCTCATCCAAAGTCTTAGCACCACCCTACGCCTCAATATATCAAGTCTGAATGATCTCCCAAATTTCATTTTGCAATGTCTTCAAATGCGACTCCATTATCTCCTTCC
Organism: Cryptomeria japonica; assembly: GCF_030272615.1. Classification (NCBI taxonomy): domain Eukaryota; kingdom Viridiplantae; phylum Streptophyta; class Pinopsida; order Cupressales; family Cupressaceae; genus Cryptomeria; species Cryptomeria japonica. The sequence continues at coordinate 174,954,237 of NC_081406.1, read as the reverse complement.
AATATAGAAAATCCATACCATCAAAGATAGGAACTTTGTAATGAATGTCCCGTGCCATACCAGATCTACCTCAAGAAGTTAAGCTTACTCAAGAGGAACTATGCTCTAATACCAATTGTTGAACTAAGAGGGAGGGTGAATCAATCTGAACAAACAATTACAATAACACATAAATAATTAATGAACGATGCATATCCAACACATGAACACCAAAGTTTATATGTGGAAAACCCGAATAGGGAAAAACCATGGTGGGAGTCAACCCACAAGATTATCCATTATATATAAAATGATTACAAACATAGAGTTCATTGCTCCTAACTTGTACACCAAGGCTAACTGCTCATGGGACAAGATATAAAGAGAACTCGCAAAACCTGAAGCTAATTGCACTCGGAAAGATACAAAAAATGATCTGAAAAGAAGGATCTCCTGATCATGAAGTTGTCCTTGAACTCTGTATCAAGCGACCAATATCAACACACACAACTCTACTCTCAACTTCCAACCCTCTGTCTCAACTCTTTGTCATAATCACAACACAACTTGCATATCATTTGAACACAACTCTTCTTCGCTACTCACACTTCCTCTAATCTTTGCGCTTCACCATATCATCTACACTTTCTCTCATTCCAATTACCACTAACTCAAACATTGAAACACACAAACACATAAAACAAGAGTACTTAACACCATCACAAATACAAGGGTGACTAACAATAGCTCTCATGAGGATATCCTGATAGGGGTCTGCACATATTCACAACACAAGTCACTATCACACAAGGGTGCACTGAGACTCACATACTCACAAGGTAGACGCCTATGCCACTATGCACCAACAACATCATCTACAAGGGAAACAACTTAACCAGAGATCCCAATGTATGAACATGGGCTCTGATACCAAGCGTAATTCCCCACCAAGGAACCCCAGAGTAATAACAACTAATAACTCAAACACATAGCAGATGATTTTTATTTTTTCTTAAAGGGAAACTTAACATATCAACCATATTTAACTCAATACAACACTAAGTAAACAAATTACACCACTTAGAAGAAATCATAACAATAGTTAGGGGAAGAATTAATCACATCGCATAATAGAACTCTAAGGGTTCCCTAACATCGCTACTAAGCAACACTCACTATCATATGTTAACAATATAACTCATCACATAAATATATATACTAAGTTCATTTTAAAACATCAAAGGAAAGACTCCTACGATAACCTTCATTAAGAAATAAGAACATATATGTAATTGACATAATTACATTTACTTGCAAGATATCCATTGTTACCAATGCATCTATTACTAAACTCCTATTACAAACTTTCCACTTAGAATAATCTCAAATATCTTTTTACAGTTACCATTACAAATAAATAGTTACATGATCTTTTACATCATTGTAGGAAAATTATTATAAATAACAACATAATGGTAAATAATCTCACAATTGAAATATGAAGATACTGAAAAGAACATGGTAAAGAACCATTCAGCCACACATGAGCAAGTCCATCAAAATATTCCCAATGGGAGAAAAAGAAATGCCACCCAACCATGTGGAACCCATAGGCCCACCCCTCATGCTAGGGGATAGACACAAGGCCCCAATCAAGATACACGAAGGTTAGGGATATATTACCAAATAAACTCACAACCAAGATACATAAGATACCACTTCACAAGACAAGAGGATAAAGGTAATAGACAACTCCTAGAGGTAGATAACAAACAAACCTTCAAAAGAACTCATGAAATACTTCCCAAATAAGAATATCAACCAAAATCTCAAAAGGATTCGCATAGGCTTCCACAAATAATCGTCTCCATAGGATATTAGGATACACAAGGTGAGAGTGTGATTGCATATCCTCTCATGGGTTACCTTGGCAGTCTAACTCCTCTGCTAAATCCAAACCTTGACCCCCATGGACAACTCATGCAGAACTGTACAATCCTTTCATGGGGACAAGGCCTTCCCAAACTCACCCTCTGCCTATACAAGCACACGAGGCCATGAGTGGGGTACGACATTATCTTATTAGTATGTGTATAACCCAAATAAAAACCATCCCAAAATTTAATTAATGTTATCACTTATTAATCCACTCACCTATGAGTTACCTTGGCAGCCACTTAGGGCCTCGACCCCCATAGTAAGCCACTCTCCCTTGATGCACCTACATATCCTATACTCTATGGCTCAAGATAAACATCATGAAGAATTAAATAACCAAATGGGAACACAAAGGATCAATACACATGCATAGATAACACATTCTACAAATAGGACTTCCATACATAGATCAATCACAAGGTCAAGTCTTGAAACTAATTCATAATCCCAAAACAACTATTCCTTTTCACAAGCCAAAATAGGAAAGGGCATATGAACACCAATCCAATAAAAATAATACCAATCAGATCCAAAAATACATGAATACCATGGCACAATTCCAAAAAAAGCCTCTAGAAGAAAACATGAGTCGAAACGAAATCAAACTGCAAATTCAGGACCCAAAATCATGATTTTGCACATACGAGCATTAAAAGACTGCAAAGAAAAAATATGATTCAAACCCACTTGAGAAGGGTCAACAACCTTCTAAAAACACTAATAGATAAAGCACAAAGGGTTCATACAAGAATTTCAAACAAGAATTAAGCAAAACCGAGCAATTAAAACACTAATTCCCTATATCCGATTTTGGCAGAACTCAATCTTAAAGAAAACATAAATTAAATAACTGATTTAAAAATAGAAAATACATTAAATAACACATCCCCAAATCCACCTAATAATCTATTTAACCAATATTGCAAAATAAACTAAAATTAAAACTAGGAAATAGGAAAAAAAATGAATACTTATTTGAAAACCTATGAAAATAAAGAGAGAGAAAGATAATTTTGATGATAAATTTTAAAACAAAAATTCTCCTCAAAACAACAACAACCAATAATCCAAATAAATCAAGCTCAATAATTCCAAACCATGCTCAATGAAAATCCAAAGTTAAACTAAAAACTGCAAATCCCTCTCTTGAAATTCACACTCTAAAATTCTTCACAAAGTTGCAACAAAATTTTCTCTCTTCAAAACTTTGAAAAATAATAATAATAATAACAACACCATCAACTCTTATGAAAAATATAATAAATAAAACTCAATTACCTAAATAAATCTCACAAAGAAAAGCAAAACCCTAATCCTAAAATTATAATATTAAATCAATAAATCAACAGTATTAAATTAATTCCAAAAATCCCCTTAAAATAATGAAACAATAATAAATAAATATTAAATTAGCAATCATAAATCCCTTAAAATTAAATAATTCTTTCTTGACAATCAAGAAATAATAATAAAATAATTCCAATTAAAATATAATAATCCACTAAAATAGAACTAATGGTTACACCTACTTTAATAGATAATAATCCAATAAAATAATAAGAAATAAATAAACAATAATCCATTCAAGAATAATAACCACAAATAATAAATCATTTAAAAATTATTAAACAATAAATAGTAATAATTAATTTTCACAATTAATAATTAATTCCCACAACAAATAACTAATTCCAAATAAATAATAAAGCATTAATTTGCAAAATAATAAAATAATAAATGATAAATCATTTAAAATAATAAATCACTTAAAAAGAATAAATAATAAATAATTAACTAACTTGCACTAAAAATGATTAAGAAAATAATAAATCATTTAAAATCACAAATAATAATAATAAAATAACAAAACATAATAACAAATTTCCACCATAAAATAATTAATTTTAATTTTGAAATACAATTATCCATAATAATAAAACAACTAGTTCCACCAAGATTGAACAATTAGTTCCACCAAGAAAGAACAAATAGTTCCTCCAAGAAAGAACAATTAGTTCCACCAATAATAAAATAAAATACATTTTTCACTAAAAATAATCTCCACAATAAAAAATATAATCTCCACAATAAAAATATCACATGCAGAATAATAATAAAAAACAATTAATCATTTAATAAATAATAAATAATAAATAATAAATAATAAATAATAAATAATAAATAATAAATATTAAATAAATCATATTTATTTAATTAATAATAAATTCTCTAAATACTAAATCATTTATTAAATAATATCCAATAACAATATATATTTATTAAATCAAAATATTTAAAGCCACAATAATCTTTAATTTATTATTAATTTAATTTACAACACTTAGACTATAATTAATATGAATAATTAAAATAAAATAAAATCCAACGCACTCAAATATATTATAAAGTAATGCCAACATCAAAACAAGACTTACCATTGGGGTAATCAAATATTGTCCAAATGACAAATTTGATGGGATAAAATAAAAACTAGGTAATTGTCCCGAAATTAGAACAATGGCTAAGGCTAGATACATTTTGGGCCTTGTACTTATCTCCTGTACAACCATTGGGAGTTATAAAGACACACTCAGACCTGTGGAACCAGATGAAGTTGATGTCTGGTACTTGCAATCCTACACCAAAATATGTTGTATTCAAATACACACACACACACACACACACACACATACATATACATATAATCCCATCTAATGAAAGAAAATTGTGATGTCGTATGGAGCTCACAAACGAGTTATACGAAATCATTCCTTTCACCCTACCCTAAGCAAACAATACAATAAAGATCAATTCTAAAAATAACATTTGTAGTCAACGTTCACATGTTGCTAAAAATGGAAACTGCTAAAAATAGAAAGTTTGTCCAAAAGAAAAATTAGGCCAATTGGAGACAGAGTGAAATTTTCTAAAAATAGATTTATTAAAAATAGACATTTCTAAAAATAGTAAGTATAATGTCACTAACATCAATATATTTATCTCAAAAAAAATATTATGCAAGTAATAATATCCTGAAATATACGAGCATAAATTAGTCCAATAACATAACTCACATGAATGTATCCATACACACAAAGTAATGAAATAAATCACACACAAAGAGTCAAAACATAGTCTAACAAGTCAAAGTAACAAGTATCTAAAGAATAACATGTAAGGGCACTACAAATGTGGTGGAGGAGAATATGGGGATGCATGTTGTTAACCCTAAAGGAGTTGAAGAAATAAAAAATGATGTTGCAGAAAAAGTGTGTTTCTTTGAAGACATGAAGATAGTGGAGAATAAGGATGCATGTGGCAATAGAGTTGCAGCAGAAAAGGAGAAGAAAGAAAAAACAATTTTTGTTGCATAAGAAAGAAAATATGTTGTAGGAGTGAAAATTATAGAAGGAAAAAAAAATTGAAGCTAAGATTTGTTATTTGAAGGATATGAATTAATTAGTTAAAAGGAAGCAACAATTTGATGAAGAGTACATGGAGGAGTTTGCAAACAAAAAGATAATGGAAGAGAAGAAAGTTAAGAAATTTTTGAATGTATATAATCTTATATATAGTTATTTGTATACTTGTGTTGTAGGGAGATTCTTTATGAGATATTCAATTGAGTGTACGAATAATGAGGGTGTGATAAGAGGGTGTTGAGATTAGAAGGATGGCATGAGGAATAGATATGGAAAAATTTCATGATGACAATAATGCATATTTGTGGGTACAGGAAAAATAAAGAATGAAGAGAAAGAGATATGTTTGACTTAGTTTCATCATGAAGATTGAGTTAAGTCTTACACTTTAAGAGGAAAGGTTGTTGTGGGGAATATTTACTAAAAATGCAAGGGAGGAGTGTGTAAAAGAGGCAATTAGAGTAGATTGGAGGGAGATTTTGGTTGAGGAGAAAAATGAAGATTATCTTATGGTGGACCTAAATATACGAGGGTGTGAGGAATGTTGAATAAAATTGGCGGAAAGAGGTAGGAGTTATTCTAGCCAAGTGCCTAAAAATGTGAATGAGAAAATCATCTACAATAGCTAGTTTAGTAATGAGCTTGTTGCCTATTTTTTGATTCACCATTGACTCAAATTTGTAAACTATGCTTACAATTTTTTTCCCAAGCTAGTATGACACATGAGCATCTTGAGGGGGTAAGTGTTGAAATAGAAATGAAGTAGTGAGGAGTTGTGAATATTATGGAGCATTAAACAATAAATTTTGGGTACTACTTTTGTAATAGTTGAAAGGATAAAAATAGAAAAATCCAAAAATGAATGGAGTTACTTTAATTTATTTGTTGATTGTGAGAGAGAAATGGTCACGCCTTGAGGTTTAGTAAAATTTCTCAATAGTAAATAGTGTTATACTTTAGGTTTCTTCACCAAAAAAAAAAAAGTTCCAAGATTTATACATTAATTGTCTCATTTGCCCTTGGAAGATGATAAGCTCAATTATGATAAATATGGAGTTTTGTGGTTGATATTAGTTTTCTATGGAAGAATATCTTGCATGTTGGAAGAGCTACTCATGTTGGTTGCCCTTCAACAAGTTCCAAATTTGCAACTACATCTAAAAATGGTATCAGAACTAATTGTTCATTGGGAAGAGTGTTGAGGGATTTATGTCGATGTGATTGAAGAATAGAGAAAAATAATGAATAATGTTGGTCGTGCTTCAACAAGAGAAGAAGTGTTGGGTAAAAAATGTACTAACATCCTCCACTATGTGGAAGTGGTTAGAGGGGTTTTTCAGAGCATACTTTCTAGTGTCATTTTGGGTAGAGAATAGCTATTGTGAGCGAATCTATTGTAGATACTTGATATTGAAGATTTTTTTTGAAAGAGAGTATAAAGATAAGAGGCTGCTTGAATGGGCAACTATAGAGTAGTATTGAAGGAAGAAAATCCTTTGGATAATGATGTACATTCAATTGAGATTGAACAAATCAGATACTTATGTAAATAGACTTGCTACACATATTAATGATTCTAATAAAGAATGTCATGCAAATGACATAATGAAGAAGAGAAGTGTGGTGGAGGAAGATATGAGTACACATGTTGCTGACCCTAAAGGAGTTGAGGGAATAAAGAATGACGTTGTAGCATGTCTTCTTGAAGACATGAAGATTGTGGAGAATAAGGATACATGTGAGAATAAAGTTGTAGCAAAAGAGAGGGGTGAAAGAAAAACAAAATTTTGTAGTAGAAGAAAGAAAAGATGTTGGTATAGTGAAAATTATAGAAGAAAAAGAGACAATAGAAGTTAAGATTTTTTATTTGAAGGATATGAAGGAATTAGTTGAAAGGGAGCAACAATGTGAAAAAAGTACACTGAGTTTGCAAACAAGAAGAAAATGAAAGAGAGCTAAGAAAAATTTGAATTTCTATAATCTTGTTTATGCTAATTTGTATGTGTTGTAGGGAGATTGTTTATGGGAGTTATTTAATTGAGTGGAAAACTTTTATGATGACAATAATACTGATTTGTGCATAAGAAAAAAAATAAGAAAGAAAAAGAGAAGTAACTTAGTTTCATCATGAAGACTTGAGTCGACGTCTTATACTTAAAAAGAGAAAAATTTGTAAGTAATATTGAACAATTTTCAATTTTTTTGCTTTTAAATTCATGTTTGCATCTCCAGATTTTTACTATCTGCACAGTCTGCCTGGTAGAGTTCCATTTCAATAAAATTCATATCATAAAAAATTTATTAGCCTCTACTTATCACTACAAAGTTGTCTTGAAAAAATATTATTATCACAATCAGTATATATTTTGATTTCTAAACCGTCAAGTGATAGTTAGCGTGAATTATTATTATTATAATCAGTATAGGTTTAGTAAATGAAGTGATCATCGTACAGTTAGCTTGGTCAGTCAAATAAGGGGAAATGTTCAGAAACCTCTTATCTAAATCACGTTGGAAAATTTTTCATTTTATTCAACTATTTCATAATTTGTTTGGAATGAAAATAACATTTACAAATATGGTTTTTGAATTCACTGTACATAGAATCAGATTGCATTCATGATTCATCAATATCTTCTTTTTATGATGGATCACTGAATCCGAATCTGAAGAACATTCTTAAAATTGATCACTGAATCTGAATGAATGAAAACATATACAATGAATCTGAAGAACATTCTTTAAATTTATACTCGATGAATTATGGAAAACCCATGCAAAATATTTACAGAGCCGGATACTTTTTAAATAAAGCAGAGGATCTCAATGAAGTCTGGATCTCAGAATTTAATGTCATCCATTCAAAATACAAACCATTTTGAATAGCTTGCTTTTGAGACTTCACCATAGCCATTATCTATAATTGATTACATATAATAACACAACATCAAATGTGATGTGAAGAATTGAACTAAATACAAAGATTCAACCTCCTATTATTCAAGAATGTCAGATTGAACTTGTGGCAACTCTCCTTTGAAACATCTTCTGCAGGTTTCAAAAGCTTCAGAAATCTTTCTCAGGTAGGGACGAGAGAATTTCATCCCCAGCCCTTAACAAAAACATCTTCTATCTTTGATATCTGCCTTAAGCTCGCATCTGAGTTGGCCTGATAGATTTGAATGATGGTACGTCTTGCAATTCAATTAATTGAACTGTGCGTTGCTTCTTGGCTGCAAAAAAGCATTAGTGATTCATTAGCTCACTTCATTCATAACTTGCCGCCCACTACATAATTTAAAAATTTCAGAAACACAAACCCTTTTCAGCTCGTTGGTACCCTTCTTGAAGCCTTTTCTTTGATGCTTCTATCTTCTCTTTTACAGATTTATCATCAGTAGATTTCAATTTCTGCACAAAAAATATCACAAGAATGAAATTAACCTAAAACAAATTTATGATCCAGGCAATAAGATGCATCAACAACTCAACTTAAAGAAATTTTATCTTTCGCTTGTTACAAATTTGGAATCATATACATCAAATTTGAATTTGAGAGTGAAGTTTGCTTACAGTTTGGAAAGGAAGAGAGCAGTTAGGCTTGGAATCCAACTTGTCATGCAAATTCTTTTCTGCTCGTTGGTACCCTTCTCGAAGCCTTTTCTTTGATGCTTCTATCTTCTCTTCTACAGATTTCTCATCAGGAGAGTTCAATTTCTGCACAAAAATTTTCTCAAGAATGTCTTTAGAATGAAATTAACCTACAACAAATTTATGATTCAGGCAATAAGATGCATCCACAACTCAACTTAAAAGACATTTTATCTTTCACTTGTAACAAATTTGGAATCAGGTGAAGTAACATTGACATCAAATTTGAACTTGAGATTGAAGTTTGCTTACATGTTGGGAAGGAAGAGAGCTAGGCTTGAAATCCAACTTGTCATGCAAATTCTCTTCATAGGACATATGTCGCTGTCTTACAATTTTCAGTCTCCCTGGAGTAGGACCAATTCTAAAAACCTTGTATTTATAACATTGACGCTCTCTATCTGAATGGTTTTCACCATCCATTTTCAACACCCCATTTCTTGTGTTTTCTGCTGCAATGTTTTGCTTGCTACAGTTATTGGCATCCATTTTTGTTTCAGCCATTTCTTGCATTGTAGATGTGCCTGAAAACACAAAACCTTGTGAATGTTATACAATTTGTCACTAAACCAAGCAAAAGAATGCAAGGAGAAAACAAAGAGAAAAAATCACCTGCTATTGCAGCTGTAACAACATTTCCAGTAGATTTTATCTCTTCATTTGCAACCTCTCTCCAGCTACTACATTACACCACAGAAAAAGATTTTGCAATTGGGTATAAGTAAAAAGCAACATATATAAGCAAAATGAAAGAACTTGCAATTGGGTATAAGTAAAAAGCCTGAATTCATCCATAGATTAAGCATAATAATAGAAAGACCATTCAATTCTCACAAAGAGCTAGAAATTGATTTGGATACCTTTTATGTTGATGTTGAGAGTGGGATGTAGATGTGTAAAGCTTCTCCATAATCTTGTCTCTCCTCTCCTTAAATTGATGAGGGCAATCGAATGCTGCAACCAAGATTGCACGTTCAATGAGAGTGCAAATATCAGCCTCTGCGCCTTCAAAAAACTTCCTCCATTTTCCCATCGATTCCATTGACATTCTCATCATTTTATTTAACTCCAATTCTCACTCTTCCTTAATGCCCAATGCTCAATAGATGATGATTTTATTTAACTTCTATGGATGATAATTCTGAGTCTTCCTCAGCGCTCAGTCTGCTCAATACTTGCAACAAAAATAGCCCCTGCTTTTTCAGACAGATGAGGATAATTTATACTACACGCATTCTATTTATAAAAGCTCCAACTACCAATTGAAACAGAATAGAGTTTACATGCAGTTTTTTTTTTTAAATTGAATTTATATTTTGATTAAATATTTCTATTTATAGGCAGGAGATGGATATAATAACAGTTTAATTGATTTTTAAAAAATCAAAACAGTTTAATGGCTTTTTTTTTAAATCAAAATAGTTTAATTGTTTTTTTTTCAAATTTAATTAAGATTTTGATTAGTTCTTTTTAGATAAAAGGTAGATATAATTATGTTCAAAACAGTTTAACTGATTATTATTCAATATATCAATGATCGATTTTTTTTTTAATATCCAATTTAGAGTTTGAAACTGTGAGTGAGGAATTAAAGAGCTCTTGCTTTCAAATATGATTAAATTTTTTAATCAATTAAATATCATTAAAAATGGACATCTTTTATATTATTTCATAGCTATTTTATATTTTAAGAATACCTCCACTTCTCATTTTGTAAAAATCTAGTGATGAGAGCAATTTTTTTAAATAAAATAAAACTATTAATTTTATTATACTATCATGTAGGATTGGAATTTGAAGGCCACTCTTATTTGTTATATTAAATGTCAAATTGATAATTATTTGTAATAAATACAAAAATCTTAAATTATTATTACAATTTACATTTAAGCTTGTAAATACATATTAAATGAAGTTTAAGATAATCTTATCAACTTAAAAATAAAAAATAATTATTTTCTATCTTTAAAATAAAAAAAAATTAATATATTTTTAATACTAAATATTATAAATTTTTTTAGATTAATATTATAAATTAGAATATTATATCATATTAATCTATACTAATTTATTATAATTTACTAATAATTTAAGGTGTCATATATATAGTTAAATAAAATTAGAGCGAGTCAAATTATATAGTCTAAAATTGAAAACATATGATCACACATATCATCAAATTATAGACCTAGTACAATGTAACATACTAATTAAAGCGCTACAATGTCTCCCGCCCAGGCATTTTTGAAAAATCCTTGTAACGACTCCTTTGCTGTGCTGGACCCTGTGCTGGGCAGTGCTATTGCGGACGTACCTGGTGGCGGATATTTGTGGCCCCCGGCTTCGCTGGACTTTCTCTCGACATCCCCTACTGGCAGCCCTGCCTCCTCCCTGGTGGGCAATGTGAATGGTCATCCCTCTGCCTCTGTCGTTGGTGGTTTGTAGGGTGCTGGTCTCCCTCCTCTCGTGGTTGTTGATGGAGGCTCTCTTCCGTCTTCACCCACGCCCTCTGCGTAGGGGTTTTGGGCTAGGTCCCCCACGACTGGTGTCTCGGACCCATCTTTGGATTTGGAGGCCCTTGCTACTGTTGCGGGTGATGCTCGGGGTGAAGCTGCTCTGCCCAGGCCCTTTGCTGGAAAGCATAGCTTTGCCCGTGTGACTAAATCTGCTGCCCATCCTTCTAAGGGAGTTTGTCCTCTCCCTTGTGCCAAGACCTCTCCCGTTGTGGTCTGTGGCTGAGAGGTTATGGAGAATGTTGAATTCTATCAACGCAAAGCTCTGGTTTGCAGATTTACTGGGTTTTGGCCTTCCCTCCTGAACCTTCATCGTTGGGTGAGTGACTCTTGGAAGCCCCTTGTTTCTTATGGCATTAAGCTTTTCCCTTGTGCTAAGGGTTTTTTTGTTGCCTCTTTTACCTCTACTCATGAGTGTGATTTGATTTTGGGAAAGCTTTGGACTTCAGGGGATCACTCCTCCTCTATCAAGCCCTGGCTGGACTCCTTCCTTCAACCCCCTTACGAAATCCCTCTCTGTTCGTCTGGTTTGGGTCCGCCTCCCCAATCCCCCCCTCCATTTCTGGGAACATTCTTGTTTTGAGGTCATCGGTAACTCCATTGGCAGCTTCTTGAAGGTTGATGATGCCACGTTCTCCATGGGTCATTCTACCTTTGCTCGCCTTTTAAATGTTGACATATCTCTGGCCCTCCCTAAGGATGTGGTTCTTATGGTTGGAGATAGGCCTTGGACCCAACCGCTGGATTATGAGGGCCTCCCTTTTTGCTGTCAAAGGTTCTTCTCAATGGGTCACCTTGCTTCTGACTGTTCTCTCTCTTGTCACAAAGGTGCTGCTACTTGGTGGAAAGATGCTATGGAAGACCACTTGACGATTAATGCTTCAAATTCTGTTTCGGTTGATTCATCTCATGATGAGGTACCCCTTACTGCTGATGAAGGCCTGGTTGATATTACTATTGTGGCAGACCCTTCCTTGTTGGTTCCGACACCTGTTGCTCCTGCTCCTCACCTTCACTCTGCTCCTGGTGTTTATTCTCTTGCTGCTGATCCGCTACAACAGCTTGTTGCCGCTCTACATCAATAGTCTGGCAATGAACCTGTAGGGTTTTCCCCACTTGATTCTTCTTTGAAATATCCTAATGATAATGTTGCATGGACTGTTGTTTGTCGTAGGAGGAAAGGAAAATCTAACCCCCTTTCCCAAGCCCCCCCTGGTCAAGTTTTGGGTTTCTCTCCCCCCGCTTGATTTGGGTTGGGTTGTTGATGGTTTGATAGGTCAATTTGGCCTGTTCGACTTTGTTCTTTTGGGATTTGCTCCCCTGCTTGGTCTTTTTATCTTTGATAGCCTTTGGCTTTGTAAAGGGTCGGCGCCCTCTTTAACACTACTTTTTTAATCAAAAACATACTAATTAAGCACAATGATCATAACTTATAGATATTTTGGAGGAGAATAATAATTTTCTCAATCATGAGTAGTATCTTAGTTCCTTAAGTTTCTTTATCATCCTCATAGGTGCAACAAATCCAACCAATTGAACTGCAATTCCATAAAATTTGTCATCTCAGAATCAGTCAAGGCACTCAACAATGCTTCCTTAGCTCTAATATTACATCCAACTTCCTTTATCTCATCCATAGTTGTAGCTCCATTAGCAGGAATAGTATGTGCGTGTTCTTTGTAATAGTCCAGTAAGCTTTGCCAATGCATCTCAGATGACACTCCATGCAGCTCTTCCAAAGAGAGTAATTAGTTCCATCAAATCTCAGACCGTCCTTCTTGTAAGTCGTCATCCCAGATCACCTCAAGCAGTTAAGATTCTTCAAAGGAACCTGCTCTGATATCAATTGATGAAATAGCTTTGATAACTAATAGACAATTGAAAGGGGGCGGGGTGAATCAGTTGTCTCACAAACTTACACAAATCAAACTTATTTTCAGATCTAATAATAAAGCATGAAACCATAAATCAAGAACACATCAAGAACACACATAACACCAAGATTTTAACGTGGAAAACTCGGTCAAGGGAAAAACCACGGTGGGAACCTACCCAGAATATGATGATACCTTGTTAGAAGTATATGAAATATTACAATGGGAAATACAAATGCATTCAGGAACACCAAGCCTAGAGCTCACTGCTCAACAACAACAAGGGCTACAACCTAGGGGAGACTCACTGTCTTACAAATAGATTTGGATTACATCTAGAAGATCATGAACTAAATAATAGCATCTCCTTAATGTCTGGCTACAGTTCTAATTAATAAGATAACAATTTTATTCTTCTCACACTTCTTTGCCTCTGAAAGATGTATACATTGAACGCGCATACATTTTGATTCTCATCCATACATCATACAATTACAAAGATATTACATTTATTTATACATGATATCAACCTTATCAAGTTCGGCTCAATACTCATTACCTAATTACAAAAATATAACCACACATGCTACAAAATCAAATGTGGACCAAGTAATGTCGGCCAAGACATAGCATAGACCCATATCACACACCTCGAATGTGAAACACCTCCAAGAATTATGCATCGAACATCTGCAACACGTAACAAGCATCTGGTCAACCCCAAATATGAAGAACACTAACACACCATAAAAAATCATTAATTATGCGCACAACGATAAATGTGGACCACCAACACATAAGACACAATCTAGAAACCTCCACAAGCATAATGAATTACCACCACAACATCCGCACCAACACGATCTACTAGAATAACATCATCACTATATCAAATTTCAAGAACACTAACTGCAACAACTATCAACCTTAAAAAATAACTTGCAGAGCTCCAAATCATAAACCACTTGAATAGAAGATACAAATCAATGTCCCAAACATTCCTCTAAATCCGCAGAACGAGAAATAACAATGTGAAGCAATACAAATCAAAATACTGAACACTGTGACATCACTGAACAATAGAAAAACCAGTCACAACACAGATGTCATAACTTGCTCAAATCTTCATGCGAACCTCTAAAAATTTCACTGAATCATCTATACATAATCCTCTACAAATCCATTAATCCGCAAACTTTGATCATCAATATGTTGAACAAATCAACTCACTGAACTTCACTGCATCATTGTCATAGACAGAGAAATATATTGACATCAATGAAAACACATCTCTCAAATATCTCTCAAGCACATATTTGAAAAATACTACCAACAATCTCTCCAAACATCCAACAATTATTTTTGTTGGTCTAATGCAGGACTGCTGATAGTGGGGTCATTTGCTTGGCTAGCTCTAAAAGGGAGAATTTTAACTAGTGACAGACTTTCTTGACTGGACATTGCTCCTCCTTTTAATTGTATGCTTTGTGATTTAAAACATGAAATAAGAAACCACTTACTCTTGAACTGCCCATTCTTGAGATCATGCTGGAAATGGTTGCAAGGAAAGTTACTTTGGAGTGTTCCATTGCAATCAGATCTTCTTGAACTTTTTGAATTTGGCCTCTCCTCCACCCAAACTCTTTCTTTGTTGTTATCTAGAAGGTTGTGCCTGCTATCGTCATATGGAATATCTAGTGGGAGAGAAACAAATGAATCTTCAAAAATGAGAAAAATAATCTAGAGGAGGTCCTCATGAATATTGAGAAAGCAATATCAGAATCCTTAAATGCCTACACCATTAAACAAAAAAGAATTGAATATTGTTTTTCTTATGTAGATGAAAGAAACTTATCAGAATGGAAATCCATATCCCTTCTGTTCAAAGGCATTTTGCTAAACAATAGTCCTAGAAACATTAATAGAAAAGAAAACAAATTTGGAAGCCCCCTTACAGTAAGTTCAAGACAAACTAAATTTTGATGGGGCATAACCTCAGTATCTCAGGCATGGGTTGTATTCTTAAAGACTCCAAGGGTGTGGCCATGGCAACATTGGATACCAAAAATCTCAATGATTTGAACAACATGGGTGAAGTAAGGGCTTTGGTTGCAAGTCCTAAGTCAGCACTGAAGGCTAAAGTGAAAAACCTAATAGTAGAAGGAGATTCTCAAACCATTATATTAGCATTCAAAATTAGAATAACTATAAACTATAAAATTCATTACATATTACAAGAAGCATGGGAGCATATATTGTTATTTGATTGCTACCACCTTATCCACTGCTTTAGAGAAGCTAACAGAGTTGCATATAAACTTTGGCAAATAAGGGCGTCTCTCTTGAAACAAAGGAGAAATATTATAACAATCTTGAAATCATGACAGATCCATGTCTTTCCTCCTTGGTCATTTTCATCATGTTGACATCACATTTGTATCATAATTTAAGAGTTTCCTTACATTAGTACCTCATCAATGGTCCTGAAGTTTGACTCGTTTTGAAGGTAAAATCTTTTAGAGTTGTACTTTCAAAGTTCCCTTGCTCTTACAACTAGTTAGTGACCACTTGAAGGTCTAATATTGATAAGTTCAAAGGCCATTAATCATATTATATTGGGACATTGAATTCCCCAACCTTGAAGTACTACTTTAGAGGTATCTTTGATGCTAGAACTATAATAATCTATGAGGTGCTTATTCCTCCAATTTTTACAGTGATCGTGATATTTTATTTACATAATTTTAGGAAGTGTTCTTGCATACAATAATATTTGATGTAATATAAAAAAATTCAAATTCATTTGATGCGATATCTTATATAATTGAAACTATTGATGGAATTCTTGTGTTTTAATAGTACCCATGAAAGGAGGATAAGCTTAGTAAAGAAATGAAGTATGAATACAAGGAATACCTTCCTCCATACAAGATGTTCTCCCCATGGACAAGCATTAGAGACATTGAACTTATCCATGTCATCATTCAAGAGTTTCTATAGAGGGCCAGTGAAGAAGGAGATAAGAATTTTTGGCTCAAAGCATGAACAAGTATGACTCAATTCAAGCTATCACATTCATGGTTTCCCTCCAATCTCTAGATCTTATTTTGACATATGTCAAGACTTACAATCAAAGACAAATAATGTTGTTTGGCCTTGTAATCCATACTATTTTAGACATCAGTTCAAAAAATATAAAGAGATTGTTTGGGCTCCTCACATATTCCCAATATGTAAAGGAAAACATAAATGAGTCCTTAAGATATTGTGAGAGCGATACCTTTTCAATTGTAAATTTTGTAAACAACTTTTTGTTTCTAACTAAGATGAAGTCTATTTCAAAGATGGCTAACATGATCCACAAGAGTGAATTCTAAGAAGATTCCAAAGACATCATCACTCTTATTATCAAAGTTTTTGGGCAACCTACTACTAAGGATTTCTACCCAGGGATGGTGGCTTTTTATCTTGAATATCTATGATAAGAAAGGATTGATTAGGGTACCTTGATTAGTAACACCTTTGCATGAGCAACTAATATGGATATAGGAGATTAATTTTTTTGTTTGACTTATTATTTGGTGTACTTGCTAGCACACTAGACAAACTTTCCTAGGCTTACCATGGTTGGAACTATGTAGCTATAGGAAATAGAAGCCAATGATCATTACCCTTATTTGGAATTAAAGGAAAACTAGATTCTTTTATGTCTGTTATCATTTGATGTCTGGAGGATTATTAGAAATTTAAAAAAAAACTTTCTTTTGAGTCCACTAAAGTTATGAATGGATTGGGACGTTGGTTCATCCATTAAACTTAGAGGATGACACAAGTTCCCTATAGGCTTCTAAGGTAACTAAGTGATAAAATAATTATTTTGGAAATTTGTAGACGTGGAAATTCAAAGGCTAATTGCCAACAAACATAAGGCTAGAATTATCTTCCCCAACAAGGTTGGGGAGTGTTATTGCTCCAACTTTTAGAATGCAAATAATGTAGAGATTGAAATGGAACATCTCACAATGCATTTGTATGAACCTATAGATGCACTTGATCCACTTGGATATACTATCCCACTAATTGAATCTTTCTTTATTCACGTGCCACACATTGAAGACTTTTGGGCATATTATTTGGATGACACAAAGTTAGGGCTATTGATTTGGTGGTCAGTACATCCTTCAAGGTTCGTGACATGGCTTAACCGCCTCTCGTGGATCTAGGTAAGTAGGGTGTTTGTGACATTTGTTGACAACTCAAGCTTTTGGCACAACGACAAACATACCAACAATTGGTATCAGAGCCTTGGGTCACGGGTTCGAATCTCGGGAGGTATCCTTCATTCCGTCGGTGCGGAACCCTCAGTCGGGTGTTGAGGGGGAGATTGTTGACTTGGTGGTCAGCACCTCCTTTGGGGTTTGTGACATGACTTAAATGCCTCCCATGGATATGGGTAAGTCTAGTGTTTGTGACGTTTGTTGACAGGTTGAGCTTTTGGCACAACGACAAACATACCAACAAGGACACCTTTCACTCTAGTGAAGGATTGTGGTTTGGATAATTTTTTTTAAAATAATGATGAGGATGGTAAATTATTGGATCCCTCCTACAACCAAAATAAATTTTTCAACTAACCTCTTCCTAGATTTGATTGGTTCGTTTTTAGGACCTCTCAATTAGAAAAATTACCAAGGAGATTTATCAAAAGTACTTGGAAGTGGATAAAGCATCCATATTATATGAAATATCCCCAGTTAGGACAATCCAAAATATCTATGGCTATTTTTGCCAGCAAAGCACAAGATGAATCTTCCAAGGTTGCAATATAGGAGCAAGAATTAAAGAAAAGGAAAAGAGTTGTGGAACTAATCATGGCCATCATAGTGAACATTGATGATGAAGAAGAAAAAAAAGAGCAAATAATGTGGAGAAGAGTAAGAACAAGGAATACAATTGCAACATGAAGAGAGTCTGGTGCAACAAATGTTGCACAAACATCACTTGCACAGAGATGAGCTTCTTCCTCCCCTCCTATACAAAGCCCCCTCTTTTTCTTGTGCAAAGTATCATTACTTATCCTACACAAATTTTGGTGCCTCCTCATATAGCCAACCTAACACCACCATCTTCTTAATAATCTCCACTTGAAGAACAACCTAAAGATAAGGAATAGGATAATGTGGAATTTATTGGTGCAAGCTTGGCTTAAGGTATTGCGCCTTCTTCCAATGTAGAACAACATACTCCTATTTAGATATTGGAACCTTCTCCTCCTACTTCACCAATGGTAATCTCACCCATCTCCTCAATTAGCTCAAAATCAATCAACTCCTAGGGAGCCTAGTTCACCAGTCACAAATGGAGGAACTTTTAAAGACAACTACAATAAGTCAATAGTTCAAAAAAGGGAAAGTGCCTACAATAGGAATCCGTTGACCTCTTAAGAGTATTGAGTATGCTCCAAACTTGGCTTGTCATGAAATGAGCCAAAACCTAATCTAATATCACAATGGATGCTTGGGAAGAAATAATTGCATAAATAATTGCTACACTGGTAAATAAGGACAAAGGGAGCATGCAAGATCAAGATTATCAAGTACAAATTGTTAATCTAGGTCACTTGAGTAAAGAAGAAGAGAGGTATCCCCTTAATGATTCAATAACTACCAGGTTGAATGGAATGGGCAAAGATGTAAAAACTAAGGTAGAGATCATATATTAAGTACGTGAGCTCAAAGAATGCATAAATTATTTGATTGGTCTAATCAATGCAAACTCCCTTGCTCCTCCACCTTAAAGTTGCTTGATAAAAGCAAGCAAGTGTAGGAAAAATAAGTGCCACAACAATATTGCTTCTATCACTATTGTCTTTTGACATAAATATTGTTCTATGATTAATAATCTTCTTCTAATAATTTATCAGTAGCATTGTGCTATTATTGTGATCTATACCATTCTTCATCAATATGGTCTCCAATAGCATCTTTAAAACTAATCAATACTGTTTGTCAAAATTATATGAAATATTGGTGATAACGATTAAATATGAAATATTGTTGTTAGGACAAGACATTGTTATTGCGAAATACAAGGCATAATTTTTGTCACTATTGTATAATTAAGAGGTATTTGAGGAGGTTAGTGATGTTATTTTTATCAATTGTAGGCACTTGACATTTAAGGAGATTGGTAGAGTTAACATTACTTATTTATTTTTTTAGTTGTGTTTTATTGTGTGAAGGGTTTAATACCATTTTAATAGAGTTATTTACTAACATTGTTAAAAAGATTTATATTACAATATTTGTAATCACCAATCTCAAAATTCATGGCATACATCATTTACTTTCATTCCCATTCCATGCAATCAAAATGACCTCAAATGTGAAAAAGACAAATTATTTCTTGTTTTTGAATTTTTCTCTATTTTTTAGGTTTCCAATATTTTATCATAATTTTTCCTATAACATAGCAATAAAATGAAAATATTGAATCTTTTGGTATGTTGAGATTCTTTTAAGAAAGATACTTGTTTCTATAGTTTTAGTTATAAAGAAAAACCTTGTAGGCATAAAACTTTTTTTAATTTTTTGTTTATTTTCTTGTCTCTCTCTACCTTCTCCCTAGTAGAAATTAGGTTTAGGTAGAATATGTAAGAACGCCTTCTCTTTGGTAGAAATAAGGCTTAGGCAGAATAGGTAATAAATTGAGCTTGTAATCTTAAGAGGTTAGCTCACAAACCTATCCCACATATGCGATATGTGAGGCTTTCCATGTTTGTTGGTCATGCATGATGTGTTTATCTTGAATAAATATTTAAATTATTGTCATATTTTTTATGAATCATTGTACATCATACCCTCATCATCTTGTTGGTTTGAGGTGGATGCCATTACCACCTTCATGTAGTCATAAATACACATTTGGTTCATGGTAATTTATGTCTTGTAGCTACAATGATTCTTTTGCTTCTCACTTGTTTGAGAGCAGTATTTGGTTCATGGTAATTTATGTCTTGTAACTACAATGATTCTTTTGCTTCTCACTTGTTTGAGAGCATTGTGCTTTGTGTGTAACTGTAAGTAGTGATGTAAGAATGTTAAATATATTAAGTATTCAACAAGAATTAAAGCTCAACTCTATTTGATACTAACTTTTCTCCTTTTTGTTTTTTGAGCTTTTTTCCTTTTTCAACCATCATCTTTTATTTTAGCTTTTCGAATTTAACATATTTCTCGTACATTCTTTTCTTATTCTTGCATACATTTGTTTCCTCAACTCTATTTGATACTAACTTTTCTCCTTTTTGTTTTTTGAGCTTTTTTCCCTTTTCAACCATCATCTTTTATTTTAGCTTTTCGAATTTAACATATTTCTCGTACATTCTTTTCTTATTCTTGCATACATTTGTTTCCTAAATAGTTAAATCTAAAATAATAAATATGAACTTCTGACAAGGAATTCATATAATAATTCATCTAAATTATAGGCAAAATTATTTTTATCAACCTTTGTTAAATAAGTTAAATAGATTAACTTAGCACAACCATATTTATATTGCTATTATCAAATTCAATAATATAGCAAGCTTTGTGGTGTCCTCAATACTATAGTTACATACAATTTTATTGATCAACAAACATATCTTCATGAAGAATTGTAAGAGCCTAAACTATAAGAATGAGGAGTAATGCCACATTAGATGATATATAGGTCAATAAAATTTGAACCCTACCAATCAAACTAATCACACACATTAGGTGTTTTTAGAGAGCTAAACAACTTTGTGAGTCCAGGTCAATAAAATTTGAACCCTACCAATCAAACTAATCACACACATTAGGTGTTTTTAGAGAGCTAAACAACTTTGTGAGTCCAAAATACGAGATTTTTTCACTATGATTATTGAATTACCTTCAAAAGAAATGTATAAGTCTAGAAAAGACAATATAGGCACGCCTAAGGCTACATAATATAATTAATGTAAAGTTAATCTATTTTATTTATAACTATTTCTAATTAGTTAGACAATATTACTTTGAAAAGTAGAAAGTCAAAATCTTTTTAATAAAGCCTCTTTAATATTAAAGATATATATATTTCTTCAATATTGTAAAGTGTCAATGGGTCTTTGTTCTTTGGTCTTTTTTATGAAATTGAAAAGTTCTGAAATCAAGTGCAAGACCCCAAATTCCATAAGGATTGAGGTAGGAAATGGATGCAAAGTGTCAATGGGTCTTTACCAAACATCATAAGGATTGAGGTAGGAAATGGATGCAAAGTGTCAATGGGTCTTTAGTTTTGGATCTTTTTGATAAAATTGAAAAGTTCTGAAATCGAATGCAAGACCCCAACACCATAAGGATTCCAACACCATAAGGATTCCAACACCATAAAGATTGAGGTAAGAAATAGATGCCCCTTAATCCTTGACTCTAACCTTGAAATATACTATGAAAATAGAAAGTCATAGCTGTCACTCTAACCTTGAAATATACTATGAAAATAGAAAGTCATAGCTGTCATATTCTTTAAAAAGATATGTTGGAAGACAGGGAGGGAGATAAAAATAGATGCCCCTTAATTCTTGACTCTAACCTTGAAAAATGCTATGAAAATAGAAAGCCAAAAGATTAAAAATTGACATTTAAATACTTTAAAAATTGACGTTTGCTTTAAGGAGATATGTTGAAGAGATATTTTGGAGGACATGGAGGGAGATCTTGAATAATTTACTTGCCTTAATGGGCATCTTAAACAAAGAATCAATGATAAACTACTTTGAAGCTGATAAAGATTTAAGAATAAATATCTGGGAATCTGAGGAAAATGGAAGTAGTTAGGTTTAAAACCCTACGAAGCTCCCTAAACATAATTATTTCCATAAGGAGTAAACAAAATTGATTGCAGATTACAAGGCTACTTTCACATAAAAAAGAAAACTAGGGCATTATGTCCTGTTCGACAAAAAAACTGATAAGTACACACCTTGCTGAGAATAATCCATGTAGCTTGCAAATTATTCAAGTAGGAAAAACATGTTAAGTGTAAACATCTTTTTCCATTAAAGAAAACTAACTAAACAAATTGCATGTGATCCTTAAGAAATTAAATTACTCTTATGCTGAGAAAATATATGATGGGATTTGGAATACAATACTTATTTATGGTGTAGTTCAAACATGTGAAAGAAACGAGATTCATAGCACCACAACAAAAAGTGGAATTTTAAGCAATTACAACTTAGTCCTGTTCTGTAAATAAACAACATCTTAATGGATTTCTGCATCTTATTCCTTAGCACTATGTGGGCACTGTAGAAGTGCGGTACTGTTTTTTATTCTGAAGAATCACGCAGTTCCTAGGAGCTTCTTGATATGTTTCTGCAAACATAAAGCCAACTATTATTGATTATCTTATTACCAGATCATACATTTGTTATTCAAAAACAGGCTCTTGGTGTTACAGTGATTGACATGCAGCAGAAAGACCAAACGATAAATCATCAAAGAAAGTATCTAGTTAAGGCATGAAACTACAAAAGAGGAATTTTCAAGTACTTCAATGTTCAGGGGAGATGTGGTTGGAGCATATCGATCAACCACATTTCCATCTTTGTCCACCAGAAACTTGGTGAAGTTCCACTTAATCTTCTCACCCAAAAAGCCACCTTTACTTGATTTCAAGAACTTATAAATAGGAGCTGCATTATCACCATTGACCTCAACCTACATTACAGAACTGCAATATAAATACTGAAAAATCCAATAAACATACTAGATAAGCTAGTTATTATTTATTTACAAGATTGTTTCTCTTATGACAGATGAATTCACATAAATAGCAAAACAAAATAGTCAGGAAATAACAAAATAGGAGTGATCTACTTACTTTCTCAAATACTGGAAATTCTGCTTTAAAACGAGTACATGCCACTTCTGCAATCTGCTCATTGTCACCTGGTTCCTCTCCTGCAAACTGATTGCATGGGAAGGCTAATATTTCCAAGCCTGCAAAAAGTTGAGCCTATAGAATGAGTATCCCACAACAGCATCTTGAACAGTATTCAAATTTAATGACATAATCGCCTCAAAGTTTGTCACCCATTGAGAAGTGCACAAAAACCATTTAGCTAATGCAGAAAAAATGTTAAAGCATATTCACGGAGAATCACCTTGATCCTTGTACTTTGCATACAATTCATTCATCTCCTTGTAGTTAGAGGTAGTTAATCCACTGCCAAAACAAAAATTAAAATCTGTCAATCATCCATAATTTAAAAATAGGGCAAAATATGAATGGAGGGTTTGCAACCACTCACATAACCACCTCCCAAAATGCCCACAAATGGTTACCAGTCGCAACTTATTTAAAATGAAAATCTCTCCATTGATGAATTTAATAATAAATTTAAACTAAAAAGGAAAAATTACCATTCAGAAGCAACATTGACAATAAGTAGAGCTTTGCCCTTGTAAATACTGAGATCCACATCATTGCCCCTGATGTCCTGCAATTAAACATCACTGACATAGGATATGAATTTCATATGCAATTTCCAACCTCAAGACTACACCAAACATAATAACAATTTTTAATTTAATGGCGTAAGATGAGATCTGAAAGCACCTTGACCGTAAAATCATGGACATTAGCATGCCCTTCTGATGAACTGCCACCCATGGTAGAGAAGTTGGTGGTAGAAGAAAATAGAGAGAACCCAATTGGGAGTGGATAATTTCTTTTAGTGGGTACTGTTGAATCGATCGGTAAGCAACCTGTATGTGGATTAATGTTACAGTGAGCTATAGTGTAGAAGTTGTGAGGTTTACTGAACTTGTTTATAGGTTTATATTGAATACAGAAAGCTTTTGCTAGATTGATAAAATGTGGAAGGGTAAAGGAGCGCCACGTTAGTGTCGGAGGAAGCATAGGGCTGGTGTTTGTCAAGGAGTTTGCTATGACCTGTATAGATGAATGACTCATAAAATGTGGAAGGGTAAAGGAGCGCCACGTTAGTGTCGGGGGAAGCATAGGGCATGGGGTTTGTCAAGGAGTTTGCTATGACCTGTATAGATGAATGACTCATCTGGAGGAGTAATGACTATTTAAAAAATGAGGCAATTCAAGGATAACGTTGAAAAATACAACTCTCTGAAGTATCAGATTTGGATTTGAGGTTTCTAGATTTGAAGGTGCTTTTTCCACCTCTTCTTGTGAGGGTGTCTTACGTGGGGAGAACCCTGTTCAGCCAAATTTATATTCCCTCATATTTGAAGGTTGACTACTTCAAAGCCATTAGAACACGGTGGTTGTCTTTGATGGGTTATCAGATGGTAACTTATGTTAAGGGACCTTAAATGTCTCTTTGTAATCAAATAAATTTATTTAGAATTAATATTTTTAGATTTTTAGATTTTAAGATGAGAATTATTTTATTTTAAGATGAGAGTTATTTTATATTAATAATTTTAATAATAAAGATTCGTAGATAATGAGAGTAAGGTTCAGTGGTTTGGATTTTACTTTTTATGATAGTGGCGTGAAAAGTATTTCTATTCTTTCATTCATCACATCTCTCAGTAATGTTGGTTTTTGTTTTTAAAATTCATAAAATATCTTGTTTCTAAAAGAAAACATTCATAGATTCTTTAACTAACATGAGACAACAATAATCATAACTAAATGGAACATAACTCAAATTTATTGAATTGAAATGGATAAATCAAAATAAGAGAAAAAACAAAGACAAAATAATCATTCGTTCTTTCATTTCCAGAAAAAAGATCTTCAATACTAAACTTCTACACAGCACCATCCACTCCAAAACTATTGAAAACTTCATCTCTTACCCCAAAATCCACCAAAAAACACCACAAAAAGGAAAGACAAGCCTAAAAAAAGAAACTATCCAAATCTGATAGTTACAAACAAAAAATGCAGGAAACAACTAAAAAAGGAAAGATTGATGAATAGTGGGAACTCATCCATTAATCAATGGTTACATTATATTCGCTACCTTTGAAAGCATATAAATCTCCTAGATCAAAATAGTCTAATTTTGTAAATTTCATGAGATCTTCTTTAGTGATCCATGTGTTGTTGGAATCAGGTAAACCCACCCATTTGACCAAATACATCTTATAATTCTTGGCTCTTGTGGCAACAATCTTAGTATCCACTATCTTTTCATTTTGTTCTCTTTTCTTCCATGGCAATGTACCGGTCAAGTCTCTCAACACATTTTCATCAAGATCTTGTTCAAGACCAACATGGTAGGGGTAAAGATTTGAAACATTGAAAATAAGATTGATATCCAAATCTTTAGGCAAATCTAACAAATGAGCATTCTCATTTAGTTTATTTAGTATTTTTCATGTTCCCACTTTTTTAAGTTTCAATTTGTTATATGTGCCCTAAGGAAATCTTTATTTACATGAATACACCACGACTTGCTCACCCTCCTCATACGCTTTCTCCTTTCGATGCAAATCAACATTCTTTTTATATTGCTCATTGGTTAGTTGCAACTTGTGCCTCACTTGTTGTACTTCTTGTATATACCTTGTAAAGTCCTCAACATCTTGAATAACCCGTTTCCCATTTCGAAGATCAATAAGATTAACAACTCCCTTAGGATTGTTTGCTAAAACAACTTGGAATGGGGACATAGCAATGGACCTATTAATGTTTGAGTTAAAAAGCAAACTCAACATGTGTCAAAATCAAATCCCACTACCTTGGATTCTCACCAACTAAGCATAAAAAAAATTACCCAAACTCTTGTTTACCACCTTGGTTTGTGCATCCATTTGAGGGTCATAGGCTAAACTATACTACATTTTCCTATCAAGATCTATCCACGAGGTCTTCCAAAAATGTCTCAAAAAACTTTGTATCTCGATCACTAGTAATAAATTTGGGCAATCCATGAAGGCAAACAATTTCTTTATAAAACAAATGAGTAAAATTACTTTCATATGTAGTCTTCTTGGATGGAATGAAGTGGGCCATCTTTGAAAACTAGTCCACAACTAAAAAAAATAGAATAGTTTCCTTGTTGAGTACAAGGTAATCCCAACACAAAATCCACAGAGATGTCAACTCACAATCCATCTGGAATAGGTAAAGGTTTGTATAAACTTGTGTTTTATTGCCCTCCTTTAGAAACCAGACAAACTCTACATATAGAAACAAATTTATTCACTTCCTTAATTGAGGCCAATTTTTTTTTATCACTTATCAAGCTATAAGTTTTGTTCCTTCCAAAGTTTCCCCCAAAGCCATTTCAATGCATTCTCAAATCAATTTTTCCCTCTTAGATCACATGGGGATATAAAGTTGGAGGCCTTTAAATAAAAATCTGCTCACGAGCAAGTAATATTCAAACAGTGAACTCCTTGCACTAACATGACTATTGACAACAACAACAAAATTGTTAAAATAAGGATCAGTTACATATTCCCCTTTCATTTCCTCAAATTCAACAATCTCATTGGTCATTGAGTTGAGGAGGTCACATCTTCTACTTAAAGAATCAACAACTTCATTACTTTTACCACTTATCTCCACATCTTACTAGGATGAATCTTTGGAGAGCAGGGGGCAAGTATTCACATTAAAATGTAAGAAAGATCACCAAAAAAATCCTTCACCACATCATGATGAAGTAATTAACCTTCTAAAGATGATGCTCAGGTTAAATACTATCTTCACCACTAACCTGCACTTCACTTTCCAAATCACTAAACTCCTCATGGAACACCAAGGAAAGGTTTGACTTGTTCAAATCTATGTGAAGTGGGGTTGGTTCAAAGTGTTTAATAAGAACCTTGAGAGCCTTGTACAACTTGTTAGAATTGTGGACAATCATAATTTGGGAAATATATTTAATATGGGTCTCACATTGAGAAAATGTATTTAATTTAATTTTGCAAAAATATTAATAAAGCGAAAACTTAGTATCCAATATTAAATAAGGAGTTAATGGTTTTGTAATGTCATGGTTTTAGCTACATGGTTTTATGTAATAGCACTTGGTGGTTTTGTCTAAGGTTGGCTAGTTGGGGTATTAAGTCTTCTTCTGAGGAGTGCATATGTGAACAATGTCATGGGATGTGTGGATTCATGCTTGGACACATGGAGGATGCATTTTAGAGGCTTGATGTTTTAGAGGTGTTTGTAGAGGCTTAAAATATATATTGTAATGTTTATTATAAAATAATACATAGAGCATGGATGCTTTTGGAGGGTGGGTTTTATCCTCTATGAGGTTTTTTCCAAGGTATATCTTGTGTCATCTTTGATGGGTATATTGTCTATTCTCATGCATGTGGATTCTAAATACTTGTTTGCATAGATGAAAATTATCACTAGATGACTATAAATTTTATTTCCTTTGGTATCATAGCCATGGTTGTGGTTGTATAACCCTTGTTGGAGTAAATCTATTGTTAAGTTGAATCTAGGTCTTGCATGGAAAGAATGAAGACATGGCAAGGTATAGAGGAATTTGTAGGCTATTTTATTATATATTTGAGGGTTTTTGGTTTTTTGTTATAATAGTTTGGTTGCATATTTGGGGTATGCAAAATATGGGGTCAAAAGGGGTTTCTTAGATGTGCTTTCATATGAGGGTTTTATGGGGGAATTTTTGCAGACTACCTACTGGAAAAATGGACATCACCATTGGATCCAGAATGACCAAGAAACTGAAAATGACATAAAATTTGACTTGTTTCTAAAAATTTGAAAAAATTGCAATAATTTTTAGCCCCCAACTATGGTCATTCAACTTGACTAGGGGCATTGCGGGAATAATTAAAAATAAAAAATAACTTGGGGCCCTTTTTAAAGTTTATTTACCAATAAAATATTTAAATAAAAGATTATTAAAATTGAATGTGTTTGGGGGGCTATACAAACCCCTGTACCCTATTATGCAGGCTCGCATTAATAGAGTAACCACTAACAACCCCACCTACCAACCATCCATGCAAATTTTAAATCGCCACCAATATTTAAAATTAAATTCTTTTATGAAATATTTGCCACCACCTTTTTATTAAAACTTTTTTAAATAAAAATTAAATTGACCCCTATGTATACCAATGCAATTGGTGGCTATGCCCAGGGGCCACCCATGCATGCTTTATATAGTCAAATTGGTTATTTTTTAAACTAACATAACTTTTGCATATGGTGTTAATTTTTTGACCTTTTATATGCATCGGAAACATCTCTCAAAGAACTATGTAGAGGTACATGTTTGGTTCCATGATTTTTCTATTTTGATCAATTTTTGGGGCCTGGAAGATAAATGTTCTCTATTTCATGATTTCAAGCATAACTTTTGTATATGATTAATTTTTTTTATTTTGAATAGGTGTTGGAGAGCATGAGAAATGTATTGTGCAATGGTATTGTTAGATTCTCAATTTTATGGACAAAGAGAGTTGGGTACTTGTTTGATCACCTATAGGTGCCTAATATTTTGGGTGTTATTTTGTGAGCATCCGGATGAGTCCAGATGTGAAACCTTGAGGGAATACATATTTTCATGTTATATTCATGATGCTACAACTAATTTTCAAATTTAATACTTCTTGGTATAGCTTTATAGGTATTTTTTAGAGTTGGAATTTGACGGTGGTAAGTACAAAAGTTTTCTTCTAGTTGGAGGAGATGGATGGACACGATTGGAGTCTTGGAGTCTCGTGTGGGTGATAGTTGAGCACATGCACAATATTTGTGTTGATTATTGTGTCATACTTATGTAGGTACAATTTTTCATTGACATGACATAATCAACTTTGTAGTAGTTTAATGGTGATTTGGTTTGATGTTAGGAGGTTTTTCTTATCTTCTTGATTCATGTTTGGTTCCTTGAATATGGTACTTAGACATGGACATGTTTGGCAAATCAGATCTAAGGTTGATATGGTGTTTGAGTCATGTGGTCTATAAGATTATTCTCTTTGATATCTCAATTTGCAAGTTACTCATGTGATGTTGATTTTGCATATTTCATTCATTTGGGATCTTTGAGTTATGCAGGTTGTGGATTAGCTACCCATTATCTTATAGTGGGATGAATTGTATGTGGACTATTCATATCCACCAGGTTGACTCAATGTTGATGCAAACTTTGTTAGTTGGCCTTGTCTATGGTCATTTTATATTGGTATGTTTGCTTTGAGATGAAAGGACAAATGTTTTATGGTACTTGGATAGTCGGTTTTGGGACTTGTAGCATGATGGTTTATGATGATGTCATGGATCATTAGGTTAGACTTTTTAGTGGGAGCTTGTGAAAGTGATTGATTGGTAGTGTTGGATTTATTCTTGATTGGTAGTGTTAAGACTCTTCTTTTATGCTTAACTGTGGAATATTTTGCCCATCTTTTTACATAAATAAATTCACATGGTTGGGTCTTGTCACTTTCTTGGGATACCCTTTAATGTATAGATGCTTCACTAGATTAGAGAGTTCTTGCACAAACTCAAACAGACACATTAGTCGTAGACATTTTTCTAATTCTGTTATGCAACTCACAACTTCATAAGCTAGCAAATTCTTAAGCTCTAATGCCGCTATAATATGTACCTTTTTTTTGTTGTTGTAATTGTTTGTAGTTATTTGTTAGAATTGTTTGCAGTATTGAATGATTGCATGCAATGAAAGTAATAGATAGGTTATTTGTAGAATTGTTCCATACTTCATTCATTTACTTCAACAAAAAATTACAAGTTACAATGTATAGGCAATTGATAAGACCAATGAGAAAATAAAAAACATGATAACATTACTCGTTTACTGTCCACAATGCATACTAACTAAAAATGGAGAAATCTTCAAAACAAAACAAACCTATAGCAACTAAATTACTGAATATTACAATTAGCAATATTCTAAAAATCTCTTTTTGATGTATTTTTTAATTTCTCATTGGCATTGGTTAGATCCTAAGATATATTTCCACAATATACATTACTTCTTGAAGACTCAAGATTGAAGTAAACATCCTCAACAAGCCTTCCTAACCCTTTTTAAATCTAAAAATGATTAGATAAATCCCTCCAACTACAACAAACAACTTCATCTAGGTCTATGGTTTGATCCTTGTGATTCAATTACCATAAGACTACTTTTTAACCCTTCTATAGGCTCACATGAGGTATACTATAAGAATGGGGGTTTGAAACCATAACAATAGTTTTTCCAAGCTTACAAATCGATTGTCATACATACAATGAGTCTGAATCTTCACTAAACTCTTCAATATTTATCACCAAACTGCCCTTAAAGAAGTTGTGGCTATGAAACATCTCTTCTAACTCGATTGTCATACATACAATGAGTTTGAATCTTCACTAAACTCTTCAATATTTGTCACCAAACTACCCTTAAATAAGTTGTGGCTATGAAACATCTCTTCTAACTCTGCTAAGGTGAAGTTAGAAGCCTCCCATAACCATTATACTCTCCTTTAAGTTGCATGTACTAATCATAAGGTGGGTGCTAGTCAAAAGAGGGGTGATCTCCCTTGAAAAATCAATTGCTCGCTAAATAAAACAAATGACATATGGAATGTCATTGCCCAACTAATAGAGATCCTTTAAACAAATACCCATAAGAAGAAAAAAAGTTCCTTCCAGAGTAAAAACTAAGTTTCCAAACCCTTATCACCAAACTTTGAGCCAAACTCTAAAATTGAATCTTAAAATCAACAACTAGCTAGGGTGGATCTTTCACCACTGAAACTTGGCAAACTGAATAGGGTTTTCATCCTCAACAATCCAAAGAATAACTCTCCAAGTTCATTCTAGCAACATTATGTAATGTGTGCACAAGAAAAATAATGCAAATGAGAGCCCCAATCCTCCTTTTATAACTTTTGAGAGTTATTTTAGGGAAGAGGTATTTTGTTTTTTGCTCCTTTTTTAAAAAGGCATTTTTTGTTTTTTCTTTACTTTTTCATTGTTTTTGGCTACGTTTTTGGAAATGTGTTTTTTACTTTTTCGTTATTTTTTTCCAAATAACACCTTTTTAATTTTTTTGAAAAAACAATATTCCATTCAAAAATACTTCTTTGAAATATTAATAACAATTTATGTGCAAAGGCCCCTAAATAGCTTTTAAAACACAACTTATGTCTCCAAGCTAAGCGTCCCCTTTTTGAGGCATTCTTCATAAAATATTTATCACTTGTTAAATATTAAAAAGTAGCTTTTAAAACAAGTGAAAATATTCAAATAATTTTCATCACCCTATAGAAACTCACCAAGTCATTGAAAATAGAGAATCCAACATGGTGCAACCAACTGAAGATGATAGATGATAACTAATGCTGACATGAGAACATACTATGATTATGTTAGCTTACGGCTTTCGAATGCTATCAAATGTTTCCTTTGCATTAGAACTGTGCCAATACCTTCACTTGAGGCATCACATTGTAATTCAAAGGGTTGTGTGAAGTTAGGAATGGCTAACATAGGATAGGAACACATGGCCTCCTTCAGTTTTTCAAAAGTTGCTTGTGCTAACTCATTCCATATAAAAGCACCCTTTTTGGTTAGATTGGTGAGGGGAGCAGCTATCTTGGAGAAACCCTTCACAAATCTCCTGTAGTAACTACATAGCCCCACAAAGCCTCGTAGACGAGTCAAAGTTTTTAGCCTTGGCCATTCTTGGATGGCCTTTATTTTTTCATCATCAACACTAACTCCTTCTTCATTTATTTTGTGGCCTAAGTAAAGGATTTCTTTGAGGCCAAATTCACATTTTGATGCCTTTGCAAATAGGGACTCTGCCTCCAAGATACTCAATATTTCTTCTATGTGTTGGAGATGTTCCTCCCATGTTTTACTGTAGATGAGGATGTCATCAAAAAATATGAGCAAAAACTTCCTTAACTGTTTTCTGAAAAGGTGGTTCATACAAGATTGAAATGTGGCCGAAGCATTTGTAAGGCCAAATGGCATTACTAGGAATTCAAGTGCCTCTAGTGGCATCTGAAAGCAGTTTTGGAAACATCCTCCATCCTCATGCGGATCTAGTGGTATCCTAAGCGTAACTCAATTTTTGAGAAAAAAATTGGCACCATGTAGCTCATCCATCAATTCATCAATCCTAATTATAGAATAACGATTTTTTATGGTTTTTTTGTTTAGAGCCCTATAATCCACACACATCCTCATAGTTCCATCTTTCTTTTTCACTAAAACAAATGAGGATGCAAAAGGGCTAGTGTTGGGTTGAATGTGCCCCGTTTCCAATAATTCCTTGATAGTTTTCTCAATTTTCTCTTTATTGAGGGTGCCTGTAAGGAGTGGTAATCATTGGTTGCGCTTTGGCTTCTAATTCAATGATATGCTCAAACCCTCTTTTAGGAGGTAGCCCGGTTGGAATGTCTTCAAATACCTTCTTATGTTTTCTTAGTATAAGTTGAATTTCCACATGGGTCATATGCTCTTGTGGGGAAGATATATCTAAGATCATACATTGGGCTACCCATTTGGCTTGACTATGTCTGAAAATTCTTTCTATCCTTTTATATGATACCATTTTTGGTGATCCATTAGGTAATCCTTTAAGGGTGACTTCTTGGCCATTGTGCTTGTAGCAGATTTCCAAGTTTGGTAAGTCCACGGTAAAGCACCTCAAGGAATGTATCCATGGTAATCCCAAGATAACATCATGCTCTAGCCTTATACTATAGAAGTTACCCTTGATGATTTGATACCCTACGATGATCTCCGTTTGAGGAATGAATTGGGTACTTTTCTCCTGGGATCCATTGGTTAAGGATACTTTGAAGCCCTTGAAGTCTCATGTCTCTAACTTCCTTTTGGATACTAGTGCTTGATTGATGAAGTTATGACAAGCCACGCTATCCACCAACATAATGATTTTTTGGCCTTTGAGGGTGCCTCTTATTCTGAATGGTCGGTGTTCATTCACTTGTGAAATAGCAGCAAGGGTTCCATGATCTATTTCATCCCATTTAACTATTTTGTTATTATTTCCTTCCTCCGTATTTGCTTCAAGGTTATGAATTTTGCCTCCCTTTCAGTGGTGCTTGGGATCCCATGGCTCCTTGCATTTAAAGCATAACTTGTTTTTCTCTAGTCTTCTTTTTGCTTATCAAAATATGGGCAAGTATGCCCTTTCTCCCATTTGCCATGGCAAAAATAGCATGAGTTCTTCCTATCCTCTTTCCTAGACTTTTTGTTTTTGTCTTTATAATCTGTTGAAAAGTTTTTATTCCTTTCAGCTGAGTAATTGGAATCAAACTTCATGGCCTTTTGGATTGTTGTTTCCAGATTTGGAGGTTCCATAGCACTTACAATATTTTGGATTGATTCTTTCAACCCATCTTAAAAAGAAAAGTGAGTCTTTCTTCGGATATTTCAGGTACCATGATTGCTAACTTCTGAAGCAAATTCTTCCACAGTCTCATGTTGTCTTAATCGGTTCAATTCCTTAAAATACCAATGAGGATGTCTTTGATCAAACCTCTTGATGAGTTTTTGAGTGAATTCGTCATAGGTGGAGATATGTTGATGACCTTGGGTGATGAGGTTGTGATGCCACCATTCATGGGCTGCCCTAGTCAAATGTAATACTCCAAACTTGATGACATTCTCCTCGGTCATGGGACTTAAGGACCTCGTATGTATCTAACTTTTGTACCCAAGAGTGTGTAGAAGTTTTCCCAATACCATCAAAGTTTCGCAAGGAGATTTTACTGATTTTTTCTTTCAAGTCTCTGTCTGGTTGTTTCCTCTTTTTTTGTTGAGGAGTAATCAACATTTCGGCCTCATAATATTCTTTAAAAGACACGTGTTGCCTCAAATCAGAGTCCACCCTAGAGTAGGTTGCCAAGAGCTCATCCACACTATCAAGCGGCTGAGTATTGTTTTCCCCCCTCTCTTCTACTTGAATTTCATTACGTATGAAGGAGGGCCTAGTAGGACGGGAACTACTAGCTTGGTTGTGATTTTAGGGGAAGTTTGAATGGACTTCCCTCCCATTATTTTGATGTTTTTTTTGGTTGTGTTAAATTTTGTAGGGTTTGTATTAATAGTTGATTTGTTTTCATATTTTGCTCGGAAATTGCCTGGTTAGTTCGAGTGGTTTCCTCCATGGTTCGGGTTGTTTCTTCCATAAACGCCCTTAAATCATTCCCTAATTGTTCAGTCATTATGTTTCCTCCCCTTGACATTAAATTTTTTTTTTCAGGTTGACAGGATTATGGTCTGATACCAATTGTGATGTCCCCTATCAGTAATGTCCCTGATGACCACAATTGCCTTAATAATTTATTAAATACTAGTTTCTAAGCAATGGAAACAATCATGAATGAAACTCATTAATCTAATAACCATATTTAACTGTAAAATGCGGAAACTTATTCATAGTGGGAAAAGAATTGTACCTTATATCTTGTGATGATGACTGAAGGAAGAATTGTCCTGCAAGACAGATATATATACCAGACAACCTACATACATGACATTCATGAATCAATCATCATTATTATATTGAATTGCAGATTAGGAAGAAGATAAATCACGCTACAAGTCCAAAGGAAGCCTATGATGATGACCTTGCCGCATCAAGGGATGGTTACTCTCAACCCCCTTGTTAGATGGGTGGCATTCCTATGCCTCCTGAACCTGTTTAACTTAGACAGTCCAACTGACCTTAACTGTTGTGAGAGGATTGCAGGGAAAAACGGTGTTCGGTTACTTGACTCATGGGTTCCTTGACCGCAAGAGCCCCTCGCTACCACTACCACCGAGTCTAGTGCTCCTCTCACCAGTATCGGACAATGGACATGAACATCTAATCACTGTACATCATTCAAACTATAGACACAAACAGTAATCTAATTCTCGTCGTACAATTTCACAGTTGCATGTTCAGGCACCACCTATAATTATAATAATAGTTACAGAATATAGGAACTGAATTATATATGTCTATCTTATACTAGTGAAGACGTAAGAGACTAAGTACAGTTCCCGAGAATAAGAATAGTTTGCTTTAGGGGTGGTCGCGTTAATGCTTATGGGCAGCTTCTGATACCGTGCAAGGTTTGTTGTCCTTTTGTCGTTTTCTTCCTGGGCGTGTATTCCTCCCAAATCAACCATCTCGTGCCTCCCTTTTTCCGCAAGAAAAGACACGATCATGGGGGAAGAGTCGTAACTTCCCCTAGGACACGACTTCTCCTTATAGTCGGTGGTTATAAGTTAAGTTAATCATTTATGGTTTAACTTTAGTCAGGATGAAATCGTTGACTAGTAATTTGATGATTATCAGTAACCACTTAGTTTACAATTAAATTTATATATTTAACCATTTTGCTTTACATAATAATAAATTAAATGTATTAAAATAAGGTATTGATTCATTTATTAAACATATTGACAGGGTATTTGAATCAGTCAATAAGATACATATATGTAATTATCAGATTACAATGTTACAATAATGATAGGTTATGGCAGGCACTTGACAGAGCTTCTATTTTTTAGGAATAGATTCCAAATAATCATGTAGCCTAAAATAAAATCTTCATGGGACCACCTCTTCCTTAAAAATAGAGCTTAAGCCCCTCTGATGGAACCCCCGCCTAAGTAGGCTAGGGATACTTTAATATCGTAAAACTTTGAATTAAGTTCAAATGGCAATAGCAACAATCTAATGTAGCAACATGAAATTCGTGGTAATGAACTTGAAATTGGTTTCAGATATTTTGGAAATGCAAGCAACAATTTTCATTAAATAAAAAGGAAATCATTTTGAGAACACGATTTTTCATTTGGGAAAGAATTGTTTCGTTAAAACATATATAACCCCATGTCCCCATGCTACTGCTTAAATGTAAAATCTGCATAAAATTAAACAATTGGAGTGTTCCCTTGGAAATTTTTAATTAAGGGGAAAGGATAAATTGGAATCTTTTCCTATTTTAGTGTAGCAACCACTACTTAAAACTTAAAAACAAGCTTTGAAAAAAAGGGGGGGCAGAGAAAATAAGCAACTACTTATTGAGAAAAATGACAAGTGGCTTCAAACTTTTTTTTCCCTATTTTTATGTTTCCATTTTTTTCTCTAAAATTTAGGTGAAATTTTATTATTATTAAAAATTAAATTAAATATACAATTTAAAATAACTGCTTGTTTTTATAAGCAGCAAAATTTAACTTTCATGGACCACTAGCTCCACAAATTGCTGCTAAATTTTTTGAGGATCAGGTACTAACCAAAATAAGCTAAGCAACTGCATGGAGACCTGCCCTAAGTTGTGAAAAAGATTGGAGTTGGGACTTCAAAAGAATTGTGAATTGAAGCTTGCTGGAAGGAAGCTGGACGTAATTCAACAACTAGAAGAAAGCTTTGCATCTCAATAGCCAACAATGTTTCCAGGTCATGTAAATGGTCTTTGAGCTATGTGAAAGGAAATTAATTGATTAGCAATACAATGTTTGAAAGATAGAAAAGGTTTTCTTTCTTAATTGAAATGCACTACACCTCTGTTAGACGTAGCTTAATGAGGTTTTTAGATAAGAAAGGAAATGGTTATATGAGATAGCCATTACGACTTAACATAAAGCCACTATTTTGAAATTGGTTGTATGTTTGGAATCCAATAAGAGTTGTGAGTATGAATTATCTCACTAAATTGTAGGAAGAGTACCGTAAATGTCTACGAGTGATTTTTGGTTCATTCTTTTCAAAAGAACTTTGCGGCTTAATGTAGGCCCTTAAACAAAAACAAGGTACTATCTGAAATGAAGACTTTGACACAAGAAACAATATCTCTAGCAGAATCTAGGCTCATGTTAGAAACAAAAAAACCATGAGGGTTTAATACATAAGCAACTCAATTGCAAACTCCAGCTAGCAGTGGTCAAGTTCTGGCTATATTCCGTTGCAAAACAAGAAATTAGACCGTTGCAAAATGTATTGCCTTAACCCTTACAAACAAAGGATTGTTTTAATCAGATAAAGATTGTGTTACATAATGAAGGTTAGTGAATCTATATATTGCTTGAAAACAAGGATTTCATGCTAGTGTTCATGAGTGAGCAGATTGCAGGTCAAGAACACCATAATGAACTCTGAAGTTGTTAACAAAAGTATATGTCAAAGGAAGGTAACCTATAAGAGATATCGTTACCATAGGTCTGTAAACCAGCAAGTGAGATTGAGTTTGAACTTATAAGTCAAGCAGTAAACCTCTTAGAGACAGATTGTAGTTGGCACATGAGATAGGCATGTTGGCTTGGAAAACCTTCATAGGTTTCAGTCTTGTCAAGTAGGGTGAATGAACATTGATTACATGTATTGGCATGTTGCAACTCTTAAATTCTTTGGCCAAGGTAATGCTACAAACTGTAAGTGTCAGTCAATTCTTTAATCCAATTATACAACCCAGTCAGAGGTCATACTAGTTAGGAGTAGCCTATGGTGTGTGGTCGACTAGGGATCGTATAGGGTCAAGCACTAATCTTAGATGACATTAATCTAACTTATTTTACTTCCCTACAAAGGGTCAGACCTT
This sequence comes from Cryptomeria japonica, assembly GCF_030272615.1. Classification (NCBI taxonomy): domain Eukaryota; kingdom Viridiplantae; phylum Streptophyta; class Pinopsida; order Cupressales; family Cupressaceae; genus Cryptomeria; species Cryptomeria japonica. The sequence continues at coordinate 174,916,282 of NC_081406.1, read as the reverse complement.
CCAGTTGGAAATGGCATGGGGGACTAGAAATTCTGTGGTTGGACGGAAAAGCACCATAATGATACTTTCCCTCTCCCAAACAATGTAAAGATTATTTAAATTTTAGAATGAATATCAGGAAAATTGTAATCTCTAACCCTCTTCTTTCTTATGTCGTATTTGTTATATTTATGAAATTATGCTTATGCAAATACTTACTTTCTTTAAGTTTCAATTTTTTTTAAATCTAGAATTCTCATGTTTATAATTTCAGTTCAATATTTCATTTTCTTGCAAATTTATAATTGATAGATGATGCTTGTTACATCATGGCACTCTTTTCTAGCCTTTATTTCATGCCCTTGTGTATTTCATGAAGGTACTCAACAAAATCCTCAATAGTAGCACTCTTCTTGCAAATTTGCACTATCCCTTAGCTCATCATCTTTCAAGTTGTAACCATAAACTATCTGGATTGGGCTCCTCCCACCACTTTTGTTCACTAAGTTGTAAGAAAATTTTGGTTGTGCTAGAATAAGATCACATTGGTATCGTTTTTCTTCCACCAAACATGTCAACAAGTTTTCAAAGTTTTGTTCATAACCTCAATCTATTCATCGATTTGGGGACGATAGGTTGAACTGTATCCTAAATTAGTGTCCATCTTCTTCCACAATGCATGTTAAAAATGGCCAACAAATTTGGTGCCTCTATCTAAGACTATGCTCTTAGGAAATCCATGTAAGCTAACTACTTTGAAAAATAGTGTAGCTATGTGCTATGTATCATTGGTCTTCTTGCATAGTATGAAATGAACCATCTTTGAAAATCTATCTACCACGACAAAAATTGAATCATTACCTCTGTGTGCAAGAAATCCCAAGAAAAAGTCCAAGGTTTTGTGTTGTAAAGGCCCCTCTAGTATAAGCAATGGTTGGTACAAATCTATGTTTTGTCTTGATCCTTTAGCATGCTAGTAAACTATGCAACCTTATACCAGTCTCTTCACATCTGCACTCACACTAGGCCAAAATAACCTTCACTCAATTGTGCTAATGTCTTATATACTTCAAAATGCCTACCTAAACCACAACTATGTTTTTCTCTTATGAGGTTCTCTCTCATCGAACCCTTAGGTATGCTTAACAGTCGTCCTTGAAACAATAGACTATCTTGAATGAAATACTCCAATAATGGAGTCATGTCCTTTTCCACTAGACTTTGACTAGTTATCCATGCTTCTTTTAAATCATTGTCATCTAGATTCAACTCCATTGCATCAAAATCAACAACGTTGACTCTTAATTCATTCATTAGCAAACATCCTAAACTAAGTGCATCTACTACCTATTGTGACCTTATCACACATCATCCCATCCCAAATAGGGACCCCCCTAGTTTTTAGACCCTTTCGATCGTTTGATCTTGGTTTTTGTGTGTGTTGGTAGCAATATTTTCAATCTCTTTGCTTTGCAGATGTTCGGAGGTCAATTAGGTTTAATCTGCTTCTCTGTCGAGCAAATTCTATGAAGTCTAGGGCTCGTTTTGTCCCTTTTTAAGGTTTCTACCTTTTGTCCTAGATTTTAGGGGTTCTTGTTAGAGTTTTGGAAAACTGAACATACGACTGGAATCAGGACCCTTCAAGGGACCTCCCAGAAAAAATTGAGCCCAAACGGAGCAACTTTCTATTTTTAGAAAGTGCCTATTTTTTAGGGATTTTTTCGAGTCCCAAAATGTCGCCATTTTGCCAAAAATCAAACTTACTATTTTTCGTAATTTCGATTTTTAGTAAGTTTCTATTTATAGTAATTCATTATTGAACCCTATCTAGGGATCTAATGCTGACACCTGGAAAGTTTCTATTTTTGGAAAGTCAATACTGGCAGGGTCAATAAGACAAGGTGACAAGGATTAGGCGTTCGTAGACATTTCTAATTCTGTAAAGTCAAACAATAGACAAAGAAAGCCAGAAATGGGTCAAGTGTTGGAAATTCATGCCTAAAATGGAAATCTCGGGAAAACACTTCAAAATCTCAAGAGGTCAAAATATTCTAAGTCTGGGAGATTAAATGATGGAGATGCTAGGGACAGGAGGAAAAATCTGTGAATCCATGGACACAGCAAAAATGCGCCCAAGTCTGGAGTCAGGCGCTGAAATGGAGATCCCAAGGAGAGGAGAAAAATCCACGAATCCATGGCACAAGCAAAAATGTGCCCAAGTCTGGAGTCGGGCGCTGAATTGAAGATCCCAAGGAGAGGAGGAAAAATCCGCGAATCCATGGACAGAGCAAAAATGCACCCAAATCTGGAGTCAGGCGCTGAAATGGAGATCCCAAGCAAAGAAGGAAAATCCATGAATCCATGGCACAACCAAAAATGTGCCCAAGTCTGGAGTCAGGCACTGAAATGGAGATCCCAAGGAGAGGAGGAAAATCCATGAATCCATGGCACAAGCAAAAATGCACCCAAGTATGGAGTTAGGCGCTGAATTGAATATCCCAAGGAGAGGAGAAAAATCCACAAATCCATGGACAGAGGGAAAATGCGCCCAAGTCTGGAGTCAGGTGTTGAAATGAGATTCCCAAGGATAGAGGAAAAAATTCTTGAATCCCTGACATTATCAAAATACCGCCCAAGTCTGCAGTCGGGCGCTAAAATGAAGAAGGCAAGGACAAAGGGAAAAATCCATGAATCCTTGGCATAAGCAAAATTCTACCCAACTATGCAGTCAGGCGCCAAAATGGAGAAGCCAAGGACAGATGGAAAAATCCATGAATCCTTGGCATTAGCGAAATTCCGCCCAACTGCGCCAAAATGGAGAAGCCAAGGACAGATGGAAAATTCCATGAATCCATGGTATAGTAAAAATTCTGCCCAAGTATGCAATTGGGCGCCAAAATGAGGAAGGTAAGGACAAATGGAAAATTCCATGAATCCATGGCATAGTGAAAATTCCACCCAAGGATGCAATTGGGCGCCAAAATGGGTCAGGCAAGGATAGATGGATAAATTTCATGAATCCTCCACAGAGAGAAAATTCTGCCCAAGCTAGAAATTGAAATTTTGCCTAAGGCATAGAATCCAAGGAGTCAAGGAGGAATAGAAAATAAAATTCCCCTCGGGCAAATTTTTTGAATTTGCTATTTTTAGACACCGAATCTTGATGGAATGAGGAAATTGTTATAGACTCAGAATCATGGTAGAATTCAGAATCCAATTAACCTGGTTCCTAAATTTTTGGAGGATCCCTAAAAAATAGGGATGTTGAAAAGAAGACATGGACAATTCACAAATAAAATTTCTAAGGCAAGGAAGGAATCATGGATGAACTAAACAAGAAATCACCCCCAGGAAAAAAATTGAAAAAATGCATTCTCGGGCATCAAATCACATCCAAATTTCAAAAGTTTTACAAATTTAGATTCGTAGGAGAATTCTCTTCCTCCTGGACTTGAAACCCTAATTTGTGCAAAATTCGTAAAAAAATAGGAGATGCTGAAAAATCATTGAAAATCTTTTCCAGAACAAGGCGAGCTCAAAAACTTCAAGAAAATACTTCCAGAGTAAGAGATTCTCCCTCTTGAAGTTTTCTCTCTCCAAGGTTTTTTCCACCAAGTGGCAGTCAAGTCAACAGACATTGAATTAATGAAGCATCTCTTTGCATGTAGCTGTCACATTTATGGCATTATGACAGATTCTCTGTGCATGTCGCCGTCACTACGAGAATGATGGGCATTTATGATGGTGTCGGTTATATTTTGAGCATAATCAACATCATGGGGCACGTTTAATGTGCTAGTGGGTGCTATTTTAGGCTCTTTTAAATTAATTATACATGGGCATAATGGGTTATTAATTGTCGATTCCCACCTCGTTGCACCTTGAGTGGGGAATCTTTAGGGTAAACCCTAATTAGGGTTTTGCATGTAATCATAGCTTGAGGCCTATATAAGGGGGTGACCCCTTCATTTGTAAAGGAGGAGAGACTATCGTCAGAGATTGTTGCTAAGAGTTTTTGAAGCAAACACTTAATACATTGTTCAATTGTTGGTGTGTTCTTGTGTTGTTTTGGAGCTCGCATGGTCTCATTCTCTTCATAGATTAGATTTGCTTTCATGTTGTTAAACGAACTGGATTTGATAGGACCGCTTGTTGCAAAATTCATGCTCATACTTTTGGTGTGCAATTGATTGTTGCATATCGTGCAAAGTTAGTCTGAGTCTCCATTATATGTGTATGTTTAACTTCGATTATCAAAAGAGATCGTTCAATTTGATGGTTTCTCTTGATGATTTGAAAATCTTTAACACACCCTCTGAAGATTGCACCGCCTTCGTGTAGTTGTGCGTTGCTGGCAAAGCGAAGCGTGGTTGGATTTTGTGCAAGTTACCCCGTCTCCTTTTTCATAGGATTAGATTACTTTTAGTCTAGTTTTTCTCTGCCCTATTCCTATTTACTTTCTGCATAATTCAAAATCCAAAAGATCCAAAACTAGAGCTTTTATTTCAAATTATCCGTATACAAAAATCTTTGAGCTTGCATAAGTTTCTTCAACATACTTAAGACCCCCTTGGGTTATCAACAAACCCATCAAACAACTGAGTCACGTCCACACACTAAAGGAACCTTGGAATTAGTCGTTTGAACTTTAAGCAATCCTAGCATATGGATTAATCTTGATCAAGAGAGAATAAGGTGACCATTGGTGACTTTATTCTGTGTTAGATGCGGTCATAAAAAACACGTCAACAGAATTGGCGCTAGAAGGAGGGCCTGATCGCGATGAATTCCTGAACAGCTGAACTCCGAATCATATCAATTCATATTTGCGAGGAGTAATCTTAAGGACTTTTTTCACCCTCCTCCCGCAGCCAATAGAATTGGCGCTAGAAGGAGGGCAGATTTCATTTGAAGAAGAAACTTTATTGCTCAAAGAAGAAGTTATGACTCAAGATGGTGTTACCTGCAACTAGAAGTTCACCTCCTGTTTTGCAGCCTGGTTTGGGATTTCATAATCATCAGGAGGATATCATTGTTGACATAGCTGATTTTGCTCAGAAGATAAGCTCAAGCAAAGATCAGTACAATGAAATTTGACCGGTGTTACAAGGAGAATGAGAAAAGGCTATTGCAATTGTCGTTGAGATTGAAAGAGATTTGCTCAACCAAAGGTTTCTACTTGCTCCACATGCTCCGCACCTCCGGTGATCCAAGAAGTTGGAGCATATTAATTCATTCTCACCAGAAATACATCAAAGGATTCTGCGATCTACCCTAGGAGCAAAGGAATTCGAAGAACTTACTTTCAAGCCAAGACGTGGGAAGAAGGAAATCACATCCTCAAGTCAAGGTTCACCAAGTGTTGAAGATCTTACCCATTTGTTTCAGACCCCACCATCACAACGGACAATATTAAGCGTAGTTGGTGTGGGTATTCAACAAGGATTCATTCATGAACCAACACCAGCAGTTGTTCAGTAGTAGTCGATACCTGCAATGGCACACTAGCAACAACAACACCACCAACAACAACAACAATAAGCCCTGAGACTGAATTGACGTCCTGCAAATGCCTCACCGCTCGCTTCCTTTGCCGCATATCATGACATGCCAAAGAATCCGGAGCATTTCTGCACCAAGTTCTACATTAATGATGTCAATCGTACTATTGAAGAACATATTAAAGTATTTGAAGATACTCTCCTGAATAGAGATATCCAGCACGAGGATGTCGTCTGCTGACTATTTCCATATTCCTTGGACAAAGAGGCGTTCTATTGGTACATTAACCTGCCAGTGGATTCCGTTGGAACTTGGCAACAAATGAAAGACACATTCTCGGCAAAGTTCAGATTGCCTGTCTCCCCAGCATAAGTGTATCGACAATTTATCGAAGTAAGGAGACAAGAACGGGAGCCAATTGTCGCCTTTAACAACAGATTCCAGAGAGCTTATTCTAGGCTACGCTCGCCTTACAATGTGAATGATGAAGCAGCCAGAAATATATACTATGATGCACTGGACTGTTTCACCTCTATGTTTGTCCAGCAAACCAACCCTGCTGATCTGAAGGCAGCCTATGATGAAGGTTTCAAGATTAGCCTACGATCACCGGCGACTGCTACAGGAACGATGCCTTATAATTCACAAGTTGGTGTAGCAAATTATCTCCCTGCTATCAATCCAATTCCCGGGCTAGCGAATCAGTTAGTGCCTCATCCAGGGGCCTTAATGTCATAGGCCCCGCCATCGCAGCTAGTCTATCTACAAAACACAACCACTCCATCCAGAACTCAAGAAGAAAGGGATGATATGAAAGAACTGATAGAACAAGTGAAAAGATTGTCTACTGAGGCGACTTACCTTAGAAATTAGAATAACCAGATGCAAAACATGCAAAGAAATTATCAGTCGTACCAAGAAGGGAACAAAGGGTATCATAATAACCCTCCAAACCATCATGAAAACCATCAAGGACATAGTACTGGGCATCAAAACAACAATCATGGTTTTCAAAATAACAACAACAATCAAGGGTTCCATAAGAAAGCATGGAACACAACACCAAATAATGGGGGTGTGCCTTCACTGCTGGACAATCCGCCACCCTCCGACAATAGGCCGGCAGATAAAGTATTCCTAGCAGAAGCCGCCTTGTCAACTTGGTGTAGGATGCACAATACAAGTAAACATTCTGAGCTACAATGTCATGAATTTCAAGTAGCTGCTGATATTTTCCGGTATGGAATGAATAATTCTGAAGGTCCTGAGAATCCTCCAACAATGGGATATGAGATAGTCCCGACACAAAGACATGACCAAGCCCTTATTTTAGAGGATTTCATATTCCCACCTGAATTTGAGGATTATACGCCACCGCAAGGATCTTACAAATTCCCACCAGCGTCAGCAAATGGTCATGTGGAGGCCCCAAGGTATCAAGGATCATCAAAAGTATCGCCTGACAAACCTCAGGTCAAAGATGGATACATCTTCCCTCCATTGAATAATAGTGTTCTAGTGGAAGTAGTTGGCGAGGTTCAAGTGTTTCAACAAACAAATGGAAATGTTGCTCCAAAGGCGTATCAGAGAAATTATCGAAACCATAAGCTGCTCACATCTTCTATCCCTCCAAATAATTTCTCAACTCCCCCAAATCCCAACGCCAGCAATGTTCCTAGTCCGTTGAGGGATTCACCAAAGTATAGATAAGCAGTTGCTCCTCAAGGTGAACGAGTCCAACCATCCGCTCAACCTACAGAAAATAGACAACAAGATAATCCTCCCAAGGAGGAATTGAAAAGATTGAGCTCTTACATTCTGGAAGAGTTCAAGAAGATTAAGATAATCTTACCTTTGTTCGAACTAATGAAAATCCCTGAGGTGAGAGATTCGTTGTTGGGAAGCCTGAGCGATGCTCCAGTACCAAGAAGTGTCCCGTAAGCCATGACGAATGTTCAAAGGAATACGCCCAACAATTCAAACCTAGCATCAAACACAAACGTTGTTCAGGATGTACCACAAGTCTTTCCTGATGCATTTGATGCCCCGTAGCAACCCCCAAGCTTTATTGGAATGGTGCAGAATTCTCCCTGTGATCCACAAGAGCGGAATCCTGCGACAACTCAACCGGCTCTGCAAAGAGCCCCTGCAACAAAGAAAGAAGAAATGACCCATGAGGTTAGTGAACCTGCGAAGCCAACTTTTACTAAAATCATTCAGGCACTAGCTACAGGTCAAGATTCATAGCAAGAGGCGAGGAACCAAGAAGTTATCAACGACAGTGAATAGAGAAGGAAGCTCACAATTTGTTACATAGGAAGGGACGAGCCTTCTCCTTTCCTGGTCTCTGTCAGGATTTTTGGCAAACTCTTACACAATTGTAGACTATGGTGCTTCAAGCAACGTAATGTCATTGGTAATGTGCCAGAAACTAGGATTAATGCCTCTACATACAAACAAGAAGGTCACCCAACTTGACAAGACTGAAGTACCCGTTGGAGGGGAGCTCAACAACATCCACATGCAATTGGTCACCGACCCTAGGGTGCAGAGCTGTATTGATATTTCAGTGGTCGCCGACCCTAGGGTGCATAGCTGTATTGATATTTCAGTGGTAGACATCCCGAACGGATATGGCATGTTGCTAAGTAGAGATTGGTCGAGGAAGTTAAATGGATATATCTCTACCAACTTTTCCCACATGTGGCTTCCATGGAAGAGCGTTCCCAACCAGATTAGAATTGATAGCACGCCCAAATTGTGCCTGAAAATCACTAAATATGGAGAAGGCAATGAGATCCTGTTTTTGGAGACTGACTTGGGTACCTACAGGCCCAAGGTTGAGGAGGTTTTGATGCTGCATGGCTCAACAAAGATGGAACAGAGGAAAGAAATGCCTGATTCCAGAGAGATTCTTATTGAAGATGATCTTGAAGAACATCCAATTGGAGGCAAGGACATGTTTGATAGTTTCAGAGATTTCATCATCAGAAGTGTAGAACAAGAGAGCCATTTGGGCAAAGGCATTGGCACCCGTGATCTATTGCTACCCAATTGGTGCAGAATTCATAACACCTTCCATTCAAAACTTACCTACGAAATGTGTAAACTTGCTATTGAGAAAGTAGTAAAGGTGGTCCCCTCAGACCCGACAATAGCAAGTATTGTAGAAACCAGTAATCCTGGAGCCCGTTCCAAGGTAGTTTCGGATCACAAGGATTCTCAAAAGGAAGGAAAGAAGAAACAAGCCATTCAACCACCCCAAATTCAAAATGCTAATCAAATATGGACCTTAAGGTTTGATGGATCCAAATCCAAGAATGGGAGTGGCATTGGAATTGAATTAATTAGTCCAACTGGAGAAGCTTACTTGGCGGCATACAGGCTACAATTCCCCTGCACTAAGAATGTAGTCGAATACGAATCATTGGTCTGTGGGTTGCTCCTTGCAATCCAGAAGGGTGAAAAGATCTTGCACGTGCTGGGAGATTCACAAATTGTGGTGCGACAAATAAGGAAATTATATGCTTGTCATGACAGAAGGCTGTGCCGCTACCGTAATAGAGTATGGGACCTGATTGGGAGTTTTGACACATTCAACATCAAGATGATACACAGAGGTGACAATGAGGTCGTGAATGCATTGGCTCAAGCAGCCAGTTCCTTGGAGCCCCTCGCCATGGAAGGTTTGAGGAAGTTTAAAGTTGAATTAACTCCAGTTCCCTCCATGCCAGACAATGTTACAAATTTCCAAGTGTTCGAAGATGATAAACACATCTTGGATTTCCTTACAAACTCATGTGTTTATGGCACAAATTATTAATGAAGAGGAGCTTGAAGAAGCAAAATTTGATGTCGATGGGATAATGAACTTGAAAACAAATACTATCCCTCGTGGAATGATTGAGTTAGAAAGACTCTTTGGTCCTGATAGGTTGAGCAGGAATCAAACTACAGAAGGTAGTGAATGTGAAGCTGTGAACCTGAGGAAAGAGGGATAAACAAAGAACGTGTTCATTGGGAAAGTTTGCACCTCAGAAGAAAAGGAAGGAGTTATAAAGAACCTGAAAGAATTCTCTGATGTTAACGCATGGGGATACAAGGATTTAAAATCCTATGGTACTTCTCTTTTCACCCACACAATTCCATTAAAGCTAGGAAGCAAGCCATTCTAGCAGAGACAGAGGCTTGTGAATCCATTGTTAGAACCATTGATTTATCAAGAAGTTAAGAAACTGCTCTCAGCAAGGATAATATTTCCAGTCAGGCACTTGACGTGGGTCACCAATCTGGTTCCGGTGAGGAAGAAAAATGGAGAAATAAGGTTATGTATAGACTTTCGAAATCTGAATAGGGCTTATGAGAAGGATAATTACCCCCTGCCATCTTTGGACGAGGTGTTGCAAATTGTCAATGGATCTCAAATGATGTCCTTCCTGGACGGGTACTCTAGATATAACCAAGTTCTAGTAGAAGAAGAAGACAGACTAAAGACAACTTTCACCACCAAGTTGGGCACCTTTGCCTACAGAAGAATGCCATTTGGCTTGATCAATGCAGGAGCCACCTTCTAGAGGGCAATGGACATAGTATTTCGTGATTTAGTGGGAAAGTGCATAATAATTTACATGGATGATCTCACAGTATTTTCCAAAAGAAGGGAAGATCATGTTGATGATCTGAGGAAAATCTTCCAACGTTGTAGAAGGTACGGGATATCTTTGAATCCCAAGAAATGTATGTTTGGCGTTACTGAGGGGAAACTTCTTGGACACGCTATTTCCGAGAAAGGGATTTCTATTGATCCAGAGCGCATTGAGGCCATTTCAAGGATCGGCCTGCCCGCCAATCAAAGGGAATTGAAATCATTATTTGGCAAGATTAATTTCGTCAAGAAGTTTATTATTGGATTCACCGAGATCGTGAAGCCACTGAATGACATGTTGAAGAAAGGAGCAAAGATCGAGTAGATGACTCCAACAAAGCAAGCATTTGAAGAAATAAAGCAAGCAATTGTCAATGCTCTGATCCTGGTCAGCCTTGATTATACCAAATCTTTCTATTTGTATTTCTTTGCTTCAGAACATACATGCATGACAATCCTCACCTAGAGGAATGAAGAGAAAGATGAACGTCCAATTGCTTTTATGAGTTCTTTGTTGAAAGATGTGGAGTTGAGGTACCCAAACATGGAGAAACATGACTATGCATTGGTCAAGGGTATTAAGAAGTTCCGACATTATTTATTAAGAAGCAAGGTGTTCGCCATTGTTCCTGACGCAACTCAGAATGAATTAGGTGAGAGAAGAGGCAAGTGGGTCGCCATGATCCAAGAATACGATATCAAAATACAACCAATCAAGATAGTCTGAGGTCAAGCATTCGCACAAACAATTGCCACGACGGGCCCTGTATACAACAGAGATATTCTAGAAGAGGTATCTCTCGGAGAATGGTACGATGAAGTTGTCTTCTATCTACTAAACCACATATGCCCTCTGTAGTTGAACCTTGTCCAAAAAAGGGCATTAAGAATGCAGAGCCAGAAATACATGTTGCAAGGAGCTATCCTATACAAGAAGAATCATGAAGGAATATACTTGAGATGTGTAGGCAAAGAAGAAGCCAAACAAATTATGGAACAGTTTCATGGTAGATTTGGAACCAGTCATGGAGGTAGTTTGGCTACACCACATCAGATTGCCCGGGTAGGATATTATTGGCCCACACCGTTTAAGGATGCATACCAACATGTGAAGGCATGTCACACGTGTTAGACAACCGTTGTTCGAGAAAAGAATCCTTGTATGCCACTTCAGACAGTCATTGAACTAAGGCCAATTGCCCAATGGGGGTTGGATATTATTGGAGCAATCAACCCCCCTTCTTCAGCCCAACACAAATACATCCTTGCCGCCACAGACTATTGCACCAGGTGGTCTGAAGCCCAAGCCCTGAAACTGTGTACCTCTAATGTAGTAATCAAATTCCTTGAAGAGAACATTATCACAAGATTTGGATGTCCATGTGCCTTGGTGTGCGACAATGGCCCTGCATTCTCATCATTAAAGTTTTCTAACTGGGCCTTCGAGTACAGAATCACATTGAAATTCTCCTCGAATTACTATCCCCAAGGAAATGGGCTGGCAGAATCAACAAATAAGAATCTATTGAGTCCTATCAAGAAGTTGTTGGACAAGAATCCCAAGGACTGGCATACGCAGCTAAGGTTTTCTCTTTGGGCAAATAGGACATGAGTGAAGAATTCCTTGGGAACATCTCCCTATCACCTAGTCTACGGACAAGATCCAATGTTTCCCATCAAGCTGAGAATCCCGACTTTGCAGTTCTTACAAGAATACTTGGATGGTGAAGATGCGGTTCAGACACGTCTCACACAGTTACTACACCTTGAGGAGAAGACGGACCAAGCATTAGACAACTTTGCAAAGCATCAGGGAGTGGTCAAATGATGGTTTGACAAACAAGCCAAGGTCAAATGTTTCCGGATTTCCGACTTGGTTTTGTACTGGAATAAGGCCCACGAAAGAAGAGGTGATCATGACAAATTCGACAAGCTGTGGATGGGTCCTTATCAGATTTCTGAGATCGTCAGGGATAATGCATTCAGATTAAAGGTTTTGACAGAAGAGGACGTCCCATTGGCTGTCAATGGGCAGTTCCTTAAGCATTATTTCCAATCATAGGCCTTCCTATGAGGCCTTCTTTGTACCATATTAGTTTAGGATTTTGGGTTCTTTCTTTTGGTGTGTTTTGCTCGCTTTCGCTTTGATTTTGGTTTCCGACTTTCGGTGTCGGTTTCCCTCGAGCTTGTCTACTTGTGTGGTTTTGCTTAGGTCTAGGGTTTTTGGGTGGCCTTAAAGTATTTGGAGTCTCCGTCTATTGGTGGGGTGGTGATGTCATTTGGCCTATCTTTTCCACAGTACCCGGACCTCTGTCCTGAGCCATTTAGATCTTTTGGGAGAAGTTATGGTTGGTAAAAACTTTACATCTTGCTTCAGTGCTACTGGAATCTCCAAACCCATGGTAGGCTTCACTTCCTACGAGCCAAAGGAATTGATGGGAACAAAACGAAATACCAAAAAGAAAGAAAGAAAGAAAGAAAGAAAAAGTAAAAGAAATATCAAAATATTGGCTTTGGGAATATGCGAATAACTCCACCAGGGCTATGGATGCCCGACCGACAGTGGAGCTATGTTCGTCAGGCCTATGGATACCTGACTGGCAGCGAGGCAATGTCTTGGATGCTTTTGAAGTATAGATACCACTAGCTTGCCATAACTAATTCTAAGAGTTTTGATGATCTCTTGGATCAAGGTTGATATCTACGCACTTGAATTTTACTCTGGGTTCAAACCCTAAAGTGTTTCTCAACACTCGAAGTGTTTTTCAACACTTCACCCGTGGAGGCGCCAAATGTTGTGACCTAATCACACATCACCCCATCCCAGATAGGGACCCCCCTAGATTTTAGGCCCTTTTGGTCGTTTGATCTTGGTTTTTGTGTGTGTTGGTAGCAATCTTTTCAATCTCTCTGCTTTGCGGATGTTCGAAGGTCAATTAGGTTTAATCTGCTTCTCTATTGAGCCACTTCTATGAAGTATAGGGCGCGTTTTGTCCCTTTTTAGGGTTTCTACCTTTTGTCCTAGATTTTAGGGGTTCTTGTTAGGATTTTGGAAAACTGAACATACGACTAGAATCAACCCTTCAAGGGACCTCTCAGTAAAATTTGAGCCCAAACGGAGCAACTTTCTATTTTTAGAAAGTCCCTACTATTTTTAGTAATTTCTATTTTTAGTAAGTCGATACTGCACCCTGTCTAGGGATCTAACACTGACACCTGGACAGTTTCTATTTTTGGACAGTTAGTACTGGTGGGGTCAGTTAGACAAGGCGACAAGGATCAGGCGTTCGCAAACATTTCTAATTTCGTAAAGTCAGACAACAGACAAAGAAAGCCAGGAATGGGTCAAGTGCTAGAAATTCATGCCTAAAATGGAAATCTCAGGAAAACACTTCAAAATCTCAAGAGGTCAAAATATTCTAAGTCTAGGAGATTAAATGATGGAGATGCCAGGGACAGGAGGAAAAATCCGCGAATCCATGGACACAACAAAAATGTGCCCAACTTTGGAGTCGGGCGCTGAAATGGAGATCCCAAGGAGAGGAGGAAAATCCACGAATCCATGGCACAAGCAAAAATGTGCCCAAGTCTGGAGTCAAACGCTGAATTGAAGATCCCAAGGAGAGGAGGAAAAATGCGCAAATCCATGGACAAAGCAAAAATGCGCCCAAGTCTGGAGTCAGGCGCTGAAATGGAGATCCAAAGGAGAGGAGGAAAATCCATGAATCCATGGCACAAGCAAAAATGCGCCCAAGTCTGGAGTCAAGCACTGAAATGGAGATCCCAGGGAGAGGAGGAAAATCCATGAATCCATGGAACAAGCAAAAATGCGCCCAAGTTTGGAGTCAGGTGCTGAATTGAATATCCCAAGGAGAGGAGGAAAATCCACGAATCCATGGACAGAGGGAAAATGCGCCCAAGTCTGGAGTCGAGCACTGAAATGAGATTCCCAAGGAAAGAGGAAAAAATCCATGAATCCCTGGCATTAGCAAAATACCGCCCAAGTTTGCAGTCAGGCACTAAAATGAAGAAGGCAAGGACAAAGGGAAAAATCCATGAATCCTTGGCATAAGCAAAATTCCACCCAACTATGCAGTCAGGCGCCAAAATGGAGAAGCCAAGGATAGATGGAAAAATCCATGAATCCTTGGCATTAGCAAAATTCCGCCCAACTATGCAGTCAGGCCCCAAAATGGAGAAGCCAAGGACAGATGGAAAATTCCACGAATCCATGGTATAGTAAAAATTCCGCCCAAGTATGCAGTTGGGCGCCAAAATGAGGAAGGTAAGGACAGATGGAAAATTCCATGAATCCATGGCATAGTGAAAATTCCACCCAAGGATGCAGTTGGGTGCCAAAATGGGTCAAGCAAGGATAGATGGATAAATTTCATGAATCCTCCACATAGAGAAAATTCCGCCCAAGCTAGAAATTGAAATTTTGCCTAAGGTATAGAATCCAAGGAGTCAAGGAGGAATAGAAAGTAAAATTCCCCTCGGGCAAATTTTTTGAATTTGTTATTTTTAGACACCAAATCTAGCCGGAATGAGGAAATTGTTATAGATTTGGAATCATGGCAGAATTCAGAATGCACTGAACCTGACTCCTAAATTTTAGGAGGATCCCTAAAAAATAGGGATGTTGAAAAGAAAACATGCACAATTCGCAAATAAAATTTCTAAGGCAAGGAAGGAATCATGGATGAACTAAACAAGAAATTTCCCCCCTGGGAAAAAAATTGAAATAATCCATTCTCGGACATCAATTCACATGCAAATTTCAAAAGTTTTACAGATTTGGATTCGTAGGAGAATTTGCTTTCTCCTGGATTTGAAACCCTAATTTTTGCAAAATACCTAAAAAATAGGAGATATTGAAAAATCATTGAAAATCTTTTCCAAATCAAGGCGAGCTCAAAAACTTCAAGAAAATATTTCCAGAGTCAAAGATTCTCCCTCTTGAAGTTTTCTCTCTCGAGGGTTTTTTCCATCAAGTGGTAGCCGAGTCAACAGACGTTGAATTAATGAAGCATCTCTTTGCATGCAACCATCACATTTATGGCATTATGACAGATTCTTCATGCATGTTGCCGTCACTAGGAGAATGATGGGCATTTATGATGGCGTCGGTTATATTCTGAGCATAATCAACATCATGGGGCACATTTAATGTGCTAGTGGGCGCTATTTTAGGCTCTTTTAAATTAATTGTACATGGGCATAATGGGTTATTAATTGTCGATTCCCACCTTGTTGCACCTTGAGTGGGGAATCTTTAGGGCAAACCCTAATTAAGGTTTTGCATGTAATAATGGCTTGAGGCCTATATAAGGGGGTGACCCCTTCATTTGTAAAGGAGGAGAGACTAGCGTCAAAGATTGTTGCTAAGAGTTTTTGAAGCAAACACTTAATACATTGTTCAATTGTTGGTGTGTTCATGTGTTATTTTGGAGCTCGCATGGTCTCATTCTCTTCATAGATTAGATTTGCTTTCATGCTATTAGACGAACTAGATTTGATAGGATCGCTTGTTGCAAAATTTGTGTTCATACTTTTGGTGTGCAGCTGATTGTTGCATACCGTGCAAAGTTAGCACGAGTCTCCATTATATGTGTGTTTAACTTCGATTATTAGAAGAGATTGTTCGATTTGATGGTTTCTCTTGATGATTTGAAAATCTTTAACACACCCTCTGCAGATTGCATCGCCTTCGTGTAGTTGTGTGTTGCTGGCAAAGCGAAGCGTGGTTGGATTTTGTGCAAGTTACCCTATCTCCTTGTTCATAGGATTAGATTACTTTTAGTCTAGTTTTTCTCTGCCCTATTCCTATTTACTTTCTACATAATTCAAAATTCAAAAGATCCAAAACTAGAGCTTTTATTGCAAATTATCCGTATACAAAAATCCTTGAGCTTGCATAAGTTTCTTCAACATACGTAAGGCCCCCCTTGGGTTATCAGCAAACCCATCAAACAACTAAGTCACGTCTACACACTGAAGGAACCTTGGAATTAGTCGTTTGAACTTTAAGCAATCCTAGCATACAGATTAATCTTGATCAAGAGAGAATAAGGTGATTGTTGGTGACTTTATTCTGTGTTAAACGCGGCCATAAAAAACACGTCACCACTACCTTATTTGACTCATCACTTTGATGATTCAAAACAAAAGAATAACTCTATAAGAACTCCACCCACCTCATGTTCTCTAGTTCATCTCACCTTGACTCTTATATATGGCGAAGCATGGCAGTCTATGTACAGTACAAATTCTTTAGGCAACAAATAATGCCTCCAATTCTTTAAGGCTTGCACTATAGCATAAGATTCTTGGTCATAGAATGAGTACTTCCTTATTGCTTCATTTAGTTTCTTACTTGTAGGGGCCTTAACAAGCTATCAAAATGAGCAGCAATTTAACTTCAGCAACAACAATTGGCAAAATTTTATTAATGTTAACAGCAGGAGTACAAAAGTATCACAACATTTATACAGGGCTTCTAACATGCCTCGGGCTAAGCCTTGCATACATTCACATATATCTTCCCGCATTGTTTTCGATCGCTGCAAAACCTTTTTTATTCGAACTCCGAGATCACTGGCTACTTCTGAAGAAATCGTTCGAATCTTCCTCAGTCATAGCAACTCCTAGCTTTCACTTCTACTCCACTATCGCTTTCAGTTGTGATTCCCATTAAAGATTGTCGCCTTCCAATACTTGCGAATGGGAATAATTGTTAGTCACTCAAAAGTTATTCAGCACCAATCGCTTTCCAGGTGTGCTTAGCCACTTCCCAGCAAGCGCATCCCTAAAGCGTGAGTGGCCTTAGCCTGATGAGTCAAGACACATGTCGGCACCACAACTGCACTATAGATGTTTCGCCACTTGGTTATTAATAACCGCCCATAACATACAATCGCCCAAACCCTAGTCGCTATCACTATAGGCCTTTCTTAGTCGAACGTTTCTCTTTGTCAAACAATTCAGAAGTTCGGTAACCCAAGAACTTGTCCAAAGCCGTTGGTGAGAGAAGCTTTCCTTCTTCAACTATAGCGCCGTTCAACGAACAAAGAAGTTTGCAAATTTTGAAACCTTCTCCCCAAGTCGTTCACCCTTTTCGCTATTTTTAAGAATCCACGAACCATTCTTTCTTTCGCCTCAACGACTTCCCTATTCGGCAATTTCTTGTTTCGTGAACCGAGTGTTTCAACGAAATTAAAGGTTTGCTAACCAACAATTTTGCCGAAAAAAAAAGTTTCTAACTTTTTCTCCTTTGTTTCGATGAATTGGCATATTGACAAACTGAGAAGTTTGTCAACTAGTATTGAAAAACAAAGCTCTGACATATCGATAAATGTAACAACCAATGAATCAACTTTCATATATCTTTTATCGAGTTTGCAAATTTGTAAAACCTCTAAAACCTCCTAATTTGGCCAGAATTTCACCAGAATTTAAAGAAATAAATAAATAAATTTAATGACTAAACAGTTTATGAAACCGAGATCAGCAGCTTTAGTTTATCTTCAGATTACAAGCCAAAACAAGCCCAAAAAAACAAAAGGAAACAAGCAAACAAAGTAAAAAATAAAATTTTTGTTGATGCAGAATTGTAAGTGAACCTGGATGCGCCTGCATTAATATAGATGATTTAAATATTGTTCTTGGATATTCTTAGCTAGAATCTTTGATGACAATAAACAATAACATGTACAAGAAGTTGAAAGCTTTGATATAATTTTAAAATAAAAACAAGTCGAATTATAAAATATCACATATAATAAAGAACAAGAAAAGCAAGAAGAGGGTGAAGCATAGAAGAAAACGAAAAATTGGTTTTCATCCACAACCCAACAAAACAAATAGGTGAATATCATTGTAATATTATACAAAACATATTGTTTGTTTGTTATCTTTTAGATAATATAAATTATTGTATTATATTATCCTACCTACCAAGATTTTATTTCTGGGTGTATCAAATTGTAAAACATATTAGCTCATAAATTGACTCATGATCTCTTGTACTATATGTTATCTCTCTTCTATATTGTCTTATTGACATTATAAACTTAAGCCTTAACTTACAATAAATATATATTATCTTATTATCTTCATCTATTTGATATGTTATAAAATAATTATCAATTGATGAGCTAAAGAGGCTCTATAATAAATGGTTTATAAGGCACAATACTTGTTGAAGGTTTTGCAAAGAGGTTGCAAACTAAGTGAGTTTGACCTTGGAGGAAACTCCATGGTTAAACACACTTAAATTGGAGTAATACTAGGATGGCTGACCTCCCGGAAAGACCCAATACTTCACCTCTGTGAGCATCACCTAGATGCAATGAGTGCTAAGTGGGTCATTCATTCTCATGAGAGATGGGTTCTTATGAACCACTACTCATGAAACACAGATCAATGAGTTTGACTCAAAAACTACACAGTTGAATCTTGAAAGCAATATCATAAATAATTATCATTTCAATATGTTTTACGAGTAACTGTCTATCTCAATGCTTGTTCTCTACTACCTAAATGTTATTATCTTAGTTAAATTTCTTTATATAAATAAAACAACATGCTTGCAGAATTTCCTTGTTGATATTTGAATGAATTATCGTTCAGCACATAATGGGATAATGTCAGTTACGTAAGTTATTTATATTTCTTGCAGTTCCACGCGCAAACAATCTTTAGCTTAAAGTTTGCTTCATTATGTACAAAAACAGAGGACGCAAGTTAAAACAATTATCTTGAATTAGCGTTTCTCGAATGATGACAGCTTCAACCGTTGCCAGTTTTGCAGATGAGCATCAAATATTTCACTTGGTAAGTTACGAAATCGAATATTTGTCTACTGAATTTCAAATAACAGAAACAAATTATCGCACTTTTAGCTTCAACCATGAATACACACCATAAATGAGACGTAATATTTTCTTTCGGCCAATCACCTTGCTTGATCTTTAGTAACTGAATACAGAAACATATTAAACTGCATTGCTAAACCAACAATGCATTGTTTGGCATTATGAAAGTGAACCTGGATAGGATGTCCCATTGTGTAATGCATCAAAAAAAGTTCCAGAAAAACAGTAACTGGTTTGAAGAACTGTTTCTACAAAACATGTATTTGTGTTCCCTTTGAAAATGATAAAAATCATTTCTCATCCAGTCTACTTTCGAATGACATAATTTACATAAGACAAAGTGGATTTGCTGGTTAAAAATAACCCAATGTGGTCGGATTTTGTTTTTGGAAAAAAACAGAAGAAATATTTACTTAAGATTAACAAATCCAGCAATTAATTTGAACAAATGTCATGCAAGTACCATCGCATGCTGAGGTATTTCGAGGAACAATCCTTCAGAAGACCAAGAATAGATGTTGGAAGTTGAAAGATTCCCAAAGCTTAAACCCTATCTTAAACTCTGGTCTAACTTCTCGGTAGTTTGTCGAAAGAATGTTCTTCCTCTCGTCAAATGCCATGCCTTCCACAGAGATTCAAAGCTATAAAGTACATGGAAAAGCATGGGCTGGCTGTCCAGACAGTCATATTCCTGATAAAATTAAATCATTGACGAAAGCTATCATTGGAATTTGCATTGGTTGGAACGAAAAGTACCATTGGAAATAAGAGTCAATATCAAATTTTCAAACAATTTTGCACGTGGCCCTGGCATGATTGTATTTATATCACCCAAATCAGAACAGGAATTTCTCCTCTTGCTATATTTCCCTGCACACCACCCACCAGGTGCAAGTTGACCTTTCCTACGATTCAAAATAACACTGTCAATCTTGTCAAGCACTGGGTCATCCTGTTGAAATTGCCGTGCAAAAGCAGCACCATTCTGTTGTATGTTTTCAAAATCACTCAGATTGAGATAATGAGGTTCTGGTTTTGGAGGTGTATCCCAAACCAAGTAATGCAAATCGCTATTTACAGTGGTGTTTTTGAATTCCGGAGCATTACAAATAACAGTGTGGAAGTAGCCCTCCTGTGATAGTACAACATTTGAAAAATACATCAGGACCGTTCTTGGTAGGTTGTCCCACCCTAGAATACAATACTCCACAAAATATCGACTCAGTACAACCCAGGGAGAACCTGCAATTGAAAACAAAAGCATTATTAGTTGTATATTTCTGAAATGGATTTTAATGAATCACATTCTTTACAATCTAATAATATATTCCTATCCCAAGTCTTTATTTTACTTCATAAATTTGTGTTTGATTAGTGATCTAATAGACCAGAAATATCTCAGCACTTTACCATGACAGGACATAACAATGCAATTTTTAGAACCTCAACATGCCGCTAAATTTCCAATTAGATACTAGTCAAAAAATTTACTTTAATTTGAGAATTGTTCATTTTAAAATAAATCACCCAGGGTTAGACATCAAATACCATGAAATAAGAAGTAAACACACTAAATAAACGTGATTTACCCTTTCCTAGTCACAATCAAGGACCACCTCATCCTCCACTTGCATACACAATAGCAGCTTTCTGAAATCGCTGTCCTTCAGATTTTTGTCCTTCTGCTATGGTTACACTCAATATTTTTGCTCATTTTAGGCCAGAAGCCCAACAGTTGAAAAGTTTTAATATTTATACTTTTAGATGCTTATGCCTAAATACATCCATGTCAAGGTAAGTTTTTTAAGTTCACAAATTTACCATTCCAAGTATGGTTGAACATTGTTTTGTTACAAACACAAGGAAATCATATGCAATGCATCCTCTGCCACAGCTGTAAAATCTCTTATATTAATAGATTGATCAATTTTACCTATCAAATTATTAAAACCAACTACTGACAGGGAGCTCACCAAAGCCACCAACCTAACAAAACCCTTAAATCTGTTTCATTTTGCATTTGCAACAAGGAAAGAGCAAAAAGAAAACGAAAAATGAGGAATGAAGAGAATTTGGTCAATCATCAATGTTGTCATTCTGTTTACATTGTACAAAGGCTTTTTTTTATAACACATTCCGATTGAAGCAATCAACAATGCAATTTTTCATTGCCTGTTGGTTCACTCAGAGTGTTTTCAATAGATTAGATAGCTTATTGTTATGACTAATCAATATAGGCTCATTCTTTTTTTCCCACTGTGACATATGAATGCCTATTTCTGTTTTCTTTTCACCTGAAAGCTTGAAATGAGATTAATAACATTGTCATTCTTTGTTTCACTTGCAACAGGAATCTTCTTTTTAATATATCCAGTCTATTTTTTAGAATTAACAGTGAAAATATATATTGATGACAAAAGTAGTTACAAAATATAAGGCCTTAGCAACATGAGGGCTGAAAGTCTTAAAGCAGCTAGCAGTAGCAAAAGAGCACTAAAGAGAACTGCAGCTACAAGAAGAGCTACTAAACCACTAGCAATGAAAACCTGAACTGACAGAACTAAAATAACTGTAAATTTAGAGCTCGGGGGCAAATACTCAAATCATCACATCAAGTAAGATTTCAAAAATAGTGCAGGTGCAGAATATTGATGGCAAAGAAGATTCACAGTGCACAAAAGGAATCCATCCCGTAGGACTCGAGCTTTTCAATGTTGGTTCTGATGTCTCCGGAGCCATGCTCGAGCCCTTCATAGAGTTCCTATCCAGAGCAGTGAGTCTAATCAGAAAAAAATGACTCAGGTTATGAGTGGTATAGATGCTGAACAATTTCCTCTCCTTCCTGGGTAATAGAATTAAAGTCCCAGTGTTTTGCCTTTTCAATGGAGGCATTGTGAAATCCCTCTTAACACAACTTTAGCATGCCTTCGTAATTTTGCAGAATCCTCATGGTGCACATCCTTAATCACAGAAACTTTGCATTGCTAACATTGAAGACAAGCAACCAGTAGCTCATTAATAGCCACCAAGTGAAGAACACAGTTCTGAGGGGTGGGCACATTCAATATATTTTCTTTTACTTACCTGATCAGGCCAATAATCATTACTAGCCACCAACTGAAGAATACAATTCTGAGAGGTGGGTATATTCAATCCATTTTCTTTTACTTCCCTAACCAGGCTACTAAAGGTGGATTTCTACTTTTGACAGCTTTGACAGTGGCATCATGAGCTTACAAGTTCCATGAGGATGCCCCCAGAAAATCCAACTGTTTCTGGGATAGGGATGTCCCCAAAACAAAGGGACTTTCAGGAGATGTCCCCCCGATGTTCTGCCATCACCACTGCCTACCAGGATACATTTGCAGGACGTCCCCCTATTTTGGGAACAGCAAGAGAACTTCGTCACATCTCTAGAATGCCCCAAACATGCCCAGCCACCCCCTTGCATCATTCAGCTCAAAAGGTAGATTTAATAAAAAAAAAAATTAAAAATTGATGGTTGTGCAAATAGCCCTAATCCTAATGGTTTATGAGCCTCACCCACACCCTAAGCAGTCACAAAAAAATATTTTACAGAATGAAGATTTGATTAGAAATAGTAAGGACTTGGTGTTGCAAAAAAATATTGTGATAAATTGGTGAGAATGGCATGCATCATGAAGGTTGGTGTCATTTCAAAGGCCTTATTTTAGGCTTGGAATCTGCCAAGGGAGCTACCTCTGGACCCCCCAAGGGTTGCTCTGCCCCCAAACCAGGATATGCCACCATCCATCTGCCATCATAAAATCTAGGCCCAAGGGAGCTACCTCTGGACCCCCCAAGGTTTGCTCCGCCCCCAAACCAGGACATGCCACCATCCATCTGCCATCTCCAAATCTAGGCCCTTGGTCTCCTCATCCCCAAGACCTGTTCCCAAATCCCCTCATCCCAAGACTCCATGGAACATAGCTTCTTACACGGGGTTGGTCTATATCTGTTAGGCCTAAGTACTAGGCTTTGGTGGAGGATTATTTTCATGCTGAGACTGATAGCAAATCCAAAACTCAATTTGTGGAAACATAACACTAAATTGATGGAAACCAAGCAAGGCTCCATGGGCGGAATGGGTTGCAATGGAGATAGGTAACATGAGAATGATTTATGGCTGATGGTGTCAGCAAGAAGGTAGTGAGTTAAAAAATATCAAGGCAGACAAAACACAGAACAGTTGTAGTGTTTATCCCTTGGGGTTGAGACCAAGAAATGGTGGGATGGAGAAGAGGTTACCCTGCGAATGTTGATCTTGAAGAAGATTGACGTTATGCTTAGCACGAGAAAAAATGAACCTTAGTTCTCTGAGGATGCAATTGTAAATCCAAGACAGTCTAGCATTATGCATAGCTTGAGAAGAACAAAAGTTAATTCTTTGAGGATGTTGTTGTAGATCCGAGACAATGAGAATATCCCTATCATCAATATAAGCATTATGCATAGCTTGAGAAGAACAAACCTTGATTCTTTGAGGATTTTGTTGTAGATCTGAGACAATGAGAATATCCCTATCAATATAAACATTATGCATAGCTTGAGAAGAACAAACCTGAGTTGTTTGCAGATGATTTTGTAATATGTGATGGGGAATCTCCTCACCAATAGGAACAGGACTATATCCCTTAGAGGCAGTTAGCCTTCTGATACTGTTCATCTTGTCATTCTGTCTTTAAATATTCTGGAGTAGACCTTGAAATTCTTTCTATTTACCTATGGCAGTGCATTTGCAAAGGTTCAAACCCTTATTTATAGCCTACTCTAACAGTCTAGGGCTTCTTTGGTTAAGATCTATCTTATAATAGTTCTGTCTACCATGATTTCATGTAGATGAATCCTCCAGTGGTGCTGGGGCAGAGGAGTTTTGAAGCCTTTTTGTGAGAAATGAGACAATGGGTATCAGAAGTAGGTGAAATTTAACAATTTGTTTGCGAACATCTTTATCTTGAATGCTAAATCAATGGATAAAATCATAAAACCTAAATGCTGTCCAAAAGTGTCATTGTACCTATTAGACAGCATATCTGTGTGGGTAAAGCTTGAACCTGCATTTGATCATTAATATGTATTTTGTGCAAATAGCCATACCTAGGTCTTTAACCATGAAACAATTAATGAAAAGATTATATCCCTCCCAGGATTTATCAATTTTTTTTCTGATAGATGTGCATTTGCAGCTGTAGAAGACATGGGTTTGAAATCAACCAAGCAGATGGGTCTTTTGTGGATAACATCTAAAACATCAAGCAGATATGTTAATTGAGTAAATATTATTATGGGTCATACTTGTATTGCTAATGGTGATATGTCTTTCAAAATATTTCCAACCTTCATGCTTTGATCTGTCAAATACAGTCATGAGGGTGTAATGTGGTTGAACGAGGAAGACTCTTGTTTAATGTAATAGAATCAAAGTTAGGTGGAAGAGACCATCAAATGGGCAGGACAAAGAAGACAAAAGAGGGAGGGACTGAAGTGGTTGTGTCACGTTGAGGGCCAAAGTGGCAATGACAGTGGGAAAAAGACAAAACAAGTCACCAAATACACCAAATAGTTGTCTAAGTCTGAGATCAAAGAGTAGCTAAAAGTCTATGAAGTAGCTGAGATCAAAATTTATCAAACAGAGATCCTGGTATTGTTATGAATTTAGTAAAAGTGGAACCATTTTGAAGTGATCCAAGACTTTCATTATGATTGAGGCAAGGAGTTTTCTAGGGGTAGTTCAATATTTGAAAAAGCTTATCAAATCATATTCCACAGTTGCAATGCTTTATATTCCCTGATGGCAATTGGTAATTCTTTTATATGGGGTAGAATTCAACAAAAGACATTTGCTTAGCTTAAGTAAAAGATTAGCAAGCCACTGGTTTTGGCAATACCTAGCTTGCAACTACTATTTTAGGTAGAGACAAATTTTAATGATTGTGTGTTGGGGGCTCTTTTATTACAACTATGTAATCTTGTATGTTGTCATTCAGATTTATTTCGTGGAGCACTTTAGATATATTGCTCACATAATGAATTGTATGTCTTTGTTCGAACAAAAATTAACTATATCAATTAAATTAAATATCATATATCTATATCAATATATATTACATGTCTTCAGACATTTGGTGTTGTGGTAGAAACATTCCATTGGTGGCGCAAGGTTCAAACCCCTGCTAGAATATTGAGCTCGCAGGCTTTCTGCCTTTGTTGGTTCGTTGAGCTCATTGGTTTGAACAAGTGAAGTGTGGGGAATGATGAACCCCCTGAAAATGGACAAAATAACAAACTTTTTCAATGTTCATTGCACATTGACTCTGATTCCGTCTCGGATCAGCCCTATTTGGCTATTTCTAAGCAATTCAGTAATTTCATGAGTTTTCCTAGGGTATTGCAAGTTTTTACAATGATTTTTTTCACTTTTTTTTCCATTTTGGGGGTTTTTAACATAATTTTAACGTGATTTAAATGCAAAAAATCATCAAAATTTTGATCAACGATTTTTCCATGCATCAGGATTTTTTCGGGGAATAAATCGGCTGGCTCCAAGATTCAAGATTAATCAGGTATAATCGCGATTTTTTGCAGACTATTGCTTCAATGGAACTTAAACCTCGAAAAGTCACTTTACAAGATAATTAATTAAATAAAGTCGCAATAAAATAGCCCATAATATGAGTTATGAGCTACCATCAATACCTTGAGTGCATGTGAGATTGATCTATGTGCAAACTAGCATTCTCCCAAGATGATGGACTTCCCAAGAAATGTAAAGTGCTTCCCAAATATATCAGATCTGCACAAGGACGGTACCATTATACTCATCTTGGCTCTAGGAACTGTCTACAATTGTCAGAATACCTTCCCAATAACATTGGTACTCTCCAAGAAAGTTGGGGGTTTCCAGGGATGTTGGAAATTTAGAATATACCAAAAAAGGGTCATGATTTAATGCCTCCTGCATTTGCATTCTGTCATTTGCTTATTTTGATCTGAGCAAGACTCTTTATAGGTTACATTATGACTGTGCATATATCATTCTTTTGTATTGGCACCCATGAGGTGCATCCTACTTATAGTTATATTCTTTTGTTCATATGATATCACTGCTGATGTGGATAGTAGGTTATACGTGTACTTTCAGTGATGATTATATATGTATGGTGAGTCTACAATAATGTGACATGATGTTATATGATGATGTCTAGATTATATTATGAGGATATTTTGGTTATACTAATTATGATGTGGTTACTTAATGATGCCTTGTTGGTGCAAGGTTGATTCAGTGAGATATAATGTTGCTAACCATGATTACTATGTGACCCTGAATGGGGAATGATTAATTATGCTTTCAATTATATTATATTATATGTATATGTATGCACAAGTGTTTGAATGTTTTGGTTGATGCAAGTATGGGGCATCAACTCCACCTGGCTCTACAAGTCTAAGCGTGCCCATATCCCTGACAATGGTTACAGGAGATAGCACAATGGCCAAATATGTCACTTAGCCCTAGCAATCGTTTCTAATTTTGATGATTTCTCCCTAATTTGTATGATTATACCTCTGTTTACCATTCTAGTAATGTCTGGTTATTCTTATGCATCATTGTGAATGACAAATAAAAATTGTATGTGCATAATCAGTTAGTTGCTAATTTTCGCTATTATAATATGTATATTAAACTATATTTTACCTTTATAGTGGTAATTTAATAATTAAATGTGAATGATGCCTTATGTGTATTTAATTTGATTAGGAATTAAATGGTTTTACCTTTGGGGCTTTTGGGAATTTGATTGGCTTCATTGGTTTAATTGGATTTTTAGTATTTTTATATTTTGACTCCAAAAAGTGAAGTATATTGGGTAAATGGAGTTTTATTTTTCAGCACTTTTTCTATTTTCTTGTTCTTGTTTCCAAAAACCCTACATGGCAAATTTGATTTGTTGAGTTGGAGAATTGGATGCTTGGAATTTTGCACATAGGAACTTAAAAGAATTGTGTAGGGAAACTCTTTGGGCTGTTCGAATTTTGTCAGTTCTCTCAATGTATTTGGCTTGCTTTATGATTTTGAAGATTTCAACAAGCTAAAGGTATGTTTTCTTGATTTCTCTCTTGTTTGTCAATTTGAATGCTTAAAACTAGTTTGGAATGATTCATGGGAAGATTTAGATCATTCCCATTGCTTTAATTTGATCTTTATTTCATGTTGTTTTTGGGGTGTTGTTTATCTATAGACCAATGGGGTTTTCCAAATTTTCAATTGGGTAATGTTTGAAAATTCAAGCTTTTTGGAGGTCCATCAATGGTGGATGACCTCCATGGCTGGTTTTTGGCGCAAATTGGCCTTTAGTGAAATTTGGAATTTGATGCTAAAAATGTGATATTATTATGTGGAGTTATTATATTATATATGTAATTTTCATTTATGGATCGATTCGGATCCATTCTCTCGGCCATGTGGCCAATTGAGCATACCATAGTTGTATGAGATATTTGGCATTGAAAATGTGCTTATTGATGTGCATTGAGATGTTTGGCATTTTATTTTGGCATGAGCCTAGGATTACGTCCTAGTGTGTGTCTAGGAAGTGGCTTCCAACGTATACCTGGCCTGTAAGTGGCATGCAGGCAATCACGTTGGGAAGTCTTAAACAAGTGATAATAATAAAGTTGGGGTAAAACATTAAAAAGATAATTCAGATTCCTCAAGCATGCCATGAGCGCTACCACAAGGCCATGGATGTCTTGGGAAGGCATGCACGCACATGGACTTGTCCACAAAGACATGCCCGCTCATGTAGCACTGGGACTTGTGTGATCGTCATTCTCGTCCACATGAGAGAATGCTTGGTTCCATATGGTGCATCCTCATGAGCACATATGATGGCACTCCCTCCACTACACTCTAACATCGAATTGCTTGAGTAGCTTGAGTAGAGACCCTAATAATTTCAAATTTTGATATCATCCCTTTGCAATGTTGCATTGTATATAGATTGATAGTGTATACAATGTATGCTCTGTGTATGGTGTGAGTGTAAGCCTATTGCATCCTTGTTTACCTTGTTTAAGTGTATGGTTCTTGTGACTATATCCACGAGCGCGGTGGGGTGGACCTATGAGTACGACGTGGTTAGGGGCATTGCACACCACCGTTGGGGATTGGTGGTCCTGTTCGTGAGCACTTTGGAAAGCTACTTCACCTTCCTCAACACTTGACCTTCTTCATCCTTCTTCATTTTAAGTTGCACTATGGATGTAATTTGATATAAGCATTGTAATGATTGTTGACATGTATATTGAGAATACTTCAAGTGGAGATTGAAGTAATGAAACATATTGATATGGTTAGTGTAGACTTAAGTGGACTGGTGTTGGAACCAGCCACGAATCATGGCTATGTATGCTTCTCAATTGATGCTTTATTATGTTGGTATCATAGGAACACTTCATTTGGTGCTTTAACATGAATGTAGATATGCTTCTTGTAGTTTTGGAGATTGATTAAGTCATCTCCTATCGTGATCATAAGATATTGATAAAGACCTTGTAGGATTGAGCCCTTTAGAGCCAACCGAGCTTACTTGAAACAACCTGGCAAGTGTTCTTGAAGT
Organism: Cryptomeria japonica; assembly: GCF_030272615.1. Classification (NCBI taxonomy): domain Eukaryota; kingdom Viridiplantae; phylum Streptophyta; class Pinopsida; order Cupressales; family Cupressaceae; genus Cryptomeria; species Cryptomeria japonica. The sequence goes on along the minus strand of NC_081406.1, from coordinate 174,887,636 downwards.
CCAATTGTGATTTTTAGTGGTATTGAGCTGTAATGTGTTCGTGGGTGTTGTAAGTTGAGTTGCAGCGCATTGAGTTTGCCCAGACTCTGCCTTGTCTTATAGGAGTAATCCGGTGATCTAGTGTCACTAAACTTGACCCAATTTCTTACTGTGTTACCATTTTCTCACAATTTCAAGATCATATTCACATTCCAACTTCACCGAGGGGTTTAGGGTGTTTGGGGCTTCGTACAGCCTATCCAAGAAGCTCACTAGTTTTGGACGATCGTGCGTTTTAGGGAGGTCAGTGCGAGCTCACCAATCTGGAAGACGCCAACGCATCCTAGGGACACATGCACAAGTCAAGGAGACTTGCGCCATGCTAGTGTCCTCTCAAGACACTTGTGAAGACTCGCTCTAGCATCTGGGACACTTGCACAGTCTAGCTCTAGTGTCCTCAAGCACGCAAGTGTCCTTCTCGTTTGACTCCATTTCAGTTGGGTTGTGAAGGTAGAGACACTAGGGAACCCTTAAAGGTGGTTTGAGTAGGTTTTGAGTGAGTTTGATTGGTGTCAGGGGCCTTAGTTTGCAATTAAGGTTTCACCGGAGGCCATCTTTGACACCTAGGACTTAGAAGTTTGTCCTATAGACAAATCAAACTTGGCAACTTGGGGGATGGTCATGTGTGATCCTAAACACCTCCTAGACCTTGTCCTACGATTTGGGAGACCTTTCCCCTTGTCCGTTTGAAGTTTCAAGTACTTAGTCTTCCGCTTTGCATAGTCCGTAAGCTACAATTTGACCCAATCTTGAGGTTTGAGCATTGTTCGTGTATATGTTATATATGTTCACACTTATTTACTTTAAAAACTATATATATTTTCATGTATTCCCTGTATGATTTGCTCATATCCTCTAGGGTTCCTTGGTGGGGTGTCACACATTACAAGTCATTAGGAGAAAATAAGATAAAGAAAGAAGGGGGAAAGTATCACTGGTCCAAAGACTTTGCTGGAGTCAATTAGGGTTTGACTTCTAGTGGATCAAATCCCAAAGTATGTTGTGTTTTTTATTTTTAATATTGAAATAAGTTGTACATATATAGTTCATAAAAAGTACCAGATCACAGTCAACAAAGAATATCCAACATCAAACAAAAAGTAACAGCTACATCTTCCCAAAATTGACAATAAACCCACCCAAACAACAGTTGTAGTTAAAAGCCACCAAAAAGGATAATCAGGACTGACCACCTGGCTACAACCAATGAAAAATGTACAAAATATAGTCCAAGACCATATACAGCAAAGTCAAATTGCATCTGGACAGCAAGCAAAAAGAATATAAATTATATAATCAATCAGTTATTTAGAAGAGCTAGACCTTTCTTTTTCTTATCAAGATTAGCAATTATATTTTCAGCATTCATCCTCATAGTATTCAATCTAAAATCAGTACACCTCTCAAGGCAATTATCTGGGTAAATTCTGATAGGAACGGCTGAAACAGGAAGAAAAAAATTTCCATCACTGGTATCAGAAGCACTAACAACATCATTATGTGTAGCATCAAGAATAGAGGCAACAACTTTCTTATCCTTCCCTGTACAAACAGAGCCACCAACAGCAGCAGGAGAAAGCTTAAGCAGGATCAAAATCAATATTAAGATTTAAGATTACCAACAATGTTAAGAACAACAACACCTACAGCCAAGGAAGAACCACCAAAACTAAATTGAGCAAATATAATCATTTAACACAAGGAAACTCATCGCCCAGGTCAAACAGAACAAGAACATCACTTTCATCCACTAGAATAATGGTTTCTTTATTCTACCAAACCACCCTTACCAAAAGAGAAATCTAACCCCACACCTTTAGACCAATCTACATGAGAAATGGGCAAAGTAGCATCCAGAATAACGCAAACAGGGGAAGACATACCAATAGAAACAGCAACCCTTGAGAGAAAAGGAACCCTCTGATGCCCAAAAGAAGACACATGACCTGGACCAGCAAAGTCATCATGGTCAACTATCTCAATATTATCTTGCTACTGCTGATAATCATTGCCAAAGGAAAAATTATCAGAAGTGATTTCCTTAAGAGAAAATATGTCATGAAGAACCTAAGGATGACCATCTAGAAACTTGTTTATTTCTTCCCTTCTTTAATGCACCTGCAAAGCCACACTATTTATCACAATAGAGATTGTGACTTTTTTTTAAACCCTGAGAGCAAACTATTAGAATAATTAATTCTTTTAGTCAGTTACCTTTTTAGTGGTTCTATTAATGGTCATTTATGTTGATGATCAAGCAGCAGGAGATATCTTTCCCTTGACTGCTGTTAATACCTTAATCATCGCTATCTTATATCAGCGATCTCATGATTGTTAATCCACTAATTATAGTTATAGTTTGCATGTTCGATATTCTATGTGAGGATTTCTTTTAGTTAGTATCCATTTGCTATTGGATAATTAAGCACGATTGCCTATCGGGTGTTACTTATATAACACCCCATCCTTGATGTGTCGCCCTGATTGGGGTCATGACTTTTCACGTATTTTTATCGGGTATTTTATCCCTTCAATCAGGGGCTTTAGAGGACATGATTGATGAGTTATATGTTGTTCTTATACATGCGATATCCGTGAAGGATATGTTGTGCATATACGTGGGATTCCTGTGAAATATATATATGCTTTACATAAGTGCCCTGCAAAACTCAACATGGTATCAGAGCAGGTTCGAGTCAGTGGTGTTATAGAGCACCCAATTACCCATCTCCCCTAAACCCATGGACCAAACAGCGCCACCACCGGAGGACCACACTGCGGAACCGTAAGAGTCAAGGAGAGCCAAATGGCCTTGTGCATTACACACCACCCTATTGTTTTACCCCATCGGGTTGTTTCTGTTGGCGCTCTAGATTTATGTGCCCTTAGACGATGAAGGCCACACAAAGGAGGGATCGAAAATGACTGAGAGAGTGAAGTTACCAGAGTTGTTGTGATCCAAAAAGCCAAGAGCACAATCGTCGTTGGGACTGGTAATGTGGTTACTCGATTTGTCCACTGTGATTTTGAAGTTTCCCTCTAATGCAGAGCGTTGGGGTAAAAATGTCATGTTGGAAAGCACGTAATCCGAAGGCCATGTGAACAATGTTGCACCTCTATCTGATGCCGCCACCACCAACGTTAAAACTATCACGACATATCTCAACTGCTTTGTCATACTCAATATGATCATCGAATGTGGCCAAGCAAGTTTAGATGGAAGTAAAGGAGAATGGAAGGGCAAATCGCTCGTGCAGTTGGATAAAGATGCGGAAGAATGGGGAGTAGGAACGGACCACATTTTTCATATATATGAGAATGGAGATGGGGAAGTTCAACGTGTTGACGTATGCAAAGATGCTATTTTGATTCAGCCGTTAGCTTTTCAATTTGCTGAGGAGGAAGCCAAGTGACTCGCCAACCACAGATTGAATCGAGCCAAGGTAGATTGAATCGAGCCAAGGTAGTGGCCAAAGAGATTGAGAGAATTTTGAAGTTCACTTTTGTTGGATTTGCCTTTGTGTATTGTTTTTTTTTGGTTTCTTTGGATGGCGAGGAAGCCTACGCCAACGGTGAGAAATTCCTATAGAGAATTTGATAGGAAGATTGAGATGATACGACGCATAGCAAATGAGGTCCGACAAATGGAGCAACAAAAGGCAACTAAGAATGTGAATGATCTTGAAGTTTCAAATGAAGCCATTGTTCCAGATCAAAATGGCAGTCCACCGGTGTCAGGCCCTATAGATGTCGTTGTCACACCTAGTGCCCTTGTAGACAATGACAAGCATAACAGAAAAAGTGCAGAAGTCACAATTGCAAAGGATGGAAATTTAAATCGACAAAATAGTATACTACTAGGAATGGATTTGAAGGCTATTTCCAATTCAAATAAAGGAGAAAATGTGAATGTAGCCGATTCAAATGCAACTAACAATAATGATGCACTAGCTTCTGTTGTTGGTTCTGAGCACAAAGCTAATGAAAAGGAACCGAGTTTTGTGAATGTCCTTGCATCAGCTGCAACTATCGTGGACTACAAGGCCACTGCAAATATAATAACAATAGAGGCAACCTTGGACGAAGAGGTCAGAAGGTTGATGCAAGTACTTGGAGATTCAAAGGGAGTCTAACAAACCAACAGAGGCAACCTTGGATGAGGAGGTCAAGAGGTTTGTGCAAGTACTTGGAGCTTCAGAGGGAGTCGCATCATCATGAAGATTTATTATAGCGTATGTTTCTCTAAGACGGAGAAACATGAGGTGAAAGCCCTTGTAGTGTATATTTCTCTGTGATGGAGAAACGTGAAGTGAAAGCCCTCGTTAATGCATTTTTTCTTTGAGAGAGAAATTTGAGGTGAAAGCCCTTGTCCATCTCTGAGACGAAGATGTGGTTCTTTCCACCCTCTGCGAGTAGCCATGGTGGATGTCGTGTTGAGAGACTCCATGACAACATCACGTTAAGAGACTCTGTGATGAATCCTTTGTACTTGTGTTTTTCCACACATGGGAGTAGACATGGTGGACGTCATGTTGAGTGACTCCCTGATGGACTCTTGTGCACATATTCCCTTCCACACATGAGAGTAGCCATGGTGGACATCATGTTGACTGACTCCGTGATGAACTATTTTCCACAAATGGAAGTAGCCATTGTGGATGTCATGTTGAGAGACTCCATGACATGTATATATGGAAAGATACCTCCCTAGCTAAGAGGGAGTGTTGATGATCTAGCAACAGGAGAAATCTTTCCCCTGACTATTGTTAATACCTTATTCATTGCTATCTTATATCAAGGATCTCATGATTGTTAATCCACTAACTATAGTTATAGTTTGCATGTTTGATATTCTATGTAAGGATTTCTTTTAGTTAGTATCCATTTGTTATTGGATAATTAAGCATGATTGCCTATCAAGTGTTAGTTATATCGCACCCCTTCCTTGATGTGTCATCCCAATTGGGGTAATGACTTTTCACGTATTTTGATCGGGTATTTTATCCCTTCAATCGGGGGCTTTAGAGGACATGATTGATGAGTCATATACTATTCTTATACATGCGATATTGGTGAAGGATATGTTGTGCATATGTGGGATGCCCATGAAATATACATATGCTTTACATAAGCACCCTGCAAATTCAACAATTTTGATAGTCATTTAGCTTTCTAGTTCATCATCTTAGTTGTTGACTTATTTAGCTTTTTTGTTCATTTAGTCTTTAAGTGCAACTATTGCTTCTTTTATAAGAACACATCGTTTGCTTTTTAGTGTTTAGCATTTTAGATTTGTTTAGTGTTTTACGCGTTTTAGCTTCATGTTGAAGCTTTAGTCTAACGGTTCATTCTTTTTATAACACCGTCTTGTAATTCCTTTATAAACGGTTGTATATTCATATTTAATTCATCCAATTATTCAAAGATCATTCGATTATTTTTCATGGTATCAGAGCAGGTCGATGGGACTTTTTAGAATTTGGTGAATTTTTAGTTACCTGGATTTTTTTCCAGAAATGTTTTAATCAAATTTTTTATGCAAAAAAATTGTTGGGCGTTTTCTTCTTTTCTATGGGTCTGTTCATGAGGGTTTGGAGTTACCTGGATTTTTTCTAGAAATTTTTTAATCAATTTTTTTCCATAAAAAAATTGTTGGGCGTTTTCTTCTTTCCCATGGGTCTTGTTCATGAGGGTTTCTTCATCTGCAATTTTCAGAAGTTTTTTTGGTGATCTTTCGAGGGTTTCTGGAGGGCAGAATTTCATTTGTTCTGCAGTGGCAAGGGTTTCCATTATTCGTGTTTTTTTTCTAGACATGTTTTTTCCTGAAAATCGCAACTCTTTTGGTGTTTGTGGGTGCCGCAACTTTGTTTTTCATTGCGCGGGCCTGGTTTTGGGTTATTTTTGACACTGGACTTTTCGTGGGTTTTTTTTCGCATTGCTTCTTTTCCCACGATGACACCAAATAGCGAGTTGGTGGACGTGTTTTTTCAGTATTCACACGCCTATTTTACATCCTGTCTACGTGTATGCATTGGGGTGTGTTTTTTATTGGAGACCAAAGTTCATGTGGGTCGCATTTTTCCAGCTCAATGGTTATTTTTTCGCATTGGATCTATGTTTGGTGGCAACTACGCGTTTTTTTCCACGTGTTCGAATTTCACCTCCGCAATTTTTCTCTGCAATCGAGAAAATTCATGTTTCTGGTTTTCGCAATTTTTTGGAGCGCGATGTTAAGCTTTTCCTGAACAGTTTTTTTTTGGGTTTTATAAATTATTCTGGGTTTTTAATAAAACAAATTTCCACAAAAATTATTCTCATAGGTTTTAAAAAAAATTTCCACCAATTATTTTCTTGGGTTTTAATAATTTTTTCAACAAATTAATTTTTTAGGTTTTTTGTTTTTTTGCCAAAAAAAAACATGGGAGGGTTTTGCTTGATTAATCAGGGTTTTCCCACGTGATGTCTAGTATTTAGCCGCACGACATTTTGGGGTTTTCACAATTTTTTCCTCAAAATTGTTCATAGGGATTATAATTTTTCCTTAAAAAATATCATCTGTAATTCGTGATGTTCACATGGGATTTTTGGTTATTCGAGTTTTACTCTTTTTTCCACAAAAATGATGATTTGTAGATCTAGTTTTCACGGTTTGACGGTTTTTCCTCAAAACTTGTGCTTTGTTACAATCTGTTTTGGAGTTGCTGGAGCAAACGTGCTAAATACTCTTCTGCAAAAAAAATTTTCAGTTTTTGTCAAAATTCTCTTTGAAGGGTTTGTCGATTTTTCCTCAAAATTGTGGTTTCAGGCTTAGTAATTCGTATGTGACGGTTTTGTAATTCATGTGTGAGGGATACATCAATCGGACAACATCAACTATTCTTGGTCATTAACACTTTGCAGATCCTGGGAGGGTCTCCACAGGAGCAGTGTGTTCTTGCGTTTGTGATCAAAAGACCTGCAGTGTCTTATATCAGGTACTTAATTGATACAATGACCATTAAGGGAGGGTATTAGAATAATTAATTCTTTTAGTCAGTTATCATTTTAGTGGTTCTATTAATGGTCATTTAGTTATCATTTAGCTTTTTTGTTCGTCATCTTAGTTGTCGACTTATTTAGCTTTTTACTTCGTTTACTCTTTTAAGTGCAACTAATGCTTCTTTTATAAGAGCACATAGTTTGCTTTTTAGTGTTTAGCTTTTTAGCTTTATTTAGTGTTTTAGCTTCATGTTGAAGCTTTAGTTTAACGGTTCGTTCTTTTAGAACACCTCCTTGTAATTCCTTTATATACAGTTGTATATTCGTAATTAATTCATCCGATTATGCAAAGATCATTCGATTATTTTTCACAAATAATCCTTATCTTGGGATACCTCATTATTTCTAGCAATCCATAAAAACCAAAGAATCTCAATAGATATAACCAACCATAGCTTAACAAGATGCTTATTAGAACAAGAATAACTTTCAAATTTTGTCATATCCCCTTTTTGTAATAATTTATGTTATGGACTGTAATACCTATTTCCCATGTTTTCCCTTGTCCAATTTTTGTGTGTGTGTTCTTCCTTTTCTTTTCCCCTTGTATCTATCTAAGGTCCCTGAAGTCTCTAAGTTTGGGTGTGTGTCTAGTCTTTAGAGTATTTGTCAGTCATCAAAGTTTCAAAGCTCCATATCCCGGCATGCCTTTCCATCGAAGTCTGACTTTTCCTAAGTCCCTTCAGCAACAAACTTTCAGACTTGTTCATCCCATCATGCCTTTCATTTGCTCCCCATTAGGGCATCAAAGTTTGCCTTCCCTAGGTACCCCTCTCATGTCATCCCTGACAATAACTCCCAGCTTGATATTTCTAATATAATATGTTTAGAGTTGGATTTGAGGCCTTACCTCTATCCAAACACTTATTTCTTGTAATGCTCAACTCTCAAAGTCTATTGATAACTCCATACATCTCATTGGAGTCAAACTTTTGCTCATCCCTTACCTAACTATTTCCTAATCTTCAACTCCCAATAACTTCTATCCTATATCCTATCTATGTTGGAAATGTGAGCATACCTTAAAAGTAGTAACAAGTATGTTCCATCCCTAATCCCCAACACTTTCAACCATCCTATCAAATCGGGACTGCTTGTTTGAACTTTCCCTCGCCGACCTTCAAGCACATCATTGTGCTCCATTAATGCTCAATTTTGATGCCATAACTTCATTAAAAAGTTCCTCGCATAAAACAACTTCAAAACTGCCAGCCAGTCCCCAATGTTCTTAGCTATTGAATATGTTACTTTATGCTACTCTGAGATGCCAAACTTGCATTGAAAAATCTCCCAAGGTAACAAAATTTCATTAGCCAAAACACTATCAATACATATAATACCTTTATTAGCTCAAGCTCATGAGGACCATCCTCTTCTTGAGGTTACAGAAGAGTTCTTACTATTCAAGGATAGCCACAAAGAACAAAAGCCCAACAACTTATTCTTATAATGATTGACAACCTCCTAACCCTTTCTGAATTCCTTAACAAATAACCAAGCCTTCATGATAGAACCACCCTAACAACAAGCTGTAGTTATAAAACCATCAAAAAGGAAGATTATGACTGACCACCCAATAACCACAAACCAAAATATACAAAATATATTCCATGACCAGATACACCAAAACCAAATTGCACCTGGCCAACAACCCAGAAAAAACAATATACCCAATCAGTTATTTAGTAGAGCTAGGCGTTTCTTTTTTGCAACTATATTTTCACCATTCACACTCATAGTACTCAATCTAAATTCAATGCAATCCTCAAGCCAATCATTTGGATAAAACCTACTACAATTTGCTGAGAGACGAAGAGAAGAACCTTCATCACTGGAATCAGAAGTAATGCCAACATCACCATGTGTAGCATTAGGAACAGAGGCATCAACAACAACTTTCTTACCTTTCTCTGTATAAATAGAGCCACCAACAGCAGTACCAATCTTAAAAGCATGAACAGGAACACCCACAACAGCAGAATCAGAATCAGAATCAGCATTAAGACTGCCAACAGTATTAGGAACAACACCAATAGCTGAGGAGGAACTACCAAGACCAAATTGAGCAAAAGGAATATGATCACTTTTCTTAACACCAGGAATCTTAAAACTAAGGCCAAATAGAACAAGAACATCCATGTCATCCATCAGAATTCAAGGTTCCTTTATTCTACCAATCACCCTTACCAAAAGACAAATACAAGCCCACGCCTTTAGACCCATCAACATGATAAACTGGCACACGAGCTTCTGGAATAACATCAACAGAGGAAGAAGTACTAATAAAAAGTAAAAACAGCAAACCTTCAGGAATACAAAACCTTATGATGCCCAAAATAAACAAGGCCATTACTGTTAACTATCACAGTATCATCTTGCTACAGATAAGTAATAAATTATCATTGCCAAAGGAAAAAAATTTAGAACTGACTTCCTTATAAGAACTTAGGTCATCAAGAGCCCAAGGATCACCATCTTAAAACTTGCTTATTTCTTTCCTTCTTTTCTATTAATCCTACTCTGATTTGGGTTTGGATAACTCTTAATTGCTGTTCTTCCTGTTATTTCAGCAAAGATATTTCCAAAAGAGATCTTATTTCAGGCCTTCAATTTTTGTTTCAGGTGCTGAGTTGTTCATAAAGAGATACGTAGTGTGGCTCTTAATATTGGTAGCTTTTTCCCACCATGCTGTTACTTTGCCATGAGTTTGGGAAAAGAAGCCACATATACTCAAATCTTAATTGCTTATGCCTTGTCATGTTGATCATACTACTGATTTCCCCTAACAATGGCCAAAGATACAGAATGTTCTATCACTTACTCTAGTGTTTATATAGAAATGTTCTCAGAACCAGTATTCAATGACAATTATTAGATCTGATTTTTAAACTAAAAATGGAGATCCCTTTCTCCTCTTGAACCAGGTGAATTTTCCTTCACAGAATTCAAGATTTAAGAGAGAAGAATAAGAAGATCATTGGAGTCTCTAAGATTAAATAAACATCCCCCTTTTTTTCAGCTGTATTTTTAATTGATCTCAAGTCTCCCACGAGGATGGTTTCTTTCAATCTTCAGATTTTCAGCTCATTTCATGTTCATTTCTCATAGCTGATTCTATTACTATCATATGGTGGTACATAGATATTAGCAATGCACATATCAACTTGTATATCTAATGAGAAAAAATAAGCAGCCATGCCCAACGGTAAGGAAACATAAGTTTGATAGACATACCTTAAAAGATCCAAATGAATCATGGTTTTTTGAGGAGTGACAGCATATGAAATGTTTGGTTCTCTAGACTCCATGGTATTTTAACTTATTGAATGAATCTTCTCTACCTATTTCTTGAAATAAGAGTATAATATTTTTTCCATCTTTCTCTTCTGTTGCAGGGAAAGGTGCCAATGGGGTTGAAGGTGAACCAGAGTAAGTATTTTCATTTGCACAATTGGGTTGAAGGTACCCAATGGGGTTGAAGGTAAACCAGAGGGTTGAAAATGAATCAGATCTCTCTTCTTCCACACTTGTGTCTTCTCCTTAGAACTATTCCATTGGCTGCTTGGGATTGGTTTCTAGCCTATATCCTTCTTCTCCTTGACTTTCTTTGCACTGATTTGTGTAAGGATTTCACCTGGATCTTCCAACCATTTTCTTCTCCTAAGGTTCAATCCAGAGTGCATAAAGTTGATTAAATCTGCTGCTGGTAATTCTTGAGTTTGTTGTCTTTCACTAGGCCGGCAACTTTAGAAGTATCTACTGATAGCATTGAGATCTCATCCTCATCCTGCTCTTCATTTTGTTCAGGTTCACTAAGCTCCTGCATGAGGACATCAAAAGGACTTGCTATTGGAATTTCAAAGGAGCTATGTTTGTTGACATACCTTTTGTTAGGTATTCATATGCTCTTTAGAATTTACTTCTGCGTGTTCTACATTATCCTTTTTCTTGTCTTTTCTTAATTTTGTTGGCCAGTCCTTCATTTATCTTGGATGGATCCTTTTTTGCACATCTGCAGGTTCCGGTTGAGTGTTGTCAGCCTGTGACCATATTAAAAATGTTGATGTCGGTGGACCCCAACCAGGTGCCCATGCTTATTGCAAGACATACGTTGTTAGAAAATGTTCTCATAATCTACACGTTCTTCCCATTCAACTTGCAGATCTAAATTGATTCATAATTTCATTAAAAGGGGTTTCTTCAAATCTACATTGATGCAGATTCTTGAGAGTTAAGGACACCTGGATATTTGAAATTTTTGAAGATGTTACATATTCCCCTGTGGCTTCCCCAATTTTCTTTAAAACATCTTACTGCAATACTCAATTTACAGGAGGAATACTATCATCCACACTGGGAATGTGTTAGCATGTCTTCTGTAAGATTGACAATTGTTTCTCAAAGAGACCAGATATTTTCATTAAACACAAACCACCTTAGAGAAAATTTTATTTTTATTAAGTCTAGATGAGAAGAGGGTAACACATTCAGTAATTCACCTTCTGCTGATGACTTCCAATACCCATACCCACAATCACAGACTTTTGGGTCCTGGAAAAGCTACCCTAAATCTGCAGATCAAAGCTTTTCATTTTATAGCATCCATACTCGTCCTTCCATTTCATCTTAAGGCAGCTTCTCTTTTTGTAATTTTGGGGCCAAAGTCAGTTACTTAAGTGACTTGAGGCTAAAAATGAAATGTGAAGTCAAATTGGAGGAGGAAAAAAGATAAAAGCAGTTAGGCACCTATTGTGACGTATTCACACATCACCCCATTGCAAATGGGGACCCCTACTTTTTTGCTTTATGGGGTTTGCTTTCTAGGTTTTTAGGGTTTTGTCTGTTAACCTTTGCATTTTGAGTGTGCCCCAGAATTAGGGTTTCTTTGAAAGTCTTCCTTAAGGCCTGGTTTTGATCTTGTTGCTAATTGTGTCTTGCTTGGTGAGTGAGTATCATTCTTGAAGGTCCAAGCTAGGTCAAGTTGGTGAGTGATGAAGTCTGGAATGCCATCTTGATCTTCAAATGCCCTGAAATTTGGCTAAGTCTGGAATGTCCTGATCCTGAAATTTGACTGTCTGGAAAACTGAAGAATCCTCCAAAAACTAGATTTTGCAATATAACTCCTGGAGGTCCGAAACCACTCTCAAACATCCTGACAGTATAAATGGAATATAACTTAAAGTATAAGAAGAAGAAAATGTTATATTCCATAAAATGATCCTGACGGAGAGACCAAAATGTCAAATTTCGCTCTTGACCCTTCCAAAGGGTCCAAAGCGAAATTCTCCATAAGACATTCTAGTTTGACCCAAACTTAGAACTAACTCATTCCCAAGCATTATTGAGGGCAAAACACTTGTTTGGATGGAGAAATGTGAGGAATGAAGTCAAGATTTGAGCCTAAATGTGAATTTCGCTCCTGACCCTTCCAAAGGGTCCAGAGCAAAATTCTCCCTAGACACCTTTTTTCTCCTTGTTTGCACTGGAAACCTTGATTCCTTGAGCATGGTAAGGGCAAATTGACATATTCTTGCCTTAGAAAGTGATTTGAGGTGTTTGAAAGTGTGGATTTTGTCTAAAGCGTGAATTTCGCTCCTGACGCTTCCATAGGGTCCAGAGCGAAATTCACCTTTTCCTCTATTTTGCTCTTTCATGTGGCCAAGTTTTGGATTTTTGAGGCATAGTTGAGGAGACTTGGATGCATGTTTGCCTTGCAGAGGAGGTTTAAGACTACAAAATGGTGAAAATCAACCTAGAATGGAAATTTCGCTCCTGACCCTTCCAAAGGGTCCAGAGCGAAATCTTCCTTTTGACCTTCTATCTTGCCTAAAATGATGAATAGAGTTTGAAAGGACCTTGAAATTGATCAAGTTTGAGAGAGAATTGGATAAATCAAGATTTTCGCTCCTGACCCTTCCAAAGGGTCCAGAGCAAAAATCCTTATAATCCTCATTTCCTTCCTAATTTTGGCTAAAGTGTCGGTCTCTAAGGCATGTTGGAAGAAAGATTGATGTGTTCTTGCCTTGGGGGATGATTGAAAGCGTTGAAAAGTGAAGATTTTGTCAAGGAATGGAAATTTCGCTCCTAACCCTTCCAAAGGGTCCAAAGCAAAATTTCCCATAAACCTCATTTCCTTCCTTGTTTGGACCTACATTCTAGTTTTTGAAGGGTTGGGATGTAAGAATGTGAAGGATTTTAGCCTAGAACATGAATTTTGCTCCTGACCCTTCCAAAGGGTCCAGAGCGAAATTCCTTACAAACCTATTTTTTTAACCTTGCTTGGGCTTAAAACTTTGCTCCTTGGTTGAAAACGATAAAATTTTATCTTGTAATGAAGAATGAGATTGAAAGGATGAAGAATCAAGTCAAGAATAAGAAATTCGCTCCTGACCCTTCCAAAGGGTCCAGAGCAAATTTTCTCAAAACCTCTCTTTTCTCTTAACTTTGTGCTAGATCAAGTGTGGGCTAAGGTGAATTCAAGAAGGAGATGTCCCTAAGAATGACTTTGAGTTGCTAGTGATCCAAGAATTTGAAGGAATTGAGCAAAATAGCGAATTTCGCTCCTGGCCCTTCCAAAGGGTCCAGAGCAAAAATTCTACAATCACCTACTTTCCTTGCAAGACAAGTCAAACTTTGGGTTTTTATAGCTTGGATGAGTGTGAGGAGAGGTGTTCTTGCCCTTTTGAAGTTGATTGAGGTTGAAAGATGGACGAATAAGCTCAAATCATGAATTTCGCTCCTAACCCTTCCAAAGGGTCCAGAGCAAAATTCTAAAATCCACCTATTCCTTTCATATTTGTGCCAAGCCAGGCCTAGACAAAGATGATAGAAGCCCTTGAGATTGCCCTTGAATGGATTGTTGTCTCCAAAAATGATGATTTTGGGCTAGAGGAAGAAATTCGCTCCTGACCCTTCCAAAGGGTCCAGGGCAAAATTCATTATAGGTCCTGTCCCTGGCCATGATTTCTAGCGAAATTCTCTTTTCTAGTCATTTTGAGGTCAAGCAAAATGTTGCAAGCATGGGAGAGGGATCCAAGGATGAGAGTCCAAGTATAGAAAGTGAAAAAGATGGACCTTGATGAAGGAAAACAAGCAAATCATGAAATTCGCTCCTGACCCTTCCAAAGAGTCCAGAGCGAAATTCTTCAAACCACCCTTTTCCTCCTTGAGTGAGGCTAAAACTTTAATGCCTATGGCATGTTTGAAGGTGAAGTGAGGTATTCTTGCCTTGTAAGGTGAATTGAGGTAAAGGAAGTGTAAGATCAAGCCTAAAACTTGAATTTCGCTCCTGACCCTTCTAGAAGGTCCAGGACAAAATCCTCAATTTCACCTGACTTGCTCATGATAAAGGTCAAAGCATGGATCCCTAGGCTTTGGAGGAAGGAAAGCTATCATGTGTTTTCCTTGGGAGGAATTTTGGAGTAAACAAGTGATAGAATTATCCTGGAATGCAAAATTCGCTCCTGACCCTTCCAGAGGGTCCAGGGCGAAATCTTTTGAAACTCCTATTTTTCACCTTGCTTGGGCCAAGCGAAGAGCTAGTTGTGAGATAATATTGAAAAGAGGTCTAAATTGGGCAAAATGCAAAATTCGCTCCTGACCCTTCCAAAGGGTCAAGGGCGAAATTCTTATAGGGCCTGTCCCTGGGAAGGATTTTGAGCGAACTTTATTTTGAAGTCTTCTTGTTGATGATTTAAGGTGGAAAATGCTTTGTTGAAATGGACATGTCATATGTACTTAATCACCTTTTGGTTTATTTTGCAGATGGAGAAGACCAGGCCAAGGCAAGGACGACCTCTTCCAGTCCATCATCATCAAGGACGACCACTTCTAGTCCAGCATCATCAAGGACAACCAATTCCAGTCCATCATCGTCAAGGAAGTTCCAAAGGCAAAAGGGAAGACTCAAGGTGTTCAAGGAATTGCCAGCTACCTCCAAAATCTTCACTTTGCCACACTAAGGAACCACAAGATGACAAAGGAAGGCGATGCCAGCATTTCAAGGAAAGGTACACCATCCATCTAGCTCATCAAAGACAAAGGAGGTCAAAGCAAAGGTCTGTTGAAGAAGTAGATAGTTTCAGAAGAGTTAATTAAAGTTAGCTTCTCAGCCTCATCAAATTGAACATCAACCAAGTTACAAGTGTCAGACAAGGTGGCATCTCAGTCATCAATCCTCCAGTCGGATTGGTCCACCTCAAGGTGTCCAGATTCAATGTACCTGACTCATCAAAGATGACACTACCTTCGATGTACCTACCCCGGTTATCCATTGGTCGAATATTTCAGACAAGACATGTGTCCAAATAATGCAATTATTTTATTGGCTAGAATTGAGTTTGTTGTAACAAACCCTAATTAGGGTTTTCATTGTAAAATCTCGACCATTGATCTCAAATTGATCTAAGCCATTGAATTGTATTGAGGGCGCTATATAAGCCCTGGCTCCTCATTTGTGAAGGCTAATAGTTAGTCAATAGTTAGTTCATAGAGGTTAAGAATAGCTAATGATTAATAGCAAATAGAGTAGTAGTTAGAGTAGAATAGAAAGAGAAGGCAAAGATTGTTGCCAAGATGTTGTTGTAAAGACTTGTAAACTTCATTGAAGAAATGGTGAAATATATGGGTCGATTCAACAATTTGCATGGTCTCTATACTTCTCAAATTTGATTTCATGTTATTAGATGAGTGGAAGAAATGTGTTTGATTGATGGTGAAATTTGTATATCCATACTACTAGCAGTTTGTTGATTGCAGACTTGCTTTGTGTAGTCAACCGGAATCATTCAGCTTAAGCCTAACTTCAATTGTCGCTTCTTCACTGATATGCATCAGCCTGATGGTGTCTATGCCTGTAGCGATGATCTGAACATCATAAAGCTTTCCTCCGAAGATCGCACTAACCTTGTGGAGATGGTACTGGGATGTCAAAACAAGACTTAGTTAGAATTTCATCAAAAGTCATTCATTGCTCCTACATTCTTAGTGTCAGAATTATATCCTTCCCTCGCCCTCATCTTTTTTTCTTTTTTTCAAAAATCTAGGCTAGTGAAATCTTGTGATTCCAGCAAATCAGACGTTCAGGTTGTGGAATGTAAGTCCCCTTGTGATTCCAGCAAATCACATCATACCACGAAGAGCTTATCCACGAGTAGAGATCCTACATAACAGAACCTTGAAGCCTCTCCAATTGATCCTTTTTGCGATATCTTCAGCATTCAAGAGCTTTACTCAAGAGAGGATAAGGTACCTTTAAGTATTTTATTCTGTGTTTGGTCATGTACAAAATACACATCAACAACACCCAAATTGAAAGTTCAGTTCGAAATGCTTTGCTTTTTTATTGCCTTTGAAATATATTGATTCAAATTTCAATATTCTAAAGTGTTGATTTTATGGTAGTGCTCCTTGACCACAGGCAAACATTAGATCTATTGCCTTCCCAACCATAGACGATAAGCTCTTATTGTCACCCCCGAGCACACTACATGTCCTTCATGTTATTAAATTCATCTCTATTGATGCAATCATGACCTTGCATATATATGAATCAATACCTCCTAATAGACCTCAAGTTGGTCATATACTTTTGGCACCAAGGATAGGGTAAGAACTATATATTACAAGTTTCATATGAGTCTCCCTTAGTTGCAAGTTACATTTAACTTAATCACAAGTTACACACAAGTGGTTTCCCCAAATAGGGCCTGACCCAAATTAAACTTATACAACTGAGATATCCAAATGACAAGGCCGACAGGCCACTTGGCATTTTGTGCACTAGGTCGGCCCTAGAAGGGATCCGACCTAGCTACACAACAACACTCCCTCTTAGCTAGGGAGGATTCCTTTTGAATAACCAAGTCACATAGTGACTACCACCATGGTTACTGCCATGAATAATATGTTCACCATAGCTACTCCCAGAGGGTGAACAAGCACATCATGGAATTTCTTCCATGATATCCACCATACCTACTCGCAGAGGGTGGGCTCACCATGCCTACTCGTAGAGGGTGGAAGAGGGCTTTCACCTCAACCTTCTCCCAAAGAAGGGTGCATTACCACCATGCCTACTCATAGAGGGTGGAACGAGGGCTCTAACCTCAGACTTCTCCTAGAGAAGAATGCATCTCCACCATGCCTACTCACAGAGGGTGGACCCACCATACCTACTTGTAGAGGGTGGAATGAGGGCTTTAACCTCAAACTTCTCCCAAAGAAGAATGCATCACCAAGGGATTACACCTCAAACTTCTCCCTCATAGAGAAGAACTCATTAACAAGGGATTGCACCTCGAACTTCTCCCTCACAGAGAAGAACTCATTAACAAGGGCTTTCACCTCAAATTTCTCCATCACAGAGAAAAATGCATTAACCAAATCTTCATGATGACGTGGCTCACTCTGAAGTTGGAATGTCAGGCTTCCTCTAAAGCTGGAATGTTAGGCTTCCTCTGAAGCTGAAATGTCATGCTTCCTCTAAAGCTGAAATGTCAAGCTCCCTCTGAAGCAGATATCAACCTTCTAATCTCTTTGTCCAAGTTTACTTCTAACGATATGTCAAACTCCCTCTGAATGTTGATTCTTCCTCAGCGAAGAAATGCAAGCAATCTTCCTTCCTTGAATGCAATCTCTGATTCTTCCTGGAAGCATTTCAGAGAGAGATAATGATAGTTAGGGGAAATGTCAATACATGATTCACTATTCAATGATGTAGCATGACTTAATGAAAAATTCATGAACATTATTTAAACATAAAGAGTGCTTATCTTTTATAATTTTGCTCAGCAATGGAATTTCCATTCACTTGGATTGATCACACCGAAGCACCTAGTGATGATCAAATGGTTGCGTAGCCTTTGGCCCTCGCCACCACTCATCATCTGTCCACAATATCTGCTCCGTGTATAGCTTAAGCATCATCTGAAGAACTACCTTTAATACCATCCACAGCAAAGTGATGGACCAATCCACATAAATGCGACAGAATTCCACCTACAGCAAGGTGTGCCAAAATGCTGAGCTGCAGTGCCCATCCTAGGACAAACGTCAGATGATCTTCAAGAGCGACATAAGTAAGAATTCAAATAACTGATAACTGGACCATTAGCTACAATATCATATGATGCCTATGCAGGCTTCAACGAAACGAATGCTTCATGTGACTCTCGAAGCTTCTAGGACGATGTGAGAGTTGTTACAAGGCGTTATTGCACGGAGGCCTTTTCCACCATTCCTGATCATTAGGTGCCTCCATTTGCTTTCGTCCCCATAGGCACACATTTCAAATTGTGTACGGTTTAATGTGATCATCACAAAACTCGCCACTATGTAGTTGCTCAATCTCAACCTTCCATTACATTGAGCAGTCAATAGCAAGCGTACCAACTCGCGTCGCTTCGTTGAATCCTCAGAATGCTTGCTGCCACCTTGTCGATGTCTCTAGCCACGAGCATCATGAAGCGAGCGATCTCCGTCACTTTCAATTGCTAGTAAAATGTTACGATCGCCGAAGCGAATCCTCCACAACATGTTCTCCCTGAATGAAGAATTCGAATATAGAATGTAAAAACTGACGAAGATGTCCATAGCGACTCCACTTACCATCAGCATTTCAATACTAGGCTTGGCGACTTTCAACGTCAAGGCATCAGACGGAATCTGTCATTGAGCACTAACGACAGATCTAAGGCGATCATCGGCACCTCAACGGTCATTACTCGTCACGGAGCATATGCAATGCTCCCATCTGAGTTGAGAGGCTCGGTAATCTACTTTTGCTTGCACTTAGATTTCTCAGTCTGCAAATTACTTTGATTGAACTCCCCCAAAAGCACAGGATCTACCTTCAAGCGGTTAGGCTCTATAAGAGGACCCTGCTCTGATACCATGTTGATTTTATGGTAGTGCTCGTTAGCCATAGGAAAACATCAGATCTATTGCCTTCCCAACCATAGACAATGAGCTCTTATTGTCACACCCGAGCACACTACATGTCCTTCATGCTATTGAATTCATCTCTATTGATGCAATCATGACCTTGCATATATATGAATCAATACCTCCTAATAGACCTCAAGTAGGCCATATACTTTTGGCACCAAGGTTAGGGTCGGAACTATATATTACAAGTTACATATGAGTCTCCCTTAGTTGCAAGTTACATTTAACTTAATCACAAGTTACACACAAGTGGTTCGCCCAAATAGGGCCTGTCCCAAATAAGACTCATACAATTGAGATATCCAAATGCCAAGGCCAACAGGCCACTTGGCATTTTGTGCACTAGGTCACCCTAGAAGGGATCTGACCTAGCTACACAAAAACATAAAGGACCATTCAATTGGAAAAATCTTTTACAAAATTTTGTAGTAACCCTAGACAAAAAAAAGGCTCGTAATTCAAGAGGGAAACAACATTGGAAACAAACATTTACAGCCTTGAATGGAAGGGTAGCCTTACAGGAGTTAATGCACACCTCCTACATTTATCTAGTAAAGTGGTTGGGCTTTGAACTAAGATAAAATTAAAGAGAGCAGAAATTATTAGATCACATATTGCAAGCATCTCTACGCCATCTACAACTTTCCCTAGGGCTTCTAGACATGTTTTAACATCTGTAGTTCACCCTAGAGATGAATGTGGTGGAAACGGGGGGAAATGGAAGTCCAACAACAATCCCAATCACAAAGTTGTTCCATGTCCAAGGACTACAGAGGAGGCAAATGATGCCATTAACAAAATCTTCTTTGCCAACCTTATTTCAATATGGCTTTGCAAAGAAAGTCCACCATATGTGACTCCTGCCAAAACAAAATTGAGAACCACCACCTTGATTTTTATTATTCTGAGGTTAACTTAATGACGGAGGAGATGATCAAGAGTGACACATAGGTGTTGCATTCTCACAGATTGGTGGATGGATATTAGACACACTCACTCATTAATGTGACAGTCATATGTATAGGAGGCCCTGACTTCCAGCGTCCTCTATGGGGCCAATAGAATGCACTGGCCCCATTGTGCATTTATAAGTTTCGATTTATAAATACACTGTGGGGCTAGTGCATTCTATCGGCCCCATAGCCAAAACCCTTACTGGTGCAAGGCACCTATCACTCACTACATGCAATTTTGCTTTTTCCTAAGTTTTTGTGTTGTCTTTCATGATGTAATAATGGACCAACCATTTGGGACTTGGTAGAGCCATGGTTGAGTTGTCCAAGCTTTTGGTTCTGTCATTTGCGTTTAGGATGCTATCAACCTAGGAAGTTGTAATTCTAATGTTGATCACAGGAGTAGTACTCTAGATCATTGTCATCATGTAATAGGGGTCTATTGTATTGTGTTTAGGTCTTCTAGGATGCTTGAGGGCCTTTGGGAGCCTTGGAATGCACTTGAATGTAAAGTTGCATCTCAAGTGACAAAAAATGACCAACTGAATCATGGGCATATAAGCCAAAAACAACTTCATTGTATGGGTTGGAGGATTGAGAATGCAATAACAAGTTTTTGAGTTGTAAGGAAATCTTGTTTTCTTCACCGTTTTGACTGTTTTTGTTTGTTTTTGTTGCATTGTGCGGCCCAATATGGCCTTGACAAAGGGAATTACTTGCAGGTGATGAAAGGTTATTGAATCTACTTTTCAATAAGGTAGATTAGCAAGTCTAATTGTGTCTGGTTGCAGAGATCTACTCCGTTCTCTGGGACTAGGCGTAAAACCCTTGCAAAGTAGGGTTTAAGGGGAAAATGACTCTAACCTGAGCATCCATTGATGGCACCAGTTGAAATCAAGTGGAGTGCTAGGCTAGGGTCTGTAAATATGTCTAGAGCAGGTGTTTGGGTTTTTGCAGGCCTTTGTGGAGGAGCTACAATGAAACCCTAGGCTCACTGCTAGGAGTTAGTGAGTTAGGACAGCAGAAGATGTGCAAATTTTGAGCACATGTGGATTGGTAAAAGAGAAATGGACCCGTGGTTGGAAAGCCCTGTGAATGCCCTTAAAGAATCCTCAATTTATCTGAGCAGATATTTTGACTGGTGAAGGTTTTAAAGAACAAGTTTGTAAGTCACCCGGGTAGGCCAAACCCCTTGAAATTAGGACAGATTTGGTTCCCATATGTGTACGGAGAACCCAGATGTAAATTTGCAATATTGTTTGTAACCCTGAAAAGGGTATCCAAATCTATAATTTATTTGTGGCCTTATTTGGGAAGTTTTGAAACTAAGTCCTTAAAACCGCCAAGGGAGGGCTAATTGTATTAGGCCTAATTGAGCCCGGTGGAGACAAAGACAGGTTAGGAAAGCTTGGCGATGGGTGTGAAGGTGCTCAATCCTCTAAAAGACTTCAAAGACACTAAGTAAATGCATTTGGAACCCATTGAATGAGTTGGTGTGTAGTGGTCCCTACAGGAGTTGTTGGAGCCTTAGGAGTGGTGTGAAGAGATTGAGGTGGCAACCTCAATAGGAAGAGTTAATTGAAAGAGATCAGTGGCTATACCCTGGAGGCAAGCCAAAGTGGATCAGACCTTGGAGGTCTAGATAGCGAAACCCCAACCGAGTACCATCGGATGGGCTTGAGGAGTTAGAGAGTTGAGTAAGACAAGAAACCAAGAAGGTGAATAGGATTAGCTCCAAGACTCTCTGCATCACTTACTTCCTTGGGTTGTTGGTCCTTCTGTAAAACACAAGAGCACAGAGTTTTCACTTCCATATTTTGATAGACACCATGAGAAGGTTGGTACTTCTGATGTTGTGCAGCTAGGCATAGGTACAAGAATTGTGTGCCAAGGCAGCAAGAAAGTTAGTCGAGGCTACTTACAAAAGGGGCATAAATAGTTCTTTTGAAAGAAGGAATTCCTCAAGCCAATTAAGGTCCATTTTGCATCTTACTTCATTTTACGAAAAAGGATGCTTGAGTTGCTTGAGACCTTGCAATCAACAATTCTATCATGAGAAAATTAAGTGGGGAAGGTCCAAGATAGATAGGATAAAGAGAATGAAGGATGTGGTGGCCAAAGAAACATTTTGTCAAATGTGAGATACATTGTATCTCTAGTTTTTATGGTCATCATCTAATATAAGGGCTCTGACTGTAAAAGATGTTCAATTTACATTCAATATGCAAGTAAATATTTCTATTATCTGATATGTATTATTATGTTCTTTATTGTATATGTCTAACTAGCTTCTTGCTTGTGGCAGATGAGAGGAGCATTTAATATTTTCTATGTCCTCTCTCAAGAATGCCACTTACTATAAGTATATGACAAAGGAGGCACGATCAAGCAATGCCTTGATCGGTCATGACCGATCAAGACATTACTTGATCGTACCTTTTTGTATATACTAACACAGGCATGTTACGTTAAATGCAAATCGGTAATCACAACCGAAGTTTATCGGTGTATTTAACCTAGCGCTAATGACCGATAGTATATCGGTGGTTGTCAAGGCTAACAGCCAATAGTTATCGGTGTGTTAGCCTTGACAACCGATAACTATCGGTGTAGACTAACACACCGATAACTATCGGTGATAACATAACATGCAACCCGATAATATAACATACAACCCGATATAATATATATATCCAATTTGGTATATATTAATCGGTGATCATTATTTATGTTTAGTTGTTATTCATCTAAATACAGAATTTATTAGATAGATGAATATGTGATTATCCATAGATTGCTCATATGCATATAGAATCACTATCAAGGATGAATTAATTGCTTGATGATTTTATCATAGTTAATGATATGATAAATGATTGAATGAGAGAATTCATTTATCTCTCATTCAATCATTTATCTTACCGAAGCTATTATGTATTAACACTCCCTCTTAGCTGGGTAAGATGAATGTAGACAATATATTCAAGTATCATAATTTAATTGATAGTAATCATTTTAGTCATTCATGAGAATCATACCATCTAATCATTTGGTATGTAGTATCACCTAAACATGTGATACTGAAGTTCATCACATCAATCTTGCGATTGATAGGATATCACCTAAGCATGTGATATCAGTATTGCCTACACGCAATACTTAAGGATAATCATATGAGAAAGCTTAATTTCTCACCTTATCCTAGTTGTGATAAGTGCACTAACACTTTATACAAATGTTTTATCACAACACAATCATGGCACATCCATGACATACCAGAGATCCAACATGATAACCGGTTTGGACATTATAAGATCATCACCTTATAATGTCCTCATACAAGTGTTCATTGTCTTGAGAGATCGTCACCTCTTAGATGTGAACCCAGGGGATATAATCCAAATTGTCCTAACATGACAAAGAGGTTTACACATTAAACATCTTATATGTATGCAAATATAGATTACAAAGCAATTTACCTTTCTATCATACCTAAACCTTTTCTGAAGTGATCAATCTTCACTCTGGAAAGGGGTTTGGTCAAAATGTCTCCAGTTTGATCTCCTGTACAAACATATTCTAGTTGGATTGCATTCCTATCTACCATATCTCGCACATAGTGGTAGGGAATCTCAGTATGTTTGGATTTGTCATGAAACACTGGGTTTACTGAAAGTTTTATGCAACTCTGATTGTCACAGTGTATAACAGTGGGTTTCATAGGTTCTCCAAACAGTCCTACAAGAAACTTCCTGAGCCATATTGCCTCTCGGGCAGCCATAGAAACTGCAATGTATTATGTCTTGGTGGAACTTTGAGCTACTGAAGACTGCTTCCTGCTGATCCAAGATATCATAGCTGAACCTAGACTGAAACAACACCCTGAAATGCTTTTCCTGTCTGTTACACTTCCAGCCCAATCTAAATCTGCAAATCCATGTAAGTCTATCTCAAGTTTCAACCTTCTTGTATTTGAGACCAAGGTTTAGAGTACCTTGTAGGTACCTCATAATGTGCTTCACTGCAACTAGGTGTATCTCCTTTGGTTCACACATTAACTGACTTAGAGCATTGACTGCACAGATATCTGGTCTTGTATTTACCAGATACATCAAGGACCCAATTATCTGTCTGTATTGAGTGGGATCAGTGGGTTGTCACTCTGCTGCTGCTTCTTTAAGTTTATGTAAATTGGTTTCCATAGGAGAGGTCATGGGTCTACAATTTAGCATTCCGAATCTCTTCAAAATATCCAAAGTGTACTTTCCTTGGTTTAGTATGATGTTGTCAGAATTCTGCCATACTTCTAATCCTAGGAAGTAATGAAGGAATCCTAAGTCCTTCATATCAAATTCTTTAGATTGATCATTTTTGCATTGTTTTATAAGTTGATTACTTCCTGTGATTAATAAGTCATCAACATATAAAATCAATATCAGCATATCATCTTTATTTCTTTTGTAGTAGAGATTAAGGTCTGCATCATTTTTGGAAAAACCTAGTCCTGAGAGATAGGTGTCTATTCTTTCATACCATTGCCCTGGGAGCTTGTTTGAGTCCATAGAGGGCTTTCTTGAGTCTACACACACGAGACTCTGTGTCATGAATTTCAAAGCCTTCAGGTTGCTCTAGGTAGACTTCTTCTGAGATCTCGCCATTTAGGAAAGTTGTCTTAACGTCCATTTGGTGTACCTTCCATCCCTTTGCTGCTGCAATGGCTAATACAGCTCTTACTGAGGTATACCTGGCAACTGGTGCAAAGGTTTCTTCATAATCTATTCCTTCCTTTTGTGAGAAGCCTCTAGCTACAAATTTGGCTTTCTGTTTTTCAATACTGCCGTTTGCAGCATGTTTGATTTTGAACAACCATTTAGATGAAACCACAAATTTTTTGGTTGGTCTAGGAACAATCTCCCAAACATCGTTCTTCATAATGGATTGATACTCTTCAGACATGGCATCCTTCCATACTTGATGTTGAAGTGCATCTGATACATTGCTTGGTTCAGCTTTAGAGAGGTCATTCATAAGGGCAACATAGCTAGTAAATTTATTAGGCCTTTTGCTTTCTCTGAAGGTTCCTAAGGGAGCAGCAAACTTTTGAGCTTCTTCTACAGTTTTGGTGGCCCATAGTGGTCTTTTCTTGAGGTTTTCTCTAGGTGGACTTAAAGTTTCACTCATAGTTTCCTCAGGATTCTCCCTCTGAAGCTCAGGAGGAGGATCTCTTCCTAAGTCGAGTTTAGGAATATGGATTTCAAGATCTAGAGAGCTTTGGGCTCTTTTGAAGGCTAAGTTTTCTTCAAAGATCACATCCCTACTTAGTTCAATGTTCTTCTGGCCGGGTATATATATTTTGTAGGCTTTGGAGGTTTCACTGTATCCTACAAAGATTCCTTTCTTTCCAGAGGGTTCTAATTTTAATCTTTTCTCTTTAGGTACATGAATATATACTCGTCATCCAAAGATCCTAAGGTGGCTTATATCTGGTTTTGATTTTGTAAAGACTTCTTCAGGGGTCTTGTCTTCAAGGTGAGAGTGAGGACATTTGTTTTGAATGTATACTGCAGTGCTAGTTGCTTCTACCCAAAGATTGATATTTAGATTCTGATCAAGAATCATAGCTTTGGCAGCTTCAACGATTGTCCTATTTTTCCTTTCTGCTATCCCATTTTGTTGGGGGTTGTAAGGTATTGTTAACTCCCTCTTAATCCCTGAATTTTTACAAAACTCTTTAAATAATTCTGATGTGTATTCCCCCCCATTATCAGTTCTAAGTGTTTTAATTTTGTTTCCTGAGTAGTTTTCTGTTAATGATTTGAATTCTTTAAACCTATTAAGGATCTCTTCTGATTCTTTGCATTTCAGAAAGTAGATCCAGGTTTTCCTAGAGTAGTCATCGACAAATATCACATAATACAAAAATCACCCCAATGAATTTACAGACATAGGTCCACATACATCATAATGAATTAACTCTAAGACTTTACTTGTTTTCCTAGTACTACTCTGGAAAGCACCCTTAGTATTTTTGCCTAGGGCACATCCTATGCATGCCCCTAAATGATATTGCTTTAGCTTAGGTAGACCTGTGACAAGGTCTCCCATTGATGATAAAGCTCGAAAATTTAGGTGGACTAGTCTTCTATGCCAGATCTCATTGGCATCAGTAGTTTCATGAATTAGGACTGAATTGGGCTTTGTACATAGTTCATAAAGGTAGCCTCGTCTTTGACCAGTTTTACTAGCTTTCTTGATAGATGAGTTCTTTGGCCAAGCCAATACTTTGTTGTCCATGAATGTCACTCTGTATCCATTGTCCTCCAGTGCTGATATTGAGACAAGATTCCTCTTAATGCCTGGAACATATAGCACTCCTTCAAGTTGTAATGATACACCTGACTTCAATTTGATGGTGCAGTTTCCAACTCCTTTGACAGGGTGTGTGGAGTCATCTCCGATGGTTACCTCTTCATCATTTTCCTCTTTCATAAAGTCTAGTACTTCTCTGAATCCTGTGATGTGTCTGGATGAGCCACTGTCGATTACCCAGGAATTCACTTTGTTTGATGTTTGATGTGTGAGTGTTGAATAGAGCACATACTTCTCAAAGTCCTCTTCCCTTTTCGATTTTCCTGATTTGGCAAATGTGGCTTGTTTAGCTCTTTCTGGACATTTGGCAACATAGTGCCCAAATTTGTCACATCTGTAACACTGAATTTGAGAGAGATCCTTTTTGAAAGAGTTCTTGCCATGGCAACTCTTTCTCTTCCTGAATTGCTTCTTCTTGCCCTTTTTATCTGAGTTTGTGGTTAGAACTTGAAGATCTTCATCTATATTCTTTTGTTTGATTCCTTTCTTATTTTGCCTTGATTCCTCTTGGAGACAGTCAGCCTTTAGTCTATCGAATTTTGGAAAGTTGTCCCTTGCACTGATGCCTTGGACGAACGTTTCCCAGATACTAGGCAACCCATCTAAAGCAATGAGGGTTAATTCTTTGCTTTGGATCTCATATCCAAGGGTTGCTAGTTCATCCTTTAAGTTCGATATCTGCATGAAGTAGGCGTTGACTGATTCTCCTTTCATCATGGTTATATGATTTATCTCTCTTTTTAGAGCCAAGGTTCTACCGGCATAGGATATCTCAAAAGCATCTTCAAGTGCTTTGAACATGTTGAAAGCTGTTTCGTGTTTCTTTATAATGGGCATAATATTGTTCCTTACCCCATCGACTATTATTTTGATAGCCTTATCATTTCCTTCTCTCCAAATTGCTTGATCAGGTTCAATCTCAGGTTCTTTGGATTCAATCTTTACAAATGATTCAACTTTGTTATCTTTTAGTATCATTTGAATTCCAAATTTCCATGCGGAGAAATTGTCACCTCCTGCAAGTCTGTCTTCAAATCTGATAGTGCTAGCCATTGATAGAATTGTGATGTTGAATATATATACTTGATTTGAATTTTGCGTAAAATTGAACAACCTTAGGTTCGATTTAACTATAGCTCTGATACCATGTAAAAGATGTTCAATTTACATTCAATATGCAAGTAAATATTTCTATTATCTGATATGTATTATTACGTTCTTTATTGTATATGTCTAACTATCTTCTTGCTTGTGGCAGATGAGAGAAGCATTTAATATTTTCTATGTCCTATCTCAAGAATGCCACTTACTATAAGTATATGACAAAGGAGGCACGATCAAGCAATGCCTTGATCGGTCATGACCGATCAAGACATTACTTGATCGTACCTTTTTGTATATACTAACACAAGCATGTTACGTTAAATGCAAATCGGTAATCACAACTGAAGTTTATCGGTGTATTTAACCCAGCACTAATGACCGATAGTATATTGGTGGCTGTCAAGGCTAACATCCAATAGTTATCGGTGTGTTAGCCTTGACAACTGATAACTATCAATGTAGACTAACACACCGATAACTATCGGTGATAACATAAAATGCAACCCGATAACATAACATGCAACCCGATAATATAACATACAACCCGATATAATATATATATCCAATTTGGTATATATTAATCGGTGATCATTATTTATGTTTAGTTGTTATTCATCTAAATACAGAATTCATTAGATAGATGAATATGTGATTATCCATAGATTGCTCATATGCATATAGAATCGCTATCAAGGATGAATTAATTGCTTGATGATTTTATCATAGTTAACGATATGATAAATGATTGAATGAGAGACTTCATTTATCCTCATTCAATCATTTATCTTACCGAAGCTATTATGTATTAACACTGACACTCCTAACCTTGGAGATCTTTGCATGCATGGATCACATTCTCAACGAAATGAAGGCCATGATTCCTCGTAGAAATCTCACGTCACAAGTTTACCATAAGAATGTTAAACCCAACATTCAATGAAGGTGGGAAATAATGAATACCCCCCTTGCACATGGCTGCATATGTGATGAATCTAAAATAGTTTGTGGAAAACCGTCCTAAATTTGTTCTACTGATGAGAAGGATGTTCAAAAGGGATTCATGAAGACTCTCAAAAAATTGTATGGCATAGAAGATGCTGCTATAATCAGATCTGAGTGGACTAAGTTTTCTTAACTTGATAACTACAAGAGTTTGAGGAAGGTAAACAAATAGAATACAGCACAAGACAAACCCTTTAGAATCTGAAGTGATTTGTAGGAAACCCTCCTAAAATTGTTCTTTGATGACAAGGATATCCAAAAGGGCTCCATGAAGACTCTCAAAAAAGCATATGGTACAGAAGATGCTGCAATAATCACATCTGAGTGGACTAGATTTTCTTAACTTAATTGTGTTGATGTGTTTTTTATGCACATGCGAACACAGAATAAAATACCAAGGTATCTTATCCTCTCTTGAACAAAGTTTCCCGACTGCTGAAGATCTCGCCAAAGGATCAATCAAGGCAACTCCAAGGTTCTTGTATGTAGGATCTCTACATGTGGATAAGCTTCTCGTGGTATGATGTGATTTTGCTAGAATCACAAGGGGACTTACACTCGATGACCTGAGCGTTTGATTTGCTTTGGATATCACTGGAACGTGGGTCTTTACTGATCCTTGATTTTTAAAAAAGGGAAAAGGATAAGGGTTGGAGAAGGATCTAATTCTAACACTAAGAATGTAGGAGCAACAGATGACCTTTGATGAAACTTTAACTAAGTCTTGCTTTGACATGCTAGGATCATCTCCACAAGGTTAGTGCGATCTTCTAAGGAAAGCTTTATGATATTCAAATCACCGCTACAAGCATAGACACCGTCAGGTTGATGCATATCAATGAAGAAGCGATAATTGAAGTTAAGCTTAAGTTGAATGATTCCAGTTGACTACGCAAGGCAAGTTTGCAATCAACAAACCGCTAGTAGTATGGATATACAAATTTCACCATTGATCATACAAATTTTTTCCATTCATCTAATAACATGAAATTAAATTTGAGAAGTATAGAGACCATGCAAATTGTAGAATCGACACATAGAATTCACCATTCCTTCAATGAAGTTTACATGTCTTTTGCAACAATCTCTTGGCAACAATCTTTGCCTTCTCTTTCTACTCTACTCTAAAATGCTATCTACTATTAACCTTTACAAATGAAGAGCCAGGGCTTTATATAGAGAGTCCTTTAAAAATTGACTTAGAATCAATGGCTAGGATTACAAGATGAAAACCCTAATTAGGGTTTGTTATAACAAACACCTCAGCCAATGAAAAAATTACATTCAATGAGTGTGGACCAATAGGAAGCAGGGGTAGGTACACCGAAGTTTGAGTCATCCCTGATGAGTCAGGTGCATTGAATCTGGTCATGCTGAGGTGGACAAATCCGACTGGAGGTAAAGTGACTGGGATGCCACCTTGTCTGACGTCTGTGTCTTGGTTGATCTCTTTTTTGTCTCGATTTGATGAATGATGTATTCCTTGATTCTATATGTGCTTGATGAGGCTTCCTTACTGTCAAGTTCTTCTTTCTCCGATAGCATACCTTGCCTTGAAGTGTTGGCGAAGCCTTTCTTTGTCATCTTGTGGTTCCTTAGTGTGGCAAAGTGAAGATTTTGGAGGTAGCTGGCAACTCCTAGAACACATGTAGTCCACCTTTTATGCCTTTGTAATGTCCTTGATGATGATGGACTAGAACAGGTCGTCCTTGTCCTAATCTTCTTCCATCTGCAAAACAAACCAAAAGGTGATTAAGGACACATAATAAATTCATTCAACATAGCATTTTCTACCTTAAAACATCAACAAGAAGACATCAAATGAAGCTTGCTCAAAATCCTTCCCAGGTTCGCTCTGGACCCTTTGGAAGGGTCAGGAGCGAAATTTGCATTTTAGCTCAAATTTCACCATCTCCTTGCCTTGAACTTCTCTTGACCTTTGAATTGCTTTCTCCTGGAGATATCATTGATTTGACCCCCAAGAAGACCAAAAGAGGATTTTGCTTTGGATCTAGGCCAAGGACAGGACCTATTTTGGACCCTTTGGAAGCGTCAGGAGCGAAATTTGACATTATAGCCTCTCTGTCAAGATTCATATATGGAATATAACATTTAAGTATAGAAAGAAGAAAGATATATTTCTTATACTTTAAGTTATATTCCATATATACTATCAAGATGTTTGAGAGTGGTTTCGGACGTTCAGGAGTTATAATGCAAAATCTAGTTTTTGGAGGATTCATCAATTTTCCAAACTTAGTCAAATTTCAGGATCAGGATGACATTCTAGACCTAGCCAAATTTCAGGACATTTGAGGATCAGGATGACATTCCAGACTTCTCAAGGCGAATTCGCTCTGCCCTTGATCTAAAGGATGGGACCTAGGAGGACATTATGCATTCAACCAAGGTTTGATTTAGCAACTTGAAGTGCGACCAAATAGTACACAAAAAACACCCTAGGAATGATCTAAATTACCCCTAATCACTCAATTGACCTGACATCTTGAGGAGATCCACCTGACTCAAGCAGAGCATGCTACCCTAATGAGCCCCCTGGCGACCCTTCAAATGCAATAGGTCAATAGACAAGAACCTAAAAGACCTAAAAAGCAAACCCTAGAAAGCAGAAAGTAGGGGTCCCCATTTGCAATGGGGCAATGTGTGAACACGTCACAACAAATTGCTACAAGACTTTGGCAAATACAATCACATAGACTACAGCACAAGACAAACCAGTATGCTGCTGTCAACATATGGGCCTTCAACATTGCTATGTACACTCGCCATTCACCTCCTTTCAAAACTTCCTAGCTCATCTATTGCCGAAAGGAATTGACCCATATATTGCTTTATCCACTTTATTAAGAAGAACAAACTTATCCCTAGGAAAGGATAGAAGCTTAGTATAAAACAACTTGCATTTCATTGATCATATAAGAAATGAATACAAGGAGAGTCCAAAAATACAGTGAATTGCTGTGTAAAGTATCTTCCATCTTATCGATGGCAAGACAAACGAATACAAGGAGACCTCAAAAATATAGTGAAATATAGAGACTGAGAAGCCATGGCAGATAGATGAGAACCAGGTCATGCAACCAAGGTTGGTTGGGGACCTCTTGCAAAGGAGCCAAATGATTCTAACAAATCTAGTGAGGAGAAACTTGTGACATTTCCAATTGATAATGACAACTATATTACTGAGCTTGTTGCACAATGAATCTAAGTATTTCTAATGATAATGATTACTATATTACTGAGCTTGTTGCACAATGAATCTAAGTATTTCTAATTTTAGTGTTAATGTTTTGATTTTCATCTTGCAAATTTATCCTTAGAAGCTGGAACTTCATCAAATGATGATATCAAATATCAAATGGGCCATCGGATAAATAGATTGGCATTGTAAATTCAGTTCTTTGTATTTATATTAATCATAATGCTACAATGTCATTTAATGCTGGAATGCGGATCAAGTTATTTTTTTTAAATTTCAGCTTCTTTTATTTGTTTAAAGTTTATTTTTTGTATTTTAATACTCAAATATTTGATTTTATTATTTTTATAGTGGTCCCCCAACCATCCCCATAATCTGGAAAATTTCTCAGTTTCCCCAAAACCCAGAGAACATTATTACACAATGTTCATAACATATAGTATAAAATTATTTGCAATATCTAACATGCTCTTTACTTCTCTTTTGCTCAGGTAACATTAGTCATGTTGTTCCTTCTATCATGTGATTCTACATTTGTGTCTATGCTGTGAGTTCCATATACTAATCCATGTTGCCTGCCTTAAGCAAACCCGACAGCAAAGTCCCTTCAATTTTTCTTGCTGTAGTTTGTTTTACTAATAATTGTGCATTTGTAAATACTGTTCAAATAAATACTGCCATGAAGATGAAAAGCAAAAGTGAAGTCATAATACATAGAAAAAAATAATAGTGAATTGGATTCCAGACTACTCACAAACAAGAAAAACATTTATTAAGGATATGGAAAGTGACATGTAAAAACCTTAAGATGAAAAACAAGTGTGAAGTAATAATACATAGAAGAAACTAATATTGAATTAAATTTCAGACTTCTCACAAACAAGAAAAACAATTATTAAGGATATGGTAAGTGACCTGTAAAAACCTTATAAGCATCTGGCATCTGTCGTTTCTGTGAAGCATATACAATTTCACTTTTCCTTGATAAATACAAACCAGGATCAATGATGATGGGCTTTCCCCTATGATACCTGAAAAGGAAAACTATATTTCAAAAAACTTACTTTCCTATCCGAATCTTAACATAAAATGAAAATGAAACCTGCTCTCCAAAAAGAATCTCAATCCTGATGTATCCTTTGAAAATGAAATGCAAGTTTGAACACCCAATGTGCATTACATACTCTTTCCATCCAAGGTCACTTGTGTGGTCAATGAAGTTCAGATCCCTTGGCAAAACTGATAGTACATGAAGTAAATCTGCAAAAACCAGGAATAAAATAGAAATGAGCACAACCAAATAGAAAAAATAATGACACTAAAATTGCCAACACCAACAATATACTTGTAACTATACTAGACACCAATGTTCAATCCATCAATGAAGGACAACTAAGACATAGAGCCTTCTGATTACCACTCAAACCAATATTACATAATTCAGAAGGGATATTAGAAAACCAGCTGTCTTATTCTGCTCCTATGTGGCATGTTTATTCTGATCCGAAAAACTGCATGAACCACATTTAGTCAAATACTCACATTCCTCTTGACTTTTCATGTTCCTGGAATCTCTCAAGAATAATCTTAGAAATCAGACTATTTTATGTCACTGGAAAAGGTTATTATAGATTATCTCATAGTGTATGAACCCATAAAATAAATTGGAGAAAGCAGAAGTTTAATGGCTAGTGCAAATATTATCATAGCAAATTTAGGATTTATCCCTATATCAAACATCCTAGGCTAGCAATTGAAACTCAACCCCACTTGAAATCTACCTACCCTTCAATACTATATGTGTTTGCATGTCAATTGCTGAGACAGAATATGTATCACATTACTTGCCACTTAAATTAACCAACATGCATTTCTGGTTCAGGGGAACACCAACTTTCTTAGTATTTGGGGCTAACAAGTGGCCCAAGTGTTCTTGGGGCATCCAGCTGTACCCGTAGCATCATTTGGTGATCAAAATATTGGTTCTGAAGCATTTTCAGCATTCTAGACACATTAAGTCCTGTACAATTAAAAGCTAATTTACAGTTACTATTTACTTCTTCCCTAATATTCACTAAAAAAATGGTGCGAAAAGGGTCACTAATCTTAGCTAAACTAAAACACTAATACTGCATCAACCTTCAATCTCTAGTTTAAGGCAACCATTTAGTTGACATGTGTACGTCAACATTCATCAAAAGAGATGACTTGTTATTACCTGCAAGAACCACCAGTATATTGGCATGAGGAATTGAAGCATGGGTCAAAAGTTGATGATGACCAGTTTTATGAGTATAATTCAATGCAAAAGGAGGACAACGGTAAACAATTAGAGAAAACCCAAGAATTTTCAGATTACCCCAAGAAAGAAGATTTAACTTGTAGCCTAAAAGAGATAATGTATTTCTGAACACATTTTCTTACAGATGTTTTTGGCTCCCTGTTATGGTGGAATAGAAACAACTTATGACCATTTTTGTTGCATTTTTCTTCTTTTGTTATGTGCTTTGTATTTTGGGTAATTATTTTTTGTCTTTTATTCTACTTTTTAGTGGTCTTTGAAACCTAGCCAATTTATTTTATTTTTTTGGTTATTTATTATTATTATTATTCTACTCCTTGTTCTACGTGCTTGGGTCTTTCTCTCTACCCAATCCTTCTTATACAGCCTTAAGCTTGTCTTAGTCTGCAATTTACCTTCTTTCATATCCTGGCATTCTCTAAACATTCTGGTGTTGGAAAAAAAGTCACACAATCAAATCTAGAAGCAACTACAGATAGAACTTATGACCATTCAATGTAATGTCCTCTTCTTGCACCTGATCAGTTTGGTAGTCCATTAGCCTATTATTGAGTTCCCGTAGGCTGTGGAGTTGGTTAGGGGACTCAAGGATTTTTGCAAGCCCTGGTGGTGGTTTTCGGTGCTTTCTGGCATGGGTTACTATTTTTAGGAGTGACCATTTTAGCACTTACTATTTATAGTAAGTTTCAATGCATCTCAATTTGGTGTTTGGACACACTTGGTATTTTTATTAAGTGTCTACTTTTAGCAGTTGAGCAGACCTCTATTTCTCCAGCAATGTAATATTTCATATTTGGACCTTGGGTGAAGATTCATTATGTTCAGAGAAATATATATTGACTTTAATCACCAAAGCCTCTTTTGTCACCTTATGATTTAAGTGATTTGTACCCCTTGACCTAGTTGCACAACATTGTTTTTAAAAGGGGGCCTCTTATGTCCTTATGGGACGCCTAGAAATAAGATTGATTAATATTTTTTCAAAGAACAAATTTTAGCCTCCAAAAGTGGATGCCTAGTAAGGGAGGCATAGGGAATTAAACTAAATTAAAAATCTCATGAATTGGGTGTGGGTTTCTTGGAGGGAAACACATTTGGACATTGCTACTTTGGCAACTTAACGGGATGCTGCTGGATTGCTTCCAGGTTTTGTTTTCTGCTAGTTGAGGACGAAGACCCTCATCTTTGCTTGGCGGTTTTGATGGTGAGAGATCCACCTTAGCTGGAAGGAGTGATTCTACTTCAAGGGTCACATTGGTATTCACAGAGTTCTTGATTTCTATCATTTTGGTGAAGTTGGATATAAATCTTCAATGTTTTTTGAAGTGCATTTGCAAATTTCAATGTGGTGTGTTTGGGTTTTTTGTGTGTTGATAATTTGCTTCATTTGGGTATTTCTTTTGAAGGTGTTTGCACTCATAATTCTGGAAATTCACTTTTTACAATGGCTGGAAGTATTATTTTGTTTCCAACTCCATTTGTGATCGAAGTTCAGTTATGGGTACTGTTCCAGAAGACTCCTCACAGCTGAACACCATCTTTTGAGTATTCATTTGTGTCTTTTGGAGAAGATTTAATTTCCTGGAGCAAATTGCCCCTCCTAAGGAAACTGCCATTGGTGGGTTATTGCACAATCAGGTCTGTTGTTGTATAGACCTGAAAATCTGCCTTTGGGTGAATGTACCAGATCTGATTTGCAAACTCAGGTCTGAATTTTAGAATACTTATGATTTGCTTCATTTATGTTAGGATTTCCTTATGAAAAAGAAATTACTTCTTTGAATATTCAATGTATCTCTTGTATCTCAAACATGATGAATGAAACAAACATGAAACCCTTTCAAATCATAACATAATTTATTAAATTAAAAAGGAATAACAAGGCAGCAACTTCAGTGTTCTTCAAAAAAAAAAATCAAGTGTAGACATTTCATTCAATCATGATAGACCTGCCTCCCAAAAAAGTAAATCCACAGACTTGATGCATTAAGTTCCCTAATTAAAATACCAACAAGTCAGACATCGGAATGCACATATTGTTAAGTGTTTGCATGATTATTTGACATTTTTACTGATTATATGTGCAAAACATAAAGTTTCTTAATCAATGATTAACCTTTAATTCTATAATCTTACAAGTACTTGTCCATGTCTTTAAAGGGGAATCTTCTCTGCAATCCCTGGACTTTTGGGATCCTTGAGCAGTTCCCAAGCTTCACTCCTCTATCACTGTGGTTTCAATTTAGGTAGGCATCTACTTGAGTAGGTTTTACTTTCATCATGTAACTTGTACTTTCTCAGTTTGATGTAGATATTGTGCACACATGATCCCACATCTGTTGTACATTCACATCTTATGGTGGTGTATCCTATATATATTCACTTGTAACTCATATAAGCAATCTGCTCATCTTGTGTATTTGCATCCTTTGAGTGAAATAGAATTATTTTGTCATATTGGTCCTCTTTTGGGAGGCTATCCCCATAGCCAAATCTTACATGGCATCAGAGTAAGAGAGTGCCTTAGGTTAGTCTTTTCTATAAATTTGGGATCAAAATCTTGTTTTTTCTTGAAAACTTTTTCTCATGCATTGAATGATGATTTGAAGGAATAAAAAAGTTTGATAGAAAGAACTAATTCTAGGGGGTTTCTATTTGTGGCTTTGTATTGCAGGTGCATTTTGGAGCTTGGTGGAGTAAATCTGAGTTCACCTTTAAATCCCCAAAGTCAAAGATAGTGGGTTTGCCTTCTGTTGCATTCAAACTTAACATTGGAAGTCAAATCCATGAAGGTTTTCAATTGTGAGGTATTTGCAAGATTTAACAAGTTGCTCTCACTTTAGAGCATTTAGGATCAAATCTGACTCCGCCATTGCATCTAAAAGATCCAAAAAACCAAAAGATAGATAAATATTTTGTCAAAATTGAAGCACTTGACATAAGACCCTCAGAGAATTCCTTTTGTTGATTTTTTCCCAAAAAAACCTGCCTATTTGCAAACGGGCTATGCCTCACATAGATCTAAAAATTAAAGTGATTGCAAACTCATAGCAAAGAGAAATCTGTGAGTTTTCCAACAGGTGATAACAATAAAAATTTGGACTTGTATTAAATGGGATATGATGCTATACAGTTGACATTCATTTCTGTTTTTTGACGTGATTTATAGAAAATTACTAGATCTATTTTTTTTGGCAAAATTTGGGAAAATTGTTAAACCTTATTATATGTTGCAAGTTGAAAAGTATCTATAGTTTTAACATTATAGCCTTGATTTCGTGTCTCTAACACATCAAGATCATGACCACCTTGTATTTTTTGGCAAGTGGCAATTATATAAAGAGTCAAATTCATTTTGTCTTGGGTTGTTCCACGATTGCGTAATTTTGGGGGGTTCATTTGCTTTTTTGGTTTCATGATTAAGTAATCTTGGGGGAGTTAATCGTCTCTCTTACTCTCTTTCCATCTTATTAGTTTGTCAAATTGTTCTACTCTAGCATCAACATGAACATTTGGTGCTCGTGCTCAAACATCAAACATCTTGTTTCAACACCTCATCATAGGATAAGCACTGTAGTTAGACGAAATGCACTCAAATCTCATCTCCACCATCACATGTTGCTACATGATAGTCTAGTGTCGCTTCATCCACAGCTATTTTCCTAATCTACCTCATTGGGATGTTTAATTACCAAGCATTCATCGTTTGTTTGTGGATTCCCACATAAAGGATCTTGAGGACATTCATCTCCTCTTTGATAATATCTCAAATGCAGTTGCATCATCTTCTTTGAATGTCATGAGGACACATTCAAACCCTCTTGTTCTTTGTGCACCTACGCATGCTTTCACAATGGCAGATTCTATAAATCTTCACGAGTCCACAAATCCAACTCAGTCATTGTTCATGTTAACCCCTACAAGAGTACCAAATTCTCATTGGTAAGCACCATACATCCATGGTTGTGACTTAATCTTGCATGGTACCTAATTCATCTTAACAACATTTGTCACAATTTGGCACCAGCTTGGAGAATCTTGAATTTTTTCAAAGAAATCATCTTTCTCTTTTGTTCCTATTCCACATGGTTTTGGATCTCACATTCTTTAGCTAGGCTTGCGACTCTTGGTTTGAGCATGTCACCTTTCAACACCGAAATAACAACATATAAGCAACTTACAAAGGCACATGTTATGATCTTTCTTCCCTCGTATTCCTTTTAGAAATGGGAATATAATTTGGGGGGATCTTATCTTCCAATGAGTTATCCTTCTCAGTATTTCAAGTGGGATCACATAGCCCTACTCTTCATCCTCTTGGAGAAGAGTTTTTGTTGTGCACACATGTGACTACATCTCCTATATCCCACATTGGTTCTACATTAACATTTATTGGTGATGTATCCTATATATACCCACTTGTAACTCTCATATGAACAATCAGATCATCTCACATATTTGCAACCTTTGAATAGAATTGAACTATTCTACCATATTGGTCTTCATTGTGCTTTCCTTTACACCACCTTGATATTGGGTGGCTATCAACATAGCCAAATCCTACATAGACCTTAGGATAATATAGTTCCTTGTGAATTCAAACCTTGGGTTCACATGGTATGCCATCCATTAATACACAAACCCTATGTTTGCCAAAAATAAATTTCAAGCATAGAAAAGACTAGGTTTTGAAGTATAGCACCAAGCAAATATACAATAAGAAAATATCATGCTTTTATTAATTCTCTAAGAAGAGACATATGAGATTACCATAATTGAAGGGCTAAATTATCTTTCAAAATATTCCATTAATGTACATGTAAATTGAAATACTTAAAATTTTGTATGATGAAATGTTATAAAATGTCCATAAACTAATTGGGCATTCTGATAATTTTTGCATGTTCCCCATCTCAAACAAACTAATCGAAATATTCAACTTTGGTTGCACAAATCTATAATTGGTAACTCTATCATACTTACATTATCAAAAGTCTCCCTCAAACATGATATAAATAGTAAACACAATCTATAGATATTGAGCGCCATCTAGCATATACTCCAAATAGCAAGCTAAGTGTGCTTAATCTTGGGGGAAACTCCATGTTTAAGCACACTTAAGTTATAGTACTAGGATAGGTGACCTCTAAGTAAGTCTTGATGCTTTAGCCCTATGAGCATCACCTAGATGTAATGAGTGCTAAGTGGACCATTCATGCTCATGAGTGTTGGGTTCTTGTTGACCACTACTCATGAATTACAGGTCAATCAAATTGACTCGAAAATTATGCAATTGAATCCTAATAACATCACATAATTTAACACACTAGACAAAACACTACCTACGTGATAATGATTGAGCTTAGCAAGCTAAGTAGGCTTAGTCTTCGGGGAAACTCTATGGTTACGCATGCTTGAGTCTAAGTATTGCGATGTGTGAGCCCATGGAAAATGTCAATGTTCACCCTATGAGCATCACTTAGATGCAATAAAATATGGCTCTTGTGAACTAGTACAGATGAAATATTAGTCGATGACTAAAAAACTACACAATGAGATCCTAATAAAAGGTCACTTAATGTGACAAACTATAGAGAAAAGCTACCTACTTAGTAACTATCTATACATTTTATGCTCATTAATTTGAATTATAACATAAAAAAGAGTTAAAATAACAGAAATAGTGTTTCCCTAGTCTATGATTGTGTAAGAGTTTTTTGCATCAACATTTTGAATCACACTCTATGATCCATCACCAAACATCCACAAACACTATTAATCAAAAAGAGTGAAAGTCAAAATTCAAGCATTTAGGCTGGCAGTGAACAAGAGCAAAAAGAGATGGTCAGCTTCAGGAAACGCATTGGCCAACAACAATGCTATTATTTGCAATTATAGCATGCAGTTTTTTGTATGTTGTTCTCAAATACAATTTCAGATGAGGAGTCAATGAAGAACTACATATACCAATTGATAGTGCATACTTTTCCTTTTCATCATCAAAGCAAAGTCCAATTAAATTTGTTGCTTTGGGCACTCACTTATTGATGTGGCTTTTCTGCAAATTACATTTTGAACTCTATTGTACATACTCTGGTCCTTTTTCCACACATGTTCCAATTTTCTAAGACATATGAATGAAGTTGGGCCCTGCCTCTACTTTCCATAGCCATATTTGTCTATAGTATTCTAATTGTTGGTGATTCCTGTTGTGGAGTTGGGTGGATAATTGGTCCAATGATCATATCCATACGATTTGCAATAGTTCTAGAGACCCTTGCAGGTATGGTAGGATTTAAAGGTTGATGGTTGGGAGCCTAAGTCAGCACAATGGCACTGAGTCCAACCAAACACATAATACCCTAAATGGCAGCACTGTGATGTTTCTACTTCTGCAGAAGGCCCACTTGCTAACACTAAACCTTCTCAAACAAATTGTTAAAATGCATGGAGGCCAAGCCTTCTACTGTACTTTTATTGATTAATGCAAAGTGGGTGTAACTGTGATCTCTCCCACATCACTCAAGTATTGTCCGTGACAAACTGGCTAACCCACTTGGGATTCTTACATGGGGGTGGAGGAGCCTTCAAAAGCCAACGTCCAGTTGAAAGGGTAAGGCTCCCAATGCAATGACTTTTAGATTAAATTGTAGGACAATGCAGCTGTTAGACACTAGATGTCCTAAACTTGTTAGATATGTTGAGAAATATACAAATTCAATACCAAAGATTGTGAAGATCAATCTCTATCCAATAACCAATCATAGGATGAGATATAAAGCTTGAACAACTACAACATAAAAATCTCAAACTTATATGCAAATCTGAAAATTAAGTTGCTTCAATGTGGAAAAACCATGATTAAATCCTTCTTCTTAATGATAATAAAAATTAGCCTTCATATCATGCTTACTAACACTACCTTATGTGAACTTATAACAGCAATAAATAAAGAATATAATTACCATAATAAAGCGGCAAAGAGGCACAAATCACCAACATGAAAACATCACATAACACATGATTTACATGAAGAAACCCTCGCAGGGAAAAACTCCACCAAGAAGAGAGGTCAACTATGCATTATCAACTATAAATGTGATTACAGTACATTCACTTCCATTCTCCTCTTTGCCTCCAACATGGAAACCCCTGTGTACCTATGAACGACCTCCTTGTGCCTCCTACCTGTCCTTGTTCTTGCAAAGAAACTCTGCATTCAACTATCCTCATTAAATTCTACATCGAAAGAGTTGTTTATATAGAATGACAAGAGCTCCAAAACCACCGAACAAGGCATCCAAAGAAGGCTCTTCAACCCCAACCCTTGGATTACCTCTACGGAAGTTGAAAGAACACCAATTTTGGCTCCAATACTTTCCATCCAACTTGGGTGCCCAAACA
Source organism: Cryptomeria japonica (assembly GCF_030272615.1). NCBI lineage: Eukaryota > Viridiplantae > Streptophyta > Pinopsida > Cupressales > Cupressaceae > Cryptomeria > Cryptomeria japonica. The sequence continues at coordinate 174,846,259 of NC_081406.1, read as the reverse complement.
TAGAAGATAAACATTACATTAAATGCAATAAATAACGAAATACCAAGAGACACGTGTTGCCTCTTCAAAGCCCCCACTTGGAGAAGCCCAAAGCTCACTCATTTGTTCACTTCCCATGTCATTAATTAACTTATTTTAGGCATCCACATGTAGGGAAAACAATATTGTTCACAACCCACCCTAAGTGCCTTAGGACACTTTCCAAGGATGTTGGAACCATGCAATATGACATAGGATTTACAAGGTAGATGACACCTTAATCCAAATATTCTCCCACTTGACATCATGCATTCTAAATACACCTATAGGAATTACAATCAAGGCAAAAACATCCCTTAGCCATCCATGTACCATCTGAATTTTCACCATACTCCCATGCCCTAACAAGACACCTACAAAAACAACCATGATGACCACCATCAAGCAATTAAAAAACTCCTCACATCCTCCAATATACCACATATCAAAGAAAAAAGGAACATGTTGAAGTGAAAAATATCAACAACCACTAAAAATTGCACCAATCTTTACATGAACATAAGCATCAGATTCAAATGGCAATAAAGGCTTTGAATAATTGCGTTACTCATGCCACCTAGAATAGCAACCACAACAAATTGCAATTCATCCAAGCTAACAAGACCTCAAATCAAGGTATACCATCATACATAGAACTTCAAGCCATCAACATATCAACTCTAGATTGCAACCAAGTCTCTATATATCCAACCTCCTATCTCAATGCAACATACCAATGTACAAATGACCACAAACAAGGCCAACTAACAAAGTTTGCATTAACACTAAAACAATCTTGTGGATATAAACAGTCCAAATCATAGTCATCCCACTATAATCAAATGGGTGATCAGCCAACACAACTGCATAACTCGTAGATTCTAATCCAATGAAACATGCATACTCATCATCACATCAATAATCAAAAAACCAAGATATCCAAGAGGACAACCAAACATATATCCAAAAACTCCCACTACATGAGTAATGTCAAATTTGAAAACTGATCAAAGCACACCAATTCCATCAATAATATTTCAATAGAGGATGTGGCTAACTCCTCTATTACATAGTGTTAAGGAAACTATTGTGACGTATTCACACATCGCCCCATTGCAAATGGGGACCCCTGCTTTTTGCTTTCTACGGTTTGTTTTCTAGGTCTTTTAGGGTTTTGTCTGTTAGCCTTTGCAGGATGAGTGTTGTCGAGGGGATCGTTGGATTACAGGCTTTCCTTGAGCCGGGGTGAGTCCACAGGGCCCCAGAATTAGGGTTTCTTTGAGAGTCTTCCTTAGGGCCTGGTTTTGCTCTCGTTGCTAATTGTGTCTTGCTTTGTGAGTGGATATCATTCCTGAAGGTCCGAGCTAGGTCGAGTTGGTGAGTGATGAAGTCTGAAATGTCATCCTGATCTTCAAATGCCCTAAAATTTGGCTAAGTCTGGAATGTCCTGATCCTAAAATTTGGCTAAGTCTGGAATGTCTTGATCTTGAAATTTGACTAAGTCTGGAAAACTGAATATAACTCCTGGAGGTCCGAAACCACTCTCAAACATCCTGAAAGTATATATGGAATATAACTTAAAGTATAAGATACTTAAATGTTATATTCCATAAAATGATCCTAACGGAGAGTCCAAAATGTCAAATTTCGCTCCTGACCCTTCCAAAGGGTCCAAAGCGAATTTCGCTCCTAACCCTTCCAAAGGGTCCAGAGCAAAATTCTCCATAAGACATTCTACTTTGACCAAAACCTAGAACTAATGCATTCCTAGGCTTGAATGAAGGCAAAAGCACTTGTTTGAATGAAGAAATGCAAAAAAATGAAGTCAGGATCATGGCCTAAGGTGAATTTCGCTCCTGACCCTTCCAAAGTGTCCAGAGCGAAATTCATATTTCCTCTTTTTTTCTCCTTAGCTTGACCAAGTTTGTAGACTTTTGAGGCATAATTGAGAAGGTTTGATGCAACTTTGCCTTGGAGAAGAGATTTTAGACCTTGGGATGATGGATTCTAGCCTGGGAGAGGAATTTCGCTCCTGACCCTTCCAAAGGGTCCAGAGCGAAAATCCTTATAACCCTCATTTTCCTTCCTTGTTTTGGATGGGCGTTGGTTAATTAGGCATTGTGTTGAGTCTTGATGTGTTCTTGCCTTGAGAAGTGTTTTGAAAAGTGAGGATCTTGTCCAAAAATAGGAATTTCGCTCCTGACCCTTCCAAAGGGTCCAAAGCGAAATTCTTCATAAGCCTCATTTGCTCCCTTGTTTTGGATACCAACCTTGTTCCATGGGCGAATTTGGGAAGGAAATAACATGTCTCTGCCTTTTGAGAGTGTTTGGAGGTGAAAAAATGAAGGATTCCAGCCTAAAAAGTGAATTTCGCTCCTGACCCTTCCAAAGAGTCCAGAGCGAAATTCTTGAAAGCACTCATTTTCCCTCTGGCCAAAGTCAGGATCTTGGTGGAGATGCAAGAGAAAGGATCTATGTTTGCCTCTCAAAGAGGATTGGAGTTGGAAAAGTCAAGAATCAAACTCAAAACATGATTTTCGCTCCTGACCCTTCCAAAGGGTCTAGAGCGAAAATCCTTATAACTCTTGTTTTCCTCCTTATTTTGGCTAGGCGTTGGCTTGATGGGAGATGAATGGGTATGTTTTTGCCTTGAGGGGGAGTTTGATTGATTTTGAAGAACAAGATTTTGGCCTAAAAGTGAATTTCACTCCTGACCCTTCCAAAGGGTCCAGAGCGAAATTCATCATAAACTTCATTTGCTACCTTGTTTGACCTTGAAACTTTCTTCCTCAGGTGGAAAATGATCTAAGTTTGCTTCTTGAAGTGGTTTGAAGTTTGAAAAGTGAGTAATCTAGCCTAGAATGAGATTTTCGCTCCTGACCCTTCCAAAGGGTCTAGAGCGAAAATCTTCTTAAAGCTCATTTCCTCCTAAGTTTGACTAATTTTTGATTTGCAGGGTATCTTGGAGGGAAGGATGGACATTCTTGTTGCCTTTGAAGTGTTTGAAAGCGTTGAGAAATGAAGGATTTTGGACCAAAAGGGAAATTTCGCTCCTGACCCTTCCAAAGGGTCCAGAGCGAAATTTCAAAGATTCCCCTTTTTCCTTGCAAAACAAGTTAAAATTTTGATTTTTATGACCTGGAGAGGAGTGAGGCAAGGTGTTCTAAGTCTTGGAGGTGATTTGAGGTTGAAAGGATGGTGAAATAAAGGGTCCAGAGCGAAATTTCTAAGATTCCCCTTTTTCCTTGCAAAACAAGTTAAAATTTTGATTTTTATGACCTGGAGAGGAGTGAGGCAAGGTGTTCTAAGTCTTGGAGGTGATTTGAGGTTGAAAGGATGGTGAAATAGCCCTAAAACAAGATTTTCGCTCCTGACCCTTCCAAAGGGTCCAGAGCGAAAATCCTAAAATCTACATATTCCTTTCAAATTTATGCTAAGTTATGCCTAGACCAAGGTAAAAGATGCCCTTGTGATTGCCCTTAAGTCAATGGTTGTCTCCAGAAGTGATGATTTTAGGCCAGACAAGGAAATTCGCTCCTGACCCTTCCAAAGGGTCCAGGGCGAAAATCCTTCAATCACCTATTTTGCCTTGCAAAATCAAGATAAACTTGGGTTGGATGAGAGAAGAAAAGTGTTTCCTTTCCTTGTGAGGTGGATTGAAGTTGAAATGATGAAAAAAAAATGAGCCACAAACAAGAAATTCGCTCTTGACCCTTCCAAAGGGTCCAGAGCGAAAAACATTAAAACCATCCCTTTCTCCAAATTTTGTGCTAAGTCAAGCCTGGACTAGGGTGAGAAAAGCTATTTGGAATGCCTTGGAAAGATGTTTGACCTTCAAAAATGTGAATTTTGAGCTAAAGTTGGAATTTCGCTCCTGACCCTTCCAAAGGGTCCAGGGCGAAATTCATATAGGGTCTGTTCTTGGAGAAAATCCTGGGCAAGTTTCATGTTAATATCTTTTTGTTGATGATTTAAGTTGAAAATGCTATGTTGAAATGAATTTATCATGTGTCCTTAATCATCTTTTGGTTTGTTTTGGCAGATGAAAGAAGACCAGGTCAGGACAAGGACGGCCTTCTCCAGCCCAGCCTCATCAAGGACGACCTTCTCCAGCCCAGCCTCATCAAGGACGGCCTTCTCCAGCCCAGCCTCATCAAGGACGGCCTTCTCCAGTCCAACATTTGAAGGAAAGACAAGGTGGCATCCCAGTCATCACTACTCCAGTCGGGTTGGTCCACTTCAGCATGTCCAGATTCAATGTACTTGACTCATCAAAGATGGCACAAGCTTCGATGTACCTACCCCGGTTCTCCATTGGTCGAATATTCCAGAGAAGACATGTGTCCAAATAATGCAATTATTTCATTGGCCAAAATTGAGTTTGTTGTAAAAAACCCTAATTAGGGTTTTCATTATAAAATCTCGGCCATTGATCTCAATTTGATCTTAGCCATTGAATTGTATTGAGGGCACTATATAAGTCCTGGCTCCTCATTTGTAAAGGCTAATAGTTAGTCAATAAGAGCTAATAGTTAATAGTTAGTAATAGAGGCCAGAATAGTAGAATAGCAATTAGAGTAGATTAAGAAGAGAAGGCAAGACATTGTTGCCTTAATTGTAAAGACTTCTTTCATTGAAGATATGGTAGAATATGTTGTTTCTTTGCAATGTGCATGGTCTCTTGTTGAATCTTCATTTTTTATGATAGATGATTAAATTGAGTGAAGAAAATTGTTGAATGCACCTGTGTGGAATCTGTCTAGTCCATACCACTAGCCTCTTACTGATGGTAAGTGTGCCCTGCGTGGTCAACTGGCATAAAATGAGCTTAATCTTAAGTCGTTACACGTCTATTGTTCATACATTATCTTGAATGGTGATCATTGTCAGATGGTGTACAATTTGAACATATTGGAAGCATCCCTTAGAAGATCGCACTGAGTTGGTGTTGAATTGTTCAACCTGATGGTGAGACCCAGCCCAGTAGGACTCCACCTAGTCATTCATCCATTTTCTCGCATTCTAGGTAGTAAAGTAGACGTCCTGAACCCTGCATCTTTTGTCATTTGTTTGTCTTCCAGTTAGTTAATAGGACTTGTGATTCCAGCAAATCAGACATTTAGGTCATTGAGTGTAAGTCCCCTTGTGATTCCAGCAAAATCACATCATACCGCGAAGAGCTTATCCACACGTAGAGATCCTACAACAAAGAACATTGAAGTCATCCCGATTGATCCTTTTCGCGACATCTTCAGCATTCGGAGACTTTATTCAAGAGAGGATAAGATACCTCTGGGTATTTTATTTTGTGTTTGGTCGTGTATAAAATACACATCAACAGAAACATACAATGATATGTAAATCCTAAAAACTAATATGTCGCAATACCTCCCTCACCGCTCTCCCAAGTTCTTCACACTCAACCATGTGAAAACAAACATCCAAGAAGAAGAACAAGACCAAAGAGAGAACCTACAAATCAAACCATATCCTTATTCCACACTAACATTATACCAAGTTGTATAATGTAAGATCTCCTTCACCATCTCCATACTAAAAGGATATCAACGTCTAACATTCAAATCAAATGAAACATTGCAATAATAGATCTAAACCTCTCATACCTAAGGTAGATCAAACAGACCAATCATTCCCAAAGTCTTCAAAACTAGATCCATAGCACAAGACCAACAAGGAGAACAACAAAAATTCATAAAACCATGCATCTTCTTCCCAACAAATCCTCAAAACTAGTATATTCAAGACTAACTCACATGAGAGGAAAAGATGCAAAATAAAGAATGCATCTGATAACCAAGTGGGCAATACCTCTTAGAACATTTACTTGCCAAGTAGGCCAAGAGTGGGATACAAGATTGCCATGAGCACACAAAACCATGCAATTAAAGCTTACAATAAATGACAATCTTGTATTAAGGTCCATAATGGATTCACATCCATAACCAAGCGTAGGCTCCTCAATCTTTATGCTAAAATAATCATCAAGGAATAACCATCTCAACACATGATCCCAAAAAATAAGAGATATCTTAGCCTCACCTAAGTCTCTCTAGTCTCCATGAGCATCCACCAATAAATCCATGCCAACTTCAAATGCAACAGTGCAAAATCATGAAGCTCCAAGGAAATGATTAATACTCGAATCCAAAGAGAACCAACAAGACCATTGTCAAAGTTCCAACAATAAGATCAAGAACATATCATGACATGATGATCTAACATCTCTTGGAAGGAAGATGGTATGCTCCAAAGAACATATCATAAATCGACACCTCACCAAAGACTCATAAGTCTTCAATGGCAAACCAAGATGTCACCACTTCCAAACCACATGATAAATAACCATCCATCATCAACTAATGAATCTACATCACTGCCAAAGCTCCCACTGAACCATGTAACCAAGCTCTCTAGAAATGGTGATAACCATCTCCTCACTAAAGATCCTCTAAGGCCCCAACATGATCAAAGAACTCAACACCAAGAGATGTCAAAGGGAAGAGTCAAACCACGATCTCCAAACCAAGAAGATACAAAACTACACATCCTTTATCAACAAAACCAAAGATGTCAAACTCTCATTTCAATCTAAAGGCAAAATCTAAGAGCTCCACATGACACCAACACCCATTGCAAAAGATAATACATCTTCTAATCAAAGATTGTCCATGGTTCACAACACACTACAAACAATTACTTAGAACCAAAACCTTGAAACAAAAAAAAAAAAATAGAACACATTATGTAACTACACAAATGAGTTATACATGGCATCATGACCAACATCATACCAATACTCCACTAAAAGAAAACAAAATTTCTCATGCACCATAAAATGCTACTAAATATTCAAATGAAGAACTATATCAAGTACTTCAAAAAATCCTTTTTCATTGCAATCAACATGCTAATGCAATAATTGTGATCAACAACAAGGCCTACCAAACTGAATCCTCATCAAATAATTTACAAGATCTACACATATGCAACATCTCAAAGGAGAAATACATAGTACTCCAATCTTTGATAACTAAAAGATTCAACCCCACATCAATATCATGCAAAACAAAGAGAATCAAGCATAACATGCAGATTTCCAAGACTCCAACACCAAAATCAAAATTAGATCTGATTTGCCAAACAAACCCAAATAAGAATAATCATAGATCAATAAGAATCTTCCAAGCAAGCATGCAAACCTGCAACTGTCTTCATCCAAAACAGCCTGAATACAGTCTTATCACAGATCTACATACCATAGATTTTAGTTAACATGTAAGACTTGCAAAACCATCTTCATAAAATCCACTTAAACATCCAGACATTCACATCATAGATGTCATCTAAACAATGGAATAAGCACATATCTACAAACCAAACAGTTGAAAACAGAAGAAACTACAACCCAACACAAAAACCAAGTTGTCTAGGACCTTAAAACATATGAAACATATCTACTTCACAACTCACAAAAGAGATCATTGGCTTATCTTTCAATGCTTTCATGTTAAAACCATGAACCCAACATAAGTAATCCATTTTGTAATCCAAATAGTCGATGTTTCTCCACATAACTAGGATGTCAATACCCATCCAACATGAACACCTTCTCACTACACATGACAACAAGGTATAGGAACAAACCCACGAAACAAGAGGATACACACATATTATCAAAAAAGCGCTGCAAGTTACCAAAACATAACCAACTCCATGAAGATCAACAATCATGAGCTTCAAATGCCCAACATAACACACATTGACAATATCTATGGTTTCCAATCTCACAAATCTGTAAAACAAAGTTTAAGTCATAGAACATTCATCGTAGCCCCATAAGCCTTCAACAACCTTTAATTCCTTCTAACAAATTCCCACAAGATTGACAAACTAATGATTAAAAAATAGAGGAATACCTTAAATCAATTAACCTTAAACACTGATACCAAATATTGAGAAATATTATAGGTTCAATAGAAAAAATTGTGAAGATCAATCTCTATCCAATAAACCAATCAAAGGATGAGATAAAAGGCTTGAACAACTACATGAAAATCTAAAACTTATATGCAAATCTGAAAATTAAGTTGTCTTAATGTGGAAAAACAATGATCATATCCTTCTTAATGATGCTAAAAAATTAGTCTTCATATCATCCTTATTAACACTACCTTATGTGAACTTATAACAGCAATAAAAAAAGAATATTGTCACCATAAGATAGCAGCAAAGAGGCACAAATTAGCAACACAAAAACATCACATAACAAAAGATTTACATGGAGAAACCCTTTGTAGGAAAAAACTCCACCAAGAAAAGAGGTCAACTATGCACTATTGACAATAAATGTGATTACAATACATTCACTTCCATTCTCCTCTTTGCCTCCGACATGGCAAAACATGTGTACCTATGAACAACCTCCTTATGCCTGCTACATGTCCTTATTATTGCAAAGTAATTCTCCATTCAATTGTTCCTCATTAAATTCTACATCCAAAGAGTTGTTTAAATTAATTAAATAGAATGACAAGAGCTCCAAAACCACCAAACAAGATATCCAACAAAGGCTCTTCGACCCCAATCCTTGGATTACCTCTACAGAAGTTGAAAGGATGCCAATTTTGGCTCCAATACTTTCCCTCCAACTTGGGCACCCAAACATGGAAGATAAGCATTGCATTAAATGCAATGATAGAATACAAGAGACAACGTTCCCTACTCCAAGCCCCCACTTGGAGAAGCCCAATGGTCAGTCACATGTCCACTTCCCATATCATTAATTATCTTATTATAGGCGTCCACGTGTAGGGAAAAAAATATTAAATAATTGTGTTCACAACCCACCTTTAGGGAAAACAATATTAGATATTGGACGAATTTCAACAACTTTTTTATTCAACATTTGAAGTTTGTCGAAATTCAACGAACCCTGTGACTTAGATGGAAAGCATGGGTCAATGGAGCAAACCCACTTCACCAAATGGAAAGGAAGAGAAACTATAGAATGCAAAAAAGTAAACAAAAAGATAAAAACGTCAATAAGTGTTCTTATTGTGGCAAATCAAAGCACAACAGCAATAATTGGTACAAGAGAATAGATAATGTTGAAAGCATCTAAAGAAACTAGAAGGGTTAACAAGGGTCATAGGCTACTATAAAGGCTATCATCAAGGTAATGCTTTCTCTGCTATTTTTCAAGTTTTGCTCATGCATGTCAATAGGTGATGGACTCAAGATGTTCTCATCATAAGTCAAATAACATGACTAAGTTTAATTCTCTTAGCAAGTCTAAGGATGATCACATATACATCGAAACTATATTTCATTAACTATCCTTATGGATTGATTAACAATGTTTATTATGCACTTAATTCTACCACAAATTTGCTTTCCAAATATCAAATAGAAAAAATTGTAAAGAAAATACTTGGATTTGGCAAAGTTAAAGTATCAAAGGGATGATTATGTCTATCCTATACTTGGTTCAAACACATACTAACTTTCCATATATCAAATCACCCAAATTGAAAAAAAGTAGAAGTTTTGATATATAAGTTCGTGATGGAAGATATCAAAGACAACATCAGGGTTGTTACATCAGGATCTCTTAACACTAATGAAAAATTCCATAAATTCATTAGGTTTCAAGACTCCTAAACAAAAGGCACGTTGTTGAGAGAGAGATTTCAGCTTTGATTTACTAGCAAATAAGATATAACTGCTTTATAAGATCCATACAGTTCACCCTGTGATTCAAAAGGCTTCAGAGTTCAGATTCTTAATCCATGAGCTCTTTGAAGGACGTGAACTATTCACATGATTCATAGACCGCAAGTGAGAATAAAAATACTGAAAGTTTTGATTATTCGTCATATTCAGGAGATAGCTCATCACATACATTTCATCCAATGCTAAATCATGTTCAGTTTAAGATAGGGACTCTTCCCACAGAGCCAAGCAAGACCATAGTTACAGAACTGAAGTTGGGTGGAGGATTCTTAAGAGGGTGGAGTGCATAGGAAGAGGACTTGGCCAGCATGGCCAAGGCACTGTTGATCCCATCGAATTGATCATCCAATTTTCTAGACCGAAAGTTGGATATTTTGTTCCCACACAACAAGTGTGTATATCCCTTAGTCGCAATGATGATATGTCATCCCAAGTGGGTCTTTGGGTAAATGCATAAAAACATGAGGATCATAAGGTAGCTCCTTTATGTTGGATATGTATAATGATAGCCCATTGAGAGTGACAGGAGTTGCCTATATGTGGAATCTTATTTCAGTCTCTCATTTTCAAAAAACTCGTTTCTCTTTTAGAACATCTTGATAGTGTCATATTGCTATGCTTTAATTTATTTTCTTTCTTATGGAACCCTTTTGCCTGCTTTGATGGGGTCATGTGCTTGCTTGATTGATATGTGTAGCCATGGTTGTAATAAAAAGGCGTATGTTAGTCCCTCTCATATGAATTAAGCTACGCAGCGGCAATATGAATCCATCTTTGACTGAGATATTAGCATGTTTTCTTAGAACCACTGCCTTTGTTGCCTGAAGACAGTCCTGTCAGCCTTGCTTGAAGATGGAATTTGAGTATTTAATGGATATGTTGTACAATGTTGACCTGCGCTCTCATTCTAGAATTGATTGGCCATTCTTTGTTTGTAAAATATATGAATATTGCTAGATTAAAACTGTTCCCATTTGTTTGTGGATAGTCTTGCATTTGATTAAGTATCTTTCCTTCTTGCCGATAACATCATATTTGCCTTTTTAGATGAATTAGATAACGGTTGAAAATTTATTCTCTTATGCAAGTAGACGTTTTACTCAAATTTGCTACTCATAGAACCCTTCCAGATGACATTATTTAGGTGTTTGGATCCTGCATACAGTATCTTCTACTTGTCTAATTGTCAAAGAGTAGATTTTTCTTTCAGTTTTGCTTGATTCAGGATTATGAGTGCTGCCCACAGTTTAGATAATATGCCAACATATTATGATGGATGAACGCCCACAAGCTTTGATGAATGGAACAATTCCAGCAAACTTTGATCCATAGAGATAGCTTCACGATTGACTCTTGTAGATAGGTTGCTTCTGTTTCTACATCTGCAGCCACCTCTTCATGAGATGATCTTGATGTGTTTTGAACCTGATGGTCCTACATGTATTTCTACATTTCTACTTTGGGTTCCTCAACAATATATTTGTTTTGAGATGGCATGATTAAAGGCGGTCCACATTCTTAGCTTGTGGATGGATGCAGCTAATACAGATACAAATTGAGAGTTCATATTATTTGGAAGATATAGCAGAAGCTATAATCCCACCAGTGAAATGCAAGGGCACTCATCTTCAGGAAGCATGCAGGAGTCAGCTTCTAAGACTTCGACATCAGGAGGCATGCAGGAGTCAGCTTCTAAGACTTCATGCTTGCAGTGGCAATCTTGCTTCCTTGTATTGTTGCAGGCACCAGGGATTCTTTGTGGGCACAATCTTCCTCAAAGTTAGGATTAAGGGGGCAGGTCAGTGCTTAATTTGCACACTATTCAATATTGTAATCCTTCATTTGTGAATTCCTTAATTCTAGATTTGGATTTATTATTCCCATTAGATACCAGTTTAAGTGGTAGTTCCGGGATAACTTGTTAGTGAACCCACTTTAGGTACATCCTTTATATACCTTTCAGTCCACAATTATAGATCCTACCTTATGGTATCATACATTGAGAGAAATGGGATAAAGGACGGAGGCACAGAAGGTAAAAGAGTTTACATTATATTATATCTTAGCTGATAGGACTGCTGTGTTGGGCTCAAGGCATCGTTATTACCTGTTGTGCTTGTTAATGTAGACACTTTCACTATCAAATGGGCATTGACAAGTTGTGATCAGCTGCCTGAATTCGCATGTTAGACAAAGGATTATCATGCAACTATGTAATGTTTCTTTCAGGAAGATGACCTTAAAGAGAAGTGCCACTTTTATTTGTAATTAGTCATTGAGTGCATAGTAGAAAAAGCTCCGAACTCAAAAAAGCACACTTTTTTGGCTGTTCATTCAAAACATTAATTTTTTTATTTTTAGCAAAGCAGGTCACATTTGCAGACCTACTCTTTGTCTGGCCCAAGTTCACTTCGATTTTTTTATTTTATTGTACAAGTTCCTAACATGAAATCATCATGAGCAATAAAACATCAGAAGTCCTCCTTCACAAGCTTCAAGAACAAAACAAATCTACTGCCATTGACAAACACTCTGTGTTATACAGTATCCTTGTTGTGCTTTATATTAAGGATAATATTTACAGACTACATGTTTTACTAGATATTTTTTGAATTGGGACACATTTAATAATTCCCTTTACATTCTGGTCTTTTCTTTTCACAAACATGGCTACCATGATTGAATGAAAAATATAAATTACAAAAAATGAAGAGAGCCAAAATCACACAAATTTGGCAATGGTTCTCAGATCCTGACCAAAAAGAGAGCATTACTCCAAATTCACAACAACAACAACAAAAGGAATAAAGATTAGAAAATTGAAAATGAACTAATCCTGCGAAAATTGCAACGGCTGATACGGGCTCGACTCAGTCTGTGCTCCCCAAAATGGCATTTCGTTGAAATATCCATAACAAAAAAAGCAAATAATACAGGGGCGCAAACATCTCAAACATAGAATAGCGTAGATTCTTTCCAAATTTCAACACAGTTACTAAACCAGTTCTATGACAAATTTAGGCAGCAAACACTTAAGCATAGAATAGTATAGATTCTTTCCAAACGTCAACACAGCTACTAAACCAGTTATGTGTCCTAATTTAGGCAATTCCAAAATATTGCATGAAACTTGTTGTAGTACTAAAAAAGCAATTGAGCTTTTCAAAGCAGTGTCCCAGGATCAAACTTCAGAATACATGATAAAGCATGGAAATCGTATAAAATACCAGCACCACATCAAACAAAGAATCGAATAAAGGGGAGTTAACAACTTCCTTAATCAAACCAAAAATAAATAGAAACCGACTAGAAACAAACCAAAACTATCAAAAAGAAAACGACAATTTTTCTAGAAAAGGAAATAAATAAAATATCTACAAAAAAAAAGGAAAAATAAAATAAGTACCGTCTTGCGTAATAATAGGATAATCCACGGCGCTAAGCGTGAAGAGCCAGTCCCAATTGTTGCTAAGCCTGAGCAGAAGCGCAGCCGCATGGAGAGTATTTGCGATTGCAGTAGGACCCATGTAATTAACAGTATCCGCCTTTCCCACCACGTTAACATTCTCCATGACGTTAAAAACCCTAACAGACTGTACATAGAGCGCGAGCTGAACCCTCTCTTCATCGGAAGCAAGACGGTCCAAATGCAGGAGATAATGATTTCGTGGATGGTAAACCGCGCGCAATAACCTCTTCATTTTTGGCCCGTCCCCGCGGGTCCCTGTGATCACGTACGCCAGAACAGCAGGCCGCCCGGGACCTTTAATAATCGCTGTAGACGCCCTCGAATCGAACCCTGAACGTCGCAGAGAAAAGATTCTGTAAAACGGACCCATGAATTCCTCCGATGCTGCCATAATTAGAATGAAAGAGATGGCAAAACTGGCCAGCAGGGGCAATATCCATTTCCTCTCTGTCGCTGGGAAACCACCATTTGCCACCTGTGGCATTATTCTTGGGTATACTAATTATTGAGGTGAATTTCAGAGTTTTCACTGCAGAGCTGATCTGTATTGGTGGGAAATAGTGGTCTGCAGGCAATGACCCAGAAATGACGGATTTTAAAGGAGTATAGAAAAGCGTGTATTGTTTTTATGCTCTGGGTATTTGTTTTCGTCCAGATCTTTGTGAGGAGCAGAAGTCATTATTTTCTGCAGCTCTTGTGAGGACATGCCGAAATGCGGGACGACTTGGAATACGAGGACCGACGGAGCCAGATGGCTTTGTTGCATCATGATCTGCTTTTTTTGTATTTTAAAATAAAGACTTTAATTCTATATTATTGAATTCTCTGAATAATTCGCTTTTGTCTCGGGATTCTTGCTAAAGTGGGTTTTTGAGCGTAATGATCGCAAATATTTTTTATCGAAATTATTACGCAATTTATCATTCTAAAGACAAAATAATTAATTACTAAAATGGATTTGGGTCTACTAAGTTAGCGTATTTGAAATCTTTTGGACAAGATCCCCAAAGCTAGTTTTGTTTAAAAACATATATATTATAGTAAAAACTACAAATTTTAGTTTTAAATTAATTTTCACGTATAATATGATCAATTTTGATAGGCGAAAAATAGAAATCTTAGGCATTAGAAAATAAAAGGTAGGTACGATGTTTTCTCTTGTATTACGTTAATGGTGAAGTCAAAACTCGAACTCACTTCTAGAAGGCCCCGTTTTTCCGCCATGTTGAATATTTGCATTAAACTTCTTTTATACGGAAAGTTAGAATGACCATGTTTGGTTTATTAAGAAAGTTTGATGATGCTAGCCCTTTATTAAGTCAAAGGTTTTTGTTTTTTGTTTTTTTTTTTTGATGAAAAGCCCATCTTAGTAGCTATTATTAGGTAGAGTAGTTTATCATGTACATTATTAGTCCTACAGTTAATTGTTTTTTTGTTTGTTTTTTTTTATATTAGCCACATAGCTTATTAGGTAATAGTTAGGTTTAAATTAAAAAACAAAGATGTTGATTTCATATATGAAACATCTTCCAGTAAAAATAATTATTAAAGTAAATTACATGTAATTTATAAAAAATTATTATTATATATAGATTTAAAATATTTGTATCTATTTATTTTTATACAATAACAATGTATTGTATATTATACAAATAATAAATATATTAAAAATATCAATACTAGAAAGCAATCAAAACATTAAATATGATTAATTGTAAAATAAAATATGATAATTGTTTTTGATAATAAAGCAGCCAAAACAAGGGGGTTGACCAGGAATACACAGTAAGCCTGAGAGAGAGCATAACCAGCACAAACACAATCAGCCAATCTCAAATATGATAATTGTTGAGTAATACATAAAGTAGGTATTCTATAAATTACATAGTATCTAAGATTATTTTAAAATTGTATATTTAATTGGATAGATATGAATGACATCACAAATGTCATAGAAAGAGACAACATAGTGTTAAAGTCAACAATGTACTTTTATGATAATGTATAAAATATTTTATATGTCATTCAAAAAAATAATTGAATTGACAAAATTTGAAAAAATAAAAATAATTTGATTTTTGCAATGACTGATCCCAACATGAACCAATAGAGAGAAAGATAAATGACATTTTTTAAATTATTAAATGAAAAAAGTAATTATAGACCATATAATTTATACAGTGATAGAACAAATTAAAAAGTTGGATGCAAGAAATATCCTACCTTTGGCATGTGTGTGTGTGCGCGCGCGTGCATATACATGTACATACATACATATGTCATTATTTTTCATTATTTAATGTTAATTATATATTCGCTTCTATCTCTTAACTACCACTCATTTTAGATTTTATCTAGGGGAAGCGTATTAGTAGTCATTATAGCTATTTTCTCATACCCATAGATTCTGTAGTCATTATAGCTATTTTCTCATACCCATAGATTATAAACAGTACATCGAATTTTGACCTTTTTTTTTGGTACTTTGCATGCAACTTAACTACTTATAGCTATTGTTTTGGCTTTTGGGTAGTAACGATGCACATTGTGGGATTTGTTATGTGTGCTACGGTCAAAAAGTGTATATTTTAAAGTGTCATCTAATACCTACTTAAAGATGCCACAATAATCGTGCACTTAAAACTATCAACACTTATTCACAAATTCCCTAGTAGTCATTCGCTATGGGTATTAATAAAGATACATAAATGGGTTAATTATGGTCCAAATTTGCTAAAAACTGGCAGGGATAAGTACATGTGAAATTTATTAATTGGCTTATAGTTATTTGTTTTTTGGTTTTTTTTAAGTTAGTAATCAGGGGGTTGGATGTGCAAGGTGTGAACAGTCATTAGAACATGAATGGTAACTAGGGCTCTTCCCCTATCTCATGCAATAGTTAACTTGCAATTATTTCAATCTAATATTATTTAATAGAAGTATAAAAATATAATAATAATTTGATAATATGGTATTATTAAATTAAGTGTTGGTCATTCAAACTCGATTGTCATAATAAATTGAATAACTTAAATTAAGTTACTGGTTATTTAAATTCAATTTTTATAATAAGCTCTTACTTTGGAGAGACCCTTTTTGAAAAATGGAAACCATAACACAATAAATTTTAAGCTAATTAAAATGTGATAATTATTTAAGAATTAAAAATTATATTAAATAATTTAAATTAAATTAAATTAAATAACTTAAATTAAATTAACATTAACGAATTAAATTAAATAAGTAAAATGAAATTAAATCGACATAAATACAATCACATATGGATGTCAAAACATTTGTTAATAAAAACTAAAAGCATTTAATTTGATGTACTTGTAAGTGTCATGAAATTAAATTAAATTAAACTTGATTGCCATAATAAATTCATTCTAAACATTTTGGCAATTTATTTAATTGTTATTGGGGTTTTGAGTTTGGGGTTTTTTTCTCCTCTTGATTTGTGCTTATTTTGATTTGCAAGCGACTCACAAGTATGCCTTGACAACAAGAGAGTGAAGAAGCCACACAGATAATGTTCAAATTTGTAGCCCTGCAATATGAGATTTTATTTTGCTCTCTTTTTAAAGGTTTTCTTGGGAGGGTTTAGTACATTAAGGTTTTGTTGGCAATGGTTTCTATTTTTATTTGGAGTGTGGACTTTGAAGAGCCAATGCTAATTTGTTTCCTATAGTTTTGTTGCATCTTAGTGAAAATTGCAAGTATCTGAAGAGTACCAAGATTCTCATCCATAATTTGAACAAGGCTAGGCTCATAAATCATGAAAACGCCTTATAAGAATTTTGAAACAAGTTCAACAATGTGATTTGGAAGCATATATCCTTATACAAGATAATGCAATGTATTTTGAATAATGTAATTTATAAGATGGCTAACTATATAGAGCAACATGATAAGGAGGATGTTTGTGATGAGAGCTTTTGTTATCAATTAGAATGTAACATTCTCAAATGGTTATGTTAGAAAATTAATTGTTCCTTAAATAAATAATTCAAGATTTACAAAGCATCTAATGAAAAATCATAATAGTGGAAGCATTGCCTGAAGGTTATATGACACTCTTTTTAATGCTAAAACTATTTTGATATATGCAAGGTAATCTCTTCTTGCTCAAGCTTCGAAATGGAGTTTGGAGCTAAGAGAATAGCAAAAGAGCAAAAAATTCAACCAGCCTAAGATTTTATAATCTCGTTAAATGTCAATGTTAGTTCTTCTCGAGTATATCTCATTATCTTTTTAAATGAAATGCAAAGTTGAACAAAATGATTGGTTGAACAAAATGACTAATCAAACTCTTAGATCAGGGAATTGAATATCTATATCTTGTCAGCCTGCCATTAGTGTTAACCATGTGAAATCGATACTAGTAGTGTAATGCCCACCAAAAGACCCTAGAGAAAATGACTAAACTAACTAACAAATTGAGATAATTTAAAATAAAAAAAACATTAAAACTAATGCAACATATTAACTATCATTACTCCAAAATAAGATTAACATAACGTGAATGCATACAACATCATGAAGATAACCATAACCTCATACAACACAAGCGAAAAGTAGCATTATAACGATCATCATCTCAGCACACACCTATAATCAATCATTCATTCATCTATACATTCATTCCCTAGGATACTTTAACGTCATTACTTACTAGCAATAACACATAACACGTCAATATCATAAAACCATTAAAATTTGTTATAACATTTACATTACTATCTCTCTTATCATGAGAATCATGAATTTTCAAACACTTATCCTATCATATTCCCATTAGCTCTCTAAGTTTATTTTAAAACACCAATTCCAAGTGTTCCTAATCCCCCACTTCTTCACTAACCATCTGACTCGATATGAATCCAAATAGAACTATCAACAAATAAGCGAATCCAATTATTTTCCTTTTCTAATTTCATCATACATCCCATCAAGATAACATATACACAATCATTGACAAGTCTTGACAACAGTGTTATTTACTTTCCAATGAGATTACTTATAGCAAGATTATCTAAAAGTGTCATATCTACCATAAGGACACACATAGCTCAACATTTCAAATCTTACTCCACATAGATCTCTATCTCTTTTCTACTTGATGAACATACCTACAACATGAATCATACAATGGATACAACATCTTACTACATTACAAGATCATAACCCCGACTACCTCATCATCACGTCCTATCACATAGGAATACATAGTACAAGTGCATAATGTCTTTTAGATTTTTAATGTCATCATGGCTCAATATACTATCTCTACACATAGAAATTAGCTCTGCATAAAGAAGAAGCATAGAGTTCATACAAACCTAAAATTACTCATTCTTTTTTATACTCCAAGGATAACTATCATTAATATCTTTCAAATCAAGGCATACATGATCATTAACATGTCTACTACCATCCACAAGATAATCCAATCATACCACTTAATCATTTAGTTCCTTTCTAATTTAGAATTGCATACACATCGAATATCCATTTACAACGACCTTATCCAATACATCTCATTCTGAAATCAACCTACTACGAGTCGTAGTACATAGGTTAACAAGGTATTAATTACATAGCTTTCTTTACATCTTTCTCGAGATACAAGAATGCATGATAACAATTCCAATTACATGAATTTTGCTCCAAAGGTCCATCCACATGATGAGATAATGTAAATTCATATCCATGCATGCAAGCATTCAACAAAGAACATCCCAATGGAAGAAGGCATCAAACCACCCAGCCATGTGGAACCAAATAGGAACCACCCCTCATGCTAGGAGATGACATGGGGTTCCAACTCACACTGAAGACCTAGGTTGACACCTAACAACCAAGGGGTTCAACATGATATCCACAAAGACAACAACCATAACAATGAATCACATCACATCACAAGGCTAATCATAAATCAATAAACTCTTGGAGGCATAATCAACAAAAGGCATAAGCATAATGGACACATGTAGGGAAGAGTGCCATCACATGCTAGCCTCATGTGGAATCCGCCTCGACCTTGGAGCCAAACAAGGGAGGTCAGTCTACTGTACCAATGGTTTTCCCAATCTAGATCCCAAAACCTCCTCCCTGGGATTCATTGGGGCATAAACTCAATTTCATTATCTTGATTAAGTGAACCTATTTACCGAAACCCACTAATTAATTATTATGGTTATCACTTACAATTAATCATTAACTCTTCATGTGGTTCCATAGGTCTAGATCCCCTCCTAGAGATCTATTGCTCATGACCTAGGTCCTACACATGCAACAGCCCACTCTCCCAACTATGGACCATAACCTTAGGGTAAAACATACATCAAGATAAAATCACAACAACAATATGAAGGCTCACAAGAGACATAAGTACAATCACATCACCACTGAAAACAAATCTAAAGCATACGCTGATAGGTGTTGGTAAACATATTTGTCTTTCATACTTTATTTAGTTTGGATGCCCTTAAGACCAAGGAATGAAAGAACAAATCTTACCAGACAGTTGGAAAATTATTATATTGATTAACCTCTGAATTAAGGTACAACTCTCTCTAGCAAATATTCAATCAACTTCAAATTACACACAACCAATATTATAATTATCACCAGAAAGCATGGAAAAGGTTATTGCATTCACAAGTCAGCACCAAATGAACACAAGCATTGATTTATATATAACCTTCGTATAAAGCCGACAGACTTTACATGTACACTAAAACAAAATGAAAAGCTTATAAAGCGAATCCCATTGGTAATCTTCCGCACACATAAAGTTATAACATATCTTTATTTGAAATAGATCCACACAGAAATCAAATTTCATGCATCAAACACACATATTTGAATTCAAAGATAATTGTTATATGATTTTCATTCATAGATGATTATCAACTTTTCATACACATAGTATTTCAGCAAAATTCGAGAGATAGTTTTTCAAAAACTTAGTAAACCCTTTTAAAATTATTCTAAAACATATAAATAGGTCGCTAGACCAATAGTTTTTAACCATAAGTAAGATTAACTCGTAAGAGTTAATAGAAAACTACCCTAACTACATAACCAAAATTAAAAACGACTAGACTCACTAGCAAACAACTACCAGTAGTGCTAGTCATGTCATTGATTCGGTCTCGGTTGGGTTGCCCAGATTGGTGCTTTGGACAGACACCATCACCGCCTTCTCCGCACTCCACTCTCGATGCACTTTCAAAAATTCCTGAATTACAGTTACATGCGGCTGGCTGATGTGTATTACTCTTTGTTTCCAGAGCTCTTTCTTTCTCTTCACCATTTGCACTTTGTCCATGTGTGAGTCCAGGTGATCCAGACAAACTGTGAGCATTGATTCTACTTTGGAAATCCTCGTAAAATCCTCCACAACCAAGGATTTCTCTACTTTGATTTGTTTAATGTGGCTGCTAAACTGATCAATCATTTCTACAGTATCCTCCAGAGTTTGGCTATCTTCTTTAAGCAATTGGACATCTACACAGCGCAAATCCTTCTGCATGGTTGTCCTCAAGGTTGTTAATTCACCACATAGATTGGCTGATTCATTATGGCCTTGTTCAATGATTTGGTTGCACCACTCAATGCTTTCTTTGTAAATAAACATCACGTCTTCATTTAGCCATGGCACCTGTCTTTCAGCAAGAAAATTCATTAGGCCATAACGCTGAATATCGCGCATTTGCTTCAAAATCACTACCCATTTAGTCTTTTATTTCTGCCACGAGACCACGTCAACATCCAACTCTTTGGCGACTTCATTAGCATCTTTGAAAATCTTAACCAAATCTAAAATGTAGTTGGTCCCTTGATGCACAATTGAGGTGAGCCATTCATAGAAAATCTCTGCGATCATTTCGTTTTGTTGAACCTCATCAAAGAATTTCTGATTACCTAGTGATTTTGAACTAAATGGCACTGAGCTTTGAGACAACGGTAATGGGTTGTTCTACAGAGCATGAATATACTGAGCCATTTGCATTAAATTTTACTTCAATTCAGCCTTGTCTCTTTCGTCCTTCCAAGTATGAGAGATAATCCATTTGGTTGAAGTCTACAAATGCTTCAAATCTACGACTCTGGTTCCGACCCCCAAATCAACTCATTCAATGGCATAGTCTGCTTCCAAAGCAGTAGAAACATCTTTATCAGGTGTGGGTTTGGCGATGTCTGCAGTCTAATGCTTTGTACTTTCATCAAAACCAATCATAGCCTCCATCTTAAGCCTCTTGGGCTTCGTAGATTTTCTCAGACATTTACTCACGACATCCTCCATTGATACCAAAATTGGAACCACGTTTCTTTTCTTGGTAATTGAGTCACTTAACCACTTAGGTGCTAGAGTCAGTTCCTTAGATGGCATATGAGGAGATCCCTTTGATGGTGGCAATGCGACACTGTCTGCATGAGACCAGATGTCAAGCATCCCTGAGTCTTCAAAAATAGCATCCGCCTCGGTTGAAACCTTGTTTGCATCAGAAACAGGGGAAGTCATATTGCCCAACACCTCCTCTACATCCAAATCAAGAATAAGATGAGGAGACGACAGTTGAAAACTCTTTTTGGACCTCGACCTAGTAACCCGACCACCAATAGAAAGTTCAGCCTCGGTGTCAAGTTTCTCTTCTTTAATCTTTTCCTGCCCTTTTCCTTCCTCTATCATCTGCAAACCGCTTCACAGTCTATTTCTCCCGCTCCAAAGAAAAACTTCTTCTTAAAACTTATCCAAAGAAAATGATAGTCTTGATATGACAACTACTCAATTTTAAAGCTAAGAAAATCTTACCCATGATTGCCATGAACTGTCACCATTACTCTTCGATCGTGTGACCTTACCCTAAAATGATTACGCTTGAGCATGCTTTATATGTTAAGTCACTTCATATTCAACACTTCAAATCCTCACACCATACTTGCTATAAATGTCAAATTTCCAATCATAAAAGAAAGAATATTCCTCTCCTCTGCCGCCGTTTGTCAAATCTTAAAATCCGTGTCGCCACCTCATGCCAAGTCACATGATCTCCAGGAAGCCTAGACATCAAAATCTGAACCTTGCGGAACAATCGCGACACAAATCATACACATGACAAATCTTGAACTTTGAACCTTAAACCAAAAAGGTTCAAGTTCAAGGTTCAATGAATGTAAAATGCCGACAAGGACTAGTGAAGACTTAAAACGGCGTAAGAAGAAAAACTTTTTAAAACAAGGCATGTTGAACTTTGAACCTTGAACCAAAAAGGTTCAAGTTCAAGGTTCAATTTCAACGCAATGAAACTTAAACAACATAATAAAGACTGGATTACATGAGGAATTTTAAACCAATGACCTGACCAACGGATCCAACGGACATTACTCAAGCAAGGAAACATATAGAAATGGAAATTTTTATATGTGCTGCTAACAGTGGCTCTGCATGGGGACTGGAACTATAAAGTACCAAGTAATGAACCTCAAAATCTCTGGTTTTGAAAAAAATGACTTAAAATAAAGGTTCAACTCACAACAAAATTGGCACACCTAAACTAACACAACAGAATTGTATATACATACTGACAGGGGACGCCTGCTTACAATTGATATAATTTTAAATCCTACCCATTATATGACAAGGGTAACTCAAAGCCATCCTGGTAAGCAAGTTTAAAAGAATTGGGTCCCCTTACTTCACAAATTACATAAGGTCCTTTCCATAATGACTCAAATTTGCCATGAGCGCCTTTTGACTCTCTTCTTTTATCCCATAGTAACACCAGATCACCTTTCATGAATTTCCGAGGCCTTGCCTTTTGATCAAAAATCTTTTTAACCCTCATCCGGTGTTTTGTAATCCTGTCAACCAACTTTTCCCTCTCTTCCTCAATTTTAGTTAAGTACATAACTCTTTTTTCAAAAGCATTCTAAAAAAATGCATCTTCTACTACAGTTTGCAATCTAGAAGCGGCTAACTCTAAAGGAAGAGATATTTGAGCGTCGATGCCATATACTAATTCAAAAGGTCACATCCCTATGGCTCATTTTGGGGAAGTACGATCTACCCACAAGGCTTCATGTAACCTCTTGTGCCAGTCCCTGAAATTTTCATTAACAAACTTTCTCATGATATTAATCAAGTTTTCATTACTTGATTCTGCTTAGCCATTACCCTGTGGGTAATAATCAGAAGCGTGTGCCAAAGAAATCCCGTGATCATAGCAAAATAAAATTAACTTGGAAGAAGAGAAATTTGATGCATTATCCGTGACTATTTTCTGAGGGACTCCAAACCTGACAAGAATATTCTCCTTTAGGAACGTACACACAGTTTCTGTAGTGGTTTTTTTTACAGGGATAGCTTCCACCCACTTAGTGAAGTAATCAATTGTTGTTAATATGTGAGTGTGTCCGACACTAGAAATTGGGTTCAAAGGACCAATAAAATCTAGCCCCCATTGTTTAAAAGGTTCTGCAATTAGCACAGGTTTTAAGGGCAAGGCAGCCATCTGAGGTTTTCCTGTAAACAATTTGCACTTCTCGTACCTCGCTACCCATGCATACGCATCTCTGAACATTCCTGGCCAATAGTAACAGTTCCTCAAGATTTTATATGCAGTAACCGTAGAAGAAAAATGACCCCCGCATGCCTCATCATGAAAAGTCCTCAGTAAAGCTTTTCGATGCGGTTTATCTACACACCTGAGAAAAGTACCATCGAGGCCCTTCTTGTACAGTAGGTCATCAAAAATAACATACTTTGCAGCTTTCAACTTCAAATTCCTTTTCTCCCTAGGAGAAAAATGACTTGGACAGTCTCCATCAGTGAGATGATAGGCAGCATCAGTGAACCAGGAGTCCCGATGACTCACAAATAGAGTTAAGGGTAAAATTTCCTCCTCAAACTTATTCTCCGCCATTAGTTTACAAAGGCCTTTTCCTCTAACCATCTTAGTTGGCTTAAGATCCAAATTGAACTCCTGAATCTTAGAGACCTAAGATGCCCTATTATTGATACCAACATCTTGCTGAGTTAAAATACTTTTCACTACAGAGTTTGGGACAAATATAGTTGAATGTGAATGAAGTATATAGTACCTAAATTGTTTCACGGCTTTCACTATCGCACAAGCTTGCTTTTCTATCTGTGAGTATTTTAACTCGTGCTTCTTCAGGGGTACACTCATTAAGGAGATTGGGACTTCCTCATTATCCTCACCCTTCTGCACCAAAATTCCAGACATAGTATGTTTTGATGCATAGCAATAAATGATAAAATCTTTACTAAAATTCGGGTTAACCAGAGTAGGTGAATGTGCAATTGCTCTCTTTATTTCCTCAAAAGCCCTTTTACCCTCTTCATTCCACTTAAAGGCTACCTTCTCACTCATCGTATTTACAATGTATTTAGTAGTTTCAGCAAAATCGGGAATAAAACGCCTAAGGAAGTTTACCTGTCCAAAGAAGTACCTCACTCCATTTCTGTTGGAAGGAAGACTCAACTACTGTATTGCTTTTACCCTCTGTGGATCAACCTTTACTCCTTCATGAGAAATGATTTGTCCCAAAAGTTTTCCCTCGGTGACCCCAAAAACAGACCTTTTAGGGTTTAATGATACTCCATGCTCTCTGCATCTTAGTAGAACTTTTCTCAAATCCCGCACATAATGCTTCCTTTTCCTGGAGAAAACAGTCAAATAATCTAAATACACCACAATAATCTTATCCCTCAAATGCCCGATGGAAAGATCCACCGCTCTTTGAAACGTTGCTCCTGCATTAATCAACCCGAAAGGCATCCTGTTATACGCGAAGGTACCCCAGGGAGTTATAAAGGTTGTCTTATGTTGGTCTTGCTCCGAGACACTAATTTGATTATATCCAAAGAAGTCGTCCAACATGGACATCATCTTCAACCTTGAAACGGTTTGTGAAATATGGTCCATTGTGGGCAGGGGGTAATTGTCTTTCAAACTTGCCTGGTTTAGGTTTCTAAAATCAACACAGATTCGTATTTCATCATTTTTTTTTCAAACAGGGACTATGTTAGCAATCCAGGTGGAATGGTATAGAGGATAAATAATTCGGGCTTTCAACATCTTGTCAACCTCATGAAATATCACCTTTGCCACTTTTGGATTAAAGTTCCTCAACTTTTGCCGGAAAGGATTAACACCTGGTTTTGAGGGAATGTGATGCTGGAAGCTGCCATCCCTGAAATTCTTTAAATCATCGTAGCACCATGCAAATACATCTTTGAACTCAACCAACAAGCTAATGAACCTTCTTTTTTCCTCTTCAGAGAAACACTTTCCCAAATTTACAAATTTAGGCTCCTCCTTAGTACCGATGTTGATTGGCTCATGCTCACCAGCATTTTGAATTACAAGAGCCTCTTTCTCCCTTTACTTGACATATCCATCTTTCCTATCAAAGAGGCATTTAAGAGAAACTAAACCC